>NC_091286.1:145488629-146089045 GCF_032444005.1 Ranitomeya imitator | reverse complement strand
GCTGCAAGTGTGATTTAGTTATTGCCAACACCTGTTAGGTGCCACAGGTAAGTTACAGGTGCTGTTAATTACACAAATTAGAGAAGCATCACATGATTTTTCGAGCAGTGCCAATACTTTTGTCCACCCCCTTTTTTATGTTTGGTGTGGAATTATATCCAATTTGGCTTTAGGACAATTCTTTGTTTTTTCATTTAAGACAAATTAAATGAAGATAATAATACCAAATCATTTGTGTTTGCAATCATTTTTAGGAAGAAAATAAGTATTATCTGACAGAATTGCAGGGGTGTCAATATTTTTGGCCATGAATGTACGTGGTCTTGGACAGTCTGTGAAGGCTTCTTTGTTGGAAGTCCTGGGAGTAGGACGTCCTGAAGAGCACATCCTGTGTTGGATGTCCTGGGAGTAGGACGTTCTGAAGAGCATATGGGAACAAGTGTATGCAGAGTCTGTGAGGGCTCTGTGTTGGGGAAGTTACCATCCTTCGGTGGCTCTGGACTGACTGATGTGTGCCTGCTAGGCAAGTTGGTGAACCCTGTAAGGCAGCTTTCCCAGGAGAAGAGGACTGACAAGGAGTCAGCAGGAGGAGCAGGAGCTCCTGTAAGGTACCATAGACTGTTGGTGCTAATGATACTCTGTGAACTGTGCGGTCACCCACGGCAACTGGTCAGACAAGGATCAGCGTGTTTAGTGTCGCAAACGGATGATGTGAAGCTTTATGTAAAGACTGTTTGCATTTGGTTCATGTTTCTATGGTTTATGACTGCCTAAATAAACCAAATAGTCTGTTTATGTGTTAAAAACCGTTCCTGTGTCCTTGAATCCCGTGCCAAGTGAGTGTCCCCAACACATGCAGGGAGCGCAATCTCACATAATTCATAATGCAGACTGCTGACAGGTCACTGATCACTCACTGATCTGCTCCCTAGTTTGAATAATGAATACCAGCACATACTGAATTAAAAAATCTCTTCCGCAGGCGTCAGACGTGGCCCCTGCTCTGCAGCATAATCACGTTTACTGTGCACTTAATCCCTTTTGCTTTTTTAATTGAGCAAGGGAATAAAAAAAGTAAATTTGAAAATGGCGCCCGATGCGCCAGCGCGGTCCCTTAGTCTGTTTCAGTAGGCTCCATAGTCATGGGGAAGACTGCGGACTTGACAGATGTCCAGAAGGCAGTCAGTGACACACTCAACAAGGAGGGTAAGCCACAAAAGGTCATTGATAAAGAAGCTGGCTGTTCAAAGTGCTGTATCCAAGCATATTAATGGAAAGTTGAGTGGAAGGAAAAAAGTGTGGTAGAAAAAGGGGCACAAGCAACCGGGATAACTGCAGCCTTGAAAGGATTGTTAAGAAAAGGCCATTTGGGGGAGATTCACAAGGAGTGGACTGCTGCTGGAGTCATTGCTTCAAAAGCCACAACACACAGACCTTTCAAGGACATGGGCTACAAGTGTCGCATTCTTGTATCAAGCCACTTATGACCAATAGACAACGCCAGAACGTCTTACATGGGTCAAGTAGAAAAAGAACTGGACTGTTGCTCAGTGGTCCAATGTGTTGTTTTCAGATGAAAATAAATTTTGCATTTCATTTGGAAATCAAGGTCCCAGAGTCTGGGGTAAGAGTGTAGAGGCACACAACCCAAGCTGCTTGAGGTCTAGTGTGACGTTTCCACAATCTGTTCTGGTTTGGGGAGCCATGTCATCTGCTGGTGTAGGTCCACTGTGTTTTATCAAGACCAAAGTCAGCGCAGCCGTCTACAGGGAATCTTAGAGAACTACATGCTCCCCTCTACCGACAACCTTTTGGAGATGGAAATTTCATTCTCCAGCAGGACTTGGCACCTGTCTACAGTGCCAAAAATCCCAATATCTGGTTTAAGACCAACAGTATCACTGTTCTTGATTGGCCAGCAAATTTGCCTGACATTAACCCCATAGAGAATCTATGGGGTATTGTGAACAGGAAAATGAAAGACACCAGACACAACAATGCAGATGAGGTGAAGGCTGCTATCAAAGCACCCTGGGCTTCCATAACACTTCAGCACTAGGGTTGAGAGGAACAGATCGGACAAATTCAAAAATCGCCGACTTTCGGCAAAGTCGGGTTTCATGAAACCCGACCCGATGCTAGTGTGGGATCGGCCATGTGGTCTGCAATCTTCGCGCCAAAGTCGCGTTTCGTATGACGCTTTCAGAGCCATTTTTCAGCCAATGAAAGAGGACGCAGAGTGTGGGCAGCGTGATGACATAGGTCTCGGTCCCCACCATCTTAGAGAAGGGCATGACAGTGATTGGCTTGCTTTCTGCGGCGTCACAGGGGTTATAAAAGGGCTTGCACACCGACCGCCATCTTACTTCTGCCGATCATAGCATAGGGAGAGGCTGTCGCAGCTGCATCAGAAGAAGGGATATAGTTAGGGAGGTAAGATTAAGCCCGAAACTGCTTGTGCTGTAGCGATTTCCGCCTTTTGTTTGCAGGGACAGTGGAGGCTATATTTTTGTGCATCTGCTCTGTAGCTTATTAGGCTACCTTATAAGGCTCCCTGATAGCTGCACTGCTGTTTGCACGCCGCTGTGCAAACCAACTGCTTTTTTAAAAGCAAAAATCCTGTTGCTCCTTTCTGCACAGTTATCTTGTTTATTTGTCCACACTTTTGCGTGCAGCAGTCCTTTTTATTGCTGCCATACTTTTCCTGAGATAATTGTAGGGAGATTGAAATTGTACTACAGTCCTTGAATTTTTTCATATATCTTCCAGCCACTTTCTGCCACTTAGATTGCGTTGTTTTATACACAGGGCCTGAGTTTTGGGTCAGTCTCCCCCAAAAAAAGGGAGTTTCAAATTCTCACAAAGTGGATCTACTGCAGTCCTGTTAGTTTGGTGTATTTCAGCCAGCCACTTTCTGCCACTTAGATTGCTGTTATGATACGGTGGTCTAGGAGCAACATGGAATGAGCTCTGAAGGACGTGGTAACTGTACTGACCGCAGTCCCTAAGCTCAACACAACACTAGAAGTAGCCGTGGAATGCTCCTAACTCTCCCTAGGCATCTCGTCATAGCCTAAGAGCTAACTACCCCTTAAGAAAGAAGCAGGAAAACTATCTTGCCTCAGAGAAAATCCCCAAAGGATAGATTAGCCCCCCACAAATAATGACTGTGAGTGGAGAGTGAAAAGACATACACAGAATGAAACCAGGATGAGCACAGGAGGCCAGTCTAGCTAAATAGATAGGACAGGATGGAATACTGTGCGGTCAGTATAAAACACTACAAAAATCCACGCAGAGTTTACAAAAAAAAACTCCACACCTGACTAAAGGTGTGGAGGGCAAATCTGCCTCCCAGAGCTTCCAGCAAGACAGAATAAATTCACACTGATAAGCTGGACAAACATAGAAAACACAGAATGGATAATATTGATCACAGAGTTATTAAACTCCATAAATCATGAAGCGTTAGATATACCAAGTAACTTTTATTAACACATAAAACTACAAACAATTAAAAGAATGCCTCACAGTTACAGATAGTAAACAATACAGAGATCAGCTAGATAAGCAGGTGTAAACCCATCCAGGTAACATCCATCTATATATCATAATGTGCAAAAAATATGCTTTCTCAAGCCCAAAGATACTGTTGTATATCGGTGACGATGCAGGCTATACAGAGGGAAACGGTCTAACGGTGCCATAAAACGCTGTGCAAGTATATCTCCCACCACTAAAGCCAGAGCGGGTCATAGAGAAAAGGCTGAAAAAATCAGTGCACGCAGGGAAAATTACCCAGCAGCGGACGTAAGTACGCCTATAATGAATGACTAAGCCTATAAGTCTATGACCCTCGTAACAAACTGGCCAAATACAAAGGGAATACCCCACAGCTGGCGCCTGTAATGAAGAGAGTGAAGCACTCACCCCAATGTACAAACAACTCCAGCCCAGCAAACAATCCCGTCAGCCTATAGTCACAGCTCTTGATAAGGCTAAGAACCAATAAAGCTGCACAGAAGCAACAAACATATGAAAATGTAAACAGATCCCATACATATTACCTGAATACGTTTCCTGCAATGATAGCCTCGTGGCACGCTGAAACTCTGTTAACCCCGACGCGCGTTTCGCATCTGCTTCCTCATGGGGGCGTGTCGCAGGTAAGGCATCGTAATGTCTTTAAAAGCAGAGGCAGCCAATCCCAAACCCGGAATCGGACGAGCCCCCGGTGAGTCATACTGCCCAGAAAACCCACACCAATCCAGAAAAACCACAGGGCGGGGTTTACTACAGCGCTCACAATACAGCCTATACGTCACCCGGATCAAAACCAATCCCAGCCAGACCCACACGATGGAGCGTCAGCGACCGCACACTGCCCACAGCCATGTGGGAAAAGGCAAAACGGCGACGGCCACACAGCGTCGCACAAACATCCCCACCGATGGGACTCCGGCGTCAGAGCCATGGGACCGCGTGGAGCATAGCGAGGCACCGCCAGAGCCACCCCTGCAGGATGAGGCACCGACAGCAGCCATCACCCTCCACACGATCCCACATGCCCCAGTGTGCACGGCGACCACCGCACGGGGCACACCACGTACCGTACTTCCACAGCGCCAGGTAAAGGCATCGCCCAAAGAGTGCAGAACGGCGAACACCCCACCACCGGCACAGAGGCGTCACCATCCTCCGCAGCCAAAGCAGCGTGACCCAACGCTCATAGCGCTAAAAGAGGGCCCCATTACCATGTCACTATTGTCCATATGCATACCTCACACCCATCAATTATAGCCCAGTAACAATACTGCTGCGACCAGATGTAATGATTCGATGCAATACGCTCAATAAATACGTATAAACATTAAATCTGTGCTCATTGATTAGTCCATATTTGCTGAAAATTACAGGATACTTGAATCCACAAACGGATATTCTAGTAGCAGATCACATAAAGTTTATAAAGAAACTGATCATTCAATTACGGTCCCGGAATGAAGTACTGTAGATCTTTCCAATTCTGTACGGCTCCCATGTCTGTACCACATTGTCACTGTAGATTCCGCTGTACAGGCTTGATGAGGAGTCCCCATTGGAAGCCAAATTGGACCCGACCATCTTCAGGGTACCACCAATGTCCATGATCTTATATAAGGAAATAGCCACGACCCCTAGATATAGCTTGTGGATTCGTTTCCCATATACAGTCTTGATAAGGAGTCCCCATCAGAAACCAAATTGGACACGACCATCTTCGGAGTATCAACAATATCCATGATCTTGTATAAGGAAGATGACCACGCCCCTAGATCAAGCGTGTAGATTCTGAAAGTAGATGACTCACATTAAAAACAATTCAAAACAAACCAAACCCCAAAAGACACAACACATTAAATAAAAACTCATTAAAAGGACCGACCAAATCCACAAAGTGCACAAAAAGACCAAACTGTTGATGATCATAGAAAGGAACCAAAACCTAAATTTTCGTTTAACCCTTGTGGAGCCAGTGTACCCAAGCGGTAAATCCACCGACTCTCCACTTGTGCAAGGGCTTTACCAAGATCACCACCTCTGGGACCAACCGTCACCAGGTCAATGCCCTTAATCACCATAGAGCGAGGGTTGCAATTGTGATGTTTTTTATAATGTCTCGGGTGTGATTTTAAACTGCTAAGATCTTCTGTAGTTACGGCTCTCTCAATGTCCCGCACATGTTCGCGGACACGAAGCTTGAGTTCCCTAGTGGTAAGGCCAACATACACCTTGCCACAGGGACAGGTGGAGTGATAAATCACCCCCTTTGATGAGCAAGAGATAAAATGCCTTATCTCAAACACCTTAGACCCATCAAAGTTAGTGAATTTCTTGGTTTTCACACAATTGGCGCAGGCCTTGCACCGGCCACACGGGAAAAAACCTACCAAATCCTGACCTATGCTTTTCTTTTTTCCAGGCTCATAATGGCTGTGCACTAGAATGTCACGGATATTTCTAGATCTTTTTGCCACTATATCCGGTTTAGGGGATAGGATAGATTTTAATATTGGATCTGTGTGGAGAACCGCCCAGTGCTTCTCTACAATTTGCCTGAAATCATACCATTTGTTGTGATAACCAGTGATGAATCGTACCCGGTCCCCCCCACCCTTTACTGCATTGTTGTTGTTACCATATAATATCACATCCCTGGATGTATTCTTGGCTCGCATGAGCCCTCTCCTGATCGTTTTTTGACCGTATCCACGCTGTACAAATCTATCAACCAGGTCATCTGATTGTCTCACGAAGTCAGCCTCATTAGAACAAATGCGGCGAACCCGCAAAAACTGACCAATTGGGATCCCTCTAATTGTAGACGGTAAATGCGCCGACCGGGCATGAAGCACCGAGTTAGTGGCTGTACTCTTACGAAAAACACTCGTAACAATGTCCCCTTCCGGACGGGCACGTATCTGCAGGTCCAGGAAGTCAACTGACCTCCCATATTTGAAAGTAAGTTTAATATTCAAGTTGTTATGATTCAAATTATTCATAAGGGCATTAAGCTCAGTGGTGCTCCCCTCCCATACAAACCAGATATCATCAATATATCTCATCCACTCTTGGATGAGATGACTCTGGGGGATGGAATTGCTCATAAAAATATCCCTTTCCCAAGCCCCCAGAAAAAGGTTTGCATAGGAGGGGGCACAGCAAGCCCCCATGGCAGTGCCTTGCAACTGCAGATACGTGCCACGCCCGAAAACAAAGACATTGTGTGAAAGCACAAAATCGAGTAGTTCCAGCAGTAATTGTATTAATCTCCTATCCAGATTGCTACATTCCAGATACCAAGCCACCGCTCTCATCCCATCAACATGCTTAATGGAGGTGTAGAGCGCCTCCACGTCAGCAGTAACCATAACGCTGTTGGGACTCAGTTGAAGATTGTCCAATCTGCGCAAAGCTGCTGTGGTATCTTTAATAAATGAAGGCAATTGCGTCACAAGAGGTTTAAGATAGTAATCGAGAACTTGGGTGATGATCTCACAAAGACCCCCATTGCCCGACACAATAGGCCTACCGGAAGGGTCAAGGGGGTCCTTGTGTATCTTAGGTAACAGATACAACGTAGGCATCCTGGGATTCATGTTTCTAATCAATTCCCATAGTCTCTTAGGAATTATACCCTCCTGATATGCCCTTTCCAGAATGTCACTCAATTGGTCCTGAAAGAGTTTCATGGGGTTGGCACTCAATTTTTTATAGCAATCCTTATTATTTAACAATTGAAAAGCTTGCTTCTCATACAACGTATGTGGCCAAATTACCAAATTCCCGCCTTCATCGGCTGGTTTGAAAACGACGTCCCCCCAGCCTTTGAGGGTATCCAGCGCTTTCTTCTCAGACGGCCTAATATTAGAAGAGCCAAAACCCTTCTGAGCAAGCTTCTCAATATCACCAGCCACCAATTTCGTGAACACCTCTACTGCCGGACAAATATTGATAACTCCGTGATCAATATGTTCTGAGTAGTTTTTGGAGTGTTTCCCACCCTTGGTACAGAGGAAATGGGCTTGTGCTTTGTGCTTACAGAATGGATAAGTCCACAATCTATGGACAGAAAAGAGCAAGCAAAAACTTAGCTTAGCTGAACTGGTCAGGATAACAGGGAACTCCAAAGAGATGTGAATCCAACCAGGAACCATTTACAAGTGGCACTGGCTGAAGAAAGAGCCAGGCCTAAATAGCCGAGCAGAAGAGACGATAAGTGGAGGCAGCTGATGACAGCTAACTCCAAGGAGCAGCCATACCACTAGAAACCACAAGAGGGAGCCCAAGAGCAGAACTCACAAAAGTGCCACTTGCAACCACCGGAGGGAGCCCAAGAGCGGAATTCACAACAGATTGCATTGTTTTATACACAGGGCCTGAGTTTTGGGTCAGTCTCCCCCCAAAAAAGGGAGTTTCAAATTCTCACAAAGTGGATCTACTGCAGTCCTGTTAGTTTGGTGTATGTCAGCCAGCCACTTTCTGCCACTTAGATTGCGTTGTTATATACACTGGGCCTGAGTTTTGGGTCAGTCTCCCCCCAAAAAAGGGAGTTTCAAATTCTCAACAAGTTTATATACACCTTCTACCTTGTTTTCCACTACCATATAACGGTTGTCATTTTGGTTAGATTTTCCAAAAAATGAGGAAGTCTCGTGGAAGACGCTGTGGGCGGTGGTTGCCAGCTGTGTTGTGAATTCCGCTCTTGGGCTCCCTCCGGTGGTTGTAAGTGGCACTTTTGTGAGTTCTGCTCTTGGGCTCCCTCTTGTGGTTTCTAGTGGTATGGCTGCTCCTTGGAGTTAGCTGTCATCAGCTGCCTCCACTTATCGTCTCTTCTGCTCGGCTATTTAGGCCTGGCTCTTTCTTCAGCCAGTGCCACTTGTAAATGGTTCCTGGTTGGATTCACATCTCTTTGGAGTTCCCTGTTATCCTGACCAGTTCAGCAAAGCTAAGTTTTTGCTTGCTCTTTTCTGTCCATAGTTTGTGGACTTATCCATTCTGTGCTTTCTATGTTTGTCCAGCTTATCAGTGTGAATTTATTCTGTCTTGCTGGAAGCTCTGGGAGGCAGAGTTGCCCTCCACACCTTTAGTCAGGTGTGGAGATTTTTTGTAAACTCTGCGTGGATTTTTGTAGTGTTTTATACTGACCGCACAGTATTCCATCCTGTCCTATCTATTTAGCTAGACTGGCCTCCTGTGCTCATCCTGTTTCATTCTGTGTATGTCTTTTCCCTCTCCATTCACAGTCATTATTTGTGGGGGGCTAATCTATCCTTTGGGGATTTTCTCTGAGGCAAGATAGCTTTCCTGCTTCTTTCTTTAGGGGTAGTTAGCTCTTAGGCTGTGACGAGATGCCTAGGGAGAGTTAGGAGCATTCCACGGCTACTTCTAGTGTTGTGTTGAGCTTAGGGTCTGCGGTCAGTACAGTTACCACTTCCTTCAGAGCTCGTTCCATGTTGCTCCTAGACCACCGTATCATAACAGTAAAAGTGGCCAAAAATGAATTAAATGCATCTCAAACGAAGGTAAAGAAAGTTCTGAACCATTTTTTTTTTCTGTGCTCTGGTTTGTCTTTTTTTTCCTCTTGATATCTGGGTGGTTCAGGATATATGCTTTGGCATGGATGTTCAGGGTTTGTTTTCTCGTGTGGATCAACTTGCTGCCAGAGTACAGAGTATCCAGGACTATGTTGTCCAGACTCCGGCTTTAGAGCCTAGAATTCCTACTCCTGATTTGTTTTTTGGGGACAGATCCAAGTTTTTGAACTTTAAAAATAACTGCAAATTGTTTTTTTGCTTTGAAACCCCGTTCTTCTGGTGATCCCATTCAGCAAGTAAAAATCATCATATCCTTGCTGCGTGGTGACCCTCAAGACTGGGCTTTTTCTCTTGAAACAGGGGATCCGGCATTATTGAATGTAGATGCATTTTTTCAAGCGCTCGGATTATTGTATGACGAACCTAATTCTGTGGATCATGCAGAAAAAACCCTGTTGGCCCTGTGTCAAGGTCAGGAAGCGGCAGAGTTATACTGCCAGAAATTTAGAAAATGGTCTGTGCTCACTAAATGGAATGAAGAGGCTCTGGCTGCTATTTTCAGAAAAGGTCTTTCTGAAACCCTTAAAGATGTTATGGTGGTCTTTCCTACGCCTGCCGGTTTGAGCGAATCTATGTCTCTAGCCATTCAGATTGATCGGCGTCTGCGCGAGCGCAAAGCTGTGCACCATATGGCAGTATCCTCTGAGCAAAGTCCTGAACCTATGCAATGTGATAGGATTTTGACTAGAATAGAACGGCAGGAATTCAGACGTCAGAATAGGCTGTGTTTTTACTGTGGTGATTCGGCTCATGTTATCTCTGATTGCCCTAAGTGTACTAAGAGAGTCGCTAGGTCTGTTACTATTAGTACTATACAGCCTAAATTTCTCTTATCTGTGACCCTGATTTGCTCATTGTCATCCTTTTCTGTCATGGCATTTGTGGATTGAGGCGCTGCCCTGAACTTAATGGACTTAGAATTCGCCAGGCGCTGTGGTTTTTCCTTGCAGCCTTTGCAGAGCCCTATTCCTTTGAGGGGTATTGATGCTACACCCTTGGCCAAGGATAAACGTCAGTACTGGACACAGATGTCTATGTACATGGCTCCTGCACATCAGGAAGATTGCCGTTTTCTGGTGTTGCATAACCTGCATGATGTTGTTGTACTGGGATTTCCATGGTTACAGGAACATAATCCGGTACTGGATTGGAAAACTATGTCGGTGACTAGTTGGGGTTGTCGAGGAGTACATAGTGACGTTCCTTTGATGTCAATTTCCTCTTCCCCCTCTTCTGAGGTCCCTGAGTTTTTGTCGGATTTCCAGGATGTATTTGATGAGCCCAAGTCCAGTTCCCTTCCTCCGCACAGGGACTGTGATTGTGCTATTAACTTGATTCCTGGTTGCAAGTTCCCTAAGGGCCGACTTTTCAATCTGTCTGTGTCAGAGCATGCCGCCATGCGGAGTTATGTTAAGGAGTCTTTGGAGAAGGGGCATATTCGGCCCTCTTCGTCACCATTGGGAGCGGGTTTTTTTTTTGTTGCTAAGAAAGATGGCTCCTTGAGACCCTGTATTGATTATTGTCTTCTTAATAAGATCACGGTCAAATTCCAATACCCCTTGCCTTTGGTTACTGATTTGTTTGCTCAGATTAAGGGGGCTAGTTGGATTACTAAGATTGACCTCCGAGGGGCATATAATCTTGTTCGTATTAAACAGGGTGACGAATGGAAAACTGCATTTAATACGCCCGAAGGCCATTTTGAATACCTTGTGATGCCATTTGGGCTCTCTAATGCTCCATCTGTGTCCCAGTCTTTCATGCATGATATTTTCCGCAATTATCTTGATAAATTCATGGTCGTATATTTGGATGATATTTTGATTTTTTCCGATGATTGGGAGTCTCATGTGAAGCAGGTCAGGATGGTGTTCCAGATCCTTCGTGATAATGCTTTATTTGTGAAGGGGTCTAAGTGCCTATTCGGAGTTCAGAAGGTCTCTTTTTTGGGTTTTATTTTTTCTCCCTTGTCTATAGAAATGGATCCTGTTAAGGTCCGAGCTATTCATGACTGGATCTAACCCACATCTGTGAAGGGTCTTCAAAAATGTTTGGGCTTTGCTAATTTCTATTGCTGTTTCATTGCCAACTTTTCCAGTGTGGTTAAGCCCCTTACTCATTTGACGAAGAAAGGCGCTGATGTGACGAATTGGTCCTCTGAGGCTGTTGAGGCCTTTCAGGAGCTTAAACACCGATTTACTTCTGCCCCTGTGTTGCGTCATCCGGATGTTTCTCTTCCTTTCAGGTTGAGGTCGACGCTTCTGAGATTGGGGCAGGGGCCGTTTCGTCTCAGAGGGAGTCTGATGGTTCTTTGATGAAACCGTGTGCTTTTTTTTCCAGAAAGTTTTCGCCTGCGGAACGCACTTATGATGTCGGCAATCGGGAGTTGTTGGCTATGAAGTGGGCGTTTGAGGAGTGGCAACATTGGCTTGAGGGAGCTAAACACCGTGTTGTGGTCCTGACCGATCATAAGAATCTGATTTACCTCGAGTCGGCCAAGCGGCTGAATCCTAGACAGGCTCGATGGTCTCTGTTTTTCTCCCGTTTTGATTTTGTGGTCTCGTACCTTCCGGGATCTAAGAATGTTAAGTGTTGTGAATTCTGTTGTCGGGCTCCCTCCTGTGGTCATGAATGGTACTTTGGCTGGTTCTGTCCATGGACTTCCTCTGGTGGGTGTTTCTGAGTTTCCTTCCACAGGTGACGAGGTTAATTCGTTAGCTGGCTGCTCTATTTTTCTCCACTTAGATCTTTGCTCCATGCCACCTGTCAATGTTCCAGTTTTGGTCTAGTTCACTCCTGGATCGTTCTTGTGACCTGTCTTCCCAGCAGAAGCTAAGTTCCAGCTTGTATTTCTTTGGTTTGCTATTTTTCTGTCCAGCTTGCTATTTAATTTTTTGTCTTGATTGCTGGAAGCTCTGGGACGCAGAGGGAGCGCCTCCGCACCGTGAGTCGGTGCGGAGGGTCTTTTTGCGCCCTCTGCGTGGTCTTTTTGTAGGTTTTTGTGCTGACCGCAAAGTAACCTTTCCTATCCTCGGTCTGTTCAGTAAGTCGGGCCTCACTTTGCTAAATCTATTTCATCTCTGTGTTTGTATTTTCATCTTTACTCACAGTCATTATATGTGGGGGCTGCCTTTTCCTTTGCGGAATTTCTCTGAGGCAAGGTAGGCTTTATTTTTCTATCTTCAGGGCTAGCTAGTTCCTTAGGCTGTGCCGATTTGCATAGGGAGCGTTAGGCGCAATCCACGGCTATTTCTAGTGTGTTTGATAGGATTAGGGATTGCGGTCAGCAGAGTTCCCACGTCCCAGAGCTCGTCCTTTATTATCAATAACTATCAGGTCATTCCGTGTGCTTAAGGCTGATGCCCTCTCTAGGAGTTTTTCGCCTGATTCTCCTGGAGTCCTTGAGCCGGTTGGCATTCTTAAGGAGGGGGTGATTCTTTCTGCTATCTCCCCTGATTTGCGGCGGATGCTTCAGGAATTTCAGGCTGATAGGCCTGACCGCTGTCCAGTGGGGAAGCTGTTTGTTCCTGATAGATGGACAAGTAAGGTAATTTCTGAGGTTTATTGTTCAGTGTTGGCTGGTCATCCTGGGATTTTTGGTACCAGAGATTTGGTTGCTAGGTCCTTTTGGTGGCCTTCCTTGTCGCGCGATGTGCGTGCTTTTGTGCAGCCCTGTGGGACTTGCGCCTGGGCCAAGCCTTGCTGTTCCCGCACTAGTGGGTTGCTTTTGCCTTTGCCGGTCCCTGAGAGGCCCTGGACGCATATTTCCATGGATTTTATTTAGGATCTTCCTGTTTCCCAGAAGATGTCTGTTATCTGGGTTGTTTGTGACCGGTTCTCTAAAATGGTCCATCTGGTACCTTTGCCTAAGTTGCCTTCCTCCTCAGATCTGGTTCCATTATTTTTTCAGCATGTGGTTCGTTTGCATGGCATTCCGGAGAATATTGTGTCTGACAGAGGTTCTCAGTTTGTCTCTAGATTTTGGCGGGCCTTTTCTGCTAGGATGGGCATTGATTTGTGTTTTTCTTCGGCGTTTCATCCTCAGACTAATGGCCAAACTGAGCGAACTAATAAGACTTTGGAGACCTATTTGAGATGCTTTGTGTCTGCTGATCAGGATGATTGGGTGTCTTTCTTGCCGTTGGCCGAGTTTGCCCTTAATAATCGGGCTAGTTCGGCTACTTTGGTTTCACCTTTCTTTTGTAATTTTGGTTTTCATCCTCGTTTTTCTTCTGGGCAGGTTGAGCCTTCTGATTGTCCTGGTGTTGATTCTGTGGTGGACAGGCTGCAGCAGATTTGGACTCATGTGGTGGACAATTTGACGTTGTCTCAGGAAAGGGCTCAACGTTTTGCTAACCGCCGTCGGTGTATTGGTCCCCGGCTTCGTGTGGGGGATTTGGTTTGGTTGTCTTCTCGTCATGTTCCTATGAAGGTTTCTTCTCCTAAGTTTAAGCCTCGGTTCATTGGTCCTTATAAAATTTCTGAAATTATTAATCCGGTGCCTTTTCATTTGGCTCTTCCAGCCTCTTTTGCCATTCATAATGTTTTCCATAGATCTTTGTTGCGGAGATATGTGGTGCCCGTTGTTCCCTCGGTTGACCCTCCTGCCCCGGTGTTGGTTGAGGGAGAGTTGGAATATGAGGTTGAGAAGATTTTGGATTCTCGTTTTTCAAGGCGGAGGCTTCAGTATCTTGTCAAGTGGAAGGGTTATGGCCAGGAGGATAATTATTGGGTTGTTGCCTCCGATGTCCATGCCACTGATTTGGTTCGTGCTTTTCACTTGGCTCGTCCTGATCGGCCTGGGGGCTCTGGTGAGGGTTCGGTGACCCCTCCTCAAGGGGGGGGTACTGTTGTGAATTCCGCTCTTGGGCTTCCTCCGGTGGTTGTAAGTGGCACTTTTGTGAGTTCTGCTCTTGGGCTCCCTCTTGTGGTTTCTAGTGGTATGGCTGCTCCTTGGAGTTAGCTGTCATCAGCTGCCTCCACTTATCGTCTCTTCTGCTCGGCTATTTAGGCCTGGCTCTTTCTTCAGCCAGTGCCACTTGTAAATGGTTCCTGGTTGGATTCACATCTCTTTGGAGTTCCCTGTTATCCTGACCAGTTCAGCAAAGCTAAGTTTTTGCTTGCTCTTTTCTGTCCATAGTTTGTGGACTTATCCATTCTGTGCTTTCTATGTTTGTCCAGCTTATCAGTGTGAATTTATTCTGTCTTGCTGGAAGCTCTGGGAGGCAGATTTGCCCTCCACACCTTTAGTCAGGTGTGGAGATTTTTTGTAAACTCTGCGTGGATTTTTGTAGTGTTTTATACTGACCGCACAGTATTCCATCCTGTCCTATCTATTTAGCTAGACTGGCCTCCTGTGCTCATCCTGTTTCATTCTGTGTATGTCTTTTCCCTCTCCATTCACAGTCATTATTTGTGGGGGGCTAATCTATCCTTTGGGGATTTTCTCTGAGGCAAGATAGCTTTCCTGCTTCTTTCTTTAGGGGTAGTTAGCTCTTAGGCTGTGACGAGATGCCTAGGGAGAGTTAGGAGCATTCCACGGCTACTTCTAGTGTTGTGTTGAGCTTAGGGTCTGCGGTCAGTACAGTTACCACTTCCTTCAGAGCTCGTTCCATGTTGCTCCTAGACCACCGTATCATAACACAGCTGGTACTGATGGTGGTGGTGGTGGTGCATCTGGTGGTAGAGGCAAAAGCACAATAGCACCTAAGGCTAGAGGTGTTGAGCCAGCGTCATCGTCTGGCTACACAAGGCCTCGAAGGCTCCCTTTTCTGAGAGTAAGAAAACTGCTTTTAAAGCCGGAGCAGCAGGAAAAAGTTTTGGTTTTCATTGCTGACTCAGCCTCTAGCTCTTTCGCCTTCTCTTCAGAAAGTTCCAAATATAAAAGCAGCGAGTCGTCAATGGATGCTCCCGGTCAGGAACAAGACGTTTCCTTGTGTCCTTCACCAAAACCAAAAGTGAAGGATGCGTCAGGCGACACTACAGGTTACTCCATGGAGCTCTTTACACATACCGTGCCTGGGTTAGAACGGGAAATTGTTAGCTGCCCATTACAAGATGAATCGGACATGGAGTGCACTGATGCACAGCCACAGCTAGATTATAATGCTGTTCCATTGAGTCAGATCACTACATTGCCCTCGCAGTGTACTGAGGCAGAATCTGACCCTGATGAGACTATGGTGCCCCTGTTATGATACGGTGGTCTAGGAGCAACATGGAACGAGCTCTGAAGGAAGTGGTAACTGTACTGACCGCAGTCCCTAAGCTCAACACAACACTAGAAGTAGCCGTGGAATGCTCCTAACTCTCCCTAGGCATCTCGTCACAGCCTAAGAGCTAACTACCCCTAAAGAAAGAAGCAGGAAAGCTATCTTGCCTCAGAGAAAATCCCCAAAGGATAGATTAGCCCCCCCACAAATAATGACTGTGAGTGGAGAGGGAAAAGACATACACAGAATGAAACCAGGATGAGCACAGGCCAGTCTAGCTAAATAGATAGGACAGGATGGAATACTGTGCGGTCAGTATAATACACTACGAAAATCCACGCAGAGTTTACAAAAAATCTCCACACCTGACTAAAGGTGTGGAGGGCAAATCTGCCTCCCAGAGCTTCCAGCAAGACAGAATTAATTCACACTGATAAGCTGGACAAACATAGAAAGCACAGAATGGATAAGTCCACAATCTATGGACAGAAAAGAGCAAGCAAAAACTTAGCTTTGCTGAACTGGTCAGGATAACAGGGAACTCCAAAGAGATGTGAATCCAACCAGGAACTATTTACAAGTGGCACTGGCTGAAGAAAGAGCCAGGCCTAAATAGCCGAGCAGAAGAGACGATAAGTGGAGGCAGCTGATGACAGCTAACTCCAAGGAGCAGCCATACCACTAGAAACCACAAGAGGGAGCCCAAGAGCAGAACTCACAAAAGTGCCACTTACAACCACCGGAGGGAGCCCAAGAGCGGAATTCACAACATGCCCCGTCCCGAACGCTATAGCACCTTACACGGTGACATAGAGGAAGGTGCACATGACATTGAAGAGGAGGTGATAGATGACCCAGTTGTTGACCCAGATTGGCAGCCATTGGGGTAAGACGGTGCCGCTGCCAGTAGCTCTGAAACGGAGGAGGATGATCCGCAGCAGCCATCTACATCGCAACAGCTGTCATCTGGCAGGCCCGTATCAGGCCAAAAACATTTGTCAAAAACAAAAACAGTTTTGGGACAGCATGGCCGGTGAAAGTAGCACAGCGTGCAATGCCTGAAAAGGTATTCCATAGTAGAAAGAGTGCAGTGTGGCAATTTTTTAACCAAGATCTGAATGATCAGTGAAAATTTATCTGTAAGAAATGCTCAAAGACTTTTAGCAGAGTGAAGAATCTTCAAAATTTAAATACAACGTGCATGCATAGACATTTAACCAGCATGCACTTGCAATCCTGGACTAACTACCAAACGTCCCGTACCATTGGTGCACCTGCTCAGAATGAAGGTAGTCAGCAACGCTACATTGCTTCCCTCACTGTAAGCCCACCGTTTAGGACTCCACCAGCAGAAAATGTGGAGGTATCGTCGCAAGGCCAAAGCAGTCAGGGAATCACAAGGTTATTGGTAGGAAACACTGTATGTAGGCCAACATCGAGAATACCATCACCAACCCTCTCTCAATCTGCCATGTCCACCACCACCACCGCTAGTTCCACCATATGCACTTCTCCAGTCCAACTCACCCTACAAGAGACTCTCGTTAGGAAAAGAAAGTACTCATCCTCTCATCCGCCTACACAGGGTTTGAACGCCCACATTGCTAGACTAATCTCGTTAGAGATGATGCCCTACCGGTTGGTTGAAAACGAAGCTTTCAAAGCCCTGATGGCCTACGCAGTACCACGCTATGACCTACCCAGTCGACACTTCTTTGCGAGAAAAGCCATCCCAGCCATCCACCTGCATGTCAAAGACCGCATTGTCCATGCACTGAGGCAATCAGTCAGTAGAAAGGTGCACCTCACAACAGATGCATGGACCAGTAGGCATGGCCAGGGACGTTACGTGTCCATCACGGCACACTGGGTTAATGTGGTGGATGCAGAGTCCACAGGGGACAGCCATAGTGGGACAGTTCTGCCTAGCCAACAGTCTAGGAAACAGTTGGCTGTAGGCGTTCGCCACCCCTCCTCCTCCTTTTCCTCCAGAAGTGAAAGCTCATCCACAGAGCGCAGTCTGTTATGATCAGGTGGCCTTGGACCAGCATGAAAACCTTCACTGGAGTAGGTGGTAACTTATACTGACCGCAAACCCTGATCTTATCACCGCAACTAGAAGTAGCCGTGGGGTGTCCCTAACAAAACCTAGGCACCTCGACACAGCCGGAGGACTAAATACCCCTAAAGATGGAAATAGGAAAACTATCTTGCCTCAGAGTAGACCCCCAAAGGATAGGCAGCCCCCCACAAATAATGACTGTGAGTTGGAGAGGAAAAGACACACGCAGGCAGAAAACAGGCTTAGCAAAGGAGGCCACTTCTAGCTTAATAGAAAAGGACAGGACAGGATACTAAGCGGTCAGCATAAAAATACTACAAAAATATCCACAGCAGAAAATACAAAACTCCACCACCTAACTAAAGATGTGGAGAGTATAACTGCAACTCCAGAGAATCCAACCAGACTGAGAAAAACAACTGACACAGTCTAAGCTGGACAAATAGAAACAAAAGATCAGCACTGAAAATAAGCACACAGCAAGTGTGCTTCAGAAAAAGAAACAGACACTTATCTTTGCTGAACTGGCAGCTAAGCAGGTGAGGCCAGGCAGAGATCCAATACTTCCAAAGAAACATTGACAACTGGTAAGGGCTAATGAATCCTGCACACTTAAATATCCCAGTCAGAACAGCAATTAGCAGATACACCTGGCCAGGACTGTGACTCAGAGACAACTGCATTCCCACCTACAACCACTGGAGGAAACCCAAGAGCAGAATTCACAACAGTACCCCCCCCTTGAGGAGGGGTCACCGAACCCTCACCAGGACCTCCAGGACGATCAGGATGAGCCAGATGAAAGGCACGAACCAAATCAGCAGCATGGACATCAGAGACAAAAACCCAAGAATTATCCTCCTGGCCATAACCCTTCCATTTGACAAGGTACTGAAGCTTCCGCCTCAAAAAACGGGAATCCAAAATCTTCTCAACAACATATTCCAACTCCCCATAAACCAACACGGGCCGGAGGATCAACAGAGGGAACAACGGGCTAAACATATTTCCGCAAAAAAGATCTATGGAAGACATTATGGATAGCAAAAGAGTCCGGAAGCGCCAATCGAAAAGACACCAGATTAATCACAGGTCAACAAAAAAAAATTTTTTTTCTGGTGTCCAAAATATTTTAATGAATTTGGGGTATTTTTGGGGTGCTGATTCTGAATATGCTATCAGTTTTGCCAGATTGGCTCAAGTTTTTGAGATTTTTGGTATCTTATTTATAGCACTTGTTGGTAAATGCGACGCATCATCTCATTAATTTCTTTGGATTAGTACTTGAACTGAGCAGTTCTCAATATAGTTTTGTGTTAATTAGTGTTCTAAAAGTTTGTTCATAGCTTGATTTTTGCACTAACTTTATGTTGTTGTCTGTTTTCCAGTGAAAAGCATGAACTCATCAAGAAGAAGTTGTCTTAACGATCCAGACTCATTCTGTTACATTTGTGGTGAATACACACTGCCAATACACACTTCATCATCATCAGTTGGGGGAAGGTCAGGTAAGATGGTAACCACAGGTACAGGCACATCTTCACAATGAGGGACAGGCCTTCTTGCAGATTCCATGTTAGGTTACTCCCATTTTCGTTTCTTATGCTTATTGAATCCTTGCACTTGCACTGCACAGAAATAACAGTCATCATGATGATTTTTTTGCTCTTTCCACACCATTGGAACACCAAATTTGAAGCTTTTTCTTTGTCCTTTGCTCCATTTTCGTAATAATTCGATACATGCTTTGCACACTATGTGTGGTGCCCAAAACTTGTCTTGGTCCCCAAGCATAACCCCAAAATAGGCAAAATACACTTTTTTTACGAAGTCTGTTATGTTTCTTCTATGTTTTGGCAGTGTGTATTCACCACAAATGTAACAGAATGAGTCTGGATCGTTAAGACAACTTCTTCTTGATGAGTTCATGCTTTTCACTGGAAAACAGACAACAACATAAAGTTAGTGCAAAAATCAAGCTATGAACAAACTTTTAGAACACTAATTAACACAAAACTATATTGAGAACTGCTCAGTTCAAGTACTAATCCAAAGAAATTAATGAGATGATGCGTCGCATTTACCAACAAGTGCTATAAATAAGATACCAAAAATCTCAAAAACTTGAGCCAATCTGGCAAAACTGATGACATATTCAGAATCAGCAGCCCAAAGTTACCTTAAATTCGATGAAATATCTTTGGCACCAAAAATGCTGTTGACCATAATCTCAGAAATCCTATAAGGACCAATAAACCGAGGCTTAAACTTAGGAGAAGAAACCTTCTTAGGAACATGACGGGAAGACAACCAGACCAGATCCCCAACCCAAAGCCGGGAACCAACACACCGACGATGGTTAGCAAAACGCTGAGCCTCCTCCTGAGACAACACCAAATTGTCCACCACATGAGCCCAAATCTGCTGCAACCTGTCAACCACAGATTCCACACCAGGACAGTCAGAAGGCTCAACCTGCCCTGAAGAAAAACGAGGATGAAAACCAAAATTGCAAAAGAAAGGCGAAACCAAAGTAGCCGAACTAGCCCGATTATTAAGGGCAAACTCGGCCAATGGCAAAAAAGCCACCCAATCATCCTGATCAGCAGACACAAAGCATCTCAAATAAGTCTCCAAAGTCTGATTAGTTCGCTCGGTCTGGCCGTTTGTCTGAGGATGAAATGCAGAGGAAAAAGACAAATCGATGCCCAGCCTAGCACAAAAGGCCCGCCAAAACCTGGAAACAAACTGGGAACCTCTGTCGGACACAATATTCTCCGGAATACCATGCAAACGGACCACATGCTGAAAAAACAACGGAACCAAATCAGAAGAAGAAGGCAATTTAGGCAAAGGCACCAAATGAACCATCTCAGAGAATCGGTCCCAAACAACCCAGATAACCGACCTCCTCTGGGAAACAGGAAGATCGGAAATAAAATCCATAGAAATAAGCGTCCAGGGCCTCTCAGGGACCGGCAATGGCAAAAGCAACCCACTAGCACGGAAGCAACAAGGCTTGGCCCGCGCACAAGTCCCACAGAACTGCACAAAAGAACGCACATCACGCGACAATGAAGGCCACCAAAAGGACCTACCAACCAAATCTCTGGTACCAAAAATGCCAGGATGACCAGCCAACACGGAACAGTGAACCTCAGAAATCACTCTACTAGTCCATCTGTCAGGAACAAACAGTTTCCCCACAGGACAGCGGTCAGGTTTGTTAGCCTGAAATTCCTGAAGAACCCGTCGTAAATCAGGGGAAATGGCAGAAAGGACCACCCCCTCTTTCAGAATACCTACCGGCTCTAAGACCTCAGGAGAATCAGGCAAAAAACCCCTAGAGAGGGCATCAGCCTTAATGTTCTTAGAACCCGGAAGGTACCAGATCACGAAATCAAAACAAGAAAAAAACAAGGACCATCGAGCCTGTCTAGGATTCAACCATTTGGCAGACTCGAGGTAAATCAGATTCTTATGATCGGTCAAGACCACAATACGGTGCATAGCTCCCTCAAGCCAATGTCGCCACTCCTCATACGCCCACTTCATAACCAACAACTCCCGATTGCCGACATCATAATTGCGTTCAGCAGGCGAAAACTTACGGGAAAAGAAGGCACACGGTTTCATTAAGGAACCAACAGGATCCCTCTGAGACAAAACAGCCCTTGCCCCAATCTCAGAAGCGTCAACCTCAACCTGAAACGGAAGAGAAACATCCGGTTGATGTAACACTGGAGTAGAAGTAAAACGACGTTTAAGTTCCTGAAAGGCAGAGACAGCCGCAGGGTACCAATTCGCCACATCAGCGCCCTTCTTCGTCAAATCAGTCAAGGTTTTAACCACGCTGGAAAAATTAGCAATGAAACGGCGATAAAAATTAGCAAAACCCCAAAATTTCTGAAGGCTCTTCACGGATGTGGGCTGAATCCAATCATGAATGGCCTGAACCTTAACCGGATCCATCTCTATAGACGAGGGAGAAAAAATAAAGCCCAAAAAGGAAACCTTCTGCACCCCAAAAAGACACTTAGACCCTTTCACAAACAAGGCATTGTCACGAAGGATCTGAAATACCATCCTGAACTGCTGCACATGAGACTCCCAATCATCGGAAAAAATCAAAATATCGTCCAAATATACAATCAAGAATTTATCAAGATAATCCCGGAAGATATCATGCATGAAGGACTGAAAAACAGATGGAGCATTAGAGAGTCCGAATGGCATCACAAGGTATTCAAAATGGCCTTCGGGCGTGTTAAACGCAGTTTTCCATTCATCACCCTGTTTAATACGAACAAGATTATAAGCCCCCCGAAGGTCAATCTTAGTAAACCAACTAGCTCCCTTAATCCTAGCAAACAAATCGGAAAGCAAAGGTAAAGGATATTGAAACTTGACCATGATCTTATTCAAGAGGCGATAATCAATACAGGGTCTTAAGGAACCATCTTTTTTAGCAACAAAAAAGAACCCCGCTCCCATTGGTGAAGAAGATGGCCGAATATGCCCTTTCTCCAAAGATTCCTTAATATAGCTCCGCATGGCGGCATGTTCAGGTACAGACAGGTTGAAAAGTCGGCCCTTAGGAAACTTACAGCCTGGAATCAAGTCAATAGCACAATCGCAGTCCCTGTGCGGTGGAAGGAAACTGGACTTGGGCTCATCGAATACATCCTGAAAATCAGACAAAAACTCCGGAATTTCAGAAGAGGAAGATGGGGAGATAGACATCAGAGGAACATCATTATGAACCCCCTGACAACCCCAACTAGTCACAGACATGGACTTCCAATCCAAAACAGGATTATGTACCTGTAACCAGGGAAAACCCAGCACGATAGCATCATGCAAATTATGCAACACCAGAAATCAACAATCTTCCTGATGGGCTGGCGCCATGCGCATGGTCACCTGTGTCCAAAACTGGGGCTTATTTTTAGCCAAGAGTGTAGCATCAATGCCCCTTAAAGGAATAGGGTTCTGCAAAGGCTGCAAGGGAAAACCACAACGCCTAGCAAAGTCAAAGTCCATTAAGTTCAAGGCAGCGCCTGAATCCACAAACGCCATGACAGAAAATGATGACAATGAACAGATCAAGGACACAGATAACAGAAATTTAGGTTGTACAGTACTAATGGTAAATGAACTGGCGATCCTCCTTGTCCGTTTAGGGCAGACAGAAATCACATGGGAAGCGTCGCCACAATAATAACACAACCTATTGAGACGTCTGAAACCTTGTCGTTCTGTTTTAGACAGAATCCTATCACACTGCATAGGCTCAGGAATTTGCTCTGAGGATAACGCCATAGCGCGCACAGTTCTGCTCTCCCGCAAGCGCCGGTCAATCTGAATGGCCAGAGACATAGAATCACTCAGATTGGAGGGTGTGGGAAACCCCACCATAACATCTTTAACGGATTCAGAAAGACCCTTTCTGAAAATTGCCGCTAAAGCATCATCATTCCATGTAGTCAACACAGACCATTTTCTGAATTTCTGACAATACAATTCAGCCGCCTCTTGCCCCTGAGACAGGGCCAACAAGGTCTTCTCAGCTTGATCCACCGAATTAGGTTCATCATGCAGTAATCCTAACGCCTGAAAGAAGGAGTCTACATTAAGCAAAGCAGGATCCCCAGATTCCAGGGAAAATGCCCAATCCTGTGGATCACCACGCAGCAGGGAGATGATGATTTTAACTTGTTGAATGGAATCACCAGTGGATCGAGGTTTCAATGCAAAAAAACAGTTTACAGTTGTTTTTAAAACTCAAAAATTTGGACCTGTCACCAAAAAAACAAATCAGGAGTAGGAATCTTCGGTTCTAAAGCAGGAGTTTGAACAATATAATCAGAAATACCCTGTATCCTAGCAGCAAGCTGGTCTACACGAGAAGCTAATTCCTGAACATTCATGCTAGCACAAGGCTCTTCAGCCACCCAGAGATAAAGAGGGAGGAGAAGACAAAACAGACTGAAGAAAAAAAAAAATGGCTCAAGACCTTTCCTCCCTTCTTCTGAGATGCATTTAACTCATTG
This sequence comes from Ranitomeya imitator, assembly GCF_032444005.1. Taxonomy (NCBI): domain Eukaryota; kingdom Metazoa; phylum Chordata; class Amphibia; order Anura; family Dendrobatidae; genus Ranitomeya; species Ranitomeya imitator. The sequence goes on along the minus strand of NC_091286.1, from coordinate 146,065,581 downwards.
TTGGCTAGTTGTACTGTTATGATCAGGTGGCCTTGGAGCAGCATGAAAACCTTCACTGGAGTAGGTGGTAACTTATACTGACCGCAAACCCTGATCTTATCACTGCAACTAGAAGTAGCCGTGGGGTGTGCCTAACAAAACCTAGACACCTCGACACAGCCGGAGGACTAAATACCCCTAAAGATGGAAATAGGAAAACTATCTTGCCTCAGAGTAGACCCCCAAAGGATAGGCAGCCCCCCACAAATAATGACTGTGAGTTGGAGAGGAAAAGACACACGCAGGCAGAAAACAGGCTTAGCAAAGGAGGCCACTTCTAGCTAAATAGAAAAGGACAGGACAGGATACTAAGCGGTCAGCATAAAAATACTACAAAAATATCCACAGCAGAAAATACAAAACTCCACCACCTAACTAAAGGTGTGGAGAGTATAACTGCAACTCCAGAGAATCCAACCAGACTGAGAAAAACAACTATGAAGGAAAAAAAGCAGCCAGCTCACCAATGACGATCGCAGGTGCACGGATCTCCATAGCAGGCACACGAGTAAATCCTCCGAAGAAAAAGTATATGAGATCCAGCTCCTTAAAACGTAATATTTATTGGTATCCAAATGATAAAATTCCACAGAAATAGAATGTACAGGTGTACATGGCCATGGCCATGGCTTTGAAAAAGATCTTCGGATCGAAACGCGTTGCCGTTTAGCCTCTCTAGCGCAGGGGCATCTACCGGATGGAGCCTGTACATTCTATTTCTGTGGAATTTTATCATTTGGATACCAATAAATATTACGTTTTAAGGAGCTGGATCTCATCTACTTTTTCTTCTGAGAAAAACAACTGACACAGTCTAAGCTGGACAAATAGAAACAAAAGATCAGCACTGAAAATAAGCACACAGCAAGTGTGCTTCAGAAAAAGAAACAGACACTTATCTTTGCTGAACTGGCAGCTAAGCAGGTGAGGCCAGGCAGAGATCCAATACTTCCAAAGAAACATTGACAACTGGCAAGGGCTAATGAATCCTGCACACTTAAATATCCCAGTCAGAACAGCAATTAGCAGATACACCTGGCCAGGACTGTGACTCAGAGACAACTGCATTCCCACCTACAACCACTGGAGGGAACCCAAGAGCAGAATTCACAACAGCAGTCGCACAACCACTCCATCCGCAGCTGCCAGTGTTGCACACGAGGTGTCACATTATCGAACATCTAGTGGTAAGCGTCAGCAGGCTATGTTAGAAATGAAGTGTTTGGGCGACAACAGACACAGCGCGGAAGTACTGGCCGAGTACTTGCAGCAACAAACTCAGTAATGGTCGGGCAGTGTGTCATGATCCAGTTCTGAGATTATGTTCAGCTCTCTTGTCTCTGGACTGGTCATGTGGGAGTTAATCCTCTCTGCCTCACCCTGGAGCTGGCGGTGCTATTTAAGTCCTCTGCAGCCTGGGGGCCAGTGTCAGGTATAAGTTCATCCTGCACTGTTTGAGCTCCTGACCTGGATCCCTGTTCTAAGTGTTCCTCTTTGCCTCTGACTGACTGCACCCGTTTGTTACTTGTTCTGACCTTTGGCCTGTACCCCGACTCTGTCTTACGCCTCACGTTTTGGTTACCACGTTCCCGGTAGGTTCTGACATCTTGCTTGCCCCCGACGATTCTCTGCTCGCCCCTTCTGTACCGCGCTGCTATCTCCGTGTATGACCTTGGCTTGTTTCATGTCCCTTTCATTACCTGTGACACCTGTGTTGTTGTTCAGTGTAGCTGTGCTGTGTGTGCAGCCTCCTTTCCTTATCCAGCACCCCCTGGTGGAGATTGCTCCATACTGCACTGCAGCAGCACATCACACAGTGTACATCTTGAGGCAGGCAAGGTAGTCAGTGATAACGGAAGGAATTTTATGGCTGCCATAGCCCTTTCAGAAACACATACCTTGCCTGGCTCACACCTTGAACCTGGTGGTGCAGTGCTTCCTCAAAAATTATCCGGAGTTACCAGCCCTGCTCCTGAAGGTGCGAAGACTTTGCTCGCACATCCGCCGGTCGCCCGTACACTCCAGCCGTATGCTGAACCATCAGCGATCGCTGAATCCCAGCACCGCCTAATAATCGACGTTGCAACAAAGTGGAACTCCACACTGCACATGGTTCAGAGGCTGTGTGAACAGAGGCGTGCTGTGATTAATTTGCGGGAGGATACACATACACGGGCAGGCAGTTGAATGGCAGACATGGAGTTGTCTGGTGTGCAGTGGTCGAAGCTCCAAGACCTCTGTCAAGTCCTTCAGTGTTTTGAGGAATGCACACAGCTGGTAAGTGCAGACGACGCCATCATAAGGATGAGCATCCCACTAATGCATCTGCTGATGCAAAGTTTGACGCACATTAAGGAGCTGGCATCTGCAGCCGAGGAGGAGGGAAGCCTTGATGACAGTCAGCCATTGTCTGCTCAGGGAACTCTCCTGAATGAGGTGGCGGACGAAGAGGAGGAGGAGGATGATGGGGATGAATATTTATGGGAGGAGGATGCTTCTCAGGGGTCAATAGAAACTGGTGGCGTTACAAGGTCAGGTACAGGGTTTTTGCGCGGGACCCAAGTTATGTTGATTTGCAAGAAAGTGCTCCTCAACCCAGCACAAGCAGTGAATTGACACCTGGAACATTGGCCCACATGGCTGAGTATGCCTTGCGTATCCTAAAACGGGACCCCCGCATTATAAAAATGATGACCGATGACGATTACTGGTTGTCCTGCCTCCTGGATCCACGATATAAAGGAAAATTACAAAATATCATGCCACATGAGAACCTGGAGCAAATATTGGCTACCAAACAAGCAACTCTTGTACACCATTTGGTTCAGGCATTCCCAGCACTCAGCGGCGGTGATGGTTCTCACACGAGCCGTAGGGGGCAACATGGCAGAGGTGTTAGAGGTGCACAAATCCGAAGTGGTGTTGGACAGAGGGGTTTTATGACCAGGTCGTGGATTGATTTCGCAATGACCGCTGACACGACAGGTACTGCTGCATCGATTCAAAGTGACAGGAGACAGCATTTGTCCAGTATGGTTACGAACTACTTTTCCTCCCTTATCGATGTTCTCCCTCACAGGTCAATCCCCTTTGATTACTGGGCATCTAAAATAGACACCTGGCCTGAATTGGCAGAATATGCATTACAGGAGCTCGCTTGCCCTGCTTCTTGTGTGCTATCAGAAAGAGTCTTCAGTGCTGCTGGTTCAATACTGACTGAAAAAAGGACATGTCTGGCTACCCAGAATATTGATGATCTAACCTTCATTAAAATGAACCAATCATGGATTTCAAATTACTTTGCCCCACCTTCTCCTGCTGACACATAGCTTGCATGAAAAATGTCTTGCTTTTGGCCTCCTCTTACTGACTTCTCCAATTCCTCCATTTGCAGCTGCTGAATGTCCACCATAGGCCATTTTTATACCTCCCTAAATGAGCTGACTCCCCCCACAGGGCCGTGGTCACCACCTGGCGCAAGCACCCACTGGACAGGTGGGTGCCCCCACTCTTGGGCGACGGCACTGGCACAGGGTCCCTCATAGTACAATGAAGTGTCTCTGACGGTGTTGGTGCACAACCAACGTCAGACACATCGTCGTAATATGAGGGGCCCTGTGCCAGTACCGCCGCCCATGAGAGAGTGTTCCCCCCGAGCTCGAACAGTGCTCTACCACTTGCAATACTTAGCTCTCCCTGCTCCATCACTGTGTAGTCTGTGCTGTTAAATCCTTCAATGGCACTGTCAATACAAATTTGTTGAAATGATAGATGATAGTTAAAATATACAGGGGCCCTGGCCTCCATTTAGACCAGTTAATACTTTGCACCTACTACCACTGTCTTCTACTCAGCAGAGGAGCCCACCCCAGTACCTAGCTATGCCGCCTGTTTAGTCATGTTACCAATTTTGAACTGCTTTTAGCCTACTTTTGTATTTTGGGCCTACTACCTGTGTCTGCACCACTCATTACAATTGTCCTCCACAGAACAAAGCTATGCCGCCTGTTTAGTTCTGTTACCAATTTTGAACTGCTTTTAGCCTACTTTTGTATTTTGGGCCTACTACCTGTGTCTGCACCACTCATTACAATTGTCCTCCACAGAACAAAGCTATGCCACCTGTTTAGTTCTGTTACCAATTTTGAACTGCTTTTAGCCTACTTTTGTATTTTAGGCCTACTACCTGTGTCTGTGCTACTCATTCTAATTGTTCACCACTTAACCAAGCTATGCCACCTGTTTAATCCTGTTACCAATTTTGAACTGCATTTAGCCTCCTTTTTTTAATTTTGGGCCTACTAACTGTGTCCGCACCACTCGTTAAAATTGTCCTCCACTGAACAAAGCAATGCTACCTGTTTAGTCCTGTTACCAATTTTGAACTGCTTTTAGCCTACTTTTTTATTTTGGGCCTATATTTGTGTTTCCTCCTCATCCTGCCCATTGCCCAGCCACTGCTAGATGAGTCTGCTGGTACATTGACCCAGACCACTACATTCCCCTTGCACAGCCAGAATCTGACCCTGCTGAAAGTCAGGTTCCCCTTCCCGCATACTATACCACCTTACACGGGGACAAAGAGGAAGGTGCAGATGAAAGTGCAGGTTCCTTCATCAGGTGGGGGGGCATACTCGTTGGCACTGGCACAAGGCCCCTCATAGCACGCAAAAGTGTCTCTGGCAGTGGGAGGCGCCACCCGCCATCAAACACACTGCCGTACTATGAGGGGCCCCATGCCAGTGCCAACTAGTGGGCCCCCCCTGCTTGCTCAGGATCACAGCACTTGCAAAGTTGAAATACTTACCTCTCCCTGCTCCACCGCCGTGACGTATTCCACATTTCCTGGGCCCACGAAAATCTTAACCAAGCCCTTCCCCCCCACAACTTTAGCCAAATGACCCCCTGTTTTCAATGCCTAACTATTATTATAAAGTAAATTAAGATTGACATGCTTAAGAAATAAGAGTTGATGTTTTTGGCATTAAAATGGGCACTGTGGGTGTTTTCCTGACCTCCACTCACTGCCGACTTTGATTCCCCATTGACTTGCATTGGATTTCGTGTTTCAGTCGGCCACCGACTTTCCAAAATAATCGGCCGATTTCACCCGAACCGACTTTTGACAAAGTCATGTTTCGCGAAACCCGACTCAATCCTAAAAAAGTAAAAGTCGCTCAACTCTATTCAGCACTGCCACAGACTGATTGCCTCCATGCCATGCCGCATTGATGCATTGAGTGCATTTACTGAACATTAGTTTCAGTAAGCCAACATTTCAGATTTTAAAATAATTTTTCGAACTGGTGTTATAAAGTATTCTAATTTGAGATAATGACTTTTGTGTTTTCATTGGTTGTAAGCCATAATCATCAATATTAACAGAAATAAACACTTGAAATAGATCACTCTGTAATTACTCCATATAATATATATGAGTTTCACTTTTTGTATTGAAAAACTGAAAATGAAAAAACATTTTGATGATATTCAAATTTTGTGAGAGGTACCTGTATATGAAATTGGAATTTCAGTACTGCTCTAGAAAATAGGAAAAAATGAAGATACTTATCGCATGTATTGGCCATTTCATGCGTGCTCAGCAGCCAATGACAAGGCAATTCTATATGTCTAATGTGATTCCTCTACAGGGCTGATGGTTTACAAGTATAAATGTAGGTTAACAATGAGCAGCATATAAATGAAACATCAATACATGTGACTGAAGATGCACCCACTCAATGGACTACCAAGAAAAGAACAATGTGATGCATGAAAGTCTCAAGCCATAACTTTTATTGAGGAGAAAAAATATGTGATAAAACCACTGGTAAAACAATAGAGTCACCCGATGGAGGACCACATACACAGATACATATGCTCAGAAATATATTTTGCTTGGTTAAATAACCTTACTGGAGCCAATTATGTTTTTTTTTACTTTTTTAATAAAGTGATGAACTAGGGAAAATGTTGGTGAGTATTGAGGATGTAGAGACAGATGAACAGAAGGGAGCAGGGGAGAAATAGGTTATTGAGTTGAGGTGATAGGCCTGTCTAAAGAGATGTGTTTTAGACCCCTTCACGACATGTGCCATCAGGGGTGGATTAAGGGTAGCCAGGGCCCCGGGCTGTTCACACACTGTGGGCCCCCCCCGGTCATGTGACGGGGGTCATGTGACGGGGGTCATGTGACGGGGGTCATGTGACGGGGGTCATGTGACGGGGGTCATGTGACGGGGGTCATGATATACCCGAACCAGATTATACCAGAAAAATGGCCGGGCCCTACTCTACTGTAACCTATTAAATATTTGTTAAAATCTGCAATACAATTTAGGTATAGCTTGACCAATAATATCACATACAAGGAACAAATACAACCGCACCGTGACCAGACCACAAATTACAACCACAGTGATCGAATAATATCACATACAAGGAACAAATACCACAACACCATGTCAAGACCACATATTACCACTTGGTGACCAAATAGCACATACAAGGGACAAATACCACAACACCATTTCCAGACCACATATTACCATCACATAGTGACTGAATACTACAATACTGATCAGTAATAAAAAAACAACACAATACTATCACCATAAGTGCCAGTATTCACAGGAGATCTGTACTTAGTATGCAGTGTCTGTGTAGAGGTAATACTGAGATCACTGGTGACATTATACACAGGACCTCTATATAGTATACAGTGTATAGTGTCAGTGTATAGGTAACACTGACTCACCAGTGACGTCTCTAGGTGAAGTCCTTCATCTTTCATCCAGCACAGACCGCCATCATTCCTTCCAGCCAGGACTCGTTTCTGCAGGAAATAACACAGTTATCTCGAGCTCCACTTGCAGAACACATTACTTAATTTTTCACAACTTCTACATTACACCACATGAAGATAAAAAGGCGATATAGTGTCACTCTGCACAATAACAGGACCGCCCCCCCATTTAAAACAGTATACTCAAAAAATAAAATAAATACATCACTGCAGTAACAATATCCCTTAATTAGCCCCTATGGTAATAATATTCCCCACCCTGGCTCCGTTTATCTCATTCCTGGCTCCAGCCATATGTTCTCCCATCCTGCACTCATGAGTATCCATTCTACCCCATATGATCTCCACATCCTGCCCCATCTGTCTCCATCGTATCCATCCTGCCCCATGATCCAATCCTGCCCCATGTCTCCAATCATGCCCCGTGCCTACATTCTGCCCATGCCTCCAGTCCTGCCCCCAGTGTGTCCAGCATATTACCCCCAGTGTGTCCAGCAATCTGGCCCAGTGTCTCCAGCATTGCCCCAGTGTGTCCAGCAATCATCTGCCCCAGTGTATCCAGCATTGCCCCAGTGTGTCCAGCAATCATCTGCCCCAGTGTCTCCAGCAATCATCTGCCCCAGTGTCTCCAGCAATCATCTGCCCCAGTGTGTCCTCCAGCAATCTGCCCCCAGTGTGTCCTCCAGCAATCTGCCCCCAGTGTGTCCTCCAGCAATCTGCCCCACTGTCTCCAGCATTGCCCCACTGTCTCCAGCAATCTGCCCCCAGTGTGTCCTCCAGCAATCTGCCCCCAGTGTGTCCTCCAGCAATCTGCCCCAATGTCTCCAGCATTGCCCCACTGTCTCCAGCAATCTGCCCCACTGTCTCCAGCAATCTGCCCCACTGTCTCCAGCAATCTGCCCCCAGTGTGTCCTCCAGCCATCTGCCCCCAGTGTCCGTCCTCCAGCCATCTGCCCCCAGTGTCCGTCCTCCAGCCATCTGCCCCCAGTGTCCGTCCTCCAGCCATCTGCCCCCAGTGTGCGTCCTCCAGCCATCTGCCCCCAGTGTGCGTCCTCCAGCCATCTGCCCCCAGTGTCCGTCCTCCAGCCATCTGCCCTCAGTGTCCGTCCTCCAGCCATCTGCCCCCAGTGTCCGTCCTCCAGCCATCTGCCCCCAGTGTCCGTCCTCCAGCCATCTGCCCCCAGTGTCCGTCCTCCAGCCATCTGCCCCCAGTGTGCGTCCTCCAGCCATCTGCCCCCAGTGTCCGTCCTCCAGCCATCTGCCCCCAGTGTCCGTCCTCCAGCCATCTGCCCCCAGTGTCCGTCCTCCAGCCATCTGCCCCCAGTGTGCGTCCTCCAGCCATCTGCCCCCAGTGTCCGTCCTCCAGCCATCTGCCCCCAGTGTGCGTCCTCCAGCCATCTGCCCCCAGTGTGCGTCCTCCAGCCATCTGCCCCCAGTGTGCGTCCTCCAGCCATCTGCCCTCAGTGTGTGTCCGCCGTTATAAAAAAAAAAAAAAAACTCCTCACCTGTCCTCGCTCCAGCGCCGCGGTGAGCTCCCTCCAACAGAGCACACTCGCCGGCGACTGACAATGACGTCAGACGCCGGCGACGTGTGCGCGCGGCCGACATCAGCCGCCAGCCTCCAAATGGCTGGCGGCTGGTGTTAACTATTGACGTGCGGGCGCGCGCCCGCACATCAATAGGAAACCGCCGCAGCGCCGGAAGGGGCCCGGTGAGCAGATGAGAAGGGGCCCGATGCGGGCCCCCTCTCTCTGCCCACCGGTTACGGCAGGAGCACATAAATGCCGGCGGCGGCATTCACAGATGATTAGCAGAGGGTCGATCTCTGCGGTAGCCCAGGGCCCCCCCAGACCACAGGGCCCTGGGCTACCGCCCAAATTGACCCTCTGATAATCCGCCCCTGTGTGCCATACTAGTAGTGCTCTTCACCCCAACGTAGGAATCAGTTCCGAAACACATGTCGGGGTGTGCGCTGTACTTTGATCGGCAGACCTTCAAGGTACAAGCCCCCTTATTTCCTTTTAGCAGCTGCTATTGCACTCAAACACTTTATTCATCCACTTTTGCACCCATGCTGTTCCAACACTGTCACTTTGAATCTATACCTTCATTGTCCTTTGCTCACGCACTGCTGCAAGGTTTTTGTTTCTCACAAGCCTACTAATTCATATTTCATTTTACTTGCTTTTAGTGTATATTAATACACCTTAGCCCTCTCTATATTTTTTATTTTTGTATCCTTTAGTGATACCTTTTTTGTGCAAGTATCATAGGCTATACTTTATAATAAAAATTATTATCCTTTTCATACAAAGGAAATGCTTTCTTAAGGGTATTTTTCCACGGTCAGGAATAGCTCAGTATTTGCTCTGGATTTGCAGCAGGTAAAATCTACACCAAATCTGCATCTGAGGTCACTGGCAGGTCACCTGCGTTTTTGATGCGTTTTTTAATTGCATTGGTTTTTTGTCACTTGAAATAAAGCTAACTGAAAGTTGGCTTCTGGGAAGGAAAAAAAAAGTGATTTCCTCTTTGCAGATATATTGGGATATGTTCCCATAGTCAGTAAATGCTGCCCGCAGATCACCCGCAGAGATCGACATACGGCGCGTCTTTCCAGACCGCAGCATGTCAATTTATGTAGTGGAGACACTCCGTCTCCGCTGCGTAAATTACCCATACACTTTCATTAGATCCAGTAAAACCACATAATCTTCCTAGTCACATGCATACTAAGTGCGGTAACGCAGCTTACTATGCATGTGTACTAATTTATATAACGGTGAATCTTGTGACACAGCCGGATGTACATGACACAGAAAGTGGAGGAAAGCACAGAGAGAGGTCTCTTCCTTTTTAATAAATAAATAAATAATAATTTTTAAAAAATGGGATCCCCCTATGTATGTTAACCAGCCAGAGTAAAGCAGACAACTGGGACTGGTATTTCAGGCTGGTAAGGATCCAATATATATGAACCTTACCAGCCTAATAATACCCAGCTGCAGCAGTCTGCTTACTTTGGATAGTTAGCAAAAATAGTGGGATCCCCCTATTTTTGTTAACCAGCCAAGGAAAAAGCAGATCGCTGCGGCCTGGTATTCTCAGACTGGCGAGGCCCAGAGATTTTGGCCCTCACCAGCCTAAAAATAGTTATATGGTAAATACACGACTAGAATAAAAGTCCTTTAATAATCTTAATTAACCATACTTACTGCAAAACCTAATCCCCGAATCCCTCCATCTCCTGCAAAAAAAAAATAATAAACACAAATACTCCCTTGTTCGATGTAGTCCAATTACCGAGTGTCCCACAACGAATCCAGCTCTGCTACATCTGGATGCCTTTTGTCTGAACAGTGGCAATAAGCCACCATCCAGCCTGACATTCAGACACAGCAGAGCTTGTAGTTGACCTCCGGAGATAACAAGGTCTCCGGCGGTCACCTGCACTGCAGTTCTCACGATCAGCTGACCATGAGAACTTTGCTAGTGACCAGAGATAAACCCGGCGGTCACGTGCATTGCAGTTCTCGTGGTCAGCTGATCTCATCGCGAGAACTGCAGTGCATGCGTACTTCCAGCTGAAACAAGGTAAGATATTATTTAAATTAGTACACATGTGTAGTAAGCTGTATTTCCGCATTTACTACGCATTTGATTATAAAGATGATGCGGTTTTACTGCATCTAATGATAGTCTATGGGAAATTTATGTTGTGCAGACAATTCAGATTACCAGAGGGGATCTGCAGCGCTGGTGGAGCGTGGCCACAGGGGGTGCTCAGTGGTCCAGTGATATGACTCCCATCCCAGATTGGTGCGGCAGGTTCGGCGGTGCTCTGTGGTGTGGGGGCTATGATGCAGTGGCCTCCGGGAAAATGGCCGCCGGGAGCAGCGCATGCTCAGATTGATATCTCGGCAATGAGATCTAATTTCCCGATATCTCGGTGCGATGCGGTGGCTTCCATTTTCCCAGAGGTCACCACATCGCAGCAATGGATATGCAAGGGCCTCCAGGCTTTCACAAAATGCAGGCGGAGCTCCATCCCGCACCACAGAGCACTGCCGAACCAGCTGCACCAGCGTGGGAAGGGAGTGTGATCATCGCCCTGCCGCGTTGGACCGGGACCGCCGCAGATTCGCCCGACTCCTGCTGCTGCCACACTACTTGTAAGTATATTCCGACTATAAGACGCATCCCCATTTTCCCCAAAACATTTTTGGGAAAAAAAAGTGCGTTTTATAGTCCGAAAAATATGATATTTTGTTCGTTTTTTTATATTTTCGAATGGTCTACCAATTGATACACCTAGCAACTATATATCATTCACTGTATATATTAATTGATGTGTCACTTTTTTGAGATATAGGAATTGCTACGTTCAGTTTGTATCAGTCTAGTACTGCTCTGCGGGAGATGCATAGCAATACATGGAGCCACACGCTCCGCTCCGCTCTGGAGTGCCGGTGCCAGAGCTTGCTTTTAACCTGCGAGACTCAGCCGTATCTTGCTGTAGTGTGACTCCGGCCTTACAGGGACACTGTCACCTGAATTTGGAGGGAACAATCTTCAGCCATGGAGGCGGGGTTTTTGTGTTTTTGATTCACCCTTTCCTTACCCGCTGGCTGCATGCTGGCTGCAATATTGGATTGAAGTTCATTCTCTGTCCTCCGTAGTACACGCCTGCACAAGGTGCAATCTTGCCTTGCGCAGGCGTGTACTATGGAGGACAGAGAATGAACTTCAATCCAATATTGCAGCCAGCATGCAGCCAGCGGGTAAGGAAAGGGTGAATCAAACACACAAAAACCCCGCCTCCATGGCTGAAGATTGTTCCCTCCAAATTCAGGTGACAGTGTCCCTTTAACTGTTTTCTGCCCATTTCCTAATTATGACAAGTAGGCTCCTTTCAAACAATGTGAGGGCATTTTGGCATCTGTTTTATGACTGCACAGTCCTTGCATGGATCACATGAGCATGTATTTTTGGTTCAGTACAATCTTTGGAAGTCCCTTTCAATCGTATTAGGGCATATAAACTCCCTCACAGGTCCCTACCTGTTCCTTCATTCTCCTTTCCTTCTAGCTTGTTTCCGTACCTGCATCTTCTGTGTGTACAGGTCCCTACCTGTTCCTTCATCACACTCACAATAAGACTGCACTCGGGTGTCATCAGAGTGCAGCCTGATTCATACATCACATCAACCCGTCCTGTGTATCCTGTGTTCCTGCCAGTCCTGCCGTTCCTGCCCTGCCTTCCAGTCCTGTGTTCCTGCTGTCCTAGCCAGTCCTGTTTCCTGCCGTGTCTATGCCAGCCCTTAGTTCTCTGCCGTGTCTCTGCCAGCCCTGTCTCAGCCGTGCCAGCCTACTCGTCTGTGTTCCAGCCGTGCTCTTCTGCCAGTCCTGCCTAATGCCCGCACCAATCCTGGTGTTCCTGTCTCCCAAGTGGGATCAGCAGCCACAGCCAGACACCACCCTGGAGTAGCACCTAGCAGCTGCCTGCTGCACAAGCCTGTCCTCACCATCAGAGGCTCCAGTGAAAACCCAGGCAGCTGTCATAGTCACGCCCCTTCCAGGGTAGTCTGGTTTGTGGCACAGTGGGGCCACAAAACCCCCGAGCTCACGCCCACCAGTCAGGGCGTGAGCGTGACACAAAAATCTTATTTTTTCACAAAAATGATCTTTTTGCCCCCAATTTTTTATTTTCCCAAGAGTAAGAGAAGAAATTAGACCACAAAAGTTGTTGTGCAATTTGTCCTGAGTGCGACAATACCCCATATGTGGGGGTAAACCACTTTTTGGGCGCATAGCAGAGCTCGGAAGGGAAGGAGCGCCATTTGACTTTTCAATGCAAAATTGACTGGAATTAAGATGGGACGCCATGTTGGTTTGGAGAGCCCCTGATGTGCCTAAACATTAAAACCCCACATAAGTGACACCATTTTGGAAACTAGACCACCTAAGGAACTTATCTAGATGTGTTTTGAGAGCTTTGAACCCCCAAGTGTTTCACTACAGTTTATAACGCAGAGCCGTGAAAATATTTTTTTTTTTTTCGCAAAAATTATTTTTTAGCCCCCAGTTTTGTATTTTCACAAGGGTAACAGAATAAATTGGACCTCAAAAGTTGTTGTCCAATTTGTCCTGAGTACGCTGATACCCAATATGTGGGGGGGAACCACTGTTTGGGCGCATGGCAGAGCTCGGAAGGGAAGGAGCGCCATTTGGAATGCAGACTTAGATGGATTGGTCTGCAGGAGTCACGTTGCATTTGCAGAGCCCCTGATGTACCCAAACAGTACAAACCCCCCACAAGTGACCTCATATTAGAAACTAGACCTCCCAAGGAACTTATCTAGATGTGTTGTGAGAACTGTGAACCCCTAAGTGTTTCACTACAGTTTATAACGCAGAGCCATGAAAATAAAAATTCTTTTTCTTTTCACAAAAATGATTTTTTAGCCCCCAGCTTTGTATTTTTACAAGGGTAACATAATTAATTGGACCCCAAAAGTTGTTGTCCAATTTGTCCTGAGTACGCTGATACCCCATATGTGGGGGGGAACCACTGTTTGGGCGCATGGCAGAGCTCGGAAGGGAAGGAGCGCCATTTGGAATGCAGACTTAGATGGATTGGTCTGCAGGCGTCACGTTGCATTTGCAGAGCCCCTGATGTACCCAAACAGTACAAACCCCCCACAAGTGACCTCATATTGGAAACTAGACCTCCCAAGAAACTTATCTAGATGTGTTTCACTACAGTTTACAACGCAGAGCCGTGAAAATAAAAAATCCTTTTTTTCCCCACAAAAATGATTTTTAGCCCCCCAAATTTTTATTTTCCCAAGGATAACAAGAGAACTTGGACCCAAAAAGTTGTTGTCCAATTTGTCTCGAGTACGCTGATACCCCATATGTTGGGGTAAACCCCTGTTTGGGTGCACGGGAGAGCTCGGAAGTGAAGGAGCACTGTTTTACTTTTTCAATGCAGAATTGGCTGGAATTGAGATCGGACGCCATGTCGTGTTTGGAGAGCCCCTGATGTGCCTAAACAGTGGAAACCCCCCAATTATAACTGAAACCCTAATCCAAACGCACCCCTAACACTAATCCCAACTGTAACCCTAACCACACACCTAACCCTGACACACCCCTAATTCTAATCCCAACCCTAATCCCAACCGTAAATGTAATCCAAACCCTAACCCTAGCCCTAACCCTAGCCCTAACCTTAACCCTAGCCCTAACCCTAATGGAAAAATGGAAATAAATACATTTTTTTAAATTTTATTATTTTTCCCTAAGGCTAGGTTCACATTGCGTTAGGGAAATCCGTTTAGCGCTAGCGGATTGCGCTAACGCAATGTCTTTTTAGGTGTCGCGTTTAGTGGTCGCGTTAACGTCCCCGCTCTGGAAGATCGGGGATCGGACCTCGGGCGCGCCGCAGACGCTGCAAGCAGCGTCCGAGGCGCGCCACAAAAGAACGGCACCTTGCTAGCGCGAGCCGAAAATGGCAGGCTCTAGCGATGCGCTACACCCAAATATCACATTGCTGTCAATGGGTGTGCTAACGGACCCGTTGCACGGCGTTGTGACATTTTCGCCGTGCAACGCTGTCCGTTAGCGTTAACCCATTAACGCAATGTGAATCTAGCCTAACTAAGGGGGTGATGAAGGGGGGTTTGATTTACTTTTATAGCGTTTTTTATATCGGATTTTTATGATTGGCAGCCGTCACACACTAAAAGACGCTTTTTATAGCAAAAAAGTTTTTGCGTCTCCACATTTTGAGACCTATAATTTTTCCACATTTTGGTCCACAGAGTCATGTGAGGTCTTCTTTTTTGCGGGACGAGTTAACGTTTTTATTGGTAACATTTTCGGACAAGTGACAGTTTTTGATCGCTTTTTATTCCGATTTTTTGTGAGGCAGAATGACCAAAAACCAGCTATTCATGAATTTCTTTTGGGGGAGGCGTTTATACCGTTCCGCATTTGGTAAAATTGATGAAGCAGTTTTATTCTTCGGGTCAGTACGATTACAGTGATACCTCATTTATATCATTTTTTTTATGTTTTGGCGCTTTTATACGATAAAAGCTATTTTATAGAAAAAATAATTATTTTGGCATCGCTTTATTCTGAGGACTATAACTTTTTTATTTTTTTGGTTATGATGCTATATGGCAGCTCATTTTTTGCGGGACAAGATGACGTTTTCAGCGGTACCATGGTTATTTATATCCGTCTTTTTGATCGCGTGTTATTCCACTTTTTGTTCAGCATTATGATAATAAAGCGTTGTTTTTTGGCTCGTTTTTTTTTTTTTCTTACGGTGTTCACTGAAGGGGTTAACTAGTGGGCCAGTTTTATAGGTTGGGTCGTTACGGACGCGGCGATACTAAATATGTGTACTTTTATTGTTTTTTTTTTTTAGATAAAGAGATGTATTTATGGGAATAATATTTTTTTTTTCTTCTTTATTTAGGATTTTTTTTTTTCTTTTTTTTTTTACACATTGTCCCAGGGGGTGACATCACAGATCACCGATTTGACAGTGTGCACAGCACTCTGTCAGATCGGTGATCTCACATACAGCCGGGCAGGATTAGAGCTGCAGCTGCAGCCTGATCCTGACCCGGAAGTGCTCCCTGCAGGACCCGGATGCAGCCCCGCGGCCATTTTGGATCCGGGGCCTGCAGGGAGAAGACGCTCGGTACACGGTGAGTACATCACCGTGTACCGATTGTCTCAGGGAAGCCCGCAGGGAGCCCCCTCCCTGCGCGATGCTTCCCTGCACCGCCGGCACACCACGATCATCTTTGATCGCGGTGTGCCGGGGGTTAATGTGCCGGGAGCGGTCCGTGACCGCTCCTGGCACATAGTGCCGGATGTCAGCTGCGATAGGCAGCTGACACCCGGCCGCGATCGGCCGCGCTCTCCCCGTGAGCGCGGCCGATCGCATATGACGTACTATCCCGTCACTGGGAATTAAGTCCCAGGTCACCTTGATGGGATAGTACGTCATATGGGATTAAGGGGTTACGGTCTGGGGACTGGGATGGCCATTCCAGAACAGTGTAATTGTTCCTCTGCATGAATGCCTGAGTAGATTTGGAGTGGTGTTTTTGTCTTGCTGAAAGATTTATCCCCTGCGTAACTTCAACTTTGTCACTGATTCATAAACATTTTCAAGAATCTGCTGATACTGAGAAGAATCCATGCGTCCCTCAACTTTAACAAGATTCCCGGTGCCGACATTGGCCACACAGCCCCAAAGCATGATGGAACCTCCCAATTTTACTGTGGGTAGCAAGTGTTTTTCTTGGAATGCTGTGTTTTTTGGCCGCCATGCATAACGCCTTTTTGTATGACCAAACAACTCAATCTTGGTTTCATCAGTCCACGGGACCTTCTTCCAAAAAGAAATTGGCTTCTCCAAATGTGCTTTTGCATACCTCAGCTGACTCTGTTTGTGGCGTGCTTACAGAAACGGCTTCTTTCGCATCACTCTCCCACACAGCTTCTCCTTGTGCAAAGTGCATTGTATAGTTGACCGATGCACAGTGACACGATCTGCAGCAAGTTGATGCTGCAGCTCTCTGAAGGTGGTCTGAGGATTGTCCTTGACTGATCTCACCATTCTTCTTCTCTGCCTTTCTGATGTTTTTCTTGGCCTGACACTTCTGGCCTTAACAAGAACTGTACCTGTTTTCTTCCATTTTCTTACTATGTTCCTCACAGTGGAAATTGACAGGTTAAATCTCTGAGACAGCTTTTTGTATCCTTCCCCTGAACAACTATGTTGAATAATCTTTGTTTTCAGATCATTAGACAGTTGTTTTGAGGAGCCCATGATGCCACTCTTCAGAGGAGATTCAAACAGGAGAACAACTTGCAAGTGGCCACTTTAAGTAGCTTTTCTCATGATTGCATACACCTGGTTATGAAGTTCAAAGCTCAATGAGGTTAGAAAACAAAAAAAAGTTCTTTAGTAAGTCAGTAAAAAGTAGGTAGGAGTATTTAAAAAAAGAAAATGATAAGGGTGCCCATACTTATGCACCTGTCAAATTTAGTTTGAATGCAGACTGCACATTTTCTGTTAGTACAATAAACTTCATTTCAAGGCAGAAACATTACTGTGTCCAACAGTTATTAGATATATGAAACTGAAACTGAAATAGCTGTTGCAAAAAAAAACAATTTTTATAAAACATTAAGCTTAAGATTAATAGGGGTGCCCAAACTTTTTTCATATAACTGTATATCTGGTAGTCTGTAGGGAAAGTCAGTTAGTTCTTGCCAGGAAACAGTCTGAGGCAGAGGAGGGTTTACGGAGCTGTGTAGCCGCAGTGCATCAGTTCCCGGAAAGAGACCTTCAGAAAGCCGAATACGTGCAGGAGAGGAAAGCACAGGAGAGGATATCAGGGGGAGACCAGCCCCGAGCAGGCTGCCTCCTTCTGAGGTGCAGAGACCGGTAGCCGGAACACTGAGGTTGTAAGGACCTCTATGACTTACATCAGAGACCGGCAGGACAGCTGAACTCCACGTTACCTGTTCGACCTAATACCCAGGATGCACGGTGTCACCCTTAGAGGCTGGGGCGTGCTAGAGTCCGTATAAACCGCCTCAAGTCACCAGTCTTACGGGTTATGTCCTATCCTAACCGGGGGACAGAGAGAGAGAGATAACATCTGTGAGGACCTTATGTGAAGCCATAGGCAGTAAGGGACTACACCACCACGGCGCTAGGGGAAGGCTTTGATTTCCACCTGGATAAGGGGACCCCTAACTTGCCTCCAAGCCAGCCAGACCCTGCCTGCCCTGTGATCCGGTTCCCTGGACAGTAGCTGCAGGAAGACTTCAGTAAACAAGGTAAAGAGACTGCAAACCTACTGTCACGCTGATTACGGCGATAAGGGTAAGACGGCGTACCCCAGTGTCTCCAGTCATGCCGCCATGTCTTTCATCCTGCCCCGTGTCTCCAATCATGCCCCACATCTCGATTCTGCCCCGTGTCCAGCATTCTGGCCCTGTGTCCAGCGTTCTGCCCGTGTCCAGCTTTCTGCCCCTGTGTCCAGCTTTCTGCCCCTGTGTCCAGCGTTCTGCCCGTGTCCAGCATTCTGCCCCCGTGTCCAGCGTTCTGCCCGTGTCCAGCGTTCTGCCCGTGTCCAGCGTTCTGCCCCTGCGACCATCGTTCTGCCCCTGTGTCCAGCGTTCTGCCCCTGTGTCCAGCGTTCTGCCCCTATGTCCAGCGTTCTGCTCGTGTCCAGCGTTCTGCCCCTGTGTCCAGCGTTCTGCCCCTGTGTCCATCGTTCTGCCCGTATCCAGCGTTCTGCCCCTATGTCCAGCGTTCTGCTCGTGTCCAGCGTTCTGCCCCTGTGTCCAGCGTTCTGCCCCCGTGTCCAGCGTTGTGCCCCTGTGTCCAGCGTTCTGCCCGTGTCCATCGTTCTGCCCCTGAGTCCATCGTTCTGCCCCTGTGTCCAGCGTTCTGCCCCTGTGTCCAGCGTTCTGCCCCTGTGTCCAGCGTTCTGCCCCTGTATCCAGCGTTCTGCCTCTGTGTCCAGCGTTCTGCCTCTGTGTCCAGCGTTCTGCTCCTGTATCCAGCGTACTGCCCCTGTGTCCAGGATTCTGCCCTGGGCCCCCCGGATCGCCACTCTCAATGAAAAAAAAAAGTTCTTTTCACCTGACCGCACTCCTTAATTTTCCCAACTTCTACATTACACCACATGAAGAAGGCGACATAGTATCACTCTACAAAGTAACAGGACCGCCCTCCCCATTTAAAACAGTATACTCAAAAAATAAAATAAATACATCACTGCAGTAATAATATCTCTTAATTAGCCCCTATGGTGATAATATTCGCCATCCTAGCCCCTGTGTGACTCATTCCTGGCGTCAGCCATATGTTCTCCCATCCTGCCCTCATGAGTATCCATTCTGCCCCATATGATCTCCCCATCCTGCCCCATCTGTCTCCATCTAAATCCATCCTGCCCACAGTGTTTCCAATCATGCCCGTTTCTCCATTCTGCCCCGTCTCCAATCATGCCCCCATGTCTGCAATCATGCCCTTTGTATCTGCAATCATGCCCCCTGTGTCTCCATTCTGCCCCATCTGTTTCCAATCCTGCCCCATCTGTCTCCAGTCATGCACCAGTGTCTCCAGTCATGCCGCCATGTCTTTCATCCTGCCCCCTGTGGCTCCAATCATGCCCCGTATCTCGATTCTGGCCCTGTGTCCAGCTTTCTGCCCGTGTCCAGCGTTCTGCCCCTGTGTCCAGCGTTCTGCCCGTGTCCAGCGTTCTGCCCCTATGTCCAGCGTTCTGCTCTTGTCCAGCGTTCTGCCCCTGTGTCCAGCGTTCTGCCCCTTTGTCCAGCGTTCTGCCCCTGTGTCCAGCGTTCTGCCCCTGTGTCCAGCGTTCTGCCCGTGTCCAGCATTCTGCCCCTATGTCCAGCGTTCTGCCCGTGTCCAGCGTTGTGCCCGTGTCCAGCGTTCTGCCCGTGTCCAGCGTTCTGCCCCTGTGTCCAGCGTTCTGCCCGTGTCCAGCGTTCTGCCCCTGTGTCCAACGTTCTGCCCGTGTCCAGTGTTCTGCCCCTGTGTCCAGTGTTCTGACCCTGTGTCCAGCGTTCTGCCCGTGTCCAGCGTTCTGCCCCTGTGTCCAGCGTTCTGCCCGTGTCCAGCGTTCTGCCCGAGTCCAGCGTTCTGCCCGTGTCCAGCGTTCTGCCCGTGTCCAGCGTTCTGCCTCTGTGTCCAGCTTTCTGCCTGTGTCCAGCATTCTGCCCCTATGTCCAGCGTTCTGCCCCTGTGTCCAACGTTCTGCCAGTGTGTCCAGCGTTCTGCCCGTGTCCAGCGTTCTGCCCCTGTGTCCAGCGTTCTGCCCGTGTCCAGCGTTCTGCCCGAGTCCAGCGTTCTGCCCGTGTCCAGCGTTCTGCCCGTGTCCAGCGTTCTGCCTCTGTGTCCAGCTTTCTGCCTGTGTCCAGCATTCTGCCCCTATGTCCAGCGTTCTGCCCCTGTGTCCAACGTTCTGCCCCTGTGTCCAGCGTTCTGCCTGTGTCCAGCGTTCTGTCCGTGTCCAGCGTTCTGCCCGTGTCCAGCGTTCTGCCCGTGTCCAGCGTTCTGCCCCTGTGTCCAGTGTTCTGCCCGATTCCAGCGTTCTGCCCGTGTCCAGCGTCCTGCCCGTATCCAGCGTTCTGCCCCTGTGTCCAGTGTTCTGCCCCTGTGTCCAGCGTTCTGCCCGTGTCCAGCGTTCTGCCCGTGTCCAGCGTTCTGCCCGTGTCCAGCGTTCTGCCCGAGTCCAGCGTTCTGCCCCTGTGTCCAGCGTTCTGCCCCTGTGTCCAGCCTTCTGCCTCTGTGTCCAGCGTTCTGCCCCTATGTCCAGCGTTCTGCCCATGTCCAGTGCTCTGCCCGTGTCCAGCGTTCTGCCCCTGAGTCCAGCGTTCTGGCCATGTCCAGCGTTCTGCCCCTGTGTCCAGCGTTCTGCCCGTGACCAACTTTCTGCCCCTGTGTCCAGCGTTCTGCCTTTGTGTCCAGCGTTCTGCCTCTGTGTCCAGCGTTCTGCCCCTGTGTCCAGCGTTCTGCCTCTGTGTCCAGCGTTCTGCCCCTATGTCCAGCGTTCTGCCCGTGTCCAGCGTTCTGCCCGTGTCCAGCATTCTGCCCGTGTCCAGCGTTCTGCCCCTGAGTCCAGCGTTCTGGCCGTGTCCAGCGTTCTGCCCCTGTGTCCAGCTTTCTGCCCGTGTCCAACTTTCTGCCCCTGTGTCCAGCGTTCTGCCTTTGTGTCCAGCGTTCTGCCTCTGTGTCCAGCGTTCTGCCCCTGTGTCCAGCATTCTGCCCCTGTGTCCAGCATTCTGCCCTGGGCCCCTTGGATCGCCGCTCTCAATAAAAAAAAAAGTTCTTCTCACCTGACCGCGCTCCTGCGGCGGGCGAAGCTCTCTCCACGCAGATGAAGCGCGCACTCGCCGGCGACTGACAATGACGTCAGACGCCGGCGACATGCACGCTGCGGCTGACGTCAGCTGCCAGCCTCAGATTGGCTGTTAATTATTGACGTGCGGGCCCGCACACATCAATAGCGTTAAACCGCTGTAGCGCCGCTAAGGGCCCGGTTTAGCCTGCGGCTGCCAGTAGGGGCCCGGTGAGCAGATGAGACGGGGCCCGATGCAGGCCCCCTCTGCCCACTGGGCCCCATACGCCAGTCACGGCCGTAATGCCCTGATGGCGGCCCTGGGTGGAGTGCTAGAATCAGACGCAGTGATTCACAAAGAAGAGGTGCATGCTTCTTCATTTATTTGGAGCGATAATGAGTGGTGTGTGCCACACCAGAAATCTTATTCCAGTCAGTTACTGGAGTAAGATTTCTGGCATAGGGAACACCACATCTGGTCATGAAATAGAACAGTTATGGTGCCACCCTCATCTTGTCCTAGCTTTGATGATTATATTGGAGCTGTGAGAAACTGGCGTGAAAACGCTACAATCCGCAAACTTTAGGTGCAACACAGTACACAGCAGGGGCACATGTATAAGATTATCTCAGCACAGGAAAACATTTAATTTAAACACATCCATTTGTGGAAGTTGATATTATTCCAAGATCTATTGATTAAATTGTACTTTTGATCGTGGGACAAGCCCTTTAAATTTGGTGACTTATCAAAGCTTTTATGCCACAATTCTGGCGTGAAAGCTTTGACAAATCCGTCCGTGTTTTTTTCTAGTTGTAGGAGAGCAGTTCCCGCCAACTGTTTTTGTGTTTTACTTGGAATAGTGCTCCTCACATTTAACCCAAGTATTTTTAATTAGCAAAAGCCTGCAAAAGGGGTTCCGCCTATGTGGCAATTACCTCACAGTCTGGACATGTGGAAGGTGTTTTTTTTTTATTACTTCTTGTCATTTGGCGCTAATGCTGTGGCGCCATGAGGGTTTTGCCTTGCAG
This sequence comes from Ranitomeya imitator, assembly GCF_032444005.1. NCBI lineage: Eukaryota > Metazoa > Chordata > Amphibia > Anura > Dendrobatidae > Ranitomeya > Ranitomeya imitator. Next base: position 146,043,796 of record NC_091286.1, on the reverse strand, counting down.
CTAGTGCACTGTGGGGCACCAGGTCACTCCTCCACACCACTGGTGTGGGGGCGATAGGCACATGGCGTCACACCTTTTAGGTCAGGGGCCCTTTGAGTGGTTCTCCATGACGTGGTACTGGTTTCCTACAGTCTGATAACGAAGAATCTCATTTTCATGTTTGTAACCATTTACTGAAAAAGTAACCGTCACTTTAATTTTATTTCATAAATCATGAAAATATGAAGCTTTGTAATATATCATAATATGTCTTTTTGGAGAAATTTGCTTCTTTTTCTGCCAGAATTAGTCAGTCAGCAGCAAAAGTCTCAAGTAAAATCTGTCAGTGAAGACAGTTTTTTACCTCAGCATTAAGAATTTTGATAATGACTGAAAAATTCTGGCAAAGAAGCAAATTTCTAAACAAATTAAAAAAAAAAACAACAACAAAAAAGCAAATTTCTCTGATTTTATTAAAGTTACTTCCTTTCATGTGTACTAGCAGGAAATAAAAAGATGTTTACTCTTTAAAGGGTTGTCCATTACTACTAAAAATACTATCAAGAGGGGTGTCCTAGTAGTGAACAACCCAAGTTCATTAACCCCTTAGCGACCGCCGATACGCCTTTTAACGGCGGCCGCTAAGGGTACTTAAACCACAAAAAAAGTGAATAGCGCCCCCCAGAGTCGGATTTTCTCCGGGGTCTCGGCTGCCGGGGGTAGCCGAGACCCCAGAGAACATGATTCGGGGGGTTTTGTACCGACCCCGCATTTGTGATCGCCGGTAATTAACCGTTTACCGGCGATCGCAAAAAATAAAAAAACGCGATCTCTTTTTAATTTCTCTGTCTTCCGATGTGATCGCACATCAGAGAACAGAGAAAAGGGGTCCCAGATGGCCCCCCGATACTCACCTATCGCCCCCGGTGCTCCTCGTGGCTCCCGGTGGGCGCCGCCATCTTCAAAATGGCGGGCGCATGCGCAGTGCACCCGCCGGCCGGCCCCGGGAGAATCTTTGGGGTCTCGGCTGCCGGCCGGCAGGAGAAGAGCAGTTGGGGCTAAAATTAGGGTTAGGGTTAGGGCTAGTGTTCGGGCTAGGGTTAGGGCTAGGGTTAGGGCTAGGGTTAGGGCTAGGGTTAGGGATAGGGTTAGGGCTAGGGTTAGGGCTAGGGTTAGGGCTAGGGTTAGAGCTAGGGTTAGGGTTAAGGCTAGGATTAGGGTTAGGGCTAGGGTTAGAGCTAAATTTAGGGTTAGGGTTAGGGCTAAATTTAGGGTTAGGGTTAGGACTAAATTTAGGGTTAGGGTTGGCGCTAAATTTAGGGTTAGGCTTCTTTCACACTTACGTCGGTACGGGGCCGTCGCAATGCATCGGCCCGACATACCGACGCACGTTGTGAAAATTGTGCACAACGTGGGCAGCGGATGTAGTTTTTCAACGCATCCGCTGCCCAATCTATGTCCTGGGGAGGAGGGGGCGGAGTTACGGCCACGCATGCGCGGTCAGAAATGGCGGATGCGACGTACAAAAAAACGTTACATTGAACGTTTTTTGTGCTGACGGTCCGCCAAAACACTGATCCAGTGCACGACGGACGCGACGTGTGGCTATCCGTCACGATCCGTCGGCAATACAAGTCTATGGGCAAAAAACGCATCCTGCGGGTACATTTGCAGGATCCGTTTCTTGTCCAAAATGACGGATTGCGACGGATGCCAAACGACGCAAGAGTGAAAGTTGCCTTAGGGCTAGGGTTAGGGTTGGGGCTAAAGTTAGGGTTGGGGCTAAAGTTAGGGGTAGGGTTGGGGCTAAATTTAGGGTTAGAGTTGGGATTAGGGTTAGGGTTTGGATTAGGGTTAGGGTTGGCATTAGGGTTACGCTTGGGATTAGGGTTAGGTTTGGGATTAGGGTTAAGGTTAGGGTTGTGATTAGGGGTGTATTGGGATTAGGGTTAGGTTTGAGGTTAGGGTTGAGATTAGGATTAGGGGTGTGTTGGATTTGGGGTTTTGATTAGGGTTATGGTTAGGGTTGACATTAGGGTTGTTTTGGGGTAAGGGTTGTGATTATCGTTAGGGTTAGTGATTAGGATTATGGATCGGGTTGGGATTAGGGATAGGGGTGTGTTGGGGTTAGGGTTGGAGCTAGAATTGGGGGGTTTCCACTGTTTAGGTACATCAGGGGGTCTCCAAACACGACAGCCAATTTTGCACTCAAAAAGTCAAATGGTGCTCCCTCCCTTCTGAGCTCTGCCGTGCGCCCAAACAGTGGGTTACCCCCACATATGGGGCATCACCGTACTCAGGATAAATTGGACAACAACTTCTGGGGTCGAATTTCTCCTGTTACGCTTGTGAAAATAAAAACTTGGGGGCTACAAAATCTTTTTTGTGGAAAAAAAAATATTTTTTATTTTTATGACTCTGCATTATAAACTTCTGTGAAGCACTTGGGCATTCAAAGTTCTCACCACACATCTATATAAGTTCCTTGGGGGGTCTAGTTCCCAAAACGGGGTCACTTGTGGGGGGTTACTACTGTTTAGGTACATCAGGGGCTCTGCAAACGCAACATAGCACCCATAGGCCATTCTATCTAAGTCTGCATTCCAAAACGGCGCTCCTTCCCTTCCGAGCTCTGCCGTGCGCCCAAACAGTGGTTTACCCCCACATATGGCGCATCAGCGTACTCGGGATAAATTGGACAACAACTATTGCAGTCCAATTTCTCCTGTTACCCTTGTGAAAATAAAAACTTGGGGGCTACAATATTTTTTTTGTGGAAAAAAAAATATTTTTTATTTTCACGACTCTGCATTCTAAACTTCTGTGAAGCACTTGGGCATTCAAAGTTCTCACCACACATCTAGATAAGTTCCTTGGGGGTCTAGTTTCCAAAATGGGGTCACTTGTGAAGGGTTTCTACTGGTTAGGTACATCAGGGGCTCTGCAAACGCAACATAACGCCCGCAGACCATTCTATCAAAGTCTGCATTACAAAAACGGCGCTCCTTCCTTCCGACCTCTGCCGTGCGCCCAAACAGTGGTTTACCCCCACATATGGGGTACCAGCATACTCGGGACGAATTGGATAACAACTTTTGGGGTCCAATTTCTCTTGTTACCCTTGTGAAAATAAAAACTTAGGGGCTAAAAAATCTTTTTTGTGGAAAAAAAAATATTTTTTATTTTCACGACTCTGCAATCTAAACTTCTGTGAAGCACTTGGGCATTCAAAGTTCTCACTACACATCTAGATAAGTTCCATGGGGGGTCTAGTTTCCAAAATGGGGTCACTTGTGGGGGATTTCTACTGTTTAGGCACATCAGGGGCTCTCCAAACACGACATGGCGTCCGATCTCAATTCCAGACAATTCTACATTGAAAAAGTAAAACGGCACTCCTTCTCTTCCAAGCTCTGCGGTGCGCCCAAACAGTGGTTTACCCACACATATTGGGTATCAGCGTACTCAGAAGAAATCTCACAACAACTTTTGTGGTCTAATTTCTCCTGTTACCCTTGTGAAAATAAAAATTTGGGGGCAAAAAGATCATTTTTGTGTAAACAAAAGCGATTTTTTATTTTCACGGCTCTACGTTATAAACGTCTGTGAAGCACATTGGGGTTCAAAGTGCTCACCACACATCAAGATAAGTTCCTTAAGGGGTCTATTTTCCAAAATGGTGTCACTTGTGGGGGGTTTCCACTGTTTAGGCACATCAGGGGCTCTCCAAACGCGACATGGCGTCCAATCTCAATTCCATCCAATTTTACATTGAAAAAGTAAAACGGCACTCCTCTTCCAAGCTCTGCGGTGCGCCCAAACAGTGGTTTACCCCCACATATTGGGTATCAACGTACTCAGGAGAAATTGCACAACAACTTTTGTGGTCTAATTTGTCCTGTTACCCTTGTGAAAATAAAAATTTGGGGGCAAAAAGATCATTTTTGTAGAAAAAATGCGATTTTTTTTATTTTCACGGCTCTACGTTATAAACTTCTGTGAAGCACATGGGGGTTCAAAGTGCTCACCACACATCTAGATAAGTTCCTTAAGGGGTCTAGTTTCCAAAATGGTGTCACTTGTGGGGGGGTTTCCACTGTTTAGGCATATCAGGGGCTCTCCAAACGTGACATGGCGTCCAATCTCAATTCCAGACAATTCTACATTGATAAAGTAAAACGGCACTCCTTCCCTTCCAAGCTCTGCGGTGCGCCCAAACAGTGGTTTACCCCCACATATGGGGTATCGACGTATTCAGGAGAAATCGCACAACAACTTTTGTGGTCTAATTTCTCCTGTTACCCTTGTGAAAATAAGAATTTGTGGGCGAAAAGATCATTTTTGTGTAAACAAAAGCGATTTTTTATTTTCACGGCTCTACGTTATAAACTTCCGTGAAGCACTTGGGGGTTCAAAGTGCTCACCACACATCTAGATAAGTTCCTTAAGGGGTCTAGTTTCCAAAATGGTGTCACTTGTGGGGGGTTTCCACTGTTTAGGTACATCAGGGGCTCTCGAAACGTGACATGGCGTCCGATCTCAATTCCAGCCAATTCTGCATTGAAAAAGTCAAACGGCGCTCCTTCACTTCCAAGCTCTGCGGTGCGCCCAAAAAGTGGTTTACCCCCACATATGGGGTATTGGCGTATTCAGGAGAAATTGCATAACAAAATTTATGGTTACATTTCTGTTTTTACACATGAGAAAATAAAAAAAATGGTTCTGAATTAAGATGTTTGCAAAAAAAAGTTAAATGTTCATTTTTTCCTTCCACATTGTTTCAGTTCCTGTGAAGCACGTAAAGGGTTAATAAACTTCTTGAATGTGGTTTTGAGAACCTTGAGGGGTGTAGTTTTTAGAATGGTGTCACACTTCATTATTTTCTATCATATAGACCCCTCAAAATGACTTCAAATGTGATGTGGTCCCTAAAAAAAAAATGGTGTTGTAAAAATGAGAAATTGCTGGTCAACTTTTAACCCTTATAACTCCCTAACAAAAAAAATGTTTCCAAAATTGTGCTGATGTAAAGTAGACATGTGGGAAATGTTATTTATTAACTATTTTTCGTGACATATCTCTCTGATTTAAGGGCATAAAAATACAAAGTTTGAAAATTGCAAAATTTAAAAAATTTTCGCCATATTTCCGTTTTTTTTCATAAATAATCGCAAGTAATATCGAAAAAATGTTACCACTAACATGAAGTACAATATGTCACGAAAAAACAATCTCAGAATCAGCGGGATCCGTTAAAGCGTTCCAGAGTCATAACCTCATAAAGTGACAGTGGTCAGAATTGCAAAAATTGGCTCGGTCATTAAGGGGTTAAATCAATGTAGGATTTTTGGCTGGGCCTCTCATGTATTTTTTTCTTTATAGCAACTTTCATGGCCTTAATGGGAACCTGTCACCCCGTTTTTTGAGATTGAGCTATAAATACTGTTAAATAGGGCCTGCGCTGTGTGTTCCTATAGTGTATGTAGTGTACCCCGATTCCCCACCTATGCTGAGAAATAACTTACCAAAGTCGCCGTTTTCGCCTGTCAATCAGGCTGGTCAGGTCGGGAGGGCGTGGTGACATCGCTGGTTCTTCCTCAGCTTTACGTTGGTGGCGTAGTGGTGAACAAGCAGCGCGCGATCTGCGCTGTCATCCCTTGCATCGGTGGGGGCGGCCATCTTCCTGGGGCCGCGCGTGCGCAGATCGAGTGCTCTGCTGCACGGGGCTTCAGGAAAATGGCCGCGGGATGCCGCGCGTGCGCATTAGAGATCGCGGCGGCCATTTTCCCAAAGCCGAGATGCAAACTCAGCTTTGGGAAAATGGCCGCCGTGATCTCTAATGCGCACGCGCGGCATCCCGCGGCCATTTTCCTGAAGCCCCGTGCAGCAGAGCACTCGATCTGCGCACGCGCGGCCCCAGGAAGATGGCCGCCCCCACCGATGCAAGGGATTACAGCGCAGATCGCGCGCTGCTTGTTCACCACTACGCCACTACGCCACCAACGTAAAGCTGAGGAAGAACCAGCGATGTCACCACGCCCTCCCGACCTGACCAGCCTGATTGACAGGCGAAAACGGCGACTTTGGTAAGTTATTTCTCAGCATAGGTGGGGAATCGGGGTACACTACATACACTATAGGAACACACAGCGCAGGCCCTATTTAACAGTATTTATAGCTCAATCTCAAAAAACGGGGTGACAGGTTCCCTTTAAAGGGTGATAAACTTTAATGCATTTGCCCACTAGATAAACGATAATAACAATACACCCAGCTGGCCATACCCTTAATAAAAATGGCGGCGGCGAGCGGACCTTCTGATCACGTGGTCGCACTGACTGATTCTCGCGATTTTTCCAACAAACTTCCGGTCTCAGCTTTTAATCCTATTGGCTGGGGCTGGTCGCCTATAGTAGAGACACATTTTGAACGCGCCTGTAATTTGAATTGCATTGGTAGAGAAAGCGGGGCAGGCGTGAATGGTGAGCGGCGACTGTTGGAGCGGAGCGCAGCCATGGACGCCCAGAGCTGTGGCCAGTAAGTTCTGTCCCGTAGGGTGATCGATCGTCCGAGAAAGCGTTATCAGCCCGGACTGATCCGGTGTGTTGAGAACCGAAGTTCCACCTATCTGTTTTGTTATGTCTGCTGGTGCATGTAGTTATAGCATGCTGTGTCTTGTAGTTCTCTGCAGTACTCTGTGCTGTAATAGTCCTGGTACCTGTAGTTCTCCCAGTACTCTGTGCTGTAATAGTCCTGGCACCTGTAGTGCTTCCAGTACTCTGTGCTGTAATACTCCTGGTACCTGTAGTTCTCCCAGTACTTTGTGCTGTAATACTCCTGGTACCTGTAGTGCTTCCAGTACTCTGTGCTGTAATAGTCCTGGTACCTGTAGTGCTTCCTGTACTCTGTGCTGTAATAGTCCTGGTACCTGTAGTTCTTCCAGTACTCTGTGCTGTAATACTCCTGGTACCTGTAGTTCTCCCAGTACTCTGTGCTGTAATACTCCTGGTACGTGTAGTTTTCCCTGTACTCTGTGGTGTAATATTCCTGGTACGTGTAGTTTTCCCCGTACTCTGCGCTGTAATACTCCTGGTACGTGTGTAGTTCTCCCAGTACTCTGTGCTGTAATACTCCTGGTACGTGTAGTTCTCCCAGTACTCTGCGCTGTAATACTCCTGGTACGTGTAGTTCTCCCAGTACTCTGTGCTGTAATACTCCTGGTACGTGTAGTTCTCCCAGTACTCTGTGCTGTAATACTCCTGGTACGTGTAGTTCTCCCTGTACTCTGTGCTGTAATACTCCTGGTACGTGTAGTTCTTCCAGTACTCTGCGCTGTAATACTCCTGGTACCTGTAGTTCTCCCTGTACTCTGTGCTGTAATACTCCTGGTACATGTGGTTTTCCCCTGTACTCTGTGCTGTAATAGTCCTGGTACCTGTAGTGCTTCCTGTACTCTGTGCTGTAATACTCCTGGTACGTGTAGTTCTCCCAGTACTCTGCGCTGTAATACTCCTGGTACATGTGGTTTTCCCCTGTACTCTGTGGTGTAATACTCCTGGTACGTGTAGTTTTCCCCGTACTCTGTGGTGTAATACTCCTGGTACGTGTAGTTCTCCCTGTACTCTGCGCTGTAATACTCCTGGTACGTGTAGTTTTCCCCGTACTCTGTGGTGTAATACTCCTGGTACGTGTAGTTCTCCCAGTACTCTGTGGTGTAATACTCCTGGTACGTGTAGTTTTCCCCCGTACTCTGTGGTGTAATACTCCTGGTACGTGTAGTTTTCCCCCGTACTCTGTGGTGTAATACTCCTGGTATGTGTAGTTTTCCCCGTACTCTGTGGTGTAATACTCCTGGTACGTGTAGTTTTCCCTGTACTCTGCGCTGTAATACTCCTGGTACGTGTAGTTTTCCCCGTACTCTGTGGTGTAATACTCCTGGTACGTGTAGTTTTCCCCGTACTCTGTGGTGTAATACTCCTGGTACGTGTAGTTTTCCCCCGTACTCTGTGGGGTAATACTCCTGGTACGTGTAGTTTTCCCCCGTACTCTGTGGTGTAATACTCCTGGTACGTGTAGTTTTCCCCCGTACTCTGTGGTGTAATACTCCTGGTATGTGTAGTTTTCCCCGTACTCTGTGGTGTAATACTCCTGGTACGTGTAGTTTTCCCTGTACTCTGCGCTGTAATACTCCTGGTACGTGTAGTTTTCCCCGTACTCTGTGGTGTAATACTCCTGGTACGTGTAGTTTTCCCCCGTACTCTGTGGGGTAATACTCCTGGTACGTGTAGTTTTCCCCCGTACTCTGTGGTGTAATACTCCTGGTACGTGTAGTTTTCCCCGTACTCTGTGGTGTAATACTCCTGGTGCGTGTACTTGTCCCCTTACTATACGCCGTAATACTCATGGTACGTGTAGTTGACTCCTTACTATGCGCCGTAATACACCTGCTATCCCATCTAATCTGCTGCTAAGTCTTGCAACAGCCCATGAACTAGTTATTGGCCGTTATCTGGTGTTGCAGTTCGCTAACATTCACTTAACTAGGAGCTGAGTTGCCGTACCGGAGTCTGCCGGGTGGCAGAGCATCAATATCTGTCCTGGGTAACCTTAACGGGAACCTGTAGCTGCCAAAATTTCTATTTGCCTGCAGATATAGTATTAATATGTAGGTAAATGGCGGCAGGAATAATGGAAGCACTGCTACGGGAAGAAAATGAGGTAGAATTGTCTCTGCATCGGCGCTTCCAGTCTTGTGAGCGGCCCAGGGAGGTGTTGGTCACTCGCATTTGACAGCCTGCTTGGCACAAGCTGTGGAGATGGCTGTCAATCGCTGCCTCGAAGACTGGGAGCATCTGGGTGCTGGGAGAATGTATAGCTTTATTTTCTCCCTGTAGCCTCTGCTCCAGTAATTCTACAAGACATGATTTAAACGTTTACTTGCAATTACTGGTATAATTGGTGGTGCTCCCTCCTTACCTGAGAGTGGGATACCACACCTCTGGGTGAGGTGCAGCTTCTCTGTGGCGACTGGCCCCCAGGGGCGCCACATCTGCGTGGTGGTCCAGCAGCACCTGAGGAGGAGGAATCTGGAAAATAAAGAAATGTGGGATCCTCTCCCTCGCTGTCAGAGCATATGCATCCTCCACTGAATAGCGCTTTTGGGACGAGCGTGACAACATTTTTTTTTTTTTGTACGTATGTGGTGATTGTGTTAGTACTTTATTTAGGTGTGTATTTGTGTGAGAGAGTGCTTGGTGTAAACTGTTTTGTTTGAAAAGAAAAAGCTAAAAGAAAAAAAGCAGCAACCAGGGAGAAAAAAATGTCAGTGAAAATAAAAGTGGAAAACAGCAGGCACAAGCTCTGAGTGAACTGCACCACTAATCAAAGTTCGGCGGCTGCTGGATGTGCACACGGATGTGACGCAAAGGGGGATGGAGCGGTAAAAATGGGAAGGGGGAAGAGGCGGATTGTGGTGGATGAGGAGAGATCGGGCAGGGATCGAAACAAACTTGTCTTTCCTCTGTCTTGTTGTCTTTTCTTTCTTCTATGTTCTTTGTTCCTCTTTATTCAGCAGGAATTGTGGTGTCATAAGCTTCTGTGGCACTGTAAGGCCCAGCACAGAGCAGATCTTGTGTGAACCCTCTGCAGAAATTCTCAGCTACTGTGAGGACCTGCAGCGCGGTTACAGACAGGTCACAGAGCAGTTGTACCGCTGCTGTGCCGCCATTGGTGCAATCGATGATGACATCAATCGCACCAATCAATGCTGGCCCTGGTAACACTTGCGTTGCCAAGCAACAGCCCAGGATCAGTGCTCTCAGAGGTCCGATCCTAGGCAGAGCATAGCGTGGCCACACCGTGGCTGTGCCCTGTGATTGGCGCAATCTATATAATTGTCGTTCTCGCCAGAGTGGATTCAGCGATGCCTGGCGTTGTCAGGAAGCAGCCTACTGTATGATCGGTGCTCTTTGAGCGCCGATCGTAGGCTGGAACATCAGTGTTTCAGGCAATCTGATTGAGAAATGCTGCGATTGGCTGTTGAGAATTGTTAGCACACACACACACACACAGTGTTCACTACTGAACATTAAAGGGCATGCAATGAAAGATTACATCCTGAAACCAGTGCCAGAGTCAGGATGTACTTTGTGGGCGGAGTTTGTACGGCCCCCGAAGGATGGTATAAATATCCAAATGGCCCTTGGCAGAAAAAAGATTCCCCACCCCTGTGTTAAATGCTGATGTTAATATGACAGCGGCATTTAACATGCACTTCCGGCAATGTCGCCGGGAATCTGCCCATCGGTGAACCCCATCACGTGATCTGGGTCACCGATGGGTTGGCATGACAACCAGAGGTCTCCAGCAGCGGGCGGCGCTCATAGCAAGTGATTCTACATACAGGCAATCTGATAATCGCCTGTATGTAGCAGAGCTGATCGGGTTATGGCAGCTTCTAGTCTCACATGGAGACTATTTAAGCATGCCAAAAGTAAAAAAAAAAATCTAAAAGTTCAAATCGCCCCCCTTTCGCCCCATTCAAAATAAAACAATAAAAAGACCCAAACATACACTTTTGGTATCGTCGCGTTCAGAATCGCCCGATCTATCAATCAAGAAAAATAATTAACCTGATCACTAAATGGCGTGCCGAGAAAAAAAGTAAAAACACCAGAATTAATTTTTTTTTGGTTGCCACGACATTGCATTAAAATACAATAAAGGGCGATCAAAAGAATGCATCCGCACCAAAATGGTTTGATTAAAATCGTCAGCTAGGCAAACAAAAAATAAGCCTTCACCCAACTTGATATCACAAAAAATCGAGACGCTATGGCTATCTGGAAAATGGCACATTTTTTTAATTTTTTTTTTTTTTTAACAAAGTGTGTAATTTTTTTTTATAAAAAAGAACCTATACATGTTGGGTGTCTATGAACTCGTAATGAACTGGAGAATCATAATGGCAGGTCAGTTTTAGCATTTGGTGAACATGGTAAAAAGGCAAAACAAAAAACTGTGGGATTGCACTTTTTTTGCAATTTCACTGCGCTTGGAATTTTTTTCCATTTTTGAGTACACGGCATGATAAAACCAAGGGTTTCGTTCAAAAGCACTATTCGTCCTGCAAAAAACAAGCCCTTACATGGCCATTTTAACTAAAAAATAAAGTTGTGGCTCTGGGAAGGAGGGGAGCAAAAAATAAAAATGCAAAACCAAAAATACCTCTGGTCGTTAAGGGGTTAATCTCTGGAGTCTGCAAAATTGTGAATGCATCTCTGGATGATACTACAAGCTTTTCCAAATTTGTTGCAAGATAATTGAAGTAAAGTTACTAAAGAAAGCATATATCCTTCTATATTATTTCAAAACACTCTTTTTCGGTGATTCCTTTGTATCTCTGTTCATACTTCACCCCCACACAAAAATGATACACCATTTGAGAGGTAAACTTGCCTCCTTCAGCAATAAAATAGCCAAACAAACCACACATCCACGATGTTATCACAAAATACATTTTAAATATTAATTTTCATATAACTGCAGTAAGAAAAAATGACCTGCAGGTGGCACCACACTACCCCAAAGCATATGAATACAAAGCTGAAACAAATCCTAACATTTGCCTTGTGGGCTTTCCAGCTTGCGTTCTCCTTGCCCAGCCGATTTCAGGCAGGTACATATTAAATATTTGCTACATATGTGGAAGTAGTATAAAAGTAAGGCTGGAGTCACACTACAGCGAGATACGGCCGAGTCTCGCAGGTTAAAAACAAGCTCTGGCATCGGCACTTCGGAGTGGAGCGTGCAGCTCCATATATTGCTATGCGGCCAGAGCTTGGTTTTAACCTGCGAGACTCGGCCGTATCTCGCTGTGTGTGATCCCGGCCTCAAACTTTACCTGTTTAAGACCTCAGCTTTAAAACTGAAGATATAATACAGCCACGTAATATATTACACAGCCCATGTAGTATATAGCACAGCCCACGTAGTATATAGCACAGCCCACGTAGTATATAGCACAGCCACGTAGTATATAGCACAGCCACGTAGTATATAGCACAGCCACGTAGTATATAGCACAGCCACGTAGTATATAGCACAGCCACGTAGTATATAGCACAGCCACGTAGTATATAGCACAGCCCACGTAGTATATAGCACAGCCCACGTAGTATATAGCACAGCCCACGTAGTATATAGCACAGCCCACGTAGTATATAGCACAGCCCACGTAGTATATAGCACAGCCCACGTAGTATATAGCACAGCCCACGTAGTATATTGAACACTGCCCACGTAGTATATTGAACACTGCCCACGTAGTATATTGAACACTGCCCATGTAGTATATAGCAATGTGGGCACCATATCCCTGTCAAAAAAAATAAAAATAGTTATATACGGTACTCACCCTCCGACGGCCCCGGAGCCATCCCAGGCCTTTCCCGCTCCTCGCGCCGCTCCGGTCTCAAGCGGCAATAGCACGTGATGATGTAGCAGTCTCGTGAGACCGCTACGTCATCTCCGGTCATTGCTGCAATGCATTATTGCGACCGGAGCGGAAAAGGCCTAGGCTGGATCCGGGGGCCGTCTGTGGGTGAGTATATAATGATTTTTTTTTATTATTATTATTTTTAACATTATAGGTTTTTACTATTGATGCTGCATAGGCAGCATCAATAGTAAAAAGTTGGTCACACAGAGGGTTAATGGCAGCGTTAACGGACTGCCTTACACCGTGTTATGCCACGGTATAAGGCAGTCCTTTTAACGCTATGTGGTCGCTGACTGGGGGGGGGGGGAGTATGGAGGGGCACTGACTGCAGGGGAGTAGGGAGCGGCCATTTCGCGGCCGGACAGTGCCTGTCGCTGACTGGTCGCGGCCAGCTGGCCACGACCAATCAGCGACGCGGGATTTCCGTGATAGACAGACACAAAGACGGAAGTGACCCTTAGACAATTATATCTATACTAGATTGTGGCCCGATTCTAACGCATCGGGTATTCTAGAATATGCATGTCCCCGTAGTATATGGACAATGATAATTCCAGAATTCGCGGCAGATTGTGCCCGTCGCTGATTGGTCGAGGCAACCTTTATGACATAATCGTCGCCATGGCAACCATTATGACATCTACGTCGATACTGTGCCCGTCGCTGAATCAGAAACGTGGGATTTCTACGTCCTTTATGACATCATCGTCGCTGTGCCCGTTGCTGATTGGTCGCTGCCTGGCGGCCTCGACCAATCAGAGACGCGGGATGTCTACGTCCTTTATGACATCATCGTCGCTGTGCCCGTTGCTGAGTGGTCGAGGCCGCCAGGCAGCGACCAATCAGAGACGCGGGATGTCTACGTCCTTTATGACATCTTCGTCGCTGTGCCCGTCGCTGATTGGTCGCTGCCTGGCGGCCTCGACCAATCAGAGACGCGGGATGTCTACGTCCTTTATGACATCATCGTCGCTGTGCCCGTCGCTGATTGGTCGAGGCCTATTGGCCTCGACCAATCAGAGACGCGGGATTTCTACATCGATACTGTGCCCGTCGCTGATTGGTCGAGGCCGCCAGACGCGTGATTTCCAGGACAGACAGACGGAAAAACCCTTAGACAATGATATATATATATATATATATATATATATATATATATATATATATATATATATATATATATATATATATTCTCTAATATATAAAGCTGAGTGTGTGTGTGTGTGTGTATGTGTATGTCCGGGATTGGCATCTGAACCGTTGCAGCTACAGCCACAAAATTTTGCACAGTCATACGTCTGGACCGCGAGAACGTCATAGGCTATGTTGTGAGGTGAAATTTTAACCCCACCTTTCCAATTCGCCAAACAATTTTGCCCCTATCTAGATAATGGGGAAAAAGTGAAAGGAAAAGTGTTGGAGGCAAATTGACAGCTGCCAGATGTGAACAAGGGGGACTTAAAGAATGAGAGCGATGGCGCCAAAGAGTATATACCGTACAGTTGCTAAGGTGGGGCCCCGATATGGGATACTCGCCACACACGGGGATATGAACACACACACAAAATGCGCCACAAACTACCACGTGCTTGAACACATATTACCCTCAGCACGCATTTCACCACACATACACCAACCTCACCACATAAAAGTCGAAACACAAAAGTCGCCGCTCAAAACTCGCCACACGCAAAACTCGCCACATGTAAAACTAGGCTCACGCAAAACTCACCACACGTGCAAAACTCACCTCATGGAAAACTCGCCACACGCAAAACTTGCACACGCGGATAAATTGCCACATGCACAAAAGTTGCAACACATGCAAAAGTTGCCTCACACAAAACTTGCACATACTCAAAAGGCACCACACATAAAACTCGCCACGCGCAAAACTCGCCATGCGCAAAACTTGTGTGTGTGTATATAGATATAGATATAGATATATATATATATATATATATATATATATATATATATATATATATATATATATATATATATATATATATTGTCCAAGGGTCACTTCCGTCTTTCTGTCTGTGCTTCTGTCTGTGCTTCTGTCTTTCTGTCACGGATATTCATTGGTCGCGGCCTCTGTCTGTCATGGAATCCAAGTTGCTGATTGTTCGTGGCAATGGTCGTGGGCGTTTCAATCAGTGACGGGCGCAGTCCTGCGGCAACATGGCTGCTCCTTCCTCCCCGCAGTCAGTGCCCGCTCCGTACTCCCCTCCAGTCAGCGCTCACACAGGGTTAATGGCAGCGCTAATGGACCGCGTTATGCCGTGGTGTAACGCACTCCATTAACGCTGCTATTAACCCTGTGTGACCAACTTTATTACTATTGATGCTGCCTATGCAGCCTCAATAGTAAAAAGATCTAATGTTAACCCCTATCTAACCTTGGAGGGGATAGTACGTCCAAGGTCAGATCCCCTGCTTTGATGCAGGGCTCCGCGGTGAGCTCGCATCAAAGCCGGGACATGTCAGCTGTTTTGAACAGCTGACATGTGCCCGTAATAGGCGCGAGCAGAATCGCAATCTGCCCGCACCTATTAACTAGTTAAATGCCGCTGTCAAACGCAGACAGCGGCATTTAACTACCGCTTCCGGCCGGGCGGCCGGAAATGACGTCATCGCCGACCCCCGTCACATGATCGGGGGTCGGCGATGCGTCAGGATGGTAACCATAGAGGTCCTAGAGACCTCTATGGTTACTGATCGCCGGTGGCTGTGAGCGCCACCATGTGGTCAGCGATCACAGCACACCTGCATTTCTGCTACATAGCAGCGATCAGCAGATCGCTGCTATGTAGCAGAGGCGATCGCGTTGTGCCTGCTTCTAGCCTCCCATGGAGGCTATTGAAGCATGGCAAAAGTAAAAAAAAAAAAAAAAAAAAGTTGAAAAAAATGTTAAAAAAATTAAAAAAAATATAAAAGTTTAAATCGCCCCCTTTCGCCCCAATCAAAATAAATCAATAAAAAAAATCAAATCTACACATATTTGGTATCGCCACGCTCAGAGTCGCCCGATCTATCAAATAAAAAAATGCATTAACCTGATCGCTAAACAGCGTAGCGGGAAAAAAATTCGAAACACCAGAATTACGTTTTTTTTTGGTCGCCACGACATTGCATTAAAATGCAATAATGGGCGATCAAAAGAATGTATCTGCACCGAAATGCTATCACTAAAAACGTCATCTCGGCACGCAAAAAATAAGCCCTCAACCGACCCCAGATCACGAAAAATGGAGACGCTACGAGTATCGGAATATGGCGCAATTTTCTCCAGTCACCTTCCACGACAGCGGTACTGGAGGATGTCTCCCCGCCCTAATGGGGGACAGGAAACACAAAGAGGTTAAATACCCTCCCCTTCCTGCCATCTCCAGTGTTTTTCCTGTCCCCTATTGGGGCATGAAGAGGTCCTGCGGTAGTGCTGCCGTGGCCGGCGATCGGAGCACTCAGGTCTTACCTAGCCGGGCGGCCTGGGTCGGGATGTGTCTCCTCCCTGCGGCGCTGCTCCCGTCTCCCCACATGGTGCGGACTCGGGACCCTTTCTCCGCTCCTCCCGCGCTCCTTCGGGAGTAAAGTGGAGCGGTGTGGTGTGGCCGGGGTCCCCGCGCGGCTCCCCGGCATTTCCTCCTCTCCTCATGGCCGGAAACAGTGGACGCGCGAACCGGAAGTACCCGAACTTCTGGTTCTCGGCATGTGCGTTCCAGCGGTGGAACGCACGCGCGTCGGACTGCAGTTTCTGTTGGCGGCATAGCGGTCCTTCCCCTACGCCTGGGACCGGGAGGAGGAGCACAACATGGGACGCAACTTCCACGGTATTTAAC
Organism: Ranitomeya imitator; assembly: GCF_032444005.1. NCBI lineage: Eukaryota > Metazoa > Chordata > Amphibia > Anura > Dendrobatidae > Ranitomeya > Ranitomeya imitator. The sequence goes on along the minus strand of NC_091286.1, from coordinate 146,027,476 downwards.
CCTGGTAGTCACCTCCAGGTAAGGCCCCCTGTCTGACTGACTGGACTACAGTGCTGACTGACCATGGAGGGTGACAGATCTATCTCTGCTTCTGCCGAGCCCTGCGTCCTCCCTCCTACTGTGAGTAGTGGGTTAAGGTCCCTTTATCCCTGTATTCCTTAGGGTGCCATATACTTAGTCCCCTTCTCTCTCTTTTTTAGGGAGACAAGGCCTCTGCCCCTAGGAAGGACAGATCTTCCAAGACAAAATCGGAAGATCGTAAATGTGGTGTTTGTGCATCAAAACTACCTTCTTCTTACAAGAAGAGACTATGCCAGCCCTGCACTGATGAAATAATTCGCTCAGAACAGCCATCCTTGTTTGAGAGCATTAAATCCCTCATTAAACAGGAAGTGCAATCCTCTGTATCGGCCCTTTCCCAGTCTCTGTTACCTCCGCCACCTCCTCCTAAAAAAAGGAAGACGGCGGCGGTTACTTCTGATTCAGATTCTGGTGAAGTTCATTCCTCCGGCTCGGAGGATTTGTGGGAGAATGAGGGCTCCACTTCCACCCCCAGAGAGGAGAGTAAAAAATATTATTTTTCCTCAGAGGACATACAGGAGTTAATCAGTATGGTCAGGGGGACAATGGGTGTTGAGGAGGAGGAGGAGAAGCCATCGGTGCAGGATGAGATGTTCGGTGGGTTGAAACCTAAAAAATTAAAAGGGTTCCCTATACATGAGAATGTACAGAGTCTCATCCTTCATGAATGGGAATCACCTGAAAAAGGTCTTTCTGTTCCCTATGAAGTTAAAAATCGTTTTTCTCTCGATGGAGATGTCTCTCTGTGGGATACCCCTAAGGTAGATGTACAAGTCTCTAGAGTATCAAAAAAGACAACCCTCCCTTTCGAGGATTCTTCCCAACTCAGAGACCCTATGGACCGCAAAATGGAGAGTTTACTAAGAAGATCGTGGGAGACTTCTACCAATCTCCTTAAAACAAACATTGCGTCCACCTGCGTGGCTAGATCCCTATTTCGTTGGCTCCGCACGCTGGAAGACCACCTTACCCAGGGAACATCTAGGGAAATAATCTTAGATTCTCTCCCGCTTCTCCAGAAAGCTACGGGCTTCCTGGCCGATGCTTCGGCAGAGTCCGTAAGAGTGGCTGCCAAATCAGCAGTTCTCTCTAACTCGGCCAGAAGAGCTCTATTACTCAAGTCTTGGAGTGGGGATATAACGTCCAAAACAAAACTATGTGCCATTCCCTTTCAGGGCCGCTATCTGTTCGGGCAGGCCCTGGATGATATTCTGGATAAAGCAACGGACAAAAAGAAAGCGCTTCCGGGACAGAGAAATCCGAAGAAACGTTTTTTTTTTCGTCCCTCAAAAGAGCAACCCTTCCAACGGGAATTCAAAGGGAAAGGCAAATCAGGACGCTGGAGCTATCCTAAAGGGGGGAAAGGTAGGAACATCCTGGTTCCCCAGTCCCAGCAGACCCCAGAAAAGCAGTGACTACGCCCAGGGCGTTGGGGGGCGTCTCTCGAACTTTATCAACCAGTGGAGGTCCATTTCGTCGAACCAGTGGGTACTTGACACTATTCAGAATGGACTAAAATTAGAGTTCGAGAGCCCTCCCCCTCATCACATGAGGATAACCTCATTACAGAGTCTCAGCCCTCAGGGCGCATTCCTTTCCGGCCTACAGAACTTACTCCAGGAAGGAGTAATTTCCCCAGTACCTCAGCAAGAAATTGGCAGAGGACACTATTCCCATCTGTTTCTGATCAAGAAGCCTTCGGGGAAGCACCGAATAATAATCAACTTGAAGCCCCTGAATCAAGTAATAACCTACAGGAGGTTCAAGATGGAGTCGGTCAAGACAGCGATCCCTCTGATAGGACAGGACTGGGCGATGGCTACAGTAGATCTGAGGGACGCTTATTACCACGTCCCAATCCATCCAGAATTCCGGAAGTTCCTAAGATTTGCAATATCTCAGGATCGGGAGATAGTACACTATCAGTTCAACTCCCTTCCCTTCGGAATCGCCTCAGCACCCAGAGTCTTTACAAAAATCATGACAGAAGCCATTATATTCATCCGTCTTCAGGGAATCTGCATAGTACCCTACCTAGACGATCTTCTCATTGTCGCTCCCTCAGTCTCCCGCCTCAGTGCCGACTTAACAAGGTCTCTAGAAATCCTAAAATCATTGGGTTGGATCCCAAATCTAGAAAAATCGGACCTTCATCCCTCCAGGAGGAAGAAGTTCCTAGGAGTCCTTCTGGACTCGGAGGCGAGGAGATCCTTTCTGCCCAGAGAACGTCAACTCGATCTGGTACAGAAGATAACGGCATTCAGAACCCTGAAGGCTCCTACTCTACGACATTCCATGTCTGTGCTGGGATCTCTAACATCTTGTATCCAGATGGTACCTTGGGCACAAGCCCACACGAGAATCCTCCAAACCCATGTCCTATCATCCTGGGACGGTCAGCAGAGTTCTCTCTCCAAGAGAGTTTGCCTTCCCAATCATGTCAAGGCATCCCTGGCATGGTGGCTACGGGTTCGAAACCTCCAAAAGGGGGTCAGTTGGGATCAGATCCCACTAAAGACACTAACATCGGATGCCAGTCAAAGGGGATGGGGAGCTATAGTCGAGGGAACCCATTTCCAGGGCACCTGGGGCCCAGACATCAGAGCAAGCTCTTCAAACTTCAGAGAACTGAAAGCAGTAGAAGAAGCATTAAGAGCTGCATCCTCCCTTGTTCAAGGACACCATGTCAGAATATATTCCGACAACATGACCACGGTAGCATACCTTCGTCATCAAGGAGGCACAAGATTCAGGAAACTAAAGACCTTAGCCTCAAACATTTTTTTCTGGGCAGAGAGACACGTTCTCTCTATCTCAGCAATTCACCTGAAGGGGTCAGCCAATACCCAGGCAGATTTCTTGAGCAGAAGGGATGTGCATCCAGGAGAATGGTGTCTGGACCAGGAGGTCTTTCTCTCCCTGATTTCCAGATGGGGATCCCAGAGGTGGACCTTTTTGCCAACAGTCAGAATGCCAAGCTGCAAACTTATTTCTCCTTAAATATGACAGACAGAGCACTGGGCATGGATGCGTTCTCTCACCCATGGAGGTTCGACCTTGTTTATGCATTCCCTCCGAACCCATTAATATCGAAAACTCTACAGAAGATCCGATCGGAACGAGTTACGGCGATTTTGATAGCGCCAACATGGCCAGGGAGGAGTTGGTACAGCGCCCTGTTAGACATGGCTCAGGAAGGTCCAGTGTGTCTACCTCAGAAGGAAAATCTTCTTCGTCAGGGTCCATTGCTGCATCCAAACCTTCACAGATTGAATCTTTCAGCATGGCTTCTGAGGCCGAGATACTAAAGGCAAGAGGTCTCTCGGATGGAGTAATTCATACTCTCCAGAACAGTAGAAAACCCATAACAAATGCCATTTATGCCAAAATCTGGAAGAGGTTTTCATCGTGGTATCTTCCAGACATTCCTGATCCATTTCATCCAAATATTGCCAAAATTCTGGACTTCTTGCAAAAGGGTCTAGAGTTGGGTCTTAAGCCTAACACCTTAAAGGTACAAATTTCAGCACTTAGCTCCTATTTCGATCAGGATCTAGCCAAACATCGGTGGATCAGGCGCTTTGTTACTTCAGCAACTAGAATCCGTCCCAGAGTTCTCAACAATACTCCTCCTTGGGACCTTAATCTGGTCCTTAAGAGTCTAACTCGAGATCCTTTTGAGCCTTTATCTCAGATTTCATTAAAGGTTCTTACCCTAAAAACGGTCTTTTTAGTGGCTATTACCTCGGCCAGACGGATAGGAGAACTACATGCCCTATCCATACAAGAGCCTTACTTAAGGGTAACATCTGATAGTATAATCCTGCGTCTAGATCCTACCTTCCTACCTAAAGTAACATCAGACTTTCATAGAGGTCAGGACATAGTGTTGCCCTCATTCTACCCGGATCCTTCTAATGTGAAGGAAGAGTCCTTCCACACTCTGGATGTCCGCAGAGTGGTGTTACATTATCTTTCACAAACAGAGAGTTGGAGGATTGACCAAAATCTCTTCATTCAACTCTCTGGGAAGAACAAAGGCAGAAAGGCTACGAAAAATACTATCGCCAACTGGATTAAACAAGCCATATCTCTGGCATACTCATCCCAGAAACTACCACCTCCTCCATCACTGAAGGCCCATTCTACACGGTCGGTGTCAACATCATGGGCAGAGAGGGGTGACGCTTCTACGGAGCAGATTTGCAGAGCTGCCACCTGGTCATCAGTACATACGTTCACCAGGCACTACAGGCTTGATTTCAACCGGGATTTAACTTTCGGCAGAACAGTTCTGCAGGCGGTTGTCCCCCCCCCCCCTAGAAATTATTTGTTGGTACTACTCCAGTACCGCTGTCGTGGAAGGTGACTGGAGAAAATAGAATTATTCTTACCGTTAATTCGGTTTCTAGGAACCTTCCACGACAGCACTAATTTCCCTCCCTATCTGATGATTTTATTGGATGATTCCTGCACTTAAGTGGTAACTATACATACTACTGTGTCCAGAAAAAACACTGGAGATGGCAGGAAGGGGAGGGTATTTAACCTCTTTGTGTTTCCTGTCCCCCATTAGGGCGGGGAGACATCCTCCAGTACCGCTGTCGTGGAAGGTTCCTAGAAACCGAATTAACGGTAAGAATAATTCTATTTTTTTTTTTTTTTTAAGCAAAGTTTGGAATTTTTTTTCACCACTTGGATAAAAAATAACCTAGTCATGTTAGGTGTCTACGAACTCGTACTGACCTGGAGAATCATAATGTCAAGTCAGTTTTAGCATTTAGTGAACCTAGCAAAAAAGCCAAACAAAAAACAAGTGTGGGACTGCACTTTTTTTGCAATTTCACTGCACTTGGAATTTTTTCCCCATTTTCTAGTACACGACATGCTAAAACCAATGATGTCGTTCAAAAGTACAACTCGTCCCGCAAAAAATAACCCCTCACATGGCCAAATTGACGGAAAAATAAAAAACGAAAAATCCCATGGTCATGAAGGGGTTAAAAATATTTTAAAAAATAAAAAATTATCATATACTCACCTTCCGGCGCCTTTCCTGCTCGTCGTGACGCTCCGGTGACCGCTCCATGCAAGCAGCATGGCACCTGCCATGACGTCACGGTCATGTGACAGCGACGTCATCACAGGTCCTGCGCCCATACCAACCCTGGGACCGGAAACTGCCGCGTGCACCGCACACAGGGCCAGGACTTCAGCGGAGGGTGAGTATGTTTATTTTTTATTTTAAGTCCGTATACTACGTGGCTCTGTGCTGTATACTCCATGGCTGTTCAATATACTACGTGGCTCTGTGCTGTATACTACGTGGCTGGGCAATATACTACGTAGCTGGGCAATATACTACGTGGCTCTGTGCTGTATACTACGTGGCTGGGCAATATACTACGTGGCTGGGCAATATACTACGTGGACATGCATATTCTAGAATACCCGATGCGTTAGAATCGGGCCACCATCTAGTATATAGAAGTAGAAGATTTCTAGTAGAAGATTTCACACGGGCCAACTAGTTTTATGTTAATTATCAACTATTTCCTGAACTGGATATGCACCTTAACCCCTTAATGACCGGAGCTTTTTTCGGTTTTGCGTTTTTTAAAAAAATGTGCCATTTCCAGATAGCCATAGCTTCTCCTTTTTTCGTGATCAGGGTTTGGTCAGGGCTTATTTTTTGTGTGCCTAGCTGACGTTTTTAATGATATCATTTTGGTGCAGATATGATCTTTTCATCGCCCGTTATTACATTTTAATGCAAAGTCGTGGCAACCAAAAAAAACGTAATTCTGGCTTTTTGACTTATTTTTTTCTTTCGGTACGCTGTTTAGCGATCAGATTAATTATTTATTTTTCTTTATTGATCGGGCGATTCTGAACGCGGCGATACCAAATATGTGTATGTTTGATTTTTTTTTTTAAATTGTTTTATTTTGAATGGGGCGAAAGGGGGAATGATTTAATCTTTTATATTTTTTTCATATTTTTAAAAACATTTTGTTACTTTTGCCATGCTTCAATAGCCTCCATGGGAGGCTAGAAGCTGGCACAACTCGATTGCCTCTGCTACATAGAGGTGATGCTCAGAACGCCACTATGTAGTAGAATTACAGCATTGCTATGAGCGCTGGCCACAGGGTGGCGCTCACAGCAATCTGGCATCAACAACCATAGAAGTCTCAAGGAGACCTCTTGTTGTCATGCCGACGCATCGGTGAGCCCTGATCACGTGACGGGGGTCACCGGTGTGCACATTTCTAGCCGGAAGCGCTTGTTAAATGCTGCTGTCAGTTTGACAGCGACATTTAATTAGTTAATAGGTGCAGGTGGATCGCGGTTCCACCCGGGCCTATTGCGGGCACATGTCAGCTGTTCAAAACAGCTGATACGTCCCGGCTTTGATGCGCACTCAGCGCCGGAGCCCACATCAAAGCAGGGGATCTGCCATCGTACTTACCATTCCTTCCAATGGCAGAAAGGGGTTAAGGAAAACCTAAACTAACTTTTTTTTCTTGACTTTTGGTTCAGCTGAATAACTTAGAATTTTAAAACCGTTTATTATTATGCCACTATGGTCTATATCATCAGATGTTGTCTTCTTTCTGTCACTAATGGAATTTTTCTTTTGTTTTTAACACTCTAGAGCGTTTCAGATGAGGATTCCTCCAAAGAATCAACCGATACAAGGTAAAGATTCCAAAATTGTTTCCCAAGAGCTTGGATAACTCTATCTTGGTTAAAGGGAACCTGTCAATAGTTTTCATATATCAACTAAAACTGTCACCTTATTCAGCGTCTGTGCTGCATTCCATAAATGCTTATACACTGCTCAAAAGAATAAAGGTAACTCTTAAACAACAGAATATAACTTCAAGTAAATCAAACGTCTGTGAAATCAAACTGTCCACTTAGGAAGCAACACTGTTTTGACAATCAATTTCACATGCTGTTGTGCAAATGGAATAGACAACAGATGAAAATTATTGGCAATTATCAAGAAACACTCAATAAAGGAGTGGTTCTGCAGGTGGGGACCACAGACCACATCTCAGTACCAATGCTTTCTGGCTGATGTTCTGGTCACTTTTGAATGTTTGTTGTGCTTTCACACTCGTGGTAGCATGAGATGGACTTTACAGCCAACACAAGTGGCTCAGGTAGTGCAGCTCATCTAGGAAGGCACATCAATGTGAGCTGTGCCAAGAAGGTTTGCTGTGTCTGCCAGCATAGTGTCCAGAGGCTGCAGGTGCTACCAGGAGACAGGCCAGTACACCAGGAGATGTGGAGGGGGATGTAGGAGGGCAACAACCCAGCAGCAGGACCGCTACCTCAGCCTTTGTGCAAGGAGGAACAGGAGGAGCACTGCCAGAGCCCTGCAAAATGACCTTCAGCAGGCCACAAATGTGCATGTCTGCACAAACGGTTAGAAACCGACTCCATGGGGATGGTCTGAGTGCCCGACGTCCACAGATGGGGGCTGTGCTCACAGCCCAACACTGTGCAGGACGCTTGGCATTTGCCACAGAATACCAGGATTGGCAAATTCACCACTGGCGCCCTGTGCTCTTCACAGATGAAAGCAGGTTCACACTGAGCACATGTGACAGAGCCTGGAGACGCCGTGGAGAGCGATCTGCTGCCTCCAGCATCCTTCAGCATGACCGGTTTGGCAGTGGGTAAGTGGCATTTCTTTGGAGGGCCTCACAGCCCTCCATGTGCTCGCCAGAGGTAGCCTGACTGCCATTAGGTGCCAAGATGAGATCTTCAGACCCCTTGTGAGACCATATGCTGGTGCTGTTGGCCCTGGGTTCCTCCTAATGCTGGACAATGCCAGACCTCATGTGGCTGCAGTATGTCAGCAGTTCCTGCAAGATGAAGGCATTGAAGCTATGGACTAGCCCGACCATTCCCCAGACCTGAATCCGATTGAACACATCTGGGACATCATGTCTTCCACCAACGTCAACGTTGCACCACAGACTGTCCAGGAGTTGGCGGATGCTTCACTCCGTCTGGAGGAGATCCTTTAGGAGACCATCCGCCGCCTCATCAGGAGCATGCCCAGGCATTGTAGGGAGATCATACAGGCACGTGGAGGCCACACATACTACTGAGCATCACTTCCTTGTCTTATTTATTATTATTATTATTATTTATTGTTATAGCGCCATTTATTCCATGGCGCTTTACATGTGAGGAGGGGTATACATAATGAAAACAAGTACAATAATCTTAAACAATACAAGTCATAACTGGTACAGGAGGAATGAGGACCCTGCCCGCGAGGGCTCACAATCTACAAGGGATGGGTGAGAATACAGTAGGTGAGGGTAGAGATGGTCATGCAGCGGTTTGGTCGATCGGTGGTAGCTGCAGGTTGTAGGCTTGTCTGAAGAGGTGGGTCTTCAGGTTCAGGTCTTGATGCGTTTCCACTGAAGTTGGATCAGCGTGTAACTTCATTTTCCGCTTTGATTTTGAGCATCATTCCAACTCCATACCTCCGTGGGATATTAGTTCTGATTTACGTTGATGATTTTTAGGTTTTATTGTTCTCAACACATTCCGCTATGTAATGAATAAAGATTTACAACTGGAATATTTCATTCAGTGATATCCAGCAAGTGGGATTTTAGCGTTCCCTTTATTTTTTTGAGCAGTGTATAACCCTCTGTATATCCCCCAAAAACCTTTTTAAGTTCTCCCACTGTGTATGTTAATCCGGTCAGCCGGACCGATCAGCGTGGTTTGGGGCCTCTTCATTGCTCCACCCGGTTGCTGTTCGCCATCCTCCTTCCCTACTGTGGGAGCATGCGCACTTATGTTTTCAGCTCTGCCCAAAGTAAGGCACAGCATAGTGCACAGGCACGAGCCGCAATTTCTGTGCACAGGCATAAGATTTTGCCAGGCAATGTGGATGAAGCAAGGCGTCATCCACGTTCCATAAAGAAGGACGATGGCGAGCAGCAGCCTGAGGGAGGGATGAAGAGGCCCGAAACCACGCTCACCCATTGGACTGGACAGACCGTATTACTGTACAGCGCGGGCGAATTTAAAAAGGATTTTTAGGGGCATACAGGGGGTTATATAAGCATTTGTGGAATGCAGCCTAGTCGCTGAATAAGGTGATCGTTTTAGTTTGTGACAAAACTGGTGACCGGTTCCCTTTAAACCATTACCCTGCGCAACAAATTTCAGGGAGTTCTTGTCCCCTGAGAAAATGTTTTTGTATCTTATAGATTTTGATATGCTGAACACCAATATGTGCTCCAAAAGTCTGTATTGCGTAAGGTTTTTTGAACTCCTTCATGACCAGAGCTTTTTTCCCAAATTTTTTTTCCTTCCCCTTCTTTCCAGAGCCATAACTTTTTTTTTTTATTTTTTCGTTAATATCGCCGTGTGAGGGCTTATTTTTTGCGTGACAAGCTGACTTTTTTTCTTACCACTTTTGTGCAGATACGTTCTTTTGATTGCCCATTTTAATGCAATGTCGTGGCGACAAAAAACCCCGCGTAATTCTGGAATTTTGATTTTTTTTTTTTTAATCGCTACGCCGTTTAGCAATCATGTTAATTCTTTTTTTTCTGTTGATGGATTGAGCGATTCTGAACATGGCGATACCAAATATGTGTAGGTTTGATTTTTTTTTTTTTTTTTTTTATTTTGATTGGGGCGAAAGGGGGGTGGTTTGAACTTTTATGTTTTTTTAAAAATATTTTTAAACACTTATATTCTGTTTTTATTTATTTTTAATGTTTCGTATCCTTTCTCAAAAATATTACGTGATAGGAGAAATCTGAAGTCATTTCTGAAATCAGCATGAAATAATCTATCAGGAACACTAAAAATTGTCCGAGGGACAAAACCTTTGTAACAGTGTTATCATTTATAAAAATAAAAAAAATTAGATCTTGTTGCAGTCACATAAAATATGATATCGCGGTGTTAATTTTTAACTACCGGTACTTTCAATCCTCAAACTTTATGCAATTTACTCATCTTGATTAGTCACGTAGTTTAGGCTGAATCCATGTCATTGTGGCATACATAGTAAAGCGAGATTTTCTTGCCTCAATTTTTATCTACAAACTGGCTTTATTGCTTTAGTCCTGACAGAATGACTATTCCCAGAGCAGCACTGCCTAAAACAGCAGCAATTGGAGGTCCTCTTTGATAACTGCTCAGCGTCTCATTTTAGTTTCTAGGAGTGCCATTTGACGCCGTCCAAGCTAAAAGTTTTCTTCCAGAGGGCAAGATGTCCACTCTCCAGACTGGCATCCATTCCCTGAGGTGTCCCTCACCTTTCCTTGTCTGCTTCTGCATGAAAGTTTTGACCTAGATGGTTGCTGCCATTGAGGCCATTCCTTGATGCTTGGTTCTGGACTAGCTCCCTGCAGCTCAATCCCTCCTGTAATAGACCATATTCTTTGTGGATTGTCCGTTTTTCCTTCCCCCTAGTGTCAGTCAGTCTCCAATGTGGTGATGGGTCTAATCATTGGCAGGCCGTGACAACGAACGTCAATCTCCTCAGTTGGGGAACGGTCTCCAAAATGTACACTCTCCTCTCTGGAAAAATAATTTAGCCATTTGTTCTTTCAACGTTCTGGAGCTTAGGGCCCTTCATCTGTCCCTTCTCCTTTGTCAGGTCCTGCTGTTGTGCCTGCCAGGCCGGATCCAGACCACTAATTTTACCAACATGCCACACATCAGCCATCTGGATGGAATATTGTCTATCTTTGGCAGAGTTCTCATAGAATCTTGTCTGCTAGAATTCTTCATTTTGCTCTATCTCTGCTCTCCATTGGTGTGGACAACTGGCCCGTGATGCAAAGCATTCTGCGGGAAAATGATCTTGGTCACTGGATGTCTTCCATCAGATATGTATTTAGTTCAGCATGCCATATGTTGTCCTGAGGAAGTCCAAACTGAAACAGTGTTTCAATTCATGTCTAGGTCCCAAGGCCTTCTACTGATCGCTTCCAATGCTTTGATTATGCTATGGGCTCCGATCTGGTTTCCTTTTCTGTTCCTTCCTCTGCACTTGTTTGCTATATTGCTCAAGAAGATCATGTCTGAAGGGGTTTCTATTTTCCTTGTGGCTCTACATTGATTCAGAAGATCCCAGTACACAAAAGTAATCAACTCCCTTGCAGGCACTCTGAGACTATTGGATCATCAAGATCTATTTTCCCCAGAGTCTTCTCTTCCACCTGAATTCATTGTTGGTCACTTGATTGGCATAGCTGTTGAAGCAGCAGTTATGAAGTTTTCTGGCTTCTCGATCACTTAAATCCAGAATATGATTGGAGCGCTAAAACCTTCCTTGTCACACATTGTACTAAAAAGCCCACTATTTTGTTGATGATTCCATACCACACCTTTTGTTCTTTCTCCTAGTCCCCCTCATTGTCTTGTAGTTGGATCTGGAGTCTGGCTTGGCCTTCAGTTCCTTTATGAGCCAGCTTTGTACCCTGCCTATACCTTTTTAAAAAGAATCTTGCTTTCAGGCATTCTCAAATTGGGTCTTTCCTTCAGGGTGTGGATCTATGGGATCTCAACGTGGACCTTGACGCCGTACACTGCTCTCCATTTGAGTCCTCCTGGACTTTTCCCTGCTTTCTTACACCTTCCAGGAGTGCATGTGTTTTTTTTTTCCTGGTTTCATTTACTTCCCATAAACAAGTTGCCACTTGGCAGTTTTCCCTTGTCGCTCGGTTCTTTGGCCTTCAGCAGGATAAGGTAGTCTTGCATTCAGTATTTTCTTTTCTTCCTAAGGTAGCTTCTTTTTTTACAACTTTAATAAAGATATTGTTCTACATTCATTCTGGTCCTATTACCTTTCATCCGGCTGAATGATCTTTACACAAGTTGTACCTGAGCATACCAGTGCGTCATTACCTCTCGGTGACTAACTCATTCAGATGTCCAGACTGTTGTTCTAATAGGCCCTCGTAGAGGTCTATCTGCCTGTAAGGGTATTATCCCTCACTGGACACGTTCAGCCTTTCTGTAGCATGCCGGTGGTTAAAGCACGCTCCACCAGAAAAGTGGAAACGTCCTGAGCTTTTCGCCATATTAGCCTTATTTTCTGCACCTCTGTAAGACTGTGGCTTGGTCCTTCATCCACACTTTCAAGTTCATTGCTTTGCTTGAGCTGACAGGAGTCTATGTAGGAAGGTTTTAGGTTTATTTGACCAGGTTATGGGCCGGAGGGACCTGCTTTACCATCCTCTTTACTTTTTGTTCTGGCATTCTTGTTTTTCCCAACCCTTGGACTATTTTAGCATGTCACAAGATCTCCTGTGTCCTCCAGTGAGGCTTCCGAGAAAAGAGGATTTTTATACTTGCCATAAAACGTTTCTCTTAGGTTTCATTGTGAGATAATGCACGCACCCTTTTAAACTCTATTTACTGAAAGATTCCACCGGATAAAAGTTACAAACATACAGGTCCTTCTCAAAAAATTAGCATATAGTGTTAAATTTCATTATTTACCATAATGTAATGATTACAATTAAACTTTCATATATTATAGATTCATTATCCACCAACTGAAATTTGTCAGGTCTTTTATTGTTTTAATACTGATGATTTTGGCATACAACTCCTGATAACCCAAAAAACCTGTCTCAATAAATTAGCATATTTCACCCATCCAATCAAATAAAAGTGTTTTTTAATAACAAACAAAAAAACCATCAAATAATAATGTTCAGTTATGCACTCAATACTTGGTCGGGAATCCTTTGGCAGAAATGACTGCTTCAATGCGGCGTGGCATGGAGGCAATCAGCCTGTGACACTGCTGAGATGTTATGGAGGCCCAGGATGCTTCAATAGCGGCCTTAAGCTCATCCAGAGTGTTGGGTCTTGCGTCTCTCAACTTTCTCTAAACAATATCCCACAGATTCTCTATGGGGTTCAGGTCAGGAGAGTTGGCAGGCCAATTGAGCACAGTAATACCATGGTCAGTAAACCATTTACCAGTGGTTTTGGCACTGTGAGCAGGTGCCAGGTCGTGCTGAAAAATGAAATCTTCATCTCCATAAAGCATTTCAGCCGATGGAAGCATGAAGTGCTCCAAAATCTCCTGATAGCTAGCTGCATTGACCCTGCCCTTGATGAAACACAGTGGACCAACACCAGCAGCTGACATGGCACCCCACACCATCACTGACTGTGGGTACTTGACACTGGACTTCAGGCATTTTGGCATTTCCTTCTCCCCAGTCTTCCTCCAGACTCTGGCACCTTGATTTCCGAATGACATGCAAAATTTGCTTTCATCAGAAAAAAGTACTTGGGACCACTTAGCAACAGTCCAGTGCTGCTTCTCTGTAGCCCAGGTCAGGCGCCTCTGCCGCTGTTTATGGTTCAAAAGTGGCTTTACCTGGGGAATGCGGCACCTGTAGCCCATTTCCTGCACACGCCTGTGCACGGTGGCTCTGGATGTTTCCACACCAGACTCAGTCCACTGCTTCCTCAGGTTCCCCAAGGTCTGGAATCGGTCCTTCTCCACAATCTTCCTCAGGGTCCGGTCTCCTCTTCTCGTTGTACAGCGTTTTCTGCCACATTGTTTCCTTCCAACAGACTTACCATTGAGGTGCCTTGATACAGCACTCTGGGAACAGCCTATTTGTTGAGAAATTTCTTTCTGGGTCTTACCCTCTTGCTTGAGGGTGTCAATGATGGCCTTCTTGACATCTGTCAGGTCGCTAGTCTTACCCATGATGGGGGTTTTGAGTAATGAACCAGGCAGGGAGTTTATAAAAGCCTCAGGTATCTTTTGCATGTGTTTCGAGTTAATTAGTTGATTCAGAAGATTAGGGTAATAGGTCGTTTAGAGAACCTTTTCTTGATATGCTAATTTATTGAGACAGGTTTTTTGGGTTATCAGGAGTTGTATGCCAAAATCATCAGTATTAAAACAATAAAAGACCTGACAAATTTCATTTGGTGGATAATGAATCTATAATATATGAAAGTTTAATTGTAATCATTACATTATGGTAAATAATGAAATTTAACACTATATGCTAATTTTTTGAGAAGGACCTGTATAATGTCATAGTATAAGGTCAGAATGATTCAAACATTTACCTTTATCCATTCAATACAATAACATGAACATAACATCACACTCTCAATAATAGAGTGAACAAATAAAAGCAAACAGATTGTAATATAGTGTATTAGGACAAGTTCCATTATGAAGCATTGCACTCTCAACTAAATTACCGTATATACTCGAATATAAGCCGAGATTTTCAGCCCACTTTTTTGGGCTGAAAGTCCCTTTCTCGGCTTATACTCGAGTCATACCCATGGGTCGGCAGGGGAGGGGGGCCGGGGGCTGTCTAATTATACTCACCTACTCCTGGCGTGGTCCCTGCAGGTCCCTGGCTTCCCCGGCAGCTTCTTCCTGTACTGAGCGGTCACATGGTACCGCTCATTACAGTAATGAATATGCGGCTCCACCTCCCATAGATGACTTCACAGATTCTGACGTCACTTTGATGGTTGATAAATCAGCAGAAGTCAGATATTATTCCCTCCACAAGGAAGACCCTCTTAGGAGTTCTCCTGGATTCTCAGGCACAAACATCCTTCTTACCCCCCCAAAAAACAGATCAAACTGAGGGCAAAGATAAACATCCTGCAAAGCTGAAGGTTGGTGTCGACATGATTTGCCATGTCAGTCCTCGGCTCCATGGCATCTTGTATCAGTAGCCTGGGCCCAGGTGCACACCAGAGATCTGCAGTTATGTACTAGCAGAGTGGTATGTTACCCCAGATCACTGGACAAGGTGTCAAATTCCGGCCCTGATACTGACTTAATTGTCTTGGTGCGAGAACCCAAGGAAACTGAACAACGGAGTGGCTTGGCTCCAGACCCCGTTAGTCACCATAGAAGTAGACGCCAGCAAAAGAGGATGGGGCCGTAGTCTCCCAAACATCCTTCCTAGGTCTCTGGTCAGCTGAAGTCCGCAGAAAGTCTTCGAACTTCAGAGAGTTGAAGGCAGTGGATGAGACCCTCAGGGCAGCAACATCAGTGGACCGAAGTACCCACGTGAGAGTCTATTCAGACTATGTAACCACGATCGCACACCTCCATCACCGGGGAAGTACGAAGATCTAAAAGTCATCTCAGCAAAAATATTCTCTTGGGCCGAAAAGTATCTTCTTTTTGTGTCAGCCCTTCATACATAAAAGGAACAGACAACAAGCGAGCCGACTTTCTGAGCAGAAGGGATATCCACCGGGGGAGTAGAGTCGAAATCCAGAAGTATTCCAGATGTTGACCAAAAGATGGGGTTATCCAGAGGTCGATCTATTTGTGGGACGCCAGAAAGCAAAAGTGACCCACTCTTTATCACTAAACCCAGACGACACATATCTAGGCATAGATGCCTTGGCCCACCAGTGGCAATTCGATCTGGCTTATGCCTTTCCTCCGTTCCCAGTGTTACCAAGGACTCTATAGAAAATAACAGACGAACAGACCAGGGTCATTCTAGTGGCACCCCTCTGGCTGAAGAGAAGCTGGTACAGCATCATAACCAGCCTATGTGTAGATGGTCCTCTAATCCTTCCTACAATCAAGGATCTCCTGCACCAGGGACTAATCAATCACCCAGACATAGAGAACTTGCATCTAGCGGCTTGGCTTCTGAGTTCTCGATTCTGAGGGCCAAAGGTCTCTCTGAGAGAGTCTTCAACATGCTACAGAAAAGTAGAAAGGCGGTGACAAACGCCATATACTAAAAAACCTAGAGGATGTTTGTATCATGGTGTGCACCAGACTAACCGGATCATGACAGGCGAATATCGCCCAGATCCTAGATTTTCTCCAGGAAAGCTTGGAGAAATGACTTAGACCCAGTACCCTTAAAGTACAGTTGGCGGCGTTGAGCTCATTCTATGAACAGGCCCTTGCTGAATACAGGTGGGTAAGACTGTTCATGACAGTGGCTACATGACTAAATCCTAGATCAGGCAGTCTGGTCCCTGCTTGAGACCTCAATATCGTCTTCAAAGGATTAACGCTTCCACCGTATGAGCCCCTACCATCTATAAGGTTGGACAGGCTGTCCTGGAAGACGGCGTTCCTGGTGGCAATCACAATGGCCAGGTGAGTTGGCGAGTTACTGGTTCTTTCTATAGGGGAACCCTACCTGAGGATACTGGAAGACCGACTGGTGTTCCGTCTGGATCCTTCATTTCTTCCTAAAGTGGTTACAGACTTAAATAAAAATCAAGACCTAATACCTTTCTTCTGCCAGAACCCCCCCAAAGAACAGGAAAGAAGAGTAGTTCCACTCTCTTGATGTAAGGAGAGTGGTCCTACATTATCTCCACATAACCAAAGCGTGGAAGATAGATAAGAACCTATTTATTCAACCCTATGGCCAGAATAGGGGAAAAAAAGCATCAAGACTAGGTGGCAAATTGGATAAGAGAGCAGTTACTAAAGCTTATAAGGTTCGGAATCTCACACCTCCAGATAAGTTGACAGCTCATTCTACCAGAGCAGTAGCAGTTTCGTGGGCAGAAAAAGCCAGCGCCTCCTTTGAGCAGTTATGCAGAGCAGCTACCTGGTCATCTGTCCACACCTTTGTCAGATATTATAGACTTGATTTAACATCCGTCAAGGATCTATCGTTTGAGAGAGAGATTCTCCAGGCGGTTGTTTCTCCCTAGACATTAGTCTTGGGTATTCCTCTTGTGTGCTGTCGTGGGGGGTTATTAGAGAAAATGGAATTAGACTTACCAGTAATTCGGTTTCTAATAACCTACCACGACAGCATGTCCCTCTACTCTATTATTGGATCTAGTCGTAATAAATATGGTTAAGCATTCATAATATTGTGGATCTTTATAACAACTCTGGAGAATGGAGGTGGGAGGTGCTATTTGACCTCTTTCGTGTTTCCTGTCCCTATTAGGATGAGATGACATCCTCCTGTGTGCTGTCGTGGTAGGTTATTAGAAACCAAATTACCGGTAAGTCCAATTCTAATTTCCCACTGGTTGATACTGGGTGGCTCCCCCCCTTTCCTTCTTAGTGCTATTGCTTTCCTAGCAATAACATCCCAGAGAAATATTCTATCATAGTGTGACCACAATTCTTCATCCACAGTACCCAGGATGCATATCTCTGGAAGACATTCAATTGGTATCCCAGTTATCCATTCTAATGTAGTTATCACTTCGCTACAGTATCTTTGTTTTATCCCACAATTCCAAACAAGATGCCAGAAGTCCGCCGCGGATTTCCCACATCTATGACCTTCAGCAGACGCTAGCCAAATCTATGCAGTCTGATTAGTCAGGTAATTACGATTGTATGTGCCTCTAGGGCAGTGGTCCCCAAACTTTCTGACCTTGAGAGCCACATTTAGGTCTGCAAGAGAGTCGTGAGCCACATCCAGCTACTGCCCCCCCCTCACAGTAGTAGCAACCAAAGCCCCTATTACAAGTATAATAACTAAAGCTTTTCCACACAAATCACCCTAAAGCAGTATACCAAGATCAAGTGGTTCTCACCACACTCCCATTCAGCATTCTCCCATCACGCACTCCCAACAGTCACATCCAGCTTCAAGTACCTCCGCTGACCGGTAGTATCATCCTGTCTCCAGCATACCGTACTTAAATTATTTCTAAACACCCAAGACCAGTAGATGTGTACCCAGATCTGCTCTTCTCTGCAGGGCTACTCACAACGTTCACCATTTTGAGATGTGCTTTTCATAAAAGTTTACTAAATCTGGAGCAAATGCACCAAGCTGGCAGACAGCCGCGAGCCACAATTCATGGGACCGCGAGCCACATGTGGCTCCCGAGCAACAGGTTAGGGATCCCTGCTCTAGGGCATCATTCCACTGATCATCAGTGATAGAAGGAATTAATTGCCGCCATTTGCACTCTACAACAGGTTGAGTAGACGCAATCCTGGAGTTTAGTAGAAAGGTATATAGGGAGGATGTTGCGCATGCGGTCCCTTGAGTTGTTAGCACTCCTATCAATGGATATCTGGATATTTGAATCCTTGGATATGGAAACTAGTTCATTATGGCATGTCTCACTTGCAAGTGTCTGTAGAAATCCCTTTTAGATGATATGATCAGATTTTTGAAAATGAAATTTTATTAAGTGTTATTCCATATTGCTTCCAGAAAATTGTGTCCTGTAGATTTTTAAGGTGTGGAAATTCGGGATTATCCCGTATCTGAGTCAGTAAATTTCAAGATATGTTTATTCTCTCACCACACTTGTATCACTAAGCTATGTGCAAACAATCAACTTTGTGGTGGTCTGTAGGACCCTTCTAATATTGCCCATGGTGTATTCCCACCCAAGAGGTGTATAAGATGAGCTTCTGCATTTTGTAAGCTTGTCACTACTTATCCAGTACTTCAAATAACGTATCTGGCCAGCTAAATAATACAAAAATTGGTCAGGTACCACGGAGCCACCCTGGTTTTTGGGCCTCAGCAAGGATCCAGTACTTAAAGGGAACCTGTCACCTCAAATTGGCGGGATATTAAAATGATTTGTTACCGGTCAGATGGGCGGCATATCCTCGTCATTTTTCCACACCGTCCGTCCCTGTTTTCCGCAATATTTTAGTGAATGAGAGTATGCGTGCCCCATAGTTGGCCCGTGCGCCATGCTGTCTTCAGTGGCGCACACGCTGTATGCTTTGCCCTACTGCGGGCAAAGCCGAAAAGCATTACTGCGCATGGGCCTGTGCACTATGTCCCGGAAGTATTTTGCTGTGTTCCCATCTGTGTGCCCATCTGACCGGTAAAAAATCATTTTAATATCCCGCCAATTTGAGGTGACAGGTTCCCTTTAATTTGGGCCTTGATGAACCCCATATAAATGTCACCATCATACTATGCATTTTCCTGAAAAAAAAAAAAAAAAACACCTTTGGAGATTTTAACTGATGAGTTAATTCTGCCCGCTACAGATATCGGAAGTTGAGACCTGTTCTCAATTTTTTTTCTTCAACATACTCACGTGGGTAAAATTGTTGGTACCCATCGTTAAATCACAGAAAAACCCACAATGGTGACAGAAATAACTTGAATCTAACAAAAGTAATAATAAAAGATCTATGAACATGAACAAATGAAAATGAAAGTCAGACATTGCTTTTCAACCATGCTTCCACAGAATTTTAAGAAAAATAAAACTCCTAAAATAAGCCTGGACAGAAATGATGGTCCCCTGAAAATAATGGGGAAAAGGGACCTGTTAAATCAAGGTGTGTCCACTAACTAGCATCACAGGTGTCTACAATCTTGGAATCAGTGAGTGGGCCTGTATATAGGGCTACAGATACTCACTGTGCTGTTTGGTGACATGGTGTGTATCACACTCATCATGGACCAGAGGAAGCGAAGATAAGAGTTGTCTCGGGAGATTAGAAAGAAAATTATAGACAAACATGTTAAAGGTAGAAGTTATAAAACCATCTTCAAGCAGCTTGATGTTCCTGTGACTACAGATGTACATATTATTCAGAAATTTAAGATTCATGGGAGTGTAGCCAATCTCCCTGGATGTGGCCCCAGGAAGTAAATTGATGACAAATCAAAGAGACGGATAACACAAATGGTAACAAAAGAGCCCAGAATAACTTCTAAACAGATTAAAGTTGAACTTCAAGCTCACGCAACATCAGTGTCAAATCGCACCATCCGTCATTGTCTGAGCCAAAGTGGACTTCATGGGAGACAACCAAGGAGGACACCATTGTTGAGGAAAAATGATTAAAAAAAAGCCAGACTGGAATTTGCCAAACTACATGTTGACAAGCCACAAAGCATCTTGGAGAATGTCTTATAGACAGATGAGACAAAGCTGGAACTTTTTGGCAAGGCATATCAGCTCCCCGATTGACAAATGAAGCATATCAAGAAAAGAACACTGTCCCTACTATGAAACATGGAGGAGGCTGTTATGTTCGGGGGCTGCTTTGCTGCATCTGGCCCAGGGTGTCTAGACTCTGCAGGGTACAATGAAATATCAAGACTAGCAAGGGATTCTAGAGAGAAATGTGCTGCCCAGTGTCAGAAAGCTTGGTCTCAGTCGCAGGTCATGGGTCTTGCAACCGGATAATGACCCAAAACACACAGCTAAAAACACCCAAGAATGGCTAAGATGAAAACATTGGACTATTCTGAAGTGGCCTTCTATGAGCCCTGACCTAAATCCTATTGAGCATCTTTGGAAAGAACTGAAACATGCCATCTGGAAAAGGCAACCTTCAAACACGAGACAACTGGAGCAGTTTGTTCTTGAGGAGAGGGCCAAAATGCCTGTCAAGAGGTGCAGAAGTCTGATTGACAGTTAAAGGAATCGTTTGATTGCAGTGATTGCTTCAAAAGGTTGTGCAAAAAAATATTAAGGAAAGGGTACCATCATTTCTATTAGGCCTATTTCGTGAGTTTTTAATTTTTTTTAATTTTTTTTAATTCTGTGGACGCATGGTTGAAAATCAATGTTTGACTTTCATTTGTTCATTTTCATAGATTTTTTTTTTAAATTTATTATTACTTTTGTCAGATTCAAGTTATGTCTGTGACCATTGTGGGGTTTTCTGTCATTAAACGAAGGGTACCAACAATTTTGATAACGTGTTTATCGCTTAGGGGGTATACATTATCCTTAAGGTCCTTAATTGGGCTTTGATTAATTATAATACCTAGGTATTTAAATTGGTGTACTACTTGTAATTCAAAAACCACAGGCTCAGCTATATTTTCTATAAGTGGCATAACCACAGATTTACCCCAATTAATTTTGAGACCTGATAATTTCCCAAAACAGTCAATGAGGTCAATTGCTCTCGGGAGGGATCGCTCCACTTTATTTAAGAAGAGCACCAGGTCGTCGGCATATAATCCCTCATTATCTGTTCTGGAATTTATACGAATACCCTCCAACAAAGGGTCCTGTCTAATTTTAAGTGCGATAGGCTCTATTGCTAGAGCAAAGAGCATCGGGGACAAAGGGCAGCCCTGTCTGGTTCCTTTACCCAGGTCAAAGTATTCCATTTACAAGGATATTAGCTCTTGGCATACAGTAAAGTAATTTAATCCAACCTCAAAATTTATCGTAGAATCCACATTGCAGAAGTACACTAAAAATTTCCACTCTAAAGCATCAAAGACTTTAGCCATATCTAAAGTAGCTATTACCCAAGGCTCCCCGTACTTGAGGCCTATCTGTGTTAAAATTTAAACTCTTCTAATATTAGATGAGGTGGACCTTCCTGGCATAAAGCTGGATTGACCCTTATTTATAATGCTCAGTACTAATGTTTTCAACTTGTTGGCTATAAGTTTTGTAAGTATTTTGTAGTCTGTATTCAACAGGGATATGGGGCAATAAGAGCCACACTCCTCAGCTGGTTTATCTGGCTTAGGAATTACCACTACAGTGGCATTGTAGAAGGATTGAGGAAGCGAGTGTCCTGTAAGTGCTTCAGAAGAGTTTGTTATAGGACCAGACCTATCTGACCTATATATCTTTTGTATAGTTCTATGGGTAAGCCAACAGGCCCAGGAGCCTTCCCAGTAGAGAGACATAGCTGCTTGCCTTATTTCTTCCAGAGTAATATCCCTATCCAAGAACGCCCGGTTCTTACAAGAGAGTTTGAGAAATTCTATTTGGTTTAGATATTCATCAATTTTTTTTCTACAGTGTGGCTTAGTTGGGAGCCATACAGCTCTCTAAAGTATTCTTCAAATCTACCTGCAATCTGATCTGATTTAAGCAACGGGCTGCCCTTTCTTGTATTAATGGCCAGGATTGATGGGGACATTTGATTTTGTTGGACTCTGTATGCTAGAAATTTATTCGATTGGTTAACTAGCTCAAAAAAAGTCTGCTTTTCCTGTAAGTGCTTCAGGTATTCCCTCCCCTTCCCAAGCCAACTATGTAAAGAGTTATCTGAAAGGTTATTAATATACTCGGCTTCCAGCGATTTACATTCCTCGGCAAGCTTCTGCTCACCAATAGAGGACTCCCTTTCAATATATGAAATTGTGGACCAGACGCATCCCCTCAAATATGGTTTGTGTGTCCCACACTACCAATCTTATCAGGGAAATCTCCATGATCTGCTATAAATACATCCAGTTGATCTGTCATTCTATCATGCTCCCCTATAAGGGATAGCCAAACCGGATGTATGCGAAATCTCTTGAGTCTGTTGGGGCCGCCCAGATGAAGGCATAATGTCAGTGGAGCGTGATCTGACACTGTTCTAGGGGAATATTCAATTTTACTCAATTATGAAAATACAGCATTATTTCCAAATACATGATCTATCCTAGATAAGCAACAAGTGGCTGGTGTATAACAGGAGAATTCTTGAGTGGGTGCTGCTGCCTCCATAAATCAGTCCAGCCCATCTGTTATGAAAGCAGTGGTGTCCTGATTATCAGGCCTAGAATTTGCAGTGCTCATTCTATCCAAATGTACAATGAGAACCATAGTAAAGTCTCCCATACATAACATTTTAGCATATCCAATTTGGCTGGTGGTAGGTTGTAAATATTAAGTAGCACATAGGGCGCCATATCTATAAATGCGTATATAAAAAGAAATCTGCCCTCTGGGTCTTTTTTGACTGCTTGAATCGACCATCTCAGTGATTTGTGCACCGTGGTGACTACCCCCTTAGTTTAGGAAGTGTGTAGCATTCTTTTGCCTTTGTATCCAAGGTTTATTCATTTTGGATATAGTGTCTGGTGTTAAATTTCTGAAGGCATATCTGCTCCTGTGATTTACGTTTCTGGGAAAATACCATATTCCGTTTCTTGGCATTTCCCAGCCCCCTAATGTTCCATGAAATAAGTTTGTGAGGCCATATAGACTTCATATAAAATTTTGATATAGAATACTATTCCCTTCAAGAGTCCTTAAATTTATCATTTGCAGACCGCCCTTGGACGGTGCACGCACCCTTTTACTGTTATTGATTGGACTTGTGTGTTTCTTCCTTATTTTGCTTCTCCTTCATTGGTGCCAGTAGGCTACTGTGTAGCCTCCAGGAGTAGCAATGGGCAGACCGGTGGAAGTTCGGGTTCTGGTACCTGACCCAAACTTTTTAAAGAATTCTGGTACCACACCAGACATTTCTGTCAGGGCAATCTCTATTCTATTTTTCCTTCCAAGTAAAATTGTGTCAGCCTCTTGCTGGCAGCAGCAGCATACATCCTTAGTATCTTATACCTGTCAATTAAGGCTACTGGTAAGTACCAAAAATCCTCTTTGCACTATTAATGGGGTTGTCTGCAACTTTTGTATTTTTTTTTCTCATGGGGCTAAGAACTGACAGGCAGTTAGTTGATCCTGTTTTTTTTTCTTCCTTGGGCCTATCTCTGCCAGCTTTGAACAGTCAGGACTGTTCCTACTGATGATTCTGCAGCTTGTTTTAATGTCATGTTGACAGGGCAGCTTTTCTTCTTCTCCTTTGCTCTGTTGGCTGGGCGTCTTTGCCTATTTCATGCAGATTGGCAGTCGGCTCCCTGCTGCCCAACTGCGGGGAGCAGGTTAATTAGCATGTCATTGGCTCTGACTGCGCATCGGCAAAGCAGACTGGAAGAGGAAGCGATGCTCTGTTAGGTGATGTGAAGCTGCAGAATCTCCTTACAGGCACAGAATCACTTGTGTTCGTATACCCTGCACACGTGTAATCTGTCCGGGGGTTAGAATGAACTGCCAGATTCCTGACCTCTGTGAAACTGACACTAAACACGGAAAGATATTTCCACTTGTAGAAAAGCCTTGTGTAATTCTAGGTGCTGTGATCTTTAGAATGACTATTGCTTGTTCTAGACGACTCAGTAATGCATTGGTTTTTGTTCATCTGTGTAGATAACGCTGTACAACCCCTAAAGGATTCCCAGATTGTAAATCAGATGGTGCCGGCATCAGAGGTTGCCCCCTTATCACGTGGCAAATGTCAGGTAAATATTCTGTAGCAATGTATAATGTATTGCTTCAGTTACATCCGGTAATGTCTACGATCACAATGATTGTTGACAAGTTAATACTAATCTAGGAATGTTTGCAAATTTGGAAAATAATTTACATATTTGTTATGGAATGATGTGATTGTGACTTTTTTCTTCACTGTTTTATGTGGCCACCTTTTGCTAAATGGTTTGAGTAAAAAATATGTTCAATTAAAATTTCTCTGGCGGATGTTGGATCCATGGCTGACCACAACTGCAGCGCCATCATTCCTAGATCTTTATAGGTGTTGGATTATGTATTTTGGGTACATACATTATACTTGTAAGTACACAAGCCCAAGATAGTGGTTTTCAGATTATAATTTGCCCACAGTTAACAATGTGTGTGTCTTGGCAACCAAATATTTCTGTTATTCATGTGCATCTAAAATGAAAAAAATTAAGCTACTGTTCAAGTCCTGTTACTTAACCCCTTAGTGACAGAGCCAATTTGGTACTTAATGACCGAGCCAATTTTTGCAATTCTGACCACTGTCACTTTATGAGGTTATAACTCTGGAACGCTTCAACGGATCCCGCTGATTCTGAGACTGTTTTTTCGTGACATATTGTACTTCATGTTAGTGGTAACATTTCTTCGATATTACTTACAATTATTTATGAAAAAAACGTAAATATGGCGAAAATTTTTAAAATTTTGCAATTTTCAAACTTTGTATTTTTATGCCCTTAAATCAGAGAGATATGTCACGAAAAATAGTTAATAAATAACATTTCCCACATGTCTACTTTACATCAGCACAATTTTGGAAACAACATTTTTTTTTGTTAGGGAGTTATAAGGGTTAAAAGTTGACCAGCAATTTCTCATTTTTACAACACCATTTTTTTTTTAGGGACCACATCACATTTGAAGTCATTTTGAGGGGTCTATATGATAGAAAATAATGAAGTGTGACACCATTCTAAAAACTACACCCCTCAAGGTTCTCAAAACCACATTCAAGAAGTTTATTAACCCTTTACGTGCTTCACAGGAACTGAAACAATGTGGAAGGAAAAAATGAACATTTAACTTTTTTTTGCAAACATCTTAATTCAGAACCATTTTTTTTATTTTCACAAGTGTAAAAACAGAAATGTAACTATAAATTTTGTTATGCAATTTCTCCTGAATACGCCAATACCCCATATGTGGGGGTAGACCACTTTTTGGGCGCACCGCAGAACTTAGAAGTGAAGGAGCGCCGTTTGACTTTTTCAATGCAGAATTGGCTGGAATTGAGATCGGACGCCATGTCGCGTTTGGAGAGCCCCTGATGTGCCTAAACAGTAGAAATCCCCCACAAGTGACCCCATTTTGGAAACTAGTCTCCCCATGGAACTTATCTAGATGTGTGGTGAGAACTTTGAATGCCCAAGTGCTTCACAGAAGTTTATAATGCAGAGTCGTGAAAATAAAAAATATTTTTTTTTCCACAAAAAAGATTTTTTTAGCCCCCAAGTTTTTATTTTCACAAGGGTAACAAGAGAAATTGGACCCCAAAAGTTGTTGTCCAATTTGTCCTGAGTATGCTGGTACCCCATATGTGGGGGTAAACCACTGTTTGGGCGCACGGCAGAGCTCAGAAGGAAGGAGCTCCGTTTTGGAATGCAGACTTTGATAGAATGGTCTGCGGGCATTATGTTGCGTTTGCAGAGCCCCTGATGTACCTTACCAGTAGTAACCCCCCACAAGTGACCCCGTTTTGGAAACTAGACCCCCCAAGGAACTTATCTAGATGTGTGGTGAGAACTTTGAATGCCCAAGTGCTTCACAGAAGTTTATAATGCAGAGTCATAAAACAAAAAATATATATATTTTTCAACAAAAAGGATTTTGTAGCCCCCAAGTTTTTATTTTCACAAGGGTAACAAGAGAAATTGGACCCCAGAAGTTGTTGTCCAATTTATCCCGAGTATGCTGATGCCCCATATGTGGGGGTAACCCACTGTTTGGGCGCACGGCAGAGCTCAGAAGGGAGGGAGCACCATTTGACTTTTTGAGCGCAAAATTGGCTGTCGTGTTTGGAGACCCCCTGATGTACCTAAACAGTGGAAACCCCCCAATTCTAGCTCCAACCCTAACCCCAACACACCCCTAACCCTAATCCCAACCTGATCCATAATCCTAATCACTAACCCTAACCATAATCACAACCCTTACCCCAAAACAACCCTAATGTCAACCCTAACCATAACCCTAATCAAAACCCTAAATCCAACACACCCCTAATCCTAATCTCAACCCTAACTTCAAACCTAACCCTAATCCCAATACACCCCTAATCACAACCCTAACCTTAACCCTAATCCCAAACCTAACCCTAATCCCAAGCGTAACCCTAATGCCAACCCTAACCCTAATACCAACCCTAATCCAAACCCTAACCCTAATCCCAACTCTAACCCTAACTTTAGCCCCAACCCTAACCCTAGCCCTAAGGCTACTTTCACACTTGCGTCGTTTGGCATCCGTTGTTTTGGACAAGAAACGGATCCTGCAAATGTGCCCGCAGGATGCGTTTTTTGCCCATAGACTTGTATTGCCGACGGATCGTGATGGATGGCCACACGTCGCGTCCGTTGTGCACTGGATCAGTGTTTTGGCGGACCGTCAGCACAAAAAAACGTTCAATGTAACGTTTTTTTGTACGTCGCATCCGCCATTTCTGACCGCGCATGCGCGGCCGTAACTCCGCCCCCTCCTCCCCAGGACATAGATTGGGCAGCGGATGCGTTGAAAAACTACATCCGCTGCCCACGTTGTGCACAATTTTCACAACGTGCGTCGGTATGTCAGGCCGATGCATTGCGACGGCCCCGTACCGATGTAAGTGTGAAAGAAGCCTAACTCCAAATTTAGCGCCAACCCTAACTCTAAATTTAGCCCCAACCCTAACCCTAAATTTAGCCCCAACCCTAACCCTAAATTTAGCCCTAACCCTAGCCCTACCCCTAACTCTAGCCCTACCCCTAGCCCTAACCCTAACCCTAGCCCTAACCTTAACCCTACTCCTAACCCTACCCCTAACCCTACCCCTAACCCTAATTTTAGCCCCAACTGCTCTTCTCCTGCCGGCCGGCCCGCCATTTTCTTTTCCCCAGAAGACGCCGGCGGCCAGGAGGAGCAGCAGGAGGACCCATGGACACCGGTAAGTATAATAGGGTCCCCGAATCCCCCTATTTCTCTGTCCTCTGATGTGCGATCACATCAGAGGACAGATAATTACACTTAGCTTTTTTTTTGCGGTCGCCGGTAAACAGTTAATTACCGGCGATCGCAAAACAGGGGCCGGCCGGCGCACTGCGCATACGGCCGCCATTTTGAAGATGGCGGCGCCCACCGGGAGCCACGAGGAGCATCGGGGGAGACAGGTGAGTATCGGGGGGGCTATCTGGGACCCCTTTTCTCCCCTTTTCTCTGTCCTCTGATGTGCGATCACATCGGAGGACAGAGAAATTAAAAAGAAATCGCGGTTTGTTTTTTTTTGCGATCGCCGGTAAACGGTTAATTACCGGCGACCGCAAAAGCGGGGTGGGTAAAACCCCCCCCCCCGAATCATGTTCTCTGGGGTCTCGGCTACCCCCGGCAGCCGAGACCCCGGAGAAAATCCGACTCTGGGGGGGGCGCTATTTACTTTTTCCACAGCGTCGTTAATTAACGGCGCTGTGGTTTAAGTACCCTTAGCGGCTGCCGTTAAAAGGCGTATCGGCGGTCGCTAAGGGGTTAAAGGGGACCTGTCAGCAGGATTGTGCTCAGTAACCTACAAACAATTTCAGGTCGGCGCCGTTCCACTGATTACAATGATTCCTTGGGTGATGAAATACGTCTTGTGGTTGTTGTTAAAGTTTTATTTTCAGTTTTGAGTTAATGATATGCTCGTGCTTTGGGGGAGGAGTCTTCATGTGGTGCTCTGATTAGGTATTCAGGTGTATGGCTTCTGACAGGTCACTTATCCCTCATTGACCTGCCCCCCAGTTGACATAATAAATATTATATATACTTATTGAAAAACAACCCTTCTGCAGGCAGTCGCCGGCCGTGGCACATGGGCTGCAGCATAATCGCATATGTACTGCATATATAATTAATATGTTTGAAGTTAGCCTGATATTCCAAAAAAAGAAAAAAAAAAACAATTTGAAAATGATCCGATAGCCGCTACTGCACATGTGCCAGCGGCGCCATCTTGCTAGAAAATAAAATTTCCTCTTCCAGTTTGGTGCCACTGGCATCTACTCAGTAGCAGCAATCGGCGATGGATTGTTTTTGGAACATTAGGATAACCTCAAACATATTAGCCCCTAAATCCAATATGACGTACTATCCTGTCAAGGGAACCTGGGACTTAATTCCCAGTGACGGGATAGTACGTCATATGCGATCGGCCGCGCTCACGGGGGGAGCGTGGCCGGGTGTCAGCTATAGCAGCTGACATCCGGCACTGTGTGCCAGGAGCGATCACGGACCGCCCCTGGCACATTAACCCCCGGCACACTGCGATCAAACATGATCGCAGTGTTCCGGCGGTGTAGGGAAGCATCGTGCAGGGAGGGGGCTCCCTGTGTGCTTCCCTGAGACCCTCGGATCAACGCAATGTGATCACGTTGCCCCGAGGGTCTCCTACCTTCTTCTCCCTGCAGGCCCCGGATCCAAAATGGCCGCAGGGCTTCTTCCGGGTCCTGCAGGGAGGTGGCTTACCAGCACCTGCTCATAGCAAGCGCTGGTAAGCCTGCAGCCCTGTATATCAGATCGCTGATCTGACACAGTGCTGTGCAAAGTGTCAGATCAGCGATCTGACCCTATAACATGATGCCCCCCCCGGGTAAAAATAAATAAATAAATTCCTAAATAAAGAAAAAAAAATATTGTTCCAATAAATACATTTCTTTATCTAAATAATAAAAAAAAGCTCCAAAACAAAAAAAATGATATAAATGAGGTATCGCTGTAATCGTACTGACCTGAAGAATAACACTGCTTTATCAATTTTACCAAACGTGGAATGGTATAAACGCCCTCCCAAAAAGAAATTCATGAATAGCTGGTTATTGTTCATTCTTCCTCATAAAAATCGGAATAAAAAGCGATCAAAAAATGTAACTTGCCCGAAAATGTTGCCAATAAAAACGTCAACTTGTCCTGCAAAAAACAAGACCTCACATGACTCTGTGGACCAAAATATGGAAAAATTATAGCTCTCAAAATGTGGAGACACAAAAACTGTTTTTTGCAATAAAAAGCGTCTTTTTGTGTGTGACCGCTGCCATTCATAAAAATCCGCTAAAAAACCCGCTATAAAAGTAAATCAAACACCCTTTCATCACCCCCTTAGTTAGGGAAAAATAATAAAATTAATAAAATGTATTTATTTCCATTTTCCCATCAGGCCTAGGGTTGGGGTTCGGGCTAGGGTTCGGGTTAGGGGTAGGGTTACGGCTAGGGTTGGGGCTAGGGTTAGGGTTTCAGTAAGAATTGGGGGTTTCCACTGTTTAGGCACATCGGGAGCTCTCCAAACGAGACATGGCGTCCGATCTCAATTCCATCCAATTCTGCATTGAAAAAGTAAAACGGTGCTCCTTCCCTTCCGAGCTCTCCCGTGCGCCCAAATGGGTTTACCCCAACATATGGGGTATCGGCGTACTCAGGACAAATGGGACAACAACTTTTGGGGTCCAATTTCTCTTGTTACCCTTGGGAAAATAAAAATTTGGGGGGCTAAAAAAACCTTTTTTGGGAAAAAAATGATTTTTTTTATTTTCACGGCTCTGCGTTATAAACTGTAGTGAAACACTTGGCGATTCAAAGTTCTCACAACACATCTATATAAGTTTCTTGGGGAGTCTAGTTTCCAATATGGGGTCACTTGTGGGGGGTTTCTACTGTTTAGTTACATCAGGGGCACTGTAAATGCAACGTGACGCCTGCACACCAATCCATCTAAGTCTGCATTCCAAATGGCGCTCCTTCCCTCCTGAGCTCTGCCATGTGCCCAAACGGTGGTTCCCCCCCACATAAGGGGTATCAGCGTACTCAGGACAAATTGGACAACAACTTTTGGGGTCCAATTTCTCCTGTTACCCATGGGGAAATACAAAACAGAGGGCTAAAAAATAATTTTTGTGGAAAAAAATGATTTTTTTTTTTTCACGGGTCTGCGTTTGATTTTTTAATGCAAAATTGACTGGAATTAAGATGGGACACCATGTCGCATTTGAAGAGCCCCTGATGTCCCTAAACATTGAAACCCCCCACAAGTGACACCATTTTGGAAAGTAGACCCCCTAAGGAGCTTATATAGATGTGTTGTGATAGCTTTGAACCCCCAAGTGTTTCACTACAGTTTGTAACGCAGAGCCGTGAAAAAAAATTTTTTTCCACAAAAATTATTTTTTAGCCCCCAGTTTTGTATTTTTCCAAGGGTAACAGAAGAAATTGGACCCTGAAAGTTGTTGTCCAATTTGTCCTGAGTACGCTGATACCCCATATGTGGGGGGGAACCACCGTTTGGGCTCATGGCAGAGCTCGGATGGGAAGGAGCGCCGTTTGGAATGCAGACTTACATGGAATAGTCTGCAGGTGTCATATTGCGTTTGCAGAGCCCCTAATGTACCTAAACAGTAGAAACCCCTCACAAGTGACCCCATATTGGAAACTAGACCCCCCATGGAACTTATCTAGATGTGTTGTGAGAACTTTGAACCCCCAAGTGTTTCACTACAGTTTATAACGCAGAGCAGTGAAAATAAAAAAAATTATTTTTTCCTACAAAAATGGTTTTTGACCCCCCCCCCCCAATTTTTATTTTCCCAAGAGTAACTAGAGAAATTGGACCCCAAAAGTTGTTGTCCAATTTGTCCTGAGTACGCGGATACCACATATGTGGGGGTAAACCCCTGTTTGGGCTCACGGGAGAGCTCGGAAGGGAAGGAGCACTGTTTTAATTTTTCAACGCAGAATTGGCTGGAATTGAGCTCGGACGCCATGTCGCGTTTGGAGAGCCCTTGATGTTCCTAAACAGTGGAAACCCCCAATTCTAACTGAAACCCTAACCCAAACACATCCCTAACCCTAATCCCAACCCTATCCATAACCCTAACCACACCCCTAACCCGAACATGCCCCTAACCCTAATCCCAACCACACCCCTAACCCCAACACACCCCTGTTGCCAACCTTAACCACACCCCTAACTCTAACACACCCCTAATCCCAACCATAACCCTAACCACACACCCTGACACTCCCATAACCGTAATCCCAAACGTAAATGTAATCCTAACCCTAACTGTAGCCCCAACCCTAACTGTAGCCCCTATCCCTAGCCCCAACCCTAGCCCCAACCCTATCCTTAGCCCCAACCCTAGCCCCAACCCTAACCCTAATGGATGCTATGTGTCATGAGACATACCTAAAGAAGGGGATAGAGGGGTGAGGGTTGCATCTTCAAAAGTGACGATGGTGGTTTTGATCAAATTCTTGGGAAGCCTCTTAGTTACATATGCTAATTAGCGCACTTGGTGCACACCGTTCAGCATGCTGGTGATTGATAGCACTGGTTGCCCGCGCTTTCTCTGCAGACAGTGCTTTCTCCAGGCAAAGCAGAGCTGTCAATCACCAACGAATGAGGGAGAGCAGTTTGCTGCACTGAGCACCCGAGTTGGCACATTTGGTTACACTTCAGTTTCCGAAAACCAGAGGCAGCGACTAAAACGCTAAAGGTGCAATTATTGTTTTTTTTTTTTTTTAAATTAATAAGGTGAATATCGCCTATAAGCTTATGTGATGAGTTTATACTGTCAGTCTGATAGACTTCCTCTTTAACTTGCTAACAAAGTTTTTTTTTTTCTTCTTTTTTTTTTATATTAAATATTTAATATTTTTCATATAGGACTCTGCCGAATTGCCATATCTGCCTGCAAGGAAATCAGAAGTGTCCGTTCATAGGGACGAGGCCAGAGTGTAAGTGTTCTCTTCACTGTTGACCTTTTCCATCAGAAACCATTTGAGAGTTAAATAATATGCTGGAAATAAATCTCTAGAATGTGACTCGTGGCTCATATTTTAGAAGCACAGTGTTTACACAGCAGTGATGTTTTAAAAGAAAATAAATTTTAAATATATACTAATCTCAGTGGCCCTGAGCTATGGCTGATCCAGCAGTATAGGCAGGCTATATTATTATTATTATTATTTATATAGCACCATTATTCCATGGTGCTGTGCATGTGAAAAGGGGTTACATACAGGGTTATGGATATCGTTAACAGTAAACAAATTTACAATGACAGACCGGTACAGAGGGGAGAGGACCCTGTTTTTGCGGACTCTGTGGTAAGCATGTTTTGTAGGCTGCCATACCCAGTTTCTTGACTTTTCTTCTTTTGCAAAATTATGGTGCCATTAAACAAATGTTTTTGCACTCATTGTATAACCACATGCTGCCAGTTTTTAATTTGGCTTGTTAATGAGCAGGAAAAAAATATAATACCCCACAATATCTCAGGACAGGCTACTCCTGTGTGAGATGTAATGATGGACACCCCTGATTTCCTAGTCTGACCTCCTCCATGATGAGAAAGACAATTGGTGATATTAAACAATGCAAATTAACAATGAACCATATAACTTTGCAATTCAAATAACGGTATATAACACTAATGTTCTCTTTACAAGGAGGTTACGCCCATTCACATGAGTTGTTATGAAAGTTATTCCTGCAATTCTGGCCCTAGTAGGGTTCACCATGTTTTCCCGCTATGATCGCAAGTCTTTCAGACGAAGTCTAGTAAAGCGCGCTGAGCCTCCCACTCGCCAGCCCGGTACCTTATGTCTGGAAGTGACGGCCCTGCTCACTCGCACTGTCCCACTGCAATCACAGGCAGGCTCCTCGGGTCACAGTCTCCTAGCGGATTTTCAGGAACATTGCAGATTATTAGGTCAGCGATCAGTCAGTGGAAAGTTGATGTCCCATCCTTGACTATGTACAAATAATAATAAAAATTGTCTAATTAAAAAAAAATAAATCAGAAATTAAAGAATTAAAAAAGAGAGAGAATATTAATCCAATAAAAACATTTAAGTAAAAGTAAAAATAAAGTACCCACATTTGGTGTCAACCCATCCGCTACAACCCGCCTTATAAAACTGTCCTACTAGTTAACCGCCTCAGTGAACATCTTAAAAAAAAAAAAATAAAAAAAAATTAAAGTACAAGACGAGGTAAAAAAGTATCCTTTATCATACTGCTGAACAAAAAGTGGAATAGAACGCGATCAAACAGACCAATGTAAATAAAAATGGTATCTCTGAAAATGTCATCTGGCCTCGAATAACAAGCCGCCATACAGCTCCATCAGCGGAAAAATAGGTTATAGCTCTCAGAATAAATAGATGCCAAAATGAATTCTTTTCACTATGAAATAGTTTTTATTGTGTAAAAGCGCCAAAACATAAAAAAGATATAAATGTGCTATCCCTGTGTTCATAGTGACCCGAAGAATAAAGCTGCCTTATCAATTTTACCACATGCAGAACGGCATTAAAAAAAATCGTGAATTCTGGTTTTTGTTCATTCTGTCTCCCAAAAATCTGAATAGAAAGCGATCAAAAAATGTCATGTGCTTGAAAATAGTACCAATAAAAACGTCAACTTTTCCCCTAAAAAAAAAAAAACAAGCCCTCACATGATTCTGTAGGCAGAAATATGGAAAAATTATAGCTCTCTATATATAGGGATGCAATAAAAAGTGTCTTTTAGTGTATGACAGCAGCCAAACCGGGAAAAACGCTATAAATTTGATATCTCTCTAATCTCACTGACCCAAAGAATAAAGTTGGCTAATCACTTATTCCGCATGAGGAATGGCGTAAAAAATAAATACAACCAATTCTTCAAGACCATATAATGAGAAGAAAAATGATGCAGCACTCACCCTTGCGCTTCTTCCAAGTGTGCTCTTTATTCAGCAAAACATACTATGCATAGTATGAACCGGCATACGCAGTGATCTGTGAGGGAGCGGGAGTGAGGAGAGTCCGGTCTCTCCTCACTCCCGCTCCCTCAAAGATCACTGCGTATGCCGGTTCATACTATGCATAGTATGTTTTGCTGAATAAAGAGCACACTTGGAAGAAGCGCAAGGGTGAGTGCTGCATCATTTTTCTTCTCATTATATGGTCTTGTACAAAACTCTGACGATTGCATAGCACCACCCGCAGCTCACAGCAAGGGAGACCTCATCTGTCCTTCTGAAACAGATCGTTTAAGCGAATCTCCAATTGCGCTATAGTGAAGCTCTGTGCCGATCATCTTTCTGTTTCTTGGTATAACGAACAACCAATTCTTCACCTGGTGCTGCTTTGTTCATTTCATCTCCCAAAGATCGCAGTTTGGCTTGGCTCACATTTTATCCTGCGCTCTGTGCTGAACGCTTACACCTATAATGAGGCAGTCTTAGACACCGTGGACGCCGTCTGGCCTATGATCCGATGGTGACCGTCTTTTTAGGCTTGCATAACAGCACGATCCACTACACTGTTGTGCTCCTCTAAAATGGACACTGCCGAACAGAGGCCAGACTGAGTCCAGAGTAACTCTGCTGCCGCATTAGAGTGAATGGCTCCCTCGGGGTTCTCATCCGAATCGCGTCACTCGGAGATTTAGATGTAAACCCTGATGTACCGGTAAGTGCCAAGTGTAGAGCGCTGAATAAATGTGATCCGAAATGTTTTATATGGTAAAATGTTCCCAACAAAAGCTTCAACTCACTACACAAAAAAGGCATGTCTCCACTCAGGTCTGGTATCTGTCAATGGAATTATAGGGGCTTCCATGTTACTGGTATTACCAAGGTACAATAATTCGCTAAAGCTCTCCACCCCCCACTCTCCCGAAAAAAATAAATAAAAAAAATCAGCAAATCCAAAGGCCCCCTCCCTCTGTAGCGATGGCAGCCCACCTAATTGACAGAGGCATGTCTCCAGAAGCATGAGCTGGTAACTGCAACGTATTGGGCACTGCAATGGCTGTTTGCAGTCCTCACTCAGCAGCATCCACTGCTGTCTGTTTCTGGAAAATGCCCATGGAGTCAAAATAGTCACTACAGCTGTAGATAAATTCCCAGAGGGCTATGTTTTCCAAAATGGGGTCACTGCTCTTCTAGCAGGGGAATTTGTGGTCCGTCCCTCCAGAGTCTCGCCGTGTGGTTAAGTAGTACTGTACAGCCATATGTGGGGTATTTTGACATTCAGCAGAAATTGTGGGACACATTTTGGTGCCATTTTTACCCATTCCCTAGTGTGAAAATGTAAAATCTGGGGCTAGAACAATTTCTGAGGGTAAAAATGTAACTATTTTTATCTTCACTGCGCAATCTTGTAAAAGTCTGTGACTGTAACACACCTGTGGTGTCAATATGATCACTGCAACACTTAGATTAAAGGGAACCTGTCACCCCAAAAATGATGAGGTGCGGCCACCGGCATCAGGGGCTTATCTACAGCATTCTGTAATGCTGTAGATAAGCCCCTGATGTATCCGGAAAGATGAGAAAAAGAGGTTAGATTATACTCACCCAGGGGCAGTCCGGGTCCGATGGGCATCGCGGTCCGGTCCGGGGCCTCCTATCGGGCCCGGACCGCCCCTGAGTATAATATATCTTCATTTTTGATTTTTGGGGTGACAGGTTCCCTTTAAGTCAATGAGAGGTGTAGTTTGTAAAATGGGGGTCACTTATGGGAGGTTCTGCTGTTCTGGCACCTCAGGGGCTCTGGCAGTGTGACATGGCACCCTTAAACCAGTCCAGCAAAATCTGAACTCCAATATAGCGCTTTTCTGTTTTGAGCTTTGCATTGTGCCTCAAAAGAAGTTTTCAACCATATTTGGGGTATTGGTGTTTCAGTAGAAACTGCACAAGAAATTTTGGGGTTTGTTTTCTCCTGTAACCCTTATGAAAATGTAAAATTTGGGGCTAAAGAAAACATTTTTGTGGGAATTTTTTAAAATTATTTTTACAGCTCAACATTATAAACTTCTCTGAAGCAACTGTGGGTTCAAGGTGCTCACCACACATCTAGAGAAGTTTCCTGAGGGGGGGGGGGGGTCTAGTTTCCAAAATGGTGTCAATCGTGAATGGTTTCAACTGTTTAGGCACATCAGGGGCTCTCCAAATGCAATATGGCATCCGTTAATTATTACAGATTTTTTTTCTTTTGAAAAAATCAAATAACGCCTTTTTTCTTCCATGCCCTGCCATGTGCCAAAACAGTTGTTTTCCCACTCATATGAGGTATCTGCATGCTCAGGAGAAATTGCTCAACAAATTTTGGGGTCCATTTTTTATCCTGTTACCTTTGCGAAAAAAAAAAATTGAGTCCAATGTAAAATGTTTGTGAAAAAAATTGTTTATTTTTTTCCTTCCATATTCCAATAAATCCTGTGAAGCATCTGAAGGGCTAACCCCTTACCGACATTGGGCGTAATAGTACGCCGATGTCAGTATCCCTCCCTTTGATGTGGGCTCCGGTGGTGAGCCCACATATTTTCCGGGACATGTCAGCTGTTTTGAACAGCTGACATGTGTCCTCAATAGTCGCGGGTGGAATTGCGATCCTCCCGCAACTATTAACTAGTTAAATGCTGCTGTCAAACTCTTGACAGCGGCTTTTAAATGGCTCTTCCGACAATTGTGCCAGAATTACGCACACCGGTGACTCCCGACATGTGAACGGGGGTCATCATCAGTTCATCGGCATGACAACCAGAGGTCTCCTGGAGACCTCTATGGTTTTCAGTGCCGGATTGCTTTCATTGCCTCTATGTAGCTGAGCCGATCAGGATATGCCAGCTTCTAGCCTCCCATGGAGGCTATAGACGCATGCCAAAAGTTAAAGAAAAATGTTTTTAAAAATGTAAAAATCACCCCCCTTTTGCCCCATTCAAAATAAAACAATAAAATCAAACATGCACATATTTGGTATCGAAGCGTTAAGAATCGCCCGATCTATCAAAAAAAGATTAATCTGATCGCTAAATGACGAAGCAATAAAAAAAGTCAAAACACCAGAATTGCGTTTTTTGGCTGCCACAACATTGCATTCAAAAGCAATAACAGGCGATTAAAAGATCGTATCTGCCCCAAAATGGTATCATTAAAAATGTTAGCTCGGCACGCAAAAATAAGCCCTCACCCAAGTGAGCGCAGCCTCCTGTGATGTCCTGTTTGAGGCACCTCTGAAAGGAAACATCACGTCCCAGGTTCAGTTAATATAAAAACACACATTTAAGGTAAGTTCACACTGGGCGTTTTTGCTGTTTTTTTAATGCTAATTTTCAGCTGCTTTTTACAGTACCCGCAAAGCCTATGAGATTTCAGAAATCTCATGCACACACATTGTTTTTTTGTGTCATCGGGATTTTGTTCTTTGCTGCTTTTTTTGGACATAGAGCATGTCACTTCTTTCAGCGTTTTTGCAGCGTTTTTCACCCGTTGGCTTGAAGGAGTGTTGAAAAACCACAGCAAAAATGCAGGTATCATTATTTGCAGCATTTTTTTCTGCAGAAAAGTAATGAGGGCACTATGCACAAAGAGCGGTCACAGACTCCTCCCGGACCTCCACACCGGACTCATAAGCGGCGTCTTTCTGCTAAGTGGGAGTTCCACCCTTGCTTTATATACTTATAAACAGCGATCTCTTGAAAAAGGCTTTACAATTATATGCCGAAACGTTGAGACTACATATAAGCTGTTTAAAGTTTCTTTTGCATGTGGAACCCACCAACCTTTTTTCCTTTGGAATAAAATTGATGAACAATTAAATATACGCATTTTTATTGTGTGCCGGAGTTTCTATTTTTAGATACTATGCACAAAGAGACACAAGTTAGCCCAAAAAACGCACCGAAAACGCAACAAAACCTGTGTTTTTGTCTCCGCTTCTTTCCTGCCAATTCCTGTATTTTATAATTAAGCCAATTACAGAAAGTGGTTACAGTGTAAAGATAGATATTTAGAAAGGATTTTTTGGGTACCTGTACTCCCCTTTAAACCTACAAGCTATAGATTAAAAAGAGGCTTTTGAAGCCTTATCTTTAGTTTCAAAAACATCTAAATCTTATAAATATGACATACAACAACAAATATCCAACATGATGTTTATTGGTTCAATAGTAACATAAAAAAATTTAAGGGAAAGGATTATGCAGAAAACTCATTTTAAAGAAGACATGATCAGGGGTGTATCCTGATAACACGTGTATACAAATTATCCAAAGTGTTATATATTGATGTATGTGGGACGGACTCTTTAAAGGTATAATAATAATATAATAATGCTCTTGTGTTTTGTCCAGAAACAATTATGTAACCATTTCCAAGTCTGCTGTGGTTCCTCAGCCTGCTCCATCTTCATATACAGAAATGCAGCAAGTTGCCATGTATTGCAAGGACAAGCTTTTCTGTGAGGATTCTGAGTTGTCACTAGAAGAATTTAGAGCAATTGTCTACAAAAAGAAACATGAGCAGCGGAGGAAGATGCAACAGTGGGGTAACTACAGTTCATTTTACATTTCACATGCTTCTAAATATGTTTGCATTTTATCCTCTGTGGCCATCTTGCAATGTTAGGTCTTAAGTGTTAAGTGCATCCTGAATAATTGCACACAAGACCTAAAATATTGGAAACTGAATAGAATATCTTCCTGTGCATGTAAAAGTGCCACTTGTGCGGGAGAGTGGTGTATGGTCACTGGAGGATTCTTTACCTCTTGGCTTTTGTGTAGAAAGATCCAGGTAATCATTATTGAGGATATGAGTGCTTTATAAGAAACTAAAAGGTAGAAAATGTTTCATTTCAGCTAAACTGTAACCTGCCAGTCTGTCCAGGTCATGCAGAAGCGGGTTTAGGCTTAGAACGCTGTGTCCACATGTGCCCTATTAGTTTTTGGGTATTTTATTTTCCGAGCCAAGATCCT
Source organism: Ranitomeya imitator (assembly GCF_032444005.1). Classification (NCBI taxonomy): domain Eukaryota; kingdom Metazoa; phylum Chordata; class Amphibia; order Anura; family Dendrobatidae; genus Ranitomeya; species Ranitomeya imitator. The sequence goes on along the minus strand of NC_091286.1, from coordinate 145,988,364 downwards.
GTACCCGACAGGTCCACTGAATAGTGTGACTGAGCAAAGCGGTACATTATTTCCATCTGGTGTTGGTAACAGCTGATCAGCAGGAGTGTTGGGTGTCGGACCCTCACCAATCTAAGTATTGGTCATCATTATTATAGTACTGGACGGTTTCCTTAAAGGGAAGGTGCCACCAGTTTTCTTGCATTTTGTTTTTTTGTTAAATTAAGCTTAAAATAGTAATTAAAATGTATTAATGCAATGTTTGCACTGTTTGCAAACATTTCTATATGAAAAATATTATATATTTTTCTACAAATATACATATTTACCACTAGGGGGAGCATTTTCCGTTTTAGACCTCAAGCAGCTATAGTAAGATTTAGCAGCTCTGCCCCAGGGATATTAGACCACCCAAAAGGGGAGGGAAATGGTGATGTCAGCAGTTACTGCCCCAATTTTGCTTCTAACAGTAAGAATGAAGAGCAGCATCACAGGGCAGCACCATTTTGTGTGTGACTGCCCTGTGACTTGCTATCACCAGCAGTTACTGCATCAGAGGCACAGCTTGTTTACAGAGGAGCAGAACACAGTGGGCTCAGCAGCATTTTTTGTGAATAACATTCTTGCCATCCCCCTTCCCCCACCTTAATCCCTGTCCTGTCAGCTGCCCTGCTCCCTCTCTGCAGGCTGTGAGTGCAGCTTACTGGACATCACAGGGACTGTGTGTGAGGGGGAGGGGGAGACATGGCAGGAGAAACACACAGGGCAGCTTGTGAGGAGCAGAGGACGTGCCTGCCTGGAGTACAGAGGAGCAGTGAGGGCTTCTTCTGTCCTGTGATAGAGAGCACAGGGCTATAATAAAATGGCAGCTAGTCACACCTACAGCAGTGAGTGTGCAGCCCACAGAGGCGTGCCCAGCTCACTGCTAATGCTGCTGCAATGTTACAGATAGGGTCCGTGCTGGTCTATTATCTCCTATGTCCATGGGGTGCCGTAATCTGACACTGATAGTGCCCTGCTACTGCTGCAAAACCAAGATGTCAGCCCCCAGTGCATTCTTTAAACTCATATAACACATGAAATCTGTTTCACATGTTTTTCAAACTTGCTTATAGCAGCATGTTATGCTACATTACAGTGATTTATTAATGACCTACAAACGCGGTACCTTCCCTTTAATAAGGATTCCAGATCCCTTTTGACAACCATCACAGATCTGCATATATATTTATATATATACATAACTGCGCATAAGTATGTTTTGTTTCCTTGGCATGTTTAAGGTGGTAACTAATCAGTTTCAATTACATTTTCATGTATTCATTATCAGAAGAAGAAAATAAATACATGAAGTCTAAAGAGGAAGCTGTCCGCCATGAGCATATGCTAAAAGAAAAGATGGAACAACTAAACAATTTGCTTACGAGTCTGACATCTCCAGAACCGAGTAAACTGGTGAGTATAGATGGCATTCCGACCAGTCTAAATTGTCACTTCTGCTTGTCTTCTTTCATCTTGTTCACTTCATATCACTGCAACCTACAATAGTCTTCACATTTTGTATAGAAGTGTCTACTTTTGACCATCACTTTTGCTATAAGACTATGCTCACAGCCTTTTTCAGCGGCCAAAACTTGCTCTCTTGTCAGTAAAAATACTGCGTTGAAAACCGATTACGTGTTTAATTTGTCTACAGGTAAAGTTTGTTTTTTTCTTCAAAAATGCAGCTAATCGTCTTGGCACTTCATAGGAGAAGGATGCCTATTGCGTTCAAGCAAAAACGCTTCTCCGTGCGCTGGAACCACAGGGGCATTGAGGGCGTTGAGCTGTTTCTTCTTTCATTGTCTTTGCTCATCACTCTCTATAGGTGAAAAAACAAGGCAAAAACTCTGAATCAGCATATTGCAGATTTAAACATGCTTCAGTTTTCGAAATCTGTCAGGGGAAAAAAGCGCTCGAGATTTCTAAACTCTCAGCCTTTTCTGGTATTGTAAGAAGCAGCTTTAATTTGCTTTAAAAAAATATGCAACCTGTGAACATTGAAAAAGGGTCCACCAACAATGGTTTGATCATGAGTCTTCTGTCTCATCTAGGGGCCCCTAGCGATCGTTAGTAGCGTGGGTGAACTTGGCAATAAGTGTACAATTGTCCCAGCAGCACCACCATAGTGTTGGTGGATCAGGGGGTGAAGTAGAGACCAACACATGTATACGATTGATGTGATGTAGTGTATTTGTAATAACTTATTAGAAAGGTGAAGCTGGCATCTGTATATGTGAAAGCTATGTGTTATCTACCATTCCAACCAGATCCTCTGTAGTGGTTTATGCAAGGTTTATTAGTTAATAATTAACCGGTTGCGACGCATTTGCAGCTATGTTCCCTAACTGATCAAATCTTTTTTGGTCTCTGATTTGGCAGAAACATTTGGAATAACAACCACCAGATTCCATAATATGAATAATCAGCACCATGGCTGTATGCAGTTCTAGCTGTGATTGCGTTGATCTGTATTTCCCAAATATTTCCAATTATTCTACATCAATGGCCTGGTCATGAACTGATTAGTAATAGATTTCCTCAAAAGATTCAGTTCCGCACTAATTACTGTTGGGGTGGAAACTTCTAAGGAATAAAGACAATGCTGTGTAGCATTTTTTTTCACCTGCCTAAATCTTTTTCGAAACCCCAAGAATAAAGCACTGTTGAGGACTATAGATACAGAGGGCAGTCAAGGAAACTTGGTGCAGCCAATGAAGACATGTCATGCTTGCATCAAAATGTCCAGCAGTGGCTTCAGCTCAGACTAGTGGGGCCCAGTTAGAACAATTTACTGTGCTGCCACAATTGGTCTTCATGGATGCCAAGAAGCGTACCTTTGGAAACAAGGCCAAGTGACTGAACTATGCCGGAAAACATAGGAGCTGGGGTGCAGAAAAATGGCAGCAGCTTCTCTAGGCTAATGAGTAAAAAGAAGAAAATATTTGGCCGCCGCAGAAGGAAGGTTGAATCGCCAAAAGACTGCAAGGCAGTACAATAATAAGTGTCTGCGCTCAACCGTGAAGTGATGTTGCAAGTTTAGGGCTCCATTTCAACAGCAAATAGAGTTTGGATTGGGTCAAGGTTAATTTTGTCCTTAATGCTGAGAAATAAAGGCAGATACATACTTATTCATTATATATTAAAGGAGGTGTCTGGCTCCACTTTTTTTTATTTTTTTTTTATGAGTTCTGGAATTGATGATCTCAACATCATGGAGTCTCTGTGTTTAATTTGAAGAAACTGAAGGATCTGCACAATTCTACATTAATGAATCTGTGGTTATTTCTCCAAGATGACCCTCGGCGGCACACCTGTTTTTACTCTGCCACTACTCCTCAAACACACGGGTGGTGATGAGTCCCCAAAATATGTTACTGCCAGACAATCAAAAGGTCACTCTCTGAAGAGCTATTGGATTCTTTTAGGTCACACAGAGTCAAACTTATTAAAGATTTTAACCTTTTAATACAAAAATATACAGTGCTTACAATAAACATATATAAAAAGGTAAAAATAAAACACACACACATGCTAAACAGTTAAGGTAAAAAGGGGCAAATAATAAATACCTTAACATTTCCAGACCATAAGCTCCTCTTTCCAGTATGACCTGGATTGGTCTCTTTAAACAATGCTCTCTTAATCAATGGTCTCTTTAGAACAACTCGGCACAGATGGCGACAACCGTGGCACACTCTGCAAACAACGTTTCCTGCAGCGGTGCTCCAGGTGCGCCGAACGTCTGTGGAGAAAATCTAATGTACCCGAAGAGTTCGTCCATTATAATTTCATGCTTAAAACATACAACTCTGCCCTTCACCTCTCCAAACAAACCTATTTCAACACCATCATCACTTCACTGTCCAATAATCCTAAACGTCTCTTTGACAGTTTTCATTCCCTACTCAACCCAAGAGTACAGGCCCCAACCACGGATCTCCACACTGACGATCTGGCCAACTACCTCAAAGAAAAAATTGACCATATCCGACAGGAAATTATCTCCCAGTCCCCTCATACCATGCACTGTCCTCCCTCCCCCACTGTATCTAGTTCACTCTGACTTTGAACCAGTTACAGAAGAAGAAGTAATCAGCTCCTTGCATCTTCTCACCCGACCACTTGCACCAGTGACTCAATTCCATCACATCTACAAACCCTTTCCCCTGCTGTCACCTCTCACCTAGCAAAAATATTCAACCTTTCTTTCTCTTATGGTATCTTTCCCTCCTCATTTAAGCATGCCATCATACATCCATTACTTAAAAAACCATCCCGCGACCAAAATTGTGCCGCTAATTATAGACCTGTCTCTAATCTTCCCTTCATCTCCAAACTCCTTGAACACCTGGTCCACTCACGTCTTATCCGCTATCTCTCGATAACTCTTTTCGACCCTCTTCAATCTGGTTTCCGCTCTATACACTCTACTGAAACCACCCTCACTAAAGTCTCTAATGATCTACTAACAGCTAAATCTAATGGTAACTACTCCATGCTAATTCTCTTGGATCTCTCGGCAACATTCGATACTGTGGATCATCAGCTCCTCCTCACTATGCTCCACTCCATCGGCCTCAAGGACACCGTTGTTTCCTGGTTCTCCTCCTATCTCTCTGACCTCTCTTTCACTGTATCTTTTGCTGGTTTCTCCTCCTCTCGCTTTCCCCTTACTGTTTGGGTTCCTCAAGGATCAGTCCTAGCCCCCCTCCTCTTCTCTTTGTATACTGCCCCTATTGAACAAACAATCAGTAGATCTGGTTTCCAGTACTATCTCTATGCTGATGACACCCAATTATACACTTCTCCTGTACCACACCTGCCTTTTTAGAAAACACCAGTGATTGTCTTACCGCTGTCTCAAACATCATGTACTCCCTCTATCTGAAACTGAACCTGTCAGAAACTGAACTCCTTGTGTTTACTCCCTTTACTAACCTACCTTTGCCTGACATTGCCATCTCCGTGTGTGGTTCCACCATTACTCCCAAGCAACATGCTCGCTGCCTTGGGTCATATTTGATTCCGAGCTTTCATTCACCCCCCACATCCGCTCACTGGCTCGCTCTTCTTATCTGCATCCCAAAAACATTTCTAGAATTCGCCTTTTCTTACTTTCGACTCTGCAAAAACTTTTTACTGTTTCTCTTATTCATTCTCGTCTGGACTATTGTAACTACTCTACTAATCGGCCTCCCTCTTACCAAACTCTTCCGTCTCCAATCTGTCCTGAATGCTGCAGCCAGGATCATATTCCTCACCAACTGTTACACCGATGCCTCTACCTTGTGCCAGCCATTACAGTGGTTACCCATCCACTACAGAATCCAGTACAAAACTATTACCCTCATCCACAAAGCTCTCCATGGCTCAGCACCTTGCTACATCTCTTACCTGGTCTCAGCCTACCACCCTACCCATGCCCTCCGTTCTGCTAATGACCTGAGGTTAACATCCTCAATTATCAGAACCTCCCACTCCCGTCTCCAAGACTTTTCACGTGCTGCGCCAATTCTCTGGAATGCTCTACCCAGGTTAATACGATTAATCCCCACAGTTTTAGGCGTGCCCTAAAAGTGCATTTGTTCAGCGTTTTGAAGAGCCCGCCAAATGCAACATGTTGCATTTTCTTGCAGTCTGCGGGCTCGTCAAAACCACATGCAGATGCATCTGCATGCAACGCATGTCCCTGCATACACAATGTTAAAGATGGGTACGCAAGACCTAGGCAGAGCGTCGGCGGAGCTTAAGGGAGGAAGTATGCAACCATGCGCAGACCAGCCAAATGCAAGTGTGAACCCAGCCTAACACAGAAAAGTGTTTAGGTAATCCTAATTCTGGTCCCCGTCTCCTACCCACTCCCCACCAGAGCCTGTCTTTTTCAGGAGGCATGGATGTCCCATATCCCCAAGAGGCTTGGATGTCTATTGATGGTCTCATCTTCAGGAAGTGGTAGTATATCTTTTTCTTCTCTCCATCAGCTTCCTGTCCAGAGGTGATAGAGGCGAAGATGCAAATAAAGAAGAAAAGGAAGAAGATAAGGAACTATCCCCCAGCTGGGCTAGGAAGATGGAAGACAGGGTTTTTCACACCTAAAAACCCACACATTATTCCTATGTCTTTATGTTTAGATAGATTGGGTAGCACGATGGCTCAGTGGTTAGCGCTGGAGACTTGGGTTCAAATCCCTCCAAGGGCAACATCTGCTAAGAGTTTGTATGTTCTCCTTGTGATTGCTTGGGTTTCCTCCGGGTACTCCGGTTTCCTCCTACGTTCCAAAAACATACTAATTGGAAATTTAGATTGTGAGCCTCTTTGGGGACAGCGATGATAATGTATGTAAAGCACTGCGGAATATGTAAAAAAAAACAAAACCCTTTTTTTGGTTCTTTCTGCTGTTTTTTACTTTGATCCTCTTGGATAGGGGGTGCATGGTTACCTTATTCGGAACGTTTGGATCTCTGTGCCACCCTCCCCTGTCTTGTTGGCCACTGTTTCTAATCTAGGTCTCAGCTTCTCCACGGTCTAATCCCAGCATTTGGCTCCGCCCCTTTATCACGGTGTCTTTGGATGTGCTTTTCTCCCTCCACTTCCTGTTTCTGGTTGTTAGCTCCACCCCATCTTCCCTGCTTCATTGGGCGTTTTTTTTGTTCCTTAAGCCTTTCACTATTGTGCTTCCTCCTCTTTGTTCCGGCAATTGGCTGTGCCCTCCTTCCATCCTCAGTGAGCGTGCTTTTCGGAGTATGCCCCCTCCTTTCTCCCCTCAGTAGCGCGGCATCTGCACGCTCTTTTCGCACTGTGGGCCCTCCTCTTCCTCCCTGCGGTCGCCATTTGCCGGCATCATGACTCGGGAGGTGGCATCTCTCTGCAGGGAAATCTGCAGATCCTTCATCTTCTCCTCCTGCAATCAACCTGCTTGTCTCCTGGAGCTTCTCTACAACCTGGAAGCAGCCTTCAGGACCTGCATCTTCCTGTGAGTAAACTCTGCTCTGCAGACTGACAAACTCCTCAGCATATATCTTTCTGTCCCCTAACCTTCTGGCATTAGTTAGTGGGTCTGCTTTCTATCATGCCTAATACTAAAGAAGAGCACTCTCGCCCTCCTGCCTCTTCTTTTTCCTCTCCTACTCTTGTCAGGCTTTTACTCTTGTAAATGCAAACTTTCTTCGGGTCAGTCCTCTCCGCTCTGTCAGGACTGCAGCAGCACCCCCGCTCCTGCTATCTAGGAGTCCCCTACTGCCCCAGGAGAGAGTGGTGCCCCTATCCCAGTGTGGGCTACCTCTCTGTCACAATCTGTGGTAGACCTCACCAAGGTGTCGCAGACCCTGGTGTCCGTTCTTGACAGATTGCCTGTCCTCCCCTTTGCCGTTGACAACGGATCGCAGGATGTGCCTACCAACTTGGGCCGTAAGAGATCAAGGCAGAAGCATCGCTCAAGGTCTTCATCCTGATCCTCCTCTCCTGAGTCACCCGCCGAGGCAGTCTCGGATATACTGTCCAAGGATGACTCCTACCTGGCTTCTAAACAGGCCTCTAATATGTGAGACATGGTCCAGAACCTCGTTATGGCGGTTAACCAGACCTTTATCATTAGCATTAAGGATATCACTATGGAACCTGCGGTTTCATTTAGAGGGTCGAGACCAGCTCCTAAGGTCTTTGCCCCTCATAGGGAATTTGAGGAGGTACTTTCCAGGCAATGGGAAAACCCGACCAGACGCTTCCAAAGAGGGAAGCTCCTCGGCATCCTATATCCCTGAGCTCACTGCGAACTGGACCGCTTCCACGACTGTGGACCCTCCATACTGTCCACCAACACAGTCCTCCCTCTTATGGATGGAGCATCCCTCAAGGACTTCAATGACAGGAGTCAGCTTTTGCAAGGTCAGCTTTTGAAGCGGCTGCTCCTATATTGTGCCCTGCCTTTACCACCACTTGTATCTAAGCTAAGCAGCTCTGTCAGGGAATTCTTTATGGAGTCCGTCCAGAGGAATTGGCAGACCTCACAAACCAGATTTGTCAAGACATGGCAGGCGAACTTATCTTCAAAAAAAAGTACCTTGCCAACTTTGCTTTCCAGTGTTCCCGTCTATTTGGCTCCAAGATGGATCAAATTATAAAGGAGGCCACCGGAGGGACAAGCTCTCTCCTTCCTCATGCCGAACCTTGCCGTCCTCCTTTGAAGTGTAAGTTTTGGCCCTTTTGCCATTTCTCGTCTGTGGTTTTCTCCCCCAAGAGAGGCCATAGACTCGTCGGGATAGGAAAAGTGCTTCCTTGAAACCCACGCCCTTCTGGCGTCCCCGTAACACGCAGGGCTGATCCACCAGGACAAGACCTGGCAGATTTTCCTCTGCATGACTCGCTTCCAGGGAATCTTCCAGGGAATCTCCCAGGCTGGGCGGCCCCCTCTGTTTTTTTTCAGGGATGTCTGGCTCGCCTCGTTGGAGGACGCATGGGTTAGGAAGGTTGTATATTCAGGATAAAAAACAGATTTTGTTTTGCGGCCCCGAGAATGATTATTCGAATCCCGTTCTCCAAGTGATGCTTCTCTGGTTCCGGTGTTCTTTGCATCCATTGCCTCCTTTCTCAGTTCCAGAGTCATCGTTCCCGTCCCAGCCCAGGATCACTTCACAGGGTTTTATTTGAACATGTTTGTCGTGCCGAAGGAGGACAGCGCAGTCCAACCCATCCTGGATCTATCATTACTGAACAACAGGGTCCATTTGCTACACTCAGGATTGAATCCCTTCTTTCAGTAATTGCTCCCTTGGAGTCGCAGGAGTTCCTGTGTTCTATAGACATCCAAGACGCCTATCTCCATGTCCCTATTTTCTCAGAGAATCAGAGATTCCTACCTTTTGCGGTGTGGCTGGACCACTTTGTTTGTCGCCCTGCCGTTTGGGCTCGCAACCGCTCCCACGATTTTCACAAAGTCCTGGCTATGGTAATGGCCATTATGCGGATCATAGGTCTAGTGCTCATTCCGTAGCTTGATGACATTCTCATCAAGGCTCCGTCCTTTACCAGGCCCAGGAAAACCTGTCCATCATTCTTGAAACCATGTCTCGACTAGGCTGGCTAATCAACAGGCTTGTCCCGTTTCAGCACCTCCTTTTTCTAGGCATGCTGTTAAGCACCCATCAGGCAAGGGTTTTTCTTCCCAAGGAAAAGAGAGTAACCCTCCAGCAGGGGGTTTGCTCTCTGCTGGGTCTGCTGCCTCCATCCTTCTGTTCTGCCATGGTGGTCCTGGGAAGGATGGTGGCAACATCTGAGGCGATTCCTTGTGCTCAATTCCACTCCAGACCGCTTCAGCAGGTAATACTATCACAGTGGAACAAGTCTGTTCTCTCTTTGGATCGTCTACTTCGGATCTCATCCCGAGTCAAAAAGTCTCTCAATTGGTGGCTGTAATCCCTTCTCATCTTCCAGGGCCAGTCTTTAACTGGCAAGTGGTGACGCCGGATGCCTGCCTTCTCGGATTCTTTCTAAACCTGTCCGTCCAGGGATGTTGGTCAGCAGAGGAATCTTCCCTGCCGATCAACATCCTCAAGATAAAGGCCATTCTTCTGTCCTGCCATTGAGAGAGGCTTCTCACGGACCTGTCAATACGGCTTCAGACCGACAATGTCATGGCGGCGGCATGTGTCAATCACCAGGGAGGAACTCTGAGTCCATTGGCGATGGCTGAGGTATCCAAGATTCTCCTCTGGGCAGAGGCAACAGTTCTGGCAATATCAGCAGTGCATATCCCTTGTGTGAACTGGGCCGCCGACATTCTCTACATCTAGGCCTCGTGGTGGAAGTGTAGTTTCTTCATCAGGAGGTCTTCCATCCGATTTGCCTTCAATGGGGCACTCCGGATGTAGACCTCATGGAGTTCTGGCTGAACAACAAGGGTTCCACAGTAAGTCTCCAAGTCCTGCAATTCTCTCGTGGTGGGTGCCGACACTCTGGCGATACCCTGGTCACCGTTTTCCATTCCCTATCTATTCCCTCCGTTTTCCTTTCTTCTCAGGCTGTTGAAAAATCTCAAGGTGGAAGGGGTGCCAGTCCTTCTAATAGCTACGGATTGGCCCATGAGGTCCTGGTTCGCATAGGTTGACAATCTTCTCATGGACGCTCCCCTGGAGGCTCCCAGACAGAAGAGTGGTTCTTCTGTCCTAAGGGCTGTTTTTCCACCATAATTTTCGGTCACCGAATTTAACAGTGTGGCTATTGAAACCGTGGTTCTAAGAGCTTCCAGGTTTTCAGATCGGGTGATTCAGACCATGATCGGGGCTAGGAAGCGGTCGTCTTGGGTCTATTAGTGAACCTTGAAAGCCTATTTCAAGGGTGGGGGGAGAAGGGGGGGAGACCGTGACAATTGTGGAGGGCCGATGAAATTGGCTGAAATTAATTCTACTCAATATTAATACTGATCTATTATAATTATATTATTGACTAGATGGTGGCCCGATTCGAACGCATCGGGTATTTTAGAATATGTATGAAGTATATTTATGAAGTTTTCAGAATAATGCAATTTATACACAGGATTCGGCCAGCCGGGCGCGACCAGTTGGCGAAGCGTGGTTCAAATTCCGCGCCAATTTGCGGCCGGACTGCGCCTGTCGCTGATTGGTCACGCCCGGCCGCGAACAATCAGTGAAGCCAGGGCTTGCTCCAGGTTTTTGAGGGCTCAGGGCGAAAGGGTCTGTGGGCCCCCCTCTTTAACACATACCACAATTCATGATGCACAGATAAAGCAGAGAAATATTGCACAGCCAAGTAGCATACAGCCCACGTAGTATATGATATGGAAATTTGGTTTGGATAAATGTATCCCTGTGTGTGCTGCGGCCATTCCCAATAAGACTGAGTATTTTGAGCACTCATCAAGAATGGACTGTACACCATTGTGACAGAAAAGCATTCCATCAATACTGCCCATTTATTGTACATACATAGTTTTATAATTGCATATAGAAAGGAGTGGTTAGGGGTGGTTAGTTAATTAACATATTGTCTAGCTCCTCTGTTATTGGTTATCTAAATATATATGGAATATTGTGATTAATGCACATATGAATGCTGATTAAGCAACTAAAATGAAGTTCTCTCCATCTAGGACAAAGTTGAGACATCTCATCAGACATCTGGAGTTCTTCCGCTTTTTTGGGTGGAAATCACCCAACAGTCTGTCTGGCTTATATCAGTTTATGTCAGCCATTTTAAGCAATTGATTATAGTGTATATAGATATATTTGCGTTTATATGAGTATATATGATTATAGAGGAGTATACATGCAAGTGAGATCTACATGATATAAATATTTCTATCACATATATAACACAGCCCATGTAGTATATAGCACAGCCCACGTAGTATATAGCACAGCCCACGTAGTATATATCACAGCCCACGTACTATATAGCACAGCCCATGCAGTATATAACACAGCGATGGAGTATATTGCCCAGCCACGTAATATATACCACAGCCACGTAGTATATAGCACAGAGACGAAGTATATAACACAGCCCATGCAGTATCTAACACAGCCCACGTAGTATATAGTGGGCACCATATCCCACCATATCCCAATTAAAATAAAAAATAGTTATATACTCGCCTTCCTTCGGCCCCCGGATCCAGCCCAGGCGTTTAACGCTGCTGCTCGCGATGCTCCGGTCCCAAGAATGCATTGCGGTCTCGCGAGATGATGACGTAGCGGTCTCGCGAGACCGCAATGCATTGACCAGAGCGTCGCGAGGAGCAGCGGGAAAGGCGACTGAAGGTAAGAATATAATGATTTCTTATTTTGTATTATTTTTAACATTAGATCTTTTTACTATTGATGCTGCATGGGCAGCATCAATAGTAAAAAGTTGGTCACACAGGGTTAATAGCAGCGTTAACGGACTGTGTTACACCGCGGCATAATGCGGTGTAATTCAGCCATTAACCCTGTGTGAGCGCTGACTGGAGGGGGCACTGACAGAGTAGGAAGGGGCGAGTTTGCAGTCGGACTATGCCCATCGCTGATTGATTGGTCGCGGCCTACCAGCCGCGACCAATCAGCGACGCGGGATTTCCATGACAGACAGACAAACAGACGGAAGTGCCCCTTAGAAGATTATACATATAGATAATTATATTAATATTAAATATATCACTTAATATTGAAGACAAAATGCCCCAATAAGCACGGGGAGAGTATTTCAACCATAAAATTAATTTTTTCTAGAAAACCAGTACGCATATTGAAAATCCAGACAGAGTATCGCGACTAAGCAGGGATTAATAAGGGATCCACTGTAGAGTATATAGCTTAAGTGCCTATGTAAAAGATCAAAGGCGTATTATAATTTATATTATTGAAAATATGCCCTACGTGATATATATCGGGAAGTATTTAAGTCTAAGGCCGGCGTCACACTGGCGTATTGCAACGGAGGATGCGATATGCTAATGACACTCGGCTCCTGCTCGCAGCAGAGCTGGAGCCGAGTGTCATGCGTCTGTGCTCCGATTCTCTCGCACAGGGAGGATCGTAGCACAGCTGCGGAGAAATGAATTTCTTCATCTCCTCCATTGCTGGGGTCCGCTTATAACGCACATCACTCGGATGATATCCGAGTGGTGTGCGCTGCCGAGAGTTTTCCTCGGTCCGAGACAATCGCAGCACGCTGCGATTGTCTCGTACCGAGGGAAACGGCCGACAAAAAGTCAGCTGGTGGGAGCTGCCCCCTTCAAGTCGCGGCCCTTTTTCATTTTTGCGTTTTCGTTTTTCGCTCCCCTCCTTCCCTGAGCCATAACTTTTTTATTTTTCCGTCAATATGGTCATGTGAGGGCTTATTTTTTGCGGGACAAGTTGTACTTTTGAAAGACACCATTGGTTTTACCATGTCTTTTACTAGAAAACGGGAAAAAAATTCCAAGTGCGGTGAAATTGCAAAAAAAGTGCAATCCCACACTTGTTTTTTGTTTGGCTTTTTTGCTAGGTTCACTAAATGCTAAAACTAACCTGCCATTATGATTATCTTGGTCATTACGAGTTCATAGACACCTAACATGACTAGGTTATTTTTTATCTAAGTGGTGAAAAAAAATTCCAAACTTTGCTAAAAAAAAAAAAAAAAAAAAAAAAAAGTGCCATTTTCCGATACCCGTAGCGTCTCCATTTTTCGTGATCTGGGGTCGGGTGAGGGCTTATTTTTTGCGTGCCGAGCTGATGTTTTTAATGATACCATTTTTGCGCAGATACGTTCTTTTGCTCGCCCGTTATTGCATTTTAATGCAATATCGCGGCGACCAAAAAACGTAATTCTGGCGTTTCGGATTTTTTTCTCGCTACGCCGTTTAGCGATCAGGTTAATGCTTTTTTTTAATTGATAGATCGGGCGATTCTGAACACGGCGATACCAAATACGTGTAGGTTTGGTTTTTTTTTAATTGTTTTATTTAGGATGGGGCGAAAGGGGGGTGATTTAAACTTTTATATTTTTTCATATTTTTAAAAACATTTTTTTTTTACTTGTGCCATGCTTCAATAGCCTCCATGGGAGGCTAGAAGCTGGCATAGCCTGATAGGCTCTGCTACATAGCAGCGATCATCAGATCGCTGCTATGTAGCAGAAATGCAGGTGTGCTGTGAGCGCCGACCACAGGGGGGCGCTCACAGCAGACCTGCATCAGTAACCATAGAGGTCTCAAGGACCTCTATGGTTACCTTCCTGATGCATCGCCGACCCCCGATCATGTGACGGGGGTCGGCGATGACGTCATATCCGGCCGCCCGGCCGGATGCGGTAGTTAAATGCCGCTGTCTGTGTTTGACAGCGGCATTTAACAGGTTAATAGCGGCGGGTGAATAGCGATTTCACCCGCCGCTATTGCGCGCACATGTCAGCTGTACAAAACAGCTGACATGTCGCGACTTTGATGTGGGCTCACCGCCGGAGCCCACATCAAAGGGGGAGACACGATATGAGCAGTACATGTACTGCTCATGTCATGAAGGGGTTAAAATTGGTCCGAGTGCAATGCGATTTTATTTATTTATTTATTTATTTATTATCGCATTGCACTCGGCCGTTTAAAACGCCAGTGTGACGCTGGCCTTAGTGTATAAAACTGTTAAAAAACTGAGCTGATGTCTACAGTGAGACATATAGGATCGTATCCTGTGAGGGAGTGGAGGTCCGCATGTAACCAAATGCATGGAATTCAGCAGTAAAGTGCTACAGTGCAAAAGGTAAATTATAGTGAAGTGCCTATAGAGGGGATAGTACTTACAATGTAATAAAGTGAGGGGATCCCACCCTGCTGCCTCTACGCGCGTTTTGTCGTGTCTTCGTCAGGAGACATGCAAAATATTGAGTAGAATTAAGTATGCTGACATCCCCCTATATATCGTTTGAACCGGAGTACAGCCACTTCTGTGTATCGTATCAGCCCACCCACAGCCCCTTATATACTGTAAGAGCCCCCACACAGCCTCCCCCATATGCAGCATGAGCCCCACACAGCCTCCCCCATATACGTCATGAACCCCACACAGCCTCCCCATATCCTGCATTAGTCCCACAACCTCCCCATACACTGCATGAGCCCCATCCAGCCTCCCTATATATTCTTCATGAGCCCCACACAGCCTTCCTATATATACTGCATGAGCCCCACACAACCTCTCCATATACTCCATTAGTCCCACAGTCTCCCCATATACTGCATGAGCCCCCACAGAGCCTACCTATATACTGCATGAGCCCCATACAGCCTCCCTATATATTCTGCATGAGCCCCACACAGCCTCCCTATATAATGCATGAGCCCCACACAGCCTCCCTATATATACTGCATGAGCCCCGCACAGCCTCCCTATATATACTGCACCATGTCATCCCACAGCCTCCCCATGCCCATCATGTCACCCCTACAGCCTCCCCATGCCCATCCAAACAAAAAAAAGCACCCCATACTCATCTCAATCCCGTTCCCCGGCGCTCTACTTCTGCTCCTGTCTCTGTGTATCCGGTGTTCTGACTCTCCGCAGTACACGGCTTACACAATGAAATGTCATCGCATCAGCTGTTTCAGACGCTGGTTGGTGGAGATAGTGGCCGGAGGCCCCTCCTTCATCAATGCAGTCAGCGTGGATATAGACAGCGGAGACTTCGGGCAGGCATGGTGCGGCCCGTGGCCCACGGCTGTTTCAGTCCGGCCCATGGGCCACAATTTGCCCAGGTCTGGTCTAATCACATCGTGCCTCTGTCCTTTGCTCTCCCTTCTATTCTGGCTTTTCTCCATGAGGGACTTGACCTTCGCCTTGCGCTCAGTTCGCTAAAGGGCCAGGTGTCAGCAATTTCCACTCTTTTTCAGAAGAACTTATCCTCCCGTCCTCTGGCCAGAACATTTCTTCAGTGGGTAGCGTATGCCGCTCCCCTGTACCGGATTCCATGGGACCTCAGTTTAGTCTTGAAGACCCTTAAGAGTTTTCCCTTTGAGCTGCTTTGGGATGTCTCTCTGTCTGTTCTGTCTTGGAAGGTGGTGTTTCTTGTGGCCATCACCTCCATTAGGCCTGTCTCTGAGTTGGCAGCTCTTTCCTGTCACTCCCCTTTTCCTGGTTCTCCACAGGACAAGGTGGTTTTGCGGCCTTGACCTTCTATCCTTCCAAAGGTGATGTTCGCCTTTCACCTAAATGAGGATATTGTCCTCCCTTCCTTTTGTCCGGCTCCATTTCATCCTCTGGAGTGTTCACTGAACAGGTTAGACCTGGTCAGGGCAGTGTGGGTCTATCTGGCTAGGACCCGGACCCCTTTCGGACGACACTGTCATTCCTGAGGGTTCGCGTAGAGGCCTTCCAGCCTCCAAGGCTACGATTGCTCATTGGATCATGACGGCAATTTTGCAGGTATACCGGGTCAAAAACAGAGTGGCTCCCCCCGGATTTAATGCACCCTCTACCCGGGCAGTGGGTACCTCCTGGGCAGTACACCATAGGGCCTCCCCCCTGCAATTTCGCAAAGCTGCAACCTGGTCTTCCATTTACACCTTAGCCAAATTTAACAGGGTCCATACCTGCTCTTCGACGAACGCCAGCCTAGGTAGAAGGATCTTACAGGTAGCAGTGGTTAGTTCTCTGACCTGAATGGAGTTTCTACTGTTCCTTCCCCAGGGACTGCTTTGGGATGTCCCAAGGTTTCCTGTGTCCCCAAATTAAGCGATGGAGAAAACAGGATTTTTGGTTACTCACCGTAAAATCCGTTTTTCTGAGCCTTCATTGGGGGACACAGCACCCTCCCATGTTTAACAGCTCTGTTTACTGTATTATATTGTTACGTTTGAGTTATGTTTGTTTCTTTTACATGTTGCTTCTCCTACTGCTTTCTCACTAACTGATTAACCTAGTGCCAGTCGGTGTACACTGCTGAGGAGGAGCTATTTTTGTGTGCATAGTGTCAGCCTCCTAGTGGCAGCAGCAGACACCCATGGTTTCCTGTGTCCCCCAATGTAGGCTCTGCGATTTTATGCCGAGTAACCAAAAACCCTGTTATTTCTACACAACAAAACATTTTTTCTAAGAAAGTATAAAGGATTGTATGAAACTGACAATATTAAAAAAAAGTTTTCCCTCTACTGCTACAGGAAAGGTGACACCTGTATGGTTGCTGGGGGTCAGTTTGCCCCATAGACTCCTAGGCTCCATTCAGACTACTTATCACGGTCCTGTAAGTGAGAACAGGGCGCTCAGGAGTCACTGAGCAGTGGGCCCTTCGTCAAGCTCTCATTTAGCCCAGGATAGGTGATAATTGGTTGGGATAAAAAAGAAGAGTCTGGCATATTATAGAACACCATGGCATAATGTATTTGAGATTTTAGCAGATTATAGTATTAATTGTAGGTTATATATTTTCCTAACCTGCACTGTTTTGTTATATTACAGATGCAGCCTGTCCCTGTACATCCTGGATTTGTGGTATCGTTGGGTCCAGATACTGCAGATCTTCCAATACTTGCTGTTTCAAGCTTTCATTCAGCAACTCCCACTGAGATATCTGCTCCTCCCTTGCCACAGACCTCACCATCTCTTGGAATTTCCTTGAATGCTTGTGCTGGACCCCAGCTATCAATGCTTTCAGCTCCAGATCAGCATTTTGGCTCCATACTGCACAGACCTGATCCTAGATCCCAACAGTCTGCGACTGAATCATTGGCTGACAGCGTGTTTATCAAGCCCACTGCACTGCTGGAGAGGTCATCATCTACTATTCATGGCTCACCAAAACCTTTGTAAGTTAGTTGTATTATTAAAATAATGATGCTTTCTTCTTATTTTTAATGCTGAAAGTCATTGTTATTATTTATTTATTTTTAAAGGGGTCCCAATCATAGTATCCTAAAATTACAGCCTGGAGTGAGAGAAAGTAAGTTTTGTCTCTGTACTTTAATTTCATTCATTTGTCGGTTTTGTGCAAATGGTAAAATCTGTCTTCTTGAATACTTCTATTTATCAGTATGTTTCCTAAATAATTATGTAATGCATCTTTTATTTATTTTGTAGATAATATAATGGGAAATTTGTCTGGTTTAGCAAATACATCACATGTCACTCCTAACACATCACTAGGATTTGTGCAAGCAACGCCATCCAAAGTCCTTCCATCACCCACTGTTAACACAAAGGAAGCCTTGGGTAAGAGTGTTACTGAGAAGAGACAGACTGGCTTTACTATTTATCTCTTTAAATTTCTTGCAAACATGGGAATTGAGCAAGACCTAACCTAAATAACTTGACATGTGGGAAAACTCTGCTAATAATTGCAAAACCAACCTTTCTCACTGACTGCTGCTTCCGCACTACTGATGTTCAGGGCCACGGCTGCAGTGGTGACAGAACCTCTACTACTGGACTTAACCACTGCAGCCAAGCCATGGCTCGGCCGTCTGGTGCAGTCTTCTTTGCATGGTCGCCGACATTGATTGCCTGCACGGTGCTGTTAATGTGGTGCTATTGGTGCTAGTGTGCTAAAACAAAAATGATATGGGGAGGTGATGCTGGCACAGCAGTCAGGCTGATTTTATCTTTTTAGGCCTTTGAACGGCATTAAGAAATACCAGTTTAAAAATAGTAATTCTGTATTATGTACAATATACCGTACTTGTTTTTTACTGGGATTTCCAACAGCCCATTCCTCTAAACACATCGCCCTTCCCAGCACTCTATAAACAGGACAGCCTTACACTCCATTGTCTCATCTTTACTTAATCTGAGCATTTGTTATCTGCAGGTTTCATAATGGACATCTTCCAGACTTCCACTGTACCTGATGATGAAGAGGATGACCTTCAGTGTGAAACTACTGATCCATCAAAGCCAGATATTGAGACATTGTGTCGAAATGAAGGTAAGTTTTATGACAGCTGCTAAGATTACCAGTAGCCTGTATATTTTAATACAAATCCTACAGGGCAGGTCAGCACATCATGGCAACCTGCCGATCCCACTTACTGGTGACTTTACACATTAATATGGAATGTACAATAATTATATAATCAAGTCCTCCTTATCCAATTATAAAATGCCCTGGTCTCCTACCTTTCTCACTTTAAGAGGCACATTTAGCTCTTGAGAGATGCTCATGAGTCACATCCAAAGCTCCCCAATAGCGATGCCCAAAGCCCCTTATTAGCGGTAAAAGGCCATCCAAAGCTTTCCGGTCGTTCTGCCTTATAGGCCTTATTCTTACATCTGGTGGTTACTACTTTCCACCCATTCTGTGGAGCACTTCATCCACGCTATCACATCCAGCTTACAACAACCCTGTAACTGGCAAATGTATAACTAGTATATGTGCATCCAGATCTGCTGGTCAGTGCAAGGCTACTCCCAGAAATCACCATCTGGAGACTGCCAGCTTGGTGGTTTCCAATCATCTATGTATCGTAGATGGCCACGAGCGACATCATGGGCCTGCAAGCCAAATGTAACTTGCAAGCCACAGGTTGGGCACCCATAATCTAAAGCATAACTGACCAAGTTAAAGCCACTTGTATGGAGTTCAAAGATGGCATATATGTTCTCTTCAGCCTCTTGTCTTGTTGGTAAAATTTAAGCCGTTTTTAATTTATTTACTCTTACAATGTTCTTTACAGTCACTACAAAGTCCACCAGAGGAGGCCTGGAATTCCTAAGTACAGCTGTTTCTTTACCGTCTGCATTTTGTATCTTTGAAGATGAAGCAGCTAAACGAAACAGGTGAGTTGTGAGATCACAAAAAGTTACATTTTTAAACATTCACTTAGCTGGTCAATCTGAACAAGTTTTTCTTGCTCATATCTGTGTCCTTCTCTGTCGCGCTCGCCATGCTGTCTCGCCTCCCTTAGCACTTACTCGTTATGCTAATGCCCATTTCCTTTCTTTTTCAGCACTACTCATTTTAAACCATTAGAATCCAGAACATTTGGCGAGTGTTCTGTTCTCAAACCGGCTCCTGAAAATGTAATTATTTGCACCATTTGTTACTATAGTTGTCGTTAAAATTAATAACTATTGCTTGTCAAAACTTGCTCTCTTGGGGTACTGCCTAAATGTGTCTCCATTAAATGTTCAACAAAGTTAGTTTTATTCACCGAAAACGCTGCAAAATGTTTTTTTGCAGCATTTTTATGTATTGCAGAGAATTAACAGATATAAAAAAACACTGCAGTTCTCAAATTCAGTTTGAAAATAAAAAAAGCTTTTAACTCCTTCACGACCATGGGATTTTCCGTGTTTGCGTTTCTGTTTTGCTTTTCCTCTTCCCAGAGCCATAACTTTTTTTTTCTTCCATTTTTCCATCAAAATGGCGGTTTGAGGTCTATTTTTTTTTTGCGGGACAATTTGTAGTTTTAAACAACTTTTGATTCTATGATTGTCTAATCTAGAGAAAAATAGGGGGTGAAAATCCAAAATAGGGGGGAGTTTTTTTTTTTTTTTTTGTCTGACAATGTTCACTAAATGGTAAAACTCACCGGCCATTATGATTCCCCAGGTCATTACGAGTTCAGAGATGCCAAACCTGTATGGTTTTTTTTTGTATAGGTTGTTTTGTTGTAGGGAAAAAAAATCCAAAGTTTCTGTGTTTAAAATAAAAATAAACAAAACCCAGCCTCAGATCCCGAAAAATGGCGTTTAAGGACTTATTTTTTGCACGTCGAGCTGATGTTTATATTGCTGCCATTTTGGGGTGGATACAACATTTTGATCGCCTGTTAATGCATTTTATTGCAATACTGCAGCAATCGAAACATCTTAAATCTGGCATCTTGATTTTTTTTTTCTTCCTCGTTTTTAGTGATGAGTGAATAGCATTGTTGCTCGGGTCTCCCCGATTATTTGTTTGTGCTTGGAGATTGTTTTCCTCAGCTGCATGATTTACAGCTGCTGGGCAGCCTGACTACATGTGGGGATTCCCTAACAGACAGGCATTCCTCACATGTATTCAGCCTGTCTAGCAGCCATAAATCATGCAGCTGAGGCGACGAAAACTAAATCTCCGAGCACTAACAAATACTTGGAGACCACCCGAGCGTGCTTGGGATAACCCGAGCAACGAGTATACTCGCTCATCACTACTCTTTATGACTTTTACCCATCAGTTTATTTTGTTTTATAGCTTGATAGATCGGATATTTCTTAACTCGGCGATACCAAATATGCATTTTTTTTTTTATTTTCTTTTATTTTGAATGGGGCAAAAGGGGGTGATTTGAACCTTTTTATATTTTAAGCACGTATTTTTTTTCTACTTTTTACTGACATCAGTAGTCTCCTTAGGAGACTTGAAGCTATGATCTTCCAATCGCTTGTGCTAAACATAGAAGGGCTTCAGCCCGATGTGTAGCAAAAATCATCATCTGTTATCAATGTCGGCAACGGGCCGGCGACAATAGCAGATCAGCAATGATGAGCACGGAGGTCTTCTGCAGACCCCTGATTGTCATGCAAAGCTGTCGGTGCCCTGCAATCATGTGACATGGGCGGGATTAGTGACACGCGTCCGATAAACACGAGTTAAATGCTATTTACTTATATAGTTATAGGTGGGTCGCGATTCCACCTGTGGCTGTTAGGGGGCACATCAGCTGTCATGTGCCGGAAAAAGATGCAGGCTCAGCGTGGGGGCCCGCATCAAAGGAAGAGACGCGACATATGCATTTGCTTAATAGGTCGTGAAGGGGTTAATGTGCATAGCAAAAGCTGTAAAACATAACGATTTTTTTTTAGTTTTTTATTTTTTCTGTTTTTTTTCCTTCCAATCTTCCAAGAGCCATAACTTTTTATTTAATAGTCCCGTTAGGAGACTTGAAGCAGCGATTGTCCGATCGCCTGTGCTATACTTCAAAACTGCTACTGTATGTACAGGAAAAATCACTATCTGCTATGAACGTCGTCAACAGGCTAGCATTCACAGGAATATCATGATCAAAGGCTCAGTGGTTCTTCTGCAGACCCTCAGCTGTTATCGGTGCCCCGGGATCACGTGGCGGTGCCAATGGGTGGGACTTGTGGGCCACTTCCCGCCGGCGCATGTTAATACGAAATGCTCCTGTTGCTGCTACCTTGGTGCTCCTGGTATGCCCAACTACAGGCTGAGTTTCACAGGATTCAAAGTTGTTCACTACATACTGTAATACCATCTGCTTTAACAAAATAAAGAATGAATTAACCCGCAGTAAAGAGAAAAAAATATCAACGCCAAAATTGTGTTTTTTCAGTTAACCCACATAACAAAAAGACAACTACAAAAGGATCGAAATGTATGAACCTAAAACTGGTATCAATTAAAGAGTCAGCTTGAGATGCAATAAACAGGCGCTTGCCCTCCCATAGCTCGATAAATGGAAGGTAAAAACATTTATGAATGTTGGGACATGGTAAAGAATTAAACTGACCTGGAGAATCGTGCTTCCAGGTCATCATAGAATAAGCACTGCTAAAACAAAACCAAAAAAACTATTGCAGAGTTGAATTTATTTATTTTTCGTCCCAAATCTTTTGCGCGAGACGTGATTGCTGACTGGCGTAACATTTCTGGCGAGGCGCACACCACTGATGTGCCACTTTCATTAAGGGCCGTGTGCCTCTTAGTGAATGTGGCTCTTCTTATTCCTGCACGACCCTTACTAATGCTGGAATATAAAACGCCAGTGTCAGTGAATCTGAGCCAGAGTGTTCCCAGGACAGTCGGCTCTCTGTAAGATGCTCTTAGTGAAGCGTGCCCGTGGGTGCGATTGCTCTTTCTGAATGGTGTCCTGAACGTGTTTGGATTTTGGTAGATGACCCGTATCATGCCTCTATCCACCAGCCATGCAGCTACATGGAGGCTTTTTGTTATAGGGCTCTACTAGAGCTGCTACCTAACAAAATGGATTTGCTTATCCCAACAAACACCCCAAATCTTCGATACTTTGGCAGCTATACAAATTGCTTAGGATAACGTTAGCTGCAGTTGCTCATCTCATGAGCAATGAAAGCTGTTACGATTTGTTATAATCTTTGAGGTCTACAAACCTGGGCATTGTGAGGGGTTTTAATTCTATTCATTTGTCTTCCCGACACATATACTATTACTGCAGACTGACCTGGCAGGTAGTGGCAGTGATATACAGCTAAGATTTGCCTATAACAATAGGCCCATTGCAGTTAACCATTTAAATGCTGCTGTCCATCTCTGGCAGCAGCATTTAAAGCACGTGGATCATAGCTAGCACGCACGACAGCTGTGGATCTGCTGAAGACCACAATGCCTGTCGTAACTTTGCGTCTATGAAATCCAGCGTATGGCTGGCATTCATAGCAGTCCCTAATTTATTATATAAGGCAGCACTGTGGTGTTGAGTATGTAGCACAAGCGATCAGATGACCCTAGGTTCAAGTCGCCTAATAAGATTAATAAAGTGAAAAAAAAAGTCTATTTTGCCCCCTCACCCCTTTTTTTCCCCCATTAAATACAAAGAAACTAAAATTACTTGTGGTCTGTGCCCATATTCAATTAAAATATGAAATTAATGATCCCAATCTGTAAATGCCGTTATAAGAATAGAAATCGGAATGTCAGAACTGTGGTTGTTTTTGATGTTGACACAACTCCATGAAAAAATTTAATAAAAAGCGATCAACTGAATTCCTTAGCAAAAAACAAAATTAACTTTTTTTTCTTCTTCTTCTCGATTACAGCATGAAGTAAGGATGGCTGAATCGCTGGTAAAAGATTGTACCATATGGGCTGCTCAATGTAGCAAAACTCTGGCCTCTAGTCCAAACAGTACAAGTGACTTTTTACTTTCCGCTCAACTGGCATCAACTCCTGCCAGCAACAAACAGCCTGAGCTTACTTGGAGGACTTTGGAAGACAAAGGTAGAATTAATAACCTGCCACTTATTCTGCAGCTACTTTTATTGATGTGCTGTAACATATACTTGTTCTGATGCCTTTTTCTAGAGTGCTGTTACTACCAATATTACTTGCATTTGAAAGCACATGAGGGCTTTTCTGATGGCACATGACATGCTGTCTCCTTCCTAATCTACCTGCAGCATTGTCTAGCTAAAGCTCTTTTGGTAAATTCCCACCACTCCAGGATCAATGCTCCCTTGATCTTCCTTCCTGGGTACACTGACACTACAAAGCCCATTAATTAACTGTACTGGTCACATGCAAGTTTCTTTTTAAACAGAGACCACTAGAGCTAGACCACCCCTTCCTGACGTGCAACATACTTGTAAGTAGTACACCAGGTGTGCGTGTATGGGGCATGCTGAGGAGCTTGAGCCTGCACCATGCCCAGCAGACGTCAACTGTGTTAGGCTGGTTTCACATTTGCGTCTCTGTGCGCAGCGTTTCATCCGTAGCAATCCAAATGCGTCATGTGTACCTATCTTTAATACGGCGTAGGCAGGGACATGCGTTTGCATCAGTTCGCATGCGTCTGCGTGCGCATGCGTCGTTTCTCAGTGTGCGGCGGGTCTGGTGAACGCAATATGTTGCATTTTTGGAAGCGTCAAAAATTCATCAAATATGCGTAGGCATGCTAATGAGTGCGTCAAAAAACGCATTACTGTCTATGGGAACGCATGCGTGTGTATGTCCTTGTGTACGCATGTGTTCAATGCGCTTGCGTACTTCGGACTGCGCATGTCCAGAATCTGATTGAAACATGCCCTCCTGGAAATATCAAACGCATGCGCATAAAAACGCATGCAAAAACGCAGCAAAAATGGTTGCAAACGCAGCTTTTTTTTTGCTGTCATGCGTAAGCTGATTTGGATAAACGCTGCGTAAGCATGCGTTTTTGCACGCGTTTGCGCATGCAGATGATACTCTGCGCACACAAACGCTAATGTGAATCTAGCCTTATACAGCTGAAATCTGCACGCAACATTGATTTGGAGCTGTTAACCCATTAAACACTGATGTCACACTATTATTTACTGAGTGCAGTCTCGGGAACACGCCTTTCTGGGGCCAGCAGTATGCTTTCATGGCTGCTCTGTTGATATGCATGTGAATCCGAGCCCTAAGCCGGAATTTCTGGTCCCCGATCACGTGATCACCGTTATTCAGTGAATAACGGCAATCACAAGCAAAAAAGTGTGCTCGCTGTTAAAATTATTTCTCTTTCTTTTGACTTAATATACATGTCAGAGGAGAGAGAAATGATGCCCCTCCTCATCCAGACCCTCCTCACCCCCTCCCCGATACCTCTACCATCCCTGGGCCGTCATGATCCGGCTCTCCGCACATCTTCCTGGAAAAAAACAATCGCGGACCAAGCACAGTGCGCCTGCCGAGATCTGCCGGCAATAATAGGGAATTTTTCTTGGGGTTCCCATTGATCACTGTGATAGACCCTATCAGAGTGATCAAAAGAAAAAAAATAGTAAATCAAATCCCCCTTTGTCACCCTCTTAGTTACATAAAAATGATAAAATATTTTTTTCCATCCTTTGCAGTTGGTGTTAGGGTTGTGTTAGTTAGAATTGGACGGTTTTCTAAAGTAAAAGTTAGAAAAAAAAATGCGGCTAGTGTTGAGTGCAAGTGCTTGCTACTCGATTTTGCATCGGGTGCTCAGGTATGCACGGAGTATCGCAGATCACCACATTTTATTATTTTTAGGGTGTCTAACAGCCACGAAACATGCAGGGCTGGGACTTGAGCACCCACGATACTCTGTGCATACCCAAGCACCATAGAATAGCAACTTTTTGGGCTCAACACCAATGACGATATATTAAATATGACAACCTAATGTTATCAAATTCTGTCATTCTTGTGGGTTTAAAATGTTCCCTATATCCGTGAATAAAATCCTTGAGTGGTGTGGTTTACAAAATGGGGTCATTTGTGGGGGTTTCCTCTGTTTAGGCTAATTATTCCGGCAAATTTTACATTCAAAAAGTCAAATGGCTCTCCTTTCCTTCCGAGCCCTGCCGTGAGCCCAAACAGTAGATTTCCTCCACAAGTAGGGTATCTGCGTACTCAGAAGAAATTGCACAACACATTTAGGGGTCCATTTTCTGCTTTTAACCTTGTGAAAATAAAAAAGTTTGTGACTAAAGTGAATTTATTGTGAAAAAAATAAGTAAATGCTCATTTTTTCCTTCCATGTTGCTTCAGTTCCTGTGAAGCAACTGAAGGGTTAATACACTTCTTGAATGTGGTTTTGAGTAGAGATGAGCGAATTTGCTTGGGTTCCCTCTTATTCGGCAAGCTATTACGCTTGCCGAATAAGCTGCAGAGGGAACCCTGCTTCCTGGATCGCCTGTTTGTTGGGCTCTCCATGCATGTGTCGTGACTGTCACACAGCCGTTGAAGCGTCCTAGGGTTATTACCACATAGTGATACTGGTCAGAATTGTAAAATTTGGCCTGGTCATTAAGGTCAAAACTGTCTCTGTCCCTCAGGGGTTAATATTTTTTAATACTTAAAAAAAAAAAAAAAAAAAATTATAATACTAAATCACACTCTTACCGCCAAAGCCAGTTTTCACCTTCACTTTTTAGCTTGGCATAATAGCTACGTACCAGTTATCCTTCTGGTTGGAATTGGTCAGGGTTGTGATCAGCCATATGAAATCATTGTAAGTCCAGTTAATCTTCGTGGTCTGGCATCATAATTTGGACTGATTGGCATTTAAGTTGGATAATCATTTAGGTTCCAGGTTATCCTTCTAGTGGAATTTGTAGCTTAGTCATGGCTAAGCTGAGCAAAACCAGTGTAAGTCCACTTGATCCTCCTGGTCTGGTGTCATAGGATGAAATGTTAAGCATTTAAGATGATAAACCTCTAAATTTCAGTTTACTCTCCTAGTTGGAGGTGCTAGATGGACATGGCTGCGCTAAGTAGAATAAACCCACCGTAAGTCCACTCCTAGTTGGAGTCATAAAATGGCCGTGTGACAAAGTGATTAAACTCTCAATGCCCGAACCTACCCTACTGGTATGGAGTGGTAACATGAACTTGACTGTCAAAAGTCCGGTGACACTACACTGATCTGTCGCCGATATGGGGGATGATTATCCGTCAATTTCCCCAGTCTACCTTCCCGGTATGGAGTGGTAAGATGAACTTCATTGTGCCAAGTAGGGTGGCACTATGTCAGTCTGCACTCCTAATGGAGGTGCAAGCTGGGACTCGTCAGTGTGGGGCCGATAAACCATCAATATCCCAATCTATCATCTTAAAGGGAACCTGTCACTCCCAAAATTGAAGATGAGCTAAGCCCACCGGCATCAGGGGCTTATCTACAGCATTCTGTAATGCTGTAGATAAGCCCCCGATGTTTCCTGAAAGATGAGAAAAAGAGGTTAGATTATACTCACCCAGGGGCGGTCCCGCTGCGGTCCGGTGTGATGGGCGTCGTGGTCCGGGGCCTCCCATCTTCTTACGATGATGTCCTCTTCTTGGCTTCACGCTGCGGCTCCGGCGCAGGCGTACTTTGTCTGCCCTGTTGAGGGCAGAGCAAAGTACTGCTGTGCGCAGGTGTCGGGAAAGGTCAGAGAGGCCCAGCGCCTACGCACTACAGTGCTTTGCTCTGCCCTCAACAGGGAAAAGTATGCCTGCGCCGGAGCCGCAGCGTGTAGACAAGAAAAGGACGTCATCGTAAGAAGATGGGAGGCCCCGGACCGCGACGCCCATCGGATCGGACCGCCCCTGGATGAGTATAATGTAACCTCTCTTTCTCATCTTTCAGGTTACATCGGGGGCTTATCTACAGCATTCCAGGTGGGGGTGACTGGTTCACTTTAATTGGAGTTGCACGACAGACCTGGTTATGTTGGATCTGGTGAAAATATTCCAAGATCAGGTTATCCTCCTGGTTGAAGTCGGAAAATGAGCTCATTGGAAATTAAGTCGGTCGAGCCATTATATAATAAGTATTTTGGGATTAAAGTAATAAAACTGGTAAATTGGATTAAGTGATGAGTTGGTTAAATATCCAGTCTATATGTTTTTGGAGCGATTCAAACGGCAACTCTGCAATAAACCTATAAAGGGAGGAATTGATGGATGAGTTAAAATGTCCCCTTATCTGTTAGACTCCTGTGGTGAAGGAGGAACATCTTGGCTATTCAAGCTGAATACGTTCGCCCTGACAAAGTACTGTTCTCATTATTACCGAAGAATGGTATGACATGTCCATAAGGTATATGGTTGAGGGGATGAGGTTCTAATACCTTGGTTTAAACCTAACTGAGCTTTAACCAATACCGTATGAGGTTTATATCTCTTTCTGACTGAGTTGCTTCCTCACGTGAAGAAGAAAAAAAAAAAAGATCAGAGGTGATGGTTATCATTTGGTTTTCTTCATAGTTGGATTGTATTATTAGCATCTACTTAAATTGCGGCATTGATGCCATTATAGAGAATAGGATAAATTCCGTCATCCCTAAATTAATGTTTGATATTGGCTCTTTATATTGAAATATTAAATGGCTCAGATCACTTTTCTCTTTTTTTTTTTTCCCTTTTCTAGTTGTATCAGCTTAGTACTTGGCTAGCATGAGGTAACCAGAAATTCTCTAAAATAGAAATCTCAGTCTACGGTTGTCCGTTTAGGCTTAAATAAATTTTTTTTAGGAGGCCTTAACATTGTATCTCAAGGAAAACACCCCCAAAAATTCTGGAAGGTGGATTTTAATAAAGTAGTAAATATTTATTTTGGTTTCTGGCACCCCTTTGGCATTTTGAGATGCTCAATCTACACTTTATAGCATGGAGTTGGATAGGTAATTTGAACCATTAAGTGATTGACACTAGAAGGGTTTCTTACTGTCTAGATCAGTGGTGGGCAATTAATTTTCCCGAGGAGCCACATAGGAGACCATGACTGTTGTGGAGGGTCAAACCTATAGGCTGAAATTAATTAGGCTCAATATTACACTTAATCTTAGCCAAAAGGCCGAGAAGCGATAATTAGGCTCAATATTAATATCAATATATTAATTATTATAATATAATTATCACTGAATATTGAGCAGAATTAGGTAT
This sequence comes from Ranitomeya imitator, assembly GCF_032444005.1. Taxonomy (NCBI): domain Eukaryota; kingdom Metazoa; phylum Chordata; class Amphibia; order Anura; family Dendrobatidae; genus Ranitomeya; species Ranitomeya imitator. The sequence continues at coordinate 145,959,825 of NC_091286.1, read as the reverse complement.
GCTGACATCCCACTATAATCTATTTGAACTCAAACACAGCCCCTTTAATATATCGAGCATTTGAGGCCCACACAGCCTCCCCAGGTCTAGCATCTGAGGCCCACACAGCCTCCCCAGGGCCAGCATCTGAGGCCTACATAGCCTCCCAAGGGCCAGCATCTGAGGCCCACACAGCCTCCCCAGGGCCAGCATCTGAGGCCCACACAGCCTCCCCATGTTCATGTTAAGACCCCCATAGTCTCCCCATGTGCAGCCAAACATCCCATATACATAAAATAAAAACCCACATACTTGCCTTTCTCCCCTTTCCACAGTGATATGTTCTGTTTCTGTCTCCGGTGCGGTGCACTGACACTTCAAAGTACACAGCTGAGGTGATGACATGACGTCATCGCGTCAGCTGCTTCACATGCTGATTGGTGGAGGAAGGATCTGGAGGCCCCTCTCCCATCAATGCAGTCAGCGTGTATGGAGAGTGACTGCGGAGACAGTGGGTGGGCATGCACGGTGCTGCCCGTGGTCCACTTTTTTCAGCCCCTCGGTTGTCTCGGTCTGCCATGAAAAAAGTTACAGCTCCTGGAAAACAGGGAGCCAAAAAAAAAAAAAAAAAAAAACAATATAAAAAAAATTGCTCAGTCATGTAGGGGTTTAGTTGACCTCTCAAAAATGATGTACATCTCTTAAACCAAACTTCTTACTCTGGGTTTCGGGTAACTTGCTGCTTTCACTTTTCTAAGACTCTAAAAACTGTGGAAAATTCAATGTATTTTGAAGTGATTTTGGTTAAGAAGAAATATTAGACTATTAGACTTGTAATTACTGCTAAAACTTGTATATTTCACCTTGTAGAAAATGCAGTGACAACGGATGATGGATGTAACATGGGTTTAGACGATTCTGAGGACCAAATTGTACAGGCACACAAAAAAAAGAAACTAAGGTATAAAATACTGGTTTACATTTGCATATATAAATTGTATGTATCTCTATGTAAATATAGTGGCACGTAAAAGTTTAAGCACCCCTGGTCAATATTACTGTTATTGTGAACAGTTAAGCAAGCTGAAGATGAAACAATCTCTATAAGGCCTAAAGTGAAAGATTACACATTTACTTTGTATTTTAGGCAAAAGAAAAAGTGTGTGCGTATATGTGTGTGTATGTATATCTCTAGCTCTATATATCTTTAACATTTTAAAAGACCCTGCATGGTTAGTACCTAGATGCACCCCTTTGAAAGCATCACAGCTTGTAGACGCTTCTTGTAGCCAGCCAAGAGTCTTTCAATTCTTCTTTGATGGATTTTCATCCATTCTTCCTTGGAAAAGTCTTCCAGTTCTGTGCGATTCTCGGGTCATCTTGCATGCACTACTATATTGAGGTCTAGCCACCGATTTTCAATGATGCTCATATCAGGAGACTGTGAGGGCCATTGTAAAACCTTCAGCTTATGTATTTTGAGGTAGTCTGTTGTGGATTTTGACATGTCTAGTATCATTATCCATTTGTAGAAGCCATCCTCTTTTCAACTTCAGTTTTTATACAGGTGGTGGTATGTTTGCATCAAGAATTTGTTGAAATTTCATTAAACCCATTAATGCTTCTACCGGTGAGAGATTCCCTGTGCCATTAGCTGCAACACAACCCCAAAGCATGATTGATCCACCCCCATGCTTAATGTTTGGTGAGATGTTCTTTTCCTGAAATTCTGTGCCTTTTTTTGCTCAACACATACTTTTTGATCATTGTGGCCATAGAGTTCTATTGTAATCTCATCTGTCTGTAAGGGGGTGACAGAGGCTGCCATGTGCATCTCCCTCCCTGAACAGTGTTGGCATCAGATATATGCTGTTTTCTAGAGTGTTATGTACATTGATGTATTCGTTTAATGATGTTATAATGTGTATGTGCTTTACATCTATTTTGTTTGAGACTAAGGAAAGATATAGAAAAGTAGCAATAGAGATAGGAAATGAGTGCCAGACCAAGTATAGTTAAAATCAGGGGTTTTCCAGGTTGGGATGAGTTAGAGATGGGTGTAGTACAGAGCAGTGGGTTATAGTGGGGAGACTTCCTGTTTAGTGAGGAGAAGTGATGCAGCAGTGACAGAGGGCTGACGGACAACCATGGGGGTGAAGATTGTTGAGGCAATCAGGGATCCCAGGCTAAGCAGAGTGTGAGTGGACACCATCTAATGAAATAACCATTCCAAAGAGGATCTGGAGCCTACGGCCAGGACTAGGCAGAGCTGAGCACACCTTTTACCTTTTCCAATTGAAACCGGACAGGGGGAATGGGAGGAAGTTGGTGAACCTAGGGGCACGGTGCCGCAGAAGAGAAAGGGAGTGTCTGTGGGACAGGAGTTGTTGGAAGAGACATGGAGAGCTCAAGGAATGTAAATGTCTTCAGGATGGAAGTTGTCAGGAAGAGTTCCAGAAATGCAAATGAATGAAAACTGTGCTACGTCTGTTTCAAGTAAAGTTGAACTGTTGAGTTATGGACATAGAGTCTGGAGTTATTTGTGTGAACCGAGAATCTGGAGCTGAGAGTACAGAACCAGAAGGAACCCTGGAATCTAATGTGAGTGTTCCACTTGGTATTTATCACACACAGCAGACAGGACTTTGTGTTTCCTTTGTGGGGTGTCAGGGTGTGACAACGCAACAGCTCCTTGCCACGATTATCACCTTGGCCTCCTCACAGGTCCAAAGGACTTGTTTCCAAAATGCATCAGGCTTGCTTAGATTTTATTTTGCATACTAATGACACATAAATTTATGGTGAGGACGCAGCAGAGGTTTTTTTTTATGACTTCTCCATGAAGGCCATGTTTGTGCAGGTGTCTATGAACAGTAGAACAATGTAGCACAACTCCAGAGTCTGCTAAATCTTTCAGGAGGTCTTTTGCAGTCAAGGGGTGGGAGAGATTCTGATTTGCCTCGCTAGCAATCCTATGAGCAGCTTGAAATTTTGCTTGGTCCTCCAGACCTTATCTTGACCTCCTCTGTTCCTATTGCCATTTCTTAATTACATTTCAAACTTAAGGTACCTTCACACTAAACAACTTCACAACGATATCGCTAGCAATCTGTGACGTTGCAGTGTCCTGGCTAGTGATAATGTTGTGTTTGACACGCAGCAGCGATCAGGATCCTGCTGTGATGTCGTTAGTCGCTGCAGAAAGTCCAGAACTTTATTTCGTCGCTGGACTCCTTGCAGACATCGCTGAATCGGCGTGTGTGACGCCGATTCAGCAATGTCTTCACTGGTAACCATGGTAAACATCGGGTTACTAAGCGCAGGGCCGCGCTTAGTAACCTGATGTTTACCCTGGTTACCATCGTAAAAGTAAAAAAACAAACACTACATACTTACCTTCCGCTGTCTGTCCCCGGCGCTCTGCTTCTCTGCACTCCTTCTGCATCCTGTGTCAGCGTCAGCCAGCCGGAAAGCAGAGCGGTGACGTATTTTTTTGTGCTGAGAGCGCCCCTCTCGGCTTATAAGTCAATGCCAGCGGGGAGGAGGGTGGGGAAGCAGAAGAAGACATCATACTCACCCTCCCGGTGTCGTCGCTGCACATCAGTCCCTGCATCTCGGGCGCCGGCATCTCTCTTCCGGTCTTCCTTCCTGTGCTGAGCAGTCACGTGGTACAGTTCATTAAAGTAATGAATATGCACACATGCACACATCTCCACTCCCATATGCGTGGAGCACATATTTATTACTTTAATGAGCAGTATCACTGACCGCTCAGCACAGGAAAGGAAGACAGGAAGAGAAATGCCGGCGCACGAGATGCAGGGACTGATATGCAGCGCCAGGAGGGTGAGTAGGACTGGAGGAGGATGAGATATGCAATATTCACCTGTCCCCGTTCCTCCACCGCTCAGTGTCTTCCGGGTCCTGTGACGTTCAGACCAGAGGGCGCGCACTAACCACGTCATCGCGCCCTTTGGTCTGAACAGTCACTGCAGAGGGACGGCGACGCTGAGGGGCAGCGACAAGAGGTGAGTATATCATTTAAATTTTTTTTTTTTAATCACATTAGCATTATATGGGGCATATTTTAAGATGGAGCATCTTATTGGGCCATCATTAACCTTTGTGCAGCATTATATGGGGCAGATTTTAATATGGAGCATCTTATGGGGCCCATCATGAACTTTATGGAGCATTATATGGGGCGTATTTTGTATGGAGCATCTTATGGGGCTCCTGATTCAATATGAATATTCAAAAACATTTATAACCTACTGATGTCTCAATTAATTTAACTTTTATTGGTATCTATTTTTATTTTTGAAATTTATCAATAGCTGCTGCAATTCCCACCCTAGGCTTATACTTAAGTCAATACGTTTTCCCAGTTTTTTGAGGCAAACTTAGGTGCCTCGGCTTATACTTGAAGTGTAAAATATATATACATACACACTAGATGGTAGCCTGATTCTAATGCATTGGGTATTCTAGAATATGTATGCATGTTATTTATGAAGTTTTTAGAATAGTGCAATTTATACACAGGATTTGGCCGGCCGGGCGCGACCAATTAGCGAAGTGTGGTTCAAATTCTGCGCCAATTCGCCAGACTGCGCCTGTCGCTGATTGGTCGTGCTCGTCCGCGAGCTATCAGTGAAGCCAGGGCCTGCTCCAAGTTTTTGAGGGCCCTGGGCGAAAGAGTCTCAGTGGGCCTCCCTCTTTAACACATACCACGATTCATCATGCACAGATACAGCAATGAAATATAGCACAGCCAAGTAGCACACAGCCCACGTAGTATATAGCACAGCCCACGTAGTATATAGCACAGCCCACGTAGTATATAGCACAGCCCACGTAGTATATAGCACAGCCCCCGTAGTATATAGCACAGACACGTAGTATATTGCACAGACACGTAGTATATAGCACAGATCCGTAGTATATAACACAGCCCATGCAGTATATTGCCCAGCCACGTAGTATATTGCCCAGCCACGTAACATATTGCACAGCCACGTAGTATATAACACAGCCCATGCAGTATATAACACAGGCCTCATAGTATAGAGCACAGCGATGTAGTATATTGCCCAGCCATGTAATATATACCACAGCCACGTAATATATACCACAGCCACGTAGTATATAGCACAGAGACATGGTATATAACACAGCCCACGCAGTATATTGCCCAGCCACGTAATATATTGCACAGCCACGTAGTATATAACAGCCCATGCAGTAACACAGGCCACATAGTATAGAGCACAGCGATGTAGTATATTGCACAGCCATGTAATATATACCACAGCCACGTAATATATACCACAGCCACGTAGTATATAGCACAGAGACGTAGTATATAACACAGCCCATGCAGTATCTAACACCGCCCACGTAGTATATAGCAATGTGGGCACCATATCCCTGTTAAAAAAAAAAAAAAAATTAAAATAAAAAATAGTTATATACTCCCCTTCCGTCGGCCCCGCGTTTACCGATGCTCCTCGCGACGTTCTGGTCCCAAGAATGCATTGCGGTCTTGCGAGATGATGACGTAGTGGTCTCGCGAGACCGCAACGTCATCATCTCTCGAGATTGCAATACATGGACCAGTGCGTAGCGAGGAGCATCGGTAAACGCCTGGGCTGGATCCGGATTTTTTAAAATTATTTTTAACATTAGATCTTTTTACTATTGATGCTGCATAGGCAATGGTAAAAAGTTAGTCACACAGGGTTAATAGCAGTGTTAACGGACTTCGTTACACCGTGGCATAACGCAGTGTAACGCAGCCATTAACCCTGTGTGAGCCCTGACTGGAGGGGGCACTCGACTCGACGGCCGCGACCAATCGGCAACGCGGGATTTCCGTGACAGACAGGCAAACAGACGGAAGTGACCCTTAGACGGCTTTATATATATATGTGTGTGTGTGTGTGTATATATATATGTATATATGTGTGTATATATATATATATATATATACACATACTTACTTACACACACACACACACACACACACACACACACACACACACACACACACACACACACACACACACACATATATACACACACACACACACACACACACATATATATATATACATACACACACATATACACACACATATACACTGGATATTGAACCCGTTCTACGCCCGGGTGGCTAGCATCTATGTTGGTATATGGTCTCCATCCTGGTATGTGCTTCTCCATCCTGCGTCCCCATCCTGTCATGAGCTGCTCCATCCTGCGTCCCCATCCTGACATGTGCTGCACCCATCCTGCACCCCCATTCTGACATGTGCTGCTCCATCCTGCGTCCCCATCCTGTCATGTGCTGCGCCCATCCTGCGCCCCCATCCTGCCATGTGTTGCACCCATCTTGCGCCCCCATTGTGACATGTGCTGCTCCCATCCTGCGCCCCCATTCTGACATGTTCTGCACCCATCCTGCGCCTCCATTCTGTCATGTGCTGCTCCCATCCTGTCATGTGCTGCTCCCATCCTGTGCCCCTGTTCTTTCATGTGCTGCTCCCATCCTGCGCCCCCGTAATTTCATGTGCTGTTCCCATCCTGCGCCCCTGTTCTGTCATGTGCTGCTCCCATCCTGTGCCCGTTCTGTCATGTGCTGCTGCCATCCTGCGCCCCGTTCTGTCATGTGCTGCTACCATCCTGCGCCCGTTCTGTCATGTGCTGCTGCCATCCTGCGCCCCCGTTCTGTCATGTGCTGCTCCCATCCTGCGCCACCATTGTATTATATGCCCCCCATAAGATGCTCCATTATATATGCCCCGTATGCTGCTGCTATATATATATAGTGCTGGGGGCCTGAGCAGGCGGGGACACCGGCGCGCTGTGGGGGTCAGGTGCCGGAGTCACCGCTACCTCAGGCCCCCAGCACTTGCTATACTCACCTGTCTGTCCTGTTCCAGCGCTGCACGCCGCCATCTTCCGACTCCTCTGGCTGTGACTGTTCAGTCAGAGGGCGGCGCCGGCACGCATTAAGTGCGTCATCGCGCCCTCTGAACTGTGAACGTCACAGCAGAGGACCCGGGAGACGGAGCCGCACGCAGCGCTGCAACGGGGGACAGGTGAATATACTTACCCTCCTGGCGGTCCCTGACTCTCCGGTGGAGATCGCGGTGTGCGTTCAGTGTTTACGCATACCGCGATCTCCTGGGAGCGTCACTCTGTGAGGCCCAGACTGCGCCGGCGCTTGCGCAGTCTATAAAGGCTTCGGACAGAGTGACGCTCCCAGCGTTATATTATATATATATATATCTCTATATATATATAATTGTTTGAGGGTTTTTCCATCTGTCTGTCTTTCTGTCGGTCTTTCTGTCTGTCTGTCCTGGAAATTCCGCGTCTCTGATTGGTCGAGGCCGCCAGGCCTCGACCAATCAGCAACGGGCACAGTATCGATGTAGAAATCCCACGTCTCTGATTGATGAATCAGCGACCGGCACAGCGACGATGATGTCATAAAGGACGTAGACATCCCGCCTGGCGGCCTCGACCAATCAGCAACGGGCACAGCGACTATGATGTCATAAAGGATGTAGAAATCCCACGTTTCAGCGACGGGCACAGTATCGACGTAGATGTCATAATGGTTGGCATGGCGACGATGATGTCATAAAGGTTGCCTTGACCAATCAGCGACGGGCACAGTCTGCCGCGAATTCTGGAATCATCATTGTCCATATACTACGGGGACATGCATATTCTAGAATACCCGATGCGTTAGAATCGGGCCACAATATATATATATATATATATATATATATATATATATATATATATATATATATATATATATATATATATATATATATATATATATATATATATATATATATATATATATATATTCAGGTAAGTATCATCCAAGTGAAATGTCCAAATACCACTATAATATATATTTATATATATATATATATATATATATATATATATATATATATATATATATATATATATATTATTTGGACATTTCGCCCCCAGCACTTGGATGATACTTACCTGAAGATAAGCCATGAAAGGCGGTGGCCGTATCTTATATCGCCCAAAACTGCTGACAAGTTCCCTTTAACTTGTTAGACTGTTCTCAATAACAGTAGAGTGCCCAAACGTCTGCATGCCACTGTATATGTTAATATGTGACTTGATGTAACCAATGGTTTTTGTTCTTTTTTAATAGCCCTATTCAAGAACTCAGTCCTGATAGATCTAGGTTGGCAGGCAGGGCTCCATCGCTTTCCTCCTGTAGTATGGTGACTCCACAGGTAGCTGTACAAGAAGATGAGGTGGAGAGCTCCAGAAAGCGCCTGGCAGAATGTAAGCTCTCTGATTCCTCACAACACAGTGCAGTAAATTTGGAAGACCCTTTCGGTATCACAACTCGGCCATTCATTGTATGTGATGACGTTGATTTTGAGGAGACTGAACCAACTATTCAAAAATCAGGTATAGATGTGTGTTTGTAGTACATTATAGTCCTCAAACTTGAGTTAATATACTTTAGTTAACATGCTTTAGGCCAGGTTTGGGCCACTTGTGGCCTGAGATGTCTTTTTTTTTTTTTTTCCAGCCCCAGGTATTATTGACACTCCTATATTTAGAACCCCTTTCTGTGTGTTCATAAATTTCTCCATAGGTTTTCCCTGTGGTGTCCATTGAGCAGATTATGTCCATTTTCTGGATAAGTAGAAGTCCCCAAAAATGGGATTTCTCAGTTTCTCAGATATTTATACACCATGTTCCAAATTATTATGCAAATTATATTTTACTCGGATTTTCCTAAATGGTCGGTGCAAATGACAGTCAGTCTAATAAGTCATCACCCGTTAAATTAAACATCAAATTTTATTGATGAAACCTCCCAATGATAACAGTATAATCTCCAAAATGAATAAAAACTCAAGATGCACTGTTCCAAATTATTAGGCACAGTAGAATTTCCAAATATTTGATATGTTTTAAAGAACCGAAAATGCTCATTTGTGAATTTGCAGCATTAGGAGGTCACATTCACTGAACAAAAAAAAAATTATTTAACTCCAAACATCCTAACAAGCCAAGTTACAATGAATTTGTCTGGCAGAAACCTTCCTCATTATGCCTTTATCTGCATGAACTCTGTGCTCTGTTTCAGTCACAAATCTCTTCACAGTATGATGATCACTCCTAAGTTTTCGTGAAATATCTGTTTTCATACCTTGTCCAAGGCATTGCACTATTTAATGCTTTTCAGCATCAGAGAGATCCTTTTTATTACCCATATTGCTTGAAACCTGTGGCTTGTTTAATAATGTGGAACATCATTTTTAAGTAGTTTTCCTTTAATTAGAATAACCTGGAAAACTAATTATCACTTGTGTTTAAGATTGCTTTCAGGGATCCTTTGAGCCCTGAGACACAATACCATCCACGAGTTTATTTGAAAAACAAAATAATTAAATCTTTATGACACTTAAATCCAATTTGCATAATAATTTGGGACACGGTGTAGGATATGCTGTCTGAAAATAATTAGCACTTTGTTTTAATGTGGCTTAAAGGGGTTGTCTGGTTCAAATCGATAAGTCTGCAGTCACTTTATATGACTGCAGACTTGTGAATGCCCCTAGTGCCGTTTCTTAGCCGGGACTGGAGGGTATGTTTGCGTCATGCATATTCACTGTCTGTCCAGTTGGTGTGCCTAGAGCATCATACACTTCATACAAGTGTATGGAACGAGGCCGCGCCCACTGGATGGTCTCTGGCCGATGGTATGCATAACGCATATGTACCCTTCGGTCTCTGCTCAGAAACCGGCGAATCCCCGCAGCGCGCAGTGCATGCGCTGGGGGGAATCATAAGTCTGCAGACTTATCAATTTGGTGCAGACAACCCCTTTAAGGGAGTAGCACAATTTGACCTTCACCCCACAACTGTGATATTCCCACCTTGGATTCCTCCAGATTTGGACAACTTCATGCAAGGGAGCTGTACTAATATGTATCTGGTATACTTGGATATTTACGATATATGGAAAATAAGAACGGGCTCATCACAGCTCTCCTAAGATTCTGGGCTGGCAAACCTAAACTTGGATCTTGCCAAGATTATTTCATTCTGGTTAACAGAGTTTGGTCCTAGAAACCCCTTTGCACAATCTAACGACGTCCTCAGGGCAGGAGTAGTGACCGCTGCCTCACCATATAAATGATTAGCTTGTAGTCCCATCAGTTAGGGAGGCTACAGAAAGCCTTAGGCTGTATGCACATGGATTTTCCTTCAGTCTATATTATAATTGCTTTATTCTATTTGCTTTTTCAGTTGTTTTTTTTTCTCTTCCCCTTTCACCAGAGCAAGTAATAGTAGAGAATGTCTGGGATGACAACCTGCTCACTAGTTTCCTGTCTCGGTTACCCACACCACTTAGCGCCCTGAGCAGTTACCATCAATGGCCTACTAATGTGCCATCCTTTAAGTTGAAAACACAAGTAAAGCTTGGTAAGACAAAAGCGATTCTAGGTTATAACCTGACTTATCTGATGTTTAGCCTGTCGACACTGTTCGTGCTCATATCTGTGCTGTGAGAGGTAAAGTACTGTAGAAGTTGGCAGAAATTTTGCTATGAACGAATTATGCCATGTCTGTTACATAAGATCCTTGTGATGATGCTTCACTGATATTTGTAATTTATTGCGTTGAAAGTCCGGTGGCGAGTGGTAATGTTAAAATGTAATTGTAGACTGAGACTTAGAGGACTTAAAGATTGGACATTCCTGCACATAGCAGCGTGGGATTGTACTTTAACCCTTTCACGACATGCGCCATACTATTACTGCGCATGCCGTGTCACCCCCTTTGATGTGGGCTCCGGCGGTGAGCCCACATCAGTTGCGACATGTCAGCTGTTTTGTACAGCTGACATGTGGGCGCAATAGCGGCGGGTGAAATTGCTATTCACCCGCCGCTATTAACCTGTTAGGCTACTTTCACACTAGCGTTAACTGCAATCCGCCGCAATGCGTCGTTTTGCAGAAAAAACGCATCCTGCAAAAGTGCTTGCAGGATGCGTTTTTTCCCCATAGACTTGTATTGACGACAAATTGCGACGGATTGCCACACGTCGCATCCGTCGTACGACGGATGCGTCGTGCTTCTGCGGACCGTCGGGAGCAAAAAACGCTACATGTAACGTTTTTCGCTCCTGACGGACCGCTTTTTCCGACCGCGCATGCGCGGCCGGAACTCCGCCCCCACCTTCCCGCACCTTACAATGGGGCAGCGGATGCGCCGGAGAAATGCATCCGCTGCCTCCGTTGTGCAATGCGTTAAACGCTAGCGTCGGAATCTCTCCCCGACGCATTGCGACGGGGAGATTTTGACGCTAGTGTAAAAGTAGCCTTAAATGCCGCTGTCAAAAGCAAACAGCGGCATTTAACCGACGTTTCCGGCCAGGCGGCCGGAAATGATATCATCGCCGACCCCCGTCACATGATTGGGGGTCGGCGATGCATCAGGAAGATAACCATAGAGGTCCTTGAGACCTCTATGGTTACTGATGCCGGCCTGCTGTGAGCGCCCCCTTGTGGTCGGCGCTCACAGCACACCTGCATTTCAGCTACATAGAAGCGATCTGATGATCGCTGCTATGTAGCAGAGCCGATCAGGCTATGCCAGCTTCTAGCCTCCCATGGAGGCTATTGAAGCATGGCACAAGTAAAAAAAAAAAAAATGTTTTTAAAAATATGAAAAAATATAAAAGTTTAAATCGCCCCATCCTAAATAAAACAATTAAAAAACAAACAAAAAAAAAAACTACACATATTTGGTATCGCCGCGTTCAGAATCGCCCGATCTATCAATAAAAAAAAAAAAGCATTAACCTGATCGCTAAACAACGTAGCGAGAAAAAAATCCGAAATGCCAGAATTACGTTTTTTTGGTCGCCGTGACATTGCATTAAAATGCAATAACGGGCGATCAAAAGAACATATCTGCACCGAAATGATATCATTAAAAATGTCAGCTCGGCACGCAAAAAATAAGCCCTCACCCTACCCCAGAACACGAAAAATGGAGACGCTTCGGGTATCGGAAAATGGCAATTTTTTTTTTTTTTTTTTAAGCAAAGTTTTGAATTTTTTTTTCAACACTTGGATAAAAAATAACCTAGTCATGTTAGATGTCTATGAACTCGTAATGACCTAGAGAATCACAATGGCAGGTTAGTTTTAGCATTTACTGAACCTAGCAAAAAACCCAAACAAAAAACAAGTGTGGGATTGCCCTTTTTTGCAATTTCACCGCACTTGGAATTTTTTTCCCGTTTTCTAGTAAAAGACATGGTAAAACCAATGGTGTCGTTCAAAAGTACAACTCGTCCCGCAAAAAATAAGCCCTCACATGACCATATTGACGGAAAAATAAAAAAGTTATGGCTCTGGGAAGGAGGGAAGGGAAAAATGAAAACGCAAAAACGAAAAAGGGCCGCGACTTGAAGGGGTTAAGCTCGCTCATAAAATGGCAGCTTCTTTAGGATGAAAATGTAGATTCCCACCGTTTCGGGAATAAAACACTATCCATAGAAAAGAACTGGACTGCCTGCTTTCCCGTTCTTACCCTCTTCCCGATGTACGGGAGGTACTTTCCCTCAAACAGACATATGTGCACGACGATCGCATCGGCTCACTCACAGAGCTGGCACAATAATCAGCAAGCTATATATCATAGTTGACACCCTGCGTCAACGCTCAAGATCTGTGCTAGTGCCAATTGCAGGCTTGTAACCCCTCTGATGTCATTGTCAATAGCGACATCAAGCTCCCTCTCAGATCAGGACATATTGCCGAACTAAAATTGGAACAAAACAAGATCAATAAGTTACATGTACTGTAAATAAAAATGGTATAGGTGAATACCTCACCTTGTGCCGCAAAAAAACTGCCATACAGCTCCATCAGCAGAGAAGTAAAAAAGCTATAGCTCTCAGAATATAGCGATGCACAAACTATTTCTTTTTATAAAATGGTTTTGTGTAAAAGCGGCAAAACATAAAAACAAGACCTAAATGTGGTATCAATGTAATCATGTAATCGTGCTGTCCCAAAGGAGAAAATCATCTTTTTTTTTAATTTAAATAGATTTTTATTAACAATATAAAAAAAAGAGAACAACAGAATGCCATTTACATTGCATTATATCAGATACACATTTTCTTACTTTAATAAACCCCAACATTACCCCAACTACCCCCCTCCCCCATAAGACAGCTCAGTCTCAATCTCCACCCCACCGAGGCATTATCTGCCTCTTGTAATTTATCCTCTTCCAGGTCTTAGGAAACACGACGCCTATACTCCTCAATCCAAATCAAGCCAAGGAGACCATATTTTATTAAAGAGTTCTATTTTCCCCCTTTTACTGTACACCCCCTTTTCCAATTTTAGACCATGTTGAACATATTGGAGAAATTCCCTTCTCACAGGTGGTTCCGCGTTTATCCAGTTTCGTGCTATTACTTTTCTGGCCATGTAGAGTAGCCTAGCGATTGCAATCTTCCAAGTATTGTCAACTCCAATTTCTTCCACATATCCCAGCACACATACTATCGGGTCTCTAACAACTCTGCACTTATATGCTGCTTCAACCCGGCTCAAAACCACCACCCAAAAGGCAGCCAGTCTCGGACACGTCCACATCATGTGATATATTCCTGCCTTCTCACTCGCACACCTCGGACACCCAGAATTGGCACGCAATCCCGCTTTGTATAACACTTCCGGAGATTTATATACCCTATGCAAAATGTATAGCTGCGAGAGCCTATATGGTTCACTCAAGGATAGTCGCGGAACCCCCTCCATCACCGATTCCCAGGTTTCATTTTCCATCGGCCCCACTTCTCTCTCCCACTTAGCTCTCGCCTTTATAGGGAAATCTAGCAGAAATGTGTGCATAAGGTCCTTATACAGAGTGGAAATAACTCCCCTTGTAGTACCCTCACCACACACATACTCCAACACTATATCATCTTGAACCCTGATATCAGCCTTCTTATTCTGAGCTCTAAAGGCATGTCTCATCTGCGCATACTGATATTCCCCTGTGGATCGCAAACCAAATTCTTCCTGCAATTGGGAAAAGGACTTCAGCTCCTGCTGCTGGATTATCTGGTGAACAAAGCAAATTCCCTTATTCTGCCATTCCATCAATCCTCCCAGGGCCTCAAAATCCTTTAAGTTGTGGTTATACCATATCGGTGTGAATTTAGTCAACCCTGTAACCCCACGAATCTGCCTTAGTCTATTCCATAATTTACGAATCAGGAACAGGGTTGGGTATATTTTCCCCAGCGCGCCCAATGAGCCATCCTCCAAACACCTGGCCATCGGTCGTCGGTCCGTCACCTCTTCCAATAGCTGTTGTACTGCACTGGATGACGCCCCTCGCGCCCAGCCCTTCAAATGCTGGCTCTGGGCCGCAAGGAAGTATATTTCCGGGTTGGGCAAAGCCAAACCACCATCTTCCTTGGGTCGTTGAAGCGTCTCCAAGCTAATACGTGGATATTGTCTACCCCATATCAAACTTCTAAAGAGGGCATTAATCTGCCTGAACTTCCCCCGAGGGATCCAAATTGGTGCGTTATGCAGAACATAAAGAATTTTGGGCATAAGGACCATTTTAATAAGGTTTACCCTACCGACGACCGATAGATGTAGCTTATTCCAGGCGTCTACCTTTGCCTTGAGTACCCCCATAACAGGAGTCAAATTTCTTTGCAGAAACTCCGCCACCGGCACCGAAATCCATATTCCAAGATATTTAAATTGGGAAACCACCTTCAGCCTCTCATCCCCAACATCCTCACTCACATTCTCTCCTACGTCATCCACTCTAAAAAGGACCGTCTTATCCCAATTAATTGTTAGTCCCGACACAGTACCAAATCTCTCAACAATTTCAACGGCCCCTCTTAGTGAATTGTCTGGATCCTCCAGGAACAGCAAATCATCATACGCATATAACGCTATTTTTTCCTCTACTTTGCCATACCTAAACCCAGGGACCCCATCCGACTGCCGAATCTTAGCAGCAAGAGGTTCTACAGCCAACGCGAACAGGAGGGGTGACAGCGGGCATCCCTGCCTAGTACCCCTAGCCAGCCCTATAGGACGAGATAGCTCCCCATTTACTCTAATTCTGGCGGATGGTAATGAGTACAACAGCTGTATCCAGGCCACAAACTGCGGGCCAAACCCCATACATTCCAGCACCTGCCAGAGGTACCCCCATTCGACGCTGTCAAACGCCTTGTGTGCATCTAGCGATACAATCACTCTTCGACCACAGTTATCAGACTCTACCTGCAAATTTACATATAACCTCCGCAAATTGATCGCCGTTGATCTATCCGGCATAAAGCCAGATTGGTCCGAATGCACCAGACTCGCAATAACACTAGAGAGGCGGAGAGCCAACACCTTGGCCAGAAGCTTGACATCAATTGTTAGTAAAGAAATTGGGCGGTACGACTCCGGTTTCCCCAAGTCCTTATCCTCCTTTGGAATGACCACTATTATGGCCTCTCTCATAGAGGCTGGCAAGCGCCCACAAGACCTAGCTTCCTCCAATACCATTTTTAATTTAGGAATCAACACTTCTGCCAACCCTTTATAGATCTCAGCGGGTAACCCATCGACCCCAGGCGCCTTCCCATTGGCCATAGACATCAATGCCCGACTCAATTCCTCCTCAGTGATAGGGGCCTCAAGGCTCTCCCTATCTGCCTCACTCAGTCTCGGCAAATCCAGACCTTCCAAGAAAGTCAGTGCATCCTCGACCGATTCACCAACCCGAGAGGAATACAAATCTGCATAGAAGTCCGCAAAGGCTCTCAAAATTTCAGGTGTTTCCGTTATTTTACCTCCACTAGCAGAATCCAAAGAGTGTATATATGAAGAACCTCTCTGAGCAGCAGCCACTACCGACAGCATATGTCCCACTGTTTCTCCCTCCTGATAGAACAATACCCTTTGGAAATCTCGTTTCCTCTCAGCTTTGCCTAGCAGAATTTTTTCCAAATGATTTTGTGCGTTTTTCATTCTTCTCTCTGCCTCAGGGGTTCCCAGTGTGGCCATCCCATCCTCTGCTTCCTTCAACTCCTCAACTGCCGCTTTTTCTACCTCTCTTGTCCTCCGCTTACACCTACTAATGTCCCTAAACAGTAGTCCCCTCAGGTACGCCTTCATTGCATCCCAAATTGTAAGAGCGTCGGCGCTTCCATCATTTAAGAGAAAGAATTCCGCCACCTCCCGTCCTATACTTTCCAACTCAATACTCTGTAACCAATTAGGATGAATCTTCCATTCTCTCCCACTTAGCGAGCGAGCCCCCTCCAATCTAACCTCTACTTCAATTGGACTATGGTCCGACAAGGCCCATGGCAGATATCTCACCTCCCCAACCAGTGTGTCCAAGATCCTGTTACCCAGAGCCATATCGATTCTAGAGAGTGTGGCATGTGCCGGTGAATAACATGAGTACCCTCTCTCCCCCACATGTCTAACCCTCCACAGATCAATCAAACCTATCTCCTGTATATAGGTGCCAAATGTTGTTATGTGTCCCTCCGACCTATTCTGAGTATTTTTATTTTTATCCCAATATTCATCACAGATGTTATTTAGATCTCCGATAATTATTAACGGTGTCGGTCCCCATTTTTCCACTCGCTCCATTACTTCTCTAATCTTCCTGCTAGAGTAGGGAGGCGGAATATACATCGCGGCAACACACAGCATCACTCCATACAGTATACACCGTAATAGTACATACTGTCCCTCCACGTCCACATATACCTTCACCTCCTCATACTGAACTCCCGCTGGAACCAAGATTGAGACTCCTCTTGCATACGTGGAGAAGGTAGAATGATATCCCCTCTGGATCCATCGTCTATTCAAAACATCCACTTTTTCCCTTACCAAATGCGTCTCCAGCAAGCATATCATTGAGGCCCTTTGGTCTCTTGCATATTGCAAACACGCAGCACGTCTAGATTTCTCCCCTAGGCCTCTCACATTCCAGCACAAAATCTTAAAACGGGTCCCCATCACTTGGCTCATCTTCACTATAAGTATCATCAATTTTGAGCTCAGGCTGTCTAACTACCCTCCCCCCCTCCCCCCTCCCAACTCCCCCTCCCACCCTTCCCCCCTCACATCTAACCATTCCACCTCTTTCCAAGAGTGGGGCATCATCGCCCATAGCGAACACTCCGTTTGGCATTACCTTCCCAACCCTCCTCCCACCACTGTACGTAACAGGATTTCAGACATTTTGAAAAATAACGTTCTCAAAACATTTTAACTTAGAATTATTTGCACACACAAGAAGCCTGCATACACTTAAAATATGTCGCAAACCCTTCCTCCCCCTTTCCCAGCAACCATTACATCATCCCTTTAACTTTAACTGGATATAATCCAGCTCCCTTCTTCCCCCCCCATACCCCTTGGCTTGTCAATCACATGACTCTTTTCCAACTGACAGATAAGTAAACAACTTCAGACTCTTCCCACAGTTTCAGTCTCCTTTTCCTTTAAGCTTTTTAGCATTAATATCGATCCACTGGGTAGCGTCCTCCGGCTTCTGGAAAAAATGAATTTTATCAAACGCCACCACCCTCAGTCTTGCTGGGAACATCATGGAATACTGCACACCCAATTCCCTCAGCCGTCTCTTGATACCCGTGAACATCATCCGTTGTTTCTGCACCAGAGTAGAATAGTCTGGGTATATAGCAATCTTTTGACCTTCAACTGTCAGATCCGTCATGTCTCTGGCCTTCCTCAGGATAATGTCTCTGTCTCTATAGTTTAGAATTTTGGCAAGCATGGTACGGGGATTCGCTCCAGGGACAGGTGGTTTCGGCGGGACCCTATGCGCTCTTTCTACCGCGAACACTTTTGTTAGCGCCATATCTCCAAATGTCTCTAACAGCCATTTTTCAATATATTCCGTTGGATTCCTCCCTTCAGCTTTTTCAGGGATGCCCACTATGCGAATATTATTTCTTCTGGACCTGTTCTCAAGGTCCTCATTTTTCGCAGCCAATTCAGCTATTGCTTGAGTGAACTTTTTCTCTGCTTTTTGCAGCTGCACTATATGATCTTCTGCAGTGCTCACTCTCTCCTCTACCTCCCCCACACGTTTGTCAATCTTCTGCATGGCTGCGTTTATCTGGGCTGTGTCCCCCTTAACCTCCTGTATCTGTATGGTCAGAGATTGTTTACATGAAGAGACTAGCGCAAAAACGTCTCTTAGGGTAGGCTCAGCTTCTGGCGCCATTTCCTCGGGTCCCCCTTCTGCCACCGCCATTTTACTCTCCTTTCTCCCCTGTTGTACCTCATGTTCTCCTGCTGGGCTCTCCTCCTCCTCCTCCTCTTCGGTATCAGCTCCGGCTCCCTCCTCTGCGGCCTCCGCTCTCGCAAACTGCTGGAGCTTTGCCGCTACCTCCATGCGCTTTCTGCATGCGGCGTTCTCCTTGTCTGCCTTTTCCCTCAAGTCGGCGCCATCTTGGATTGCGCCTGCATCCCCGGCTCCCGCGTCCTTCTGCCGTCTCCTGGTCATATTCGCCGGCTCCAGCGCTACCGAACAGCACCGCCGGCCTCTCCAAGTCTCCCCGCAGCCAGTAAGCCCCCGCAGGGACCAAACAGCAGCGGCTCTGCAGGATTTTACAATATACAGCGGCGGGAGCTCACAGCCGCACGTCCGCTCACATGGACTCTCAGGCCACGCCCCTAAGAAAATCATCTTATTGCTTTTACCACACGTTGACCAGCATAAAAAAAAAATGATGAGGCAAAAACTTGTTTGCAAAAAGAAAAGGCAAAACAAAAAAAAACCTTTTGCATTGCCATATTTTGAGAACTATAATGTTTCCATATTTCTGTTAACGGTCATGTGAAGGCTTGGTTTTTTGGGATGAGTCGGAATTTATATTGGTATCATTTTTGGGCACATTACATTTTTGATCGCTTTCTATTCCGATTTTTGTGAGACAGAATCAACAAACACCAGCAATTCAGGAATATTTTTTTCTTTACAAAAAGCTTCTTTTAGTGTGTGCCAGCAGCCAAACACAAAAAAAATATATATTTCTTGTATTTCTGTAATCGCTCCAACCCAAAGAATAAATCCCATATACTGCACGAGAAACGGCGTAAAAAGTGAATAAAACCAATTCTTCACCTTCTGTTGATTTGTTCATTCTGCCTCCCAAAGATCGCAGTACGGCTCAGCTCACATTTATCCTGCACTATACACTGAGCACTTGCACAGGGGTTTCCATGTAAATCTCTGAAATACAAGTTTCAGACAGAACCCCCAGTGGAAGTTTCCCTATAATGAGTCAGATAAAGGCACTGTGGATGCCGTAGGGCCTATGATCCGAATGTATCCATCTTTTTAACCCTTTCGTGCCAGAGCCTGTTTTAATTTTACTGACCAGGCCGTTTTTATCAATTCTTACCGATGTCACTTCATGTGGTAATAACTCTGGAATACTTCAACGTATCCCACCGATTCTGAGACTGGTTTTTGTGACCTAACAAAACCTTTGTTACATATAGCGTGCGTTTATTTATAAAAAAATAGTGGAAATTTTGCCGAAAATATCTAAATTTTCTAATGTTTCATTTTTGTGCTCTCAACATATTTAATAGATATTTAATCTGACTTTGCATGTCCTTACTCAGAGAGATCACATAACTGTTTCAAAGTGGTCTATGATCCATGTAGACCTGGACATTTGTTTATCTGATCACTACATTTATTGTGTCCTGTTGTCTCAACTGAGTTTGATTGATTGCTAACGAGCTTTAACACAAAAAAAAAAAAAAAATAGGAAGATCTAAGGGCTAGCCTTCTATAAATGTAGACTTAGCTTGGGGAAGCATTCATGCAGGGGTGCATTCGTGCACTTGTATTCGTGTATTTTTATTCAAAGTACTTTTTTTTTCTAAGTACTCGGCAGTTATAACATGGCAGTTAGACAGGGCAGGAGACAGGTAAGACAATCTAAATCTATTCCCTATTCACTTGAAACAACACAAATACTCACCATATTTATTTGCATATTCTATATCCTGGCTGCTGCATTCACTCACATTCACCGCCCTTGCATTAACTCTCTACACTCCATCCATATCGGCCCCTCTGTCCTTGCCTCTCCTATGTATAGCACTCATGCTCTGTTCACATTGCTTAGCAGCGCAGATCCATTCAGTCCCACCATCCAACACAAGAGACGCTCTCACAAATCACTTAACCATCTGCTCACTCTTTCGATCCTCCTCCTCCTAGTTGCTGGAGACATCTCTCCAAACCCCGGCCCCCCATGTTATAGCCAGTCAAACCTCCCAATTGCTACACCCAGAAACCCCTCTAACCTTATTAATATTCCCTGCATGCCTTCTGTCTCTTTGAATTGTGCCCTTTGGAATTCTCGCTCTGTGTGTAATAAACTCTCCTTCATCCATGACTTCTTCCTTTCTAATTCTCTTAATCTCCTGGCTCTTACTGAAACCTGGATCCAGCAGTCAGACACCACCGCTGCTGCTGCTCTTTCATATGGTGCACTACACTTTTCTCATACCCCAAGATCGGACAACAGAGCAGGTGGAGGCGTTGGTCTGCTCCTTTCACCAAAATGTACTTTCCAAGTTATCCCCCAAGTACCCTCACTTGTCTTCCCTTCCTTTGAGGTCCATGTGGTCAGACTCTACGTCCCCTTCTCCATGCGAGTGGTGGTGGTGTATCGTCCTCCCGGCCCCTCTCATCAGTTCCTGGATCACTTTGCCACCTGGCTTCCACACTTTCTTTCCTGTGACACCCCCACCCTTATCATGGGTGATTTCAACATCCCTATTGCCTCTCCCCTCTCCCCATCTGCTTCTCACCTTTTGGCTCTAACCTCCTCTTTCGGCCTCTCGCAGCATACTAACTCGCCAACACATGAAGATGGAAACTCCCTTGACTTGGTCTTCTCCCGGCTTTGCTCAGTGGATGATTTCACAAACTCCCCTCTCCCACTCTCTGACCACCACCTTCTTTCATTCTCTATCAAGAACTGCCATCCCGCTCAGGTCACCCCCACTTTCCACACTTATAGAAACATACAGGCCATTAACACCCAGGAACTTATGAAGAACTTGCAGTCCTCATTGGCCCCAATCTCCTCCATCTCATGTCCTGATTCTGCTCTGAAGCATTACAATGAAACCCTGCAAAGTGCCCTGGATGAAGCTGCTCCTCCTATACATAAAACAACTCGGCACAGACGGCAACAACCGTGGCACACGCTGCAAACACGTTTCCTGCAGCGGTGCTCCAGGTGCGCAGAACGTCTGTGGAGAAAATCTAATCTACCCGAAGATTTCATCCATTATAAGTTCATGCTAAAGACATACAATTCTGCCCTTCACCTCTCCAAACAAACCTACTTCAACACCCTCATCACCTCCCTGTCCAATAACCCTAAACGTCTCTTTGACACGTTCCAGTCCCTACTCAACCCAAGAGCGCAGGCCCCAACCACGGATCTCCGTGCTGACAATCTGGCCAATTACTTCAAAGAAAAAATTGACCATATTCGACAGGAAATCATCTCCCAATCTCTTCATACCATGCACTGTCCTCCCTCCCCCACTGCATCTAGTTCACTCTCTGACTTTGAACCAGTTACAGAAGAAGAAGTAAGCAGGCTCCTTGCATCTTCTCGCCCGACCACTTGCACCAGTGACCCCATTCCGTCACATTTCCTCCAGTCCCTTTCCCCGGCTGTCACCTCTCACCTAACAAAAATATTCAACCTTTCCCTCACTTCCGGTATTTTTCCCTCCTCATTTAAGCATGCCATCATACATCCATTACTTAAAAAACCATCCCTCGACCAAAACTGTGCCGCTAATTATAGACCTGTCTCTAATCTTCCCTTCATCTCTAAACTCCTCGAACGCCTGGTCCACTCCCGTCTTACCCGCTATCTCTCAGATAACTCTCTTCTCGACCCTCTTCAATCTGGTTTCCGCTCTTTACACTCTACTGAAACTGCCCTCACTAAAGTCTCTAATGACCTACTAACAGCTAAATCTAATGGTCACTACTCCATGCTAATTCTCTTGGATCTCTCTGCAGCATTTGATACTGTGGATCATCAGCTCCTCCTCACTATGCTCCGCTCCATCGGCCTCAAGGACACCGTTCTCTCCTGGTTCTCCTCCTATCTCTCTGACCGATCCTTCACTGTATGTTTCGCTGGTTCCTCCTCCTCTCACCTTCCCCTTACTGTTGGGGTCCCTCAAGGATCAGTCCTAGGCCCCCTCCTCTTCTCTTTGTATACTGCCCCTATTGGACAAACAATCAGTAGATTTGGCTTCCAGTACCATCTCTATGCTGACGACACCCAACTATACACTTCTTCTCCTGATCTCACGCCTGCCTTATTAGAAAACACCAGTGATTGTCTTACCGCTGTCTCTAGCATCATGTCCTCCCTCTATCTGAAACTAAACCTGTCAAAAACTGAACTCCTCGTGTTTTCTCCCTC
The DNA here is from genome assembly GCF_032444005.1 of Ranitomeya imitator. Lineage (NCBI taxonomy): Eukaryota > Metazoa > Chordata > Amphibia > Anura > Dendrobatidae > Ranitomeya > Ranitomeya imitator. The sequence continues at coordinate 145,937,225 of NC_091286.1, read as the reverse complement.
TACTAACCTACCTTTGCCTGACATTGCCATCTCCGTTTGCGGTTCCACCATTACTCCAAAGCAACATGCCCGCTGCCTTGGGGTCATCCTTGATTCTGACCTTTCATTCACCCCCCACATCCGATCACTGGCTCGCTCTTCTTACCTGCATCTCAAAAACATTTCTAGAATTCGCCCTTTTCTTACTTTCGACTCTGCAAAAACTCTTACTGTTTCACTTATTCATTCTCGTCTGGACTATTGTAACTCTCTACTAATCGGCCTCCCTCTTACCAAACTCTCCCCGCTCCAATCTGTCCTGAATGCTGCTGCCAGGATCATATTCCTCACCAACCGTTACACCGATGCCTCTACCTTGTGCCAGTCATTACACTGGTTACCCATCCACTCAAGAATCCAGTACAAAACTACTACCCTCATCCACAAAGCACTCCATGGCTCAGCACCACCCTACATCTCCTCTCTGGTCTCAGTCTACCACCCTACCCGTGCCCTCCGCTCCGCTGATGACCTCAGGTTAGCATCCTCAATAATCAGAACCTCCCACTCCCGTCTCCAAGACTTTACACGTGCTGCGCCGATTCTTTGGAATGCACTACCTAGGATAATACGATTAATCCCCAATCCCCACAGTTTTAAGCGTGCCCTAAAAACTCATTTGTTCAGACTGGCCTACCGCCTCAATGCATTAACCTAACGATCCCTGTGTGGCCTATATTAAAAAAAAAAAAAAAAAAATTAATTAACTGGTTCATGCAGCTTTACATGAACACCCAAGCCTTACACTATGGCTGGTCCGAATAACTATAGCAATTGTTACCATCCACCTCTCGTGTCTCCCCTTTTGCTCATAGTTTGTAAGCTTACGAGCAGGGCCCTCACTCCTCTTGGTATCTGTTTTGAACTGTATTTCTGTTATGCTGTAATGTCTATTGTATGTACAAGTCCCCTCTATAATTTGTAAAGCGCTGCGGAATATGTTGGCGCTATATAAATAAAAATTATTATTATTATTATTATATTATATTTAATAAACACATTTCCCTCATGTTTACTTAACATTAGCACAATTTGAAATTTTTTTGTTAGAATTTTTTTTTTGTTAGAAATTGATCTGCAATTTCTCATTTTAACAACAAAATTTACTAAACCAATTTTTTTTTAAGGACCACATAAGATTTCAAGTGATTTTAAGGGGTCTATGTAGTAGAAAATACCCAAAAGAGACAGCATTCTAAACTGCACCCCTCAAGGTGCTCAAAACCACAATTCAGGATTTTTTTTCCTTCAGGTGCTTCACAGAAACTAAAGTAATGTGGAAGGAAAAATTGAAGTTTTACTTTCTCCCACAAAATTGTTACTATGGCCTCAATTTTTTTTTTATTTTCTCAAGGGTAGCAAGTAAAAATGTATTGCAAAATTTGTTGTGCAATTTCTCTGGAGTTAAAGGGAAGGTGCCACCAGTTTTCTTGTAGTTTGTTTTTGTGAAATTAAGCTTAAAATAGTAATTAAAATGTATTCATGCAATGTTTGCACTATTATATATTTTCTTGCAAATATATATATTTACCACTAGGGGGAGCATTTTCCATTTTAGACCTCAAGCAGCTATAGTAAGACTTACCAGCTTTACTGTTAGCTGGAAAATTGGGGCACTAACTGCTGACATCAACATTTCCCTCCCCTTTTGGGTGGTCTAGTATCCCTGGGGCAGAATGAAGAGTAACATCACAGGGCAGAACCATTTTGTAGGAGACTGCCCTGTGATCTGCTATCACCAGCAGTTACTATTTTTCTCTCTCCCATCAGTCTCTCTCACCCAGATGACATGATTCAAATTCAAGTTCAAATGAGCTTTATTGGCAGGACTAAGTACATGTTAGCATTGCCAAAGCATATGGTAAAAATACGGGGGTGGGGGAGGGGGGGCATATAGAGGTCCAGGGAATATCAAGTTCCTTTTAGAGGATAGGGGATGTTTCCAGGGTGGGGTATAGGAGTCCATGACATATCGGGCTCTTTAATCGGGGGATAGGGATTTGTCCAGTGTTGGGATGCAGGAGTCCATGACATATCAGGCTCCTCTTAGTCTGTGGCAGACACTGACATATTCCGCTGCTACGGCCACTGCACTTTCCTCTTCCACCAGTATTATCGGTAGTTTCTCTTCCTCCTCCATGGAGGTGAAGTCTGGGAGGAGATCAGACAGTCTTTTGAAGTGAGTGTCCCTCACTGCGGAGTATTTGGGGCACCTCAGCAGGAAGTGAGCCTCATCCTCCACGGCCTCCTGGGGGCACTGCTGGCAGAGTCTGCTCTCTCGGGGCTTGTAGTTCTGTCGATGCCGCCCGGATTCGATGAGTAGGCTGTGGGCGCTCAGTCTGTACCGGCTCAGGATCTGTCGATCTTTGGGGTTTTCTAGTTTCTCTAGATATGGGGCCAGTTTGTACTCCCTCTGTAGATTCCGGTATATTGTCAGTTTCTGGGATTTGTTTATGTCGTTCCTCCAGATGCTGAGATATTCCTTTGACTTTGTGTACCATTTTCTGGATTTCACCTTTTGTCAGGCCATGGATGTTGATGGGTTGGTCAGACTGGCTTTGGGTACTTTTCCTTGGGAGGCTTCCTGAGGCTTCCTGGTGTAGGAAGGCTTTGTGATGGTAGGAGCTGGGACTGCTACTTTTGTAGATGAGCCTTGAATGACAGCGCCTTCTTCTTTATTGCGATGTGTAGTGGGAATCTGCCCAGCTCTGCTCGGCAGGCGCTATTTGATGTGCTCCGATGGACTTGGAGAAGATGCTTGCAGAACTCTAGGTGGAATATTTCTGTCGGCCCAGCGTCCCACTTTGACCAGTTTGGGTATGAGACTGGGCTCTCACCCCCCTCCACAACACCTGGCCATTCACTGCAGCTCCTTATCTTATCTTAATTAGGGTTGGCTCACAGCTAGTGTTGAGCGATACCGTCCGATACTTGAAAGTATCGGATAGTATCGGCCGATACCCGAAAAATATCGGATATCGCCGATACCGATATCCGATACCAATACAAGTCAATGGGACATCAAGTATCGGAATGTATCCTGATGGTTCCCAGGGTCTGAAGGAGAGGAAACTCTCCTTCAGGCCCTGGGATCCATAGGGATGTGTAAAATAAAGAATTAAAATAAAAAATATTGATATGCTCACCTCTCCGGCGGCCCCTGCACTTCACGCTGGTAACCGGCCAGCTTCTTTGTTTAAAATGAGCGCCTTCAGGACCTGCGAATGACGTCACGGCTTCTGATTGGTCGCGTGCCGCCCATGTGACCGGCACGCGACCAATCAGAAGCCGCGACGTCATTCGCAGGTCCTTAATTCCTAGAATTAGGAGTTTTGTGAATGAGAATGACGTTGCGGCTTCTGATTGGTCGCGTGCCGGTCACATGGGCGGCACGCGACCAATCAGAAGCCGCGACGTCATTCGCAGGTCCTGAAGGCGCTCATTTTAAACAAAGAAGCCGGCCGGTTACCAGCGTGATGTCCAGTGGCCGCCGGAGAGGTGAGCATATCAATATTCTTTATTTTAATTCTTTATTTTACACATCCCTATTGATCCGATACCGATTCCCGATACCACAAAAGTATCGGATCTCGGTATCGGAATTCCGATACCCGATACTTGCGGTATCGGAATGCTCAACACTACTCACAGCTCCTGCCCAGCAGCTGACAGCTCCTGCTCCTATAATGCTAATGATACACTGTTCCTCCTTGATGTCTCTGCTATTCTGTCATGCTTTTCTCCTGCATTTTACTCCCCTCAACCATCAATCTAAGATCTGTTCAGCTGGAAGCAGTACTGCTTATGTTAGCAGATCTGAGGGCTCCATGAATATGGCAGGAGAACAGTCCCACTACTGTGAATTGTGCAGCCCAGTTCACAGCAGTGACAGTTCTATTACAATAGATAGAGTCGGCATCAGTCTGTTATCTCCTATCACCATGGGGTGCTGTATTATGACACGGAAAGTGTTGCGCTGCTATTGTGAAAGCAAGATGTCAGCCCCCAGTGCCTTCTTTAAAGTCCTATAACACACAAAATATGTTTCAAATGCAATCAAAACTTGGTTATAACAGCATGCTATGCTACATTACATTCATTTATTAATGATCTACAAACGCAGTACCTTCCCTTTAAGCACACAGAAGGGAAGGAGCGCTATTTGACTTTTTGAATGCAAAATTGGCTGGAATCGATAGCGGACTCCATGTCGCGTCTGGAGAGCCCCTGTATGCCTTAACAGTGAAAACCCCCCACAAGTGACCCCATTTTGGAAAACAAATCCCTTGAGTAATCGATCTGCTGGTGTGATGACCATTTTTATACCACAGGTGCCTCACAGTATTTTAAAATATTGGGACGTGAAAATGAAATATTATGTTTTTTTTCATGAAAAATTTGATTTGGCCTCAAATTTCTAAATTTTCACGAGGATAAAAGGAGAAAATGGACCCCACACTCAATTGTGCAATTTCTCCTGAGTACGCCAATACCCCATATGTTGTTGGAAACTACATTCTAGCCACAGTGCAAAGCTTAGAAGTAGAGAAGCGCCATATTGGAGAGATTTTGCCCCTGAGGTGCCAGAACAACAGAATCCTCCATAAGTGACACCATGTAAAAAAAATAAATAAAACCAATTCTTCACCTGCTGTCGATTTGTTCATTCTGCCTCCCAAAGATCACAGTAAGGCTCGGCTCACATTTATCCTCCACTCTACGCTGAGTGCTTACACCAGGATTTCCGTTTAAATCTCTGAAAAACGTAATTTAGGCTAAACCCCCAGCGGAAGGTTCCCTATAATGAGACAGATGGAGGTGCTGTGGACGATGTCCGGTCACCTATGATCCAGCGGTGTCTGTCTTTTTAGCCGTGCATAAACGCGCAGTCGATCACAATTTTGTGCATCTATGAAAAGGACATAAATGAACAGAGGCCAGACTCAGTCCAGAGTAACTCTGCAGCCACATTATAGTGAATGGTTCCCTCGAGAGGTCTAATCTGAATCAAGTCACTCAGAGATTTAGATGTAAATCCTGATGTAACTGCTCATCGTAGTGCGCCGGATAAATGTGATCCTAAATGTTCTATAAAATGTTCCCAACAAAAGCTTCAAGTCAATCCATAAATAAAGCAAGTCCCTACTCGGGCCAGTCATCTGTTAATGAAATATAGGGGGCATCCACGTTACTGGTTGCACAAAGGCTCTGGAAAAACACCATGGTTCCTTGCCCCCAAAAACAAATTCAGCGAATTTTGTGCTCCCAAATCCAAATGCCCCCCTCCCTTCTGAGCGCCAGTGTGCCTAAACCACATTTAGCATCCATATATTTGTTATTACCGTATTAACGAGAGCCCCCTTAATTTTACGGGTCCATATCTCCAGAAGCATGAACTGGGCACAGTGTATGGGCTCTACAATGGCAGATTTGCAATTTTCACAGGGCAATATCCATTGATGTTTGTTTTTGGAAAACACCTAGTGAGTCACTGTTGTAGGAAAATCTGTGCTCCAAGAGTCAAATAGCGCTCCGTCACTCCAGAGTCTTGCTGTGTGGCTAAGCAGTACTGTACCGCCACGTATGGGGTATTGCCACATTCAGCTGAAATTGTGGGACACATTTTGGTGCAATATTTACCCGATCCCTGTGTGAAAATGTAAAATCTGGGGCTAGAGCAATTTTTGTGGTAAAAATGTAATTATTATTTCTTCACCACCCAATGGTATAAGGTTCTGTCACACACCTGTGGTGTCAACATGCTTCCTGCACGATGAATTCATTGAGAGCTGTAGTTTGTAAAAAGGTCATTTATTGGGGTTTCTGTTGCTCTGGCACGTCAGAGGCCCTACTAATGTGACATGGCACCTGTAAACCATGACAGCAAAATCTGCACTATATAATATGCAATATATTATAATGTCGTTCCTTGCATTCTGAGCTTTTGCACCGTGCCTCAAAAGAAGTTTTTGACCACATCTGAGGTATTGTCCACAGGAGAAACTCCGCAACAAATTGTACAACTTTTGATTTTTACTGTTTGTTCTTGTGAAAATAAAATATTTGGGGCTTAAGTAAAAATTTTATGGCGAAAATCTTAATTTTAAGATTTTCCCTCCACATTTCTTTCATTCTTGTGAAGCACCTAAAGGGTTAATACACTTCTTGAATGTGGTTTTGAGCACTTTGAGGGATGCAGGTTTTTAAAAATGGTTTAACTTTTGTTTTTTATGTCATATAGGCTCCTCAGTCACTTAATTTGTGATGATGTCCCTTAAAAAAAATTTTTTTTATTTTGTTGGAAATATTAGAAATTGCTGATCAACTTTTTAGATTTTCTAAATTAATTTTTTTAAATATTTTTGAAAATAAACTCAAATCCTTGCAAACTAAATTTACTACTAATATATGAAGTACAACATGTCGTGAGAAAACAATCTCAGAATCGGTGGTATCCGAGTTGTATGCTCATAAAGTGACAGTGGTCAGAATTGTAAAATTTGGCTTGGTCAGGAAGGGGAAAAAACACTTCCAAGTGAAGGGGTTAAAGGGAACCTGTCATGTAATATGCTCTTAATATGCAGATATGGGGTTAATAGCATTATGAGAGCCCCGTTGCCATGATAAAGTGACCTTTATTCCTCCCGGCAGGCTTTGTCTTTCAGTTATAGGGTGGTGGCACCTGCACTGTTTCAGTCACTTCTCAGTCAGTAATGAGGATAAATATCACGTGACCTCACTGGCCCAGTTCTGGCCTTCTCTATGGGAGTTACATTTCAGTCAGAACTGTGGACACCTGTTTTGATCCCAAGGACGCTGCCGATGAATGATTGGACACAGTCATAGTGGGTTTGAAGTGCATACCCTTAGAGTGAAATGAAATGTCTGGTTAAACAAAACTAAAATTGGCGCCAGAACTTGCAGCGCCCTGTATCTCCACAACAAATTGGAGAAGAAGAAAAAGTTGTCATGTGCAGAAATGTACAGTTTGTAATGCTATAATTAGTAAAAGGGTCCTCTTACCAACATAGGACGTACAGTTATGTCATATGTCGGTTCCTTGACTTTGATCCTGGCTTGCTTGACGTCCAGCAGATGATGGTTGTGATGTTCATCCATCATATGCCTCCAACAGACGTGGGTGTTGCGCAGTGCCACCTGCAACTCAATGCTGATGTTAATCTTTGGTCATGGGGGCACGTTATTTTATGTGCCCATCAGCGTTCCCGTCACATGATTGCAGGTCGCCGATGGATCGCTATGACAACTGGGGTTCTGTTGAAGACTGAAAGGGGTATTCCCATCTCCAATATCCTATCCCCCTATCTCCATATGCATACAAAAAAGGCGGAACACTGAGTTGATGCCACAAAAGTTATAAAAATCAAAGCAAGTTTTATTAGAAATTTACACATACATATTAAAATGCTTAGAAAGATTGGTTAAAAAAGTAGAAATGAGGGCAAAAGATAGTGACAATGAGCCCAGAGATTAAGCGGTCAGTGGCACTAATTAAGGAGCTCAATGGGTATTAGCAATTATTTGGTACATATTCATAATATTCATACATGTCCCTCCTGGGAGTACTGTATGTATCCAGTGTTGCATTGTGTCCCTGGTTTGTATATACTGTGCCAAAATACACTGTGGGTCTCAAAAGATGAACTCTGCATTGTGGCCACAGTATAACAGAGTTCCAAGAAAATGCATAGCACAGTAGCGTACAAAGACTGTTTGGCAGTAGAAAATCTACCACAAGGTACACACATGTATCCCAATAGCAGGAAGATGGACCAAATGACTAACATGTAGATGGTAGGAAGAAGTATGTTAATTACCCATGGCTGACAGCAGTGCACACTTTGTCTGCGGTCCCCAATGCACGTTTCGCTGGTGAGTCACTTCTTCAGGGGGCCTATCCTAATATGTAGTAGATGTCATAGCAATAATATTAGCAAATACCACAAATTAGAAATATAGTAGTTGTTCTGATTCACTTTCTCCTTACTCATGTGCAGGCATTGCAGGACCTTGGGTATCCATGGTATAGTTACGACATCTGATAAAGTGACAGTTATATAGTTTCTAGTGGTCGTAACCATTGATACCTATGGTCCTGCAATGCCTGCACACGAGGAAAGATACATAGGGAATCAGAAGAATTATACTACATTCCTAATTGGAGGTATTTGCTAATATTATTATCACACCTACTACATATTGGGATAGGATCTTGGTGATGGGAATACCTTTTTAAGTGCCTGTCATAGCGGAGCTCCCTTGAAATCTAGCCTTTGGCTAGGCATCAAAGGAGACTTACTAGATGCAGCACTACTGTGGTATAGCACAAGCCGTCAGCTTGATCTGTTAAAATATAAAAATACCAATAAAGGTTTAATACTAGACTGCTTAGGGCTGTCCTGTTAAGTGCACAGTGACATGGTTTATGCTCTTCTGATAAACATAGCATTAACGAAGTATCCTATCTTATTTACACCTTTACTTGTTGTACAGCATATGCTCATTTTGCTTTTTTAGGGTTTTTTGTCTGTGAAATGGTCACAGTGTGAACATGCTGTTAAACTTTTCACGTATACCAATTTATAGTCCGGCACAGGCTTTTGGTTTTGTTATAAAAATAACTTAATTGGTAAATAGGAAAAGAATAAAAAATCCCAAAATTGTTCGATTTTTTTTTTTTTTTTTTTTTGTTACTGCAATACCACAAAATGCTGTAACAAGCAATCTAAGTGTCAGATCTATCCCAAATTGTATCAATAAAAAATGTCATCTGGCCCCTGCATAAAATAAGCCCTTACACGGGTCCATCGACCACAAAATTAAAATGTTACAGGTTTCGGAAAATGGCAACACCGTAAAATAAAAAATAAGTAAAGTTCTGATTTGTTTATTTATTTTCACCACCAAAATAATAAAATAGCTAGACCAGTTAGTTATCGCACCAATACTGATGAGCATGGTATTGTGAGGTCATTTTACCATACAACGTATGCCGTAAAAACCGTTACCAAAAAAACTGTCAGAATTGTGTGGGGTTTTTTTTCCACTATTTCATTGCACTGGGAATTTTTGTTGCCCATTTTCCAGTACATTGTGGTAAAACGAATGGGGTCATTCAAAGGTACAATTCGTCCCCCAAAGTCAAAGCCCTCATACGTCTGCCGACAGAAAAATAAAAGTTATGGCTCTTGGGAGGACAAAGCTGAAATTATCCTCAGCAGGAAGGGGTTAAAAGCATCAGCAGATTAAACAGTTAGCAAACTGAAGAGATGTGCCAGATGATCCTTCTGCGTCTGCCGTGATTATATGCAAATCTTCTTAACGTTGACTCTTCTTTTTCCTCAGGCTCACAATCCTTTTGCATTAATCATTTAATTGGAGAAGGTGCTTTTGCACATGTGTATCAAGCATCCGTATGGGATATCCACACACAGAGCGATCACAAAGTGATTTTGAAGGTAGTTGCAGGAATCCATATATTTTATGCTATGCGGAGAATGAGTAGGGGTTCTTGTAACTATAAGAAAACCAACCTCTGGTCTCCTTCACAGGTTCAGAAGCCGGGGAAGCCATGGGAATTCTACATTGGAACACAGATTTCCCAGCGAATGAAGCCAGAGTTACGGCATCTGTATATCCGTTTCCATTCTGCACACATTTTCCAGAATGGCAGTGTCCTGGAGGGAGAGCTGTACAATTTTGGGTCATTACTGGTGAGATCCCTTGTATTTCCTGCTGCAGAGATATGTCTTGTAAAGCAAGCCTTTGTTAAGTCTTAAGGTACCGTCACACTAAGCGACGCTGCAGCGATACCGACAACGATCCGGATCGCTGCAGCGTCGCTGTTTGGTCGCTGGAGAGCTGTCACACAGACAGCTCTCCAGCGACTAACGATGCCGGTAACCAGGGTAAACATCGGGTTACTAAGCGCAGGGCCGCGCTTAGTAACCCGATGTTTACCCTGGTTACCATCGTTAAACTAAAAAAAACAACCACTACATACTTACCTACCGCTGTTTGTCCCCGGCGCTGTGCTTTCCTGCACTGACTGTGAGCACAGCGGCCGGAAAGCAGAGTGGTGACGTCACCGCTCTGCTTTCCGGCTGCCCGGCGCTCACAGCCAGAGCAGAGAAGCACAGCGCCGGGGACAGACACGGAAGGTAAGTATGTAGTGGTTGTTTTTTTACTTTAACGATGGTAACCAGGGTAAACATCGGGTTACTAAGCGCGGCCCTGCGCTTAGTAACCCGATGTTTACCCTGGTTACCAGTGAAGACATCGCTGAATCGGTGTCACACACGCCGATTCAGCGATGTCAGCGGGAGATCCAGCGACGAAACAAAGTGCTGGACTTTCTGCCCCGACCAGCGATATCACAGCAGGGGCCTGATCGCTGCTGCCTGTCACACTGGACGATATCGCTAGCCAGGACGCTGCAACGTTACGGATCGCTAGCGATATTGTCTAGTGTGATGGTACCTTTAGGCTACTTTCACACTAGCGTCGGAATCTCCCCGTCGCAATGCGTCGGGCAGAGATTCCGACGCTAGCGTTTAACGCACTGCACAACGGAGGCAGCGGATGCATTTCTCCGGCGCATCCGCTGCCCCATTGTGAGGTGCGGGGAGGTGGGGGCGGAGTTCCGGCCGCGCATGCGCGGTCGGAAAAAGCGGTCCGTCAGGAGCAAAAAACGTTACATGTAACGTTTTTTGCTCCCGGCGGTCCGCCACAACACGGCGCAACCGTCGCACAACTGTTGCGACGTGTGGCAAAGCGTCGCAATGCGTCGCTAATGTTAATCTATGGGGCAAAAACGCACCCTGCAAACAACTTTGCAGGATGCGTTTTTTGCCATAAACGACGCATTGCGACGTCTGGCAAAAAACGCCAGTGTGAAAGTAGCCTTATAAACCCTTTAACAGCCAGGGTGTTTTGCTCATAAATGACTGGACATTCTTCAGTAATTCTAGCTTTTTGATTTGTTGGGCTGCCAAATTTAAATATTTTTTTGGACTTGTAGGCTGTGTGCACACGTTGCTGATTTTTTGCGTTTTTCCCGCTTTTTTTGCGATAAAAACGCTATAAAACCGCAAAAAAGGCATAGAATATGCATCCCATCATTTAGAATGAATTCCGGATGTTTTGTGCACATGATGCGTTTTTTTTCTGTGAAAAAAACGCAGCGCGGTAAAAAAACGCAGCATGTTCATTAATTTTAAAAAAAAAACATTTTAATGTATTGTTAGTCCTCTGTAAAAGGTTTTGGTAGGTATGGGGAAAAAACTGCAAAGTAAGGATATTTTCAAGAATATAAACTTTATGTGTATTAACAAAATGCATAGTAAACAAGCAAAAGAGAAATCAAAATGATATTTGGTGTGACGAAGTACCATAGTTGCTTCAAAACCACATAATTTGTTATCGGTATACTTGTCACTTGTGCACAAATTTAGAATGAACTTTGCAGAGACGTTATTCCAGAAATCTTCGAGAACTAACCACAGATCTTCGGTGGATGTAGGCTTGTTTAGATCCTTCTGTTTCTTAATATAATCGATGCAAATTGTCTCTTCAAAGAGGAGGACTAGAACTCTAGTGCCACCTATTGGAAGTAGCAATCCTAAAGTCAATATCGACCCTTTAACGAGCCTTGTCACTAGTGAAGAGATACTCTGTGTCATTGGTACTCGGTGACTATGGTATTACCGGTTATGACAGGCAATCTCCGGACGCAGGGCGGGGATTCTAGCATGGCGCTTGAGCAACTGGCAATACTTGATGCGTACCCCAACACCCCGATGCGCATGCTCACTCATCACTAGCCGCTACACTACACGATTGTAGCTCACACAGAGCCCCTACATGAAGTCAGGAGTGGTTAGAAGCTGCTTCTGCCCTTTTCTCTGTGTCCCCCTCTCAGATGCAGTAGACTGGCTCCTGCTGGATTGCAGAAGCGTTAACCCCTTCATGACATGATGTATATTTACGTCACATGTCGTCTCCCAGACTTTAATGCAGACTCATATGCCAAGTTTTCCAGGCAGATGATGGCTCTGCCCCTGGTTGTTAACATTGCAAATGGCAGTGACATTTAACACACACCAGCAGGTAGGCATGTCATTCCACACACCCCTGACGTCATCGTGGGGCATCTGTGGGTTGCCATGACAGCCGAGGGTGTGCTGAAGACCTTCAGGCTTGTCATGACAATTCTTCTGTGAAAGACAGCATTTCGTTGGTTTTGAGAGGTGAACATACTGTTTGCTATACAGAGCAATGCATGAGCACTGCTATGTATAGTACAAGCGATCACATGATTGCAGCCAAGTCACCAAAAAGGACTAACACAATACAGTTAGTGGGGAATAGTTTTTTAAATATGAAAAAAAACTCAAAAGTTTAAATCGCCCCCTTTTGTCACATTAATTTTTTTTTTAAATACACATTTGTTTTTGCTGCATTCATCAACATCCAATCAGTAAAATGCATAACAGTAAAAAAAATTGCGTGTTTTTTTGTTGTTGTTGCAATATTTCAATAAAATGCTGTAATACAATGCGATCAAAACACTGTTATCTACTCCAAAATGGTATCAATAAAAACATTAGCCCAGGGTGCAAAAAAATATGCTCTCATATATCCCCATATCCTGAAAATTGAAGACATTACGTGTCTCAGCACATTGGCAAATTCAAATTTTTTTCACATCTAAAAAAAAAAATAATAAAACTATTCATGTTTGGTATCTGTGTAATCGTACTTACCTGGGGAATCATATTATTTTTACCATACAGTGAACAAGGTAAAAATGAAAATCAGTTGTGGAATTACACTGTTTTTGCAATTTTAACATACTTTTCCCGTTCCTTGTGCATGACATGATAAAATGAATGATGTCATTCTAAGGCTTGGTTCCCATTGCGTTAATGGGAAAGCGCTAACGGACAGCGTTGCACGGCGAAATTAACGCCGTGCAACGCGTCCGTTAGCGTGCCCATTCACAGCAATGGGAACGCGCAGCACTAGCGCGTGCCATGTTCGGCACGCGCTAGCGACGCGCCGGTGTTTCCTGGCGCGCCGCGGACGCTGCGAGCAGCGTCCGAGGCGCGCCCGCGGTCCGTTCCCCGCTCTCGCAGATCGGGGATCTGCGAGAGCGGGGACGTTACCGCGACCCCGGGACGCGGCCACATTAAAAACATTGCGTTAGTGCAACCCGTTTAGCGCTAGCGGGTTGCGCTAACGCAATGTGACCCTAGCCTAAAGCACAACTTGTCCCGTAAAGAAAACAGGCCCTCATATGGGTTGGGCGATCTAAAAATAAAAAAGTTATGGCTGAAAAAAATCTCCTGGTCATGAAGGGGTTAAACCAGCGCTGTATTGATGATAATAGTATTGGTTTTTAAGACTTTTTTTTTACCCAAGCAATTCAGTTTCTTTTACCTCCATGGATTTCCTGTTGCTCCTATGTTGTATGTGTTTGGTTAACATTGGTGTTTATATGCTGTAATTGTAGAATGCCATTAATTTGTACAAGAAGCTGACTGACAAAGTGATGCCGATGCCACTTGTCATGTACTTTGCGATCAACATCCTATACATAGTGGAGCAACTCCATGACATCGGTATCATCCATGGAGACATCAAACCTGACAACTTTGCCCTGGGAGATAAGTAAGTGCTAATAGTGTCATGTCTTCTGCTATTCGTGTCTTGGCTGCTACTCGCTTCTATTGCTCATTATGCATTTTTTGTTCTTTAGGAGGAAAAACTCTATTTTCATAAATGCTTTAATACTATATTCTTGCTTTTTTCTTTTTGCAGGGACATGTGAATAGTCACTTTTTTTTAACTATAATCCATACACATTTATTAAAACCACACAAACTATACATGTTAATTATGGACTTCTGACTATACCTTACTTATAAGGCTATGTGCACACTTTGCAGATTCCACTGCGGATTTTTCCGCAGCGGAATTGCAAAATCTGCAGTGAAAACCCATCGCGGTTTTTACTGCGGATTTATCGCGGTTTTTACTGCGTTTTCTTCTGTGGATTTTCAACTGCAGTTTTCTATTGGAGCAGCTGAAAATCCGCAGAAAAGAAGTGACATGCTGCGGAATGTAATCCGCAGCGTTTCCGCGCGGATTTTTCTGCAGCATGTGCACAGCGTTTTTTGTTTCCCATAGGTTTACATTGAAATGTAAACTCATGGGAAACTGCTGCGGATCCGCAGCGGTCAAATCCGCTGCGGATCCGCAGCAAAATCCGCAAAGTGTGAATATAGCCTAAAGGTTCAGTCGTCGTCTTGCACAACTTCTGGCTATAACCAGTCCATCTTATGCACCAGACTGGTCGCAGGGAACGCTCCGAAGCCAATATTTTATTTTACCGCGTGCGCAAGGCTAAATCTGTCCTTGCATGCTTGGTGAGGATAACACTATAATGGGATGGAGTTACATATTAGAACACCGGAATGGTGATGGAGGGAGCTGGGATGGCTGAGAAGACTGAGCACTCAGAAGAAGAGCAGGACTCATGGAGCAGATGTCATTGATGACTTTCTGTTTCAGGGCAGGAGTGTATACAAATAGCCCCTTAACTTGAGGGGAAGGAGGAACAGCTTGTAGAGTTAGGAAAGTGAAGAAAGCCAGCCCATGGAACAGATGTCACTGTTGATCGAAGCCTAGTGAGGGTCATCAGAAGCTGAAAAATAAATGAAACTGGAAGCAACTGTAACTAATGGTAGAGATTCTCGTACTTCCACTAGATGAGCAATATGAAATGTGGGTTAGGTCTCAGACGCCCCTTTACCCCGCAGCCTGTTTTCACCTTCCTGATCAGGCCAAATTCTAGCCCTGTCACTTTGAGGTTATAGCTCTGGAAGGCTTCAACGGATCCCACTGATTCTGAGACTGCTTTTTTGTAACCCCCACTGTACACCAATATCGCCGTTTTGCTGCTCGCTTCTTCTGTCGGGTGTGAGGGGAACATAGCCAGCTCCACAGCCTATAGGACCATTCTCCCATAGGCAGCATTATATTCGTTATCTCGGTTACACTTTCCTTCTATACCTTATGACATATTGGTGTACAGTGGGTTTTTTTTTCCTTGGAAGCTCTTTTGGTGTAAAAATTATGGAATCACCGGCCTTAGAGGATATTCATTCAGTTGTTTAATTTTGTAGAAAAAAAGCAGATCACAGACATGGCACAAAACTAAAGTCATTTCAAATGGCAACTTTCTGGCTTTAAGAAACACTAAAAGAAATCAAGAACAAAAATGTGGTAGTCAGTAATGGTTACTTTTTTAACCAAGCATAGGGGAAAAATTTTGGAATCGCTCAATTCTGAGGAAAAAATTATGGAATCATGAAAAACAAGCAAAAAAAACACTCCAGCACATCACTAGTATTTTGT
Source organism: Ranitomeya imitator (assembly GCF_032444005.1). Lineage (NCBI taxonomy): Eukaryota > Metazoa > Chordata > Amphibia > Anura > Dendrobatidae > Ranitomeya > Ranitomeya imitator. Next base: position 145,921,745 of record NC_091286.1, on the reverse strand, counting down.
TGCACCACCTCTGACTTTTCTAACAGCTTGCAGTCTCTGAGGCGTGTGCAGTGTACAGATGAAGCGCTCTGCTTCCCGGGGCTTCAGGAAAATGGCCGCTGGAGGCTGCGCGTGCGCAGATGGAGATCGCGGCGGCCATTTTCCTGAAGCCCCGGGAAGCAGAGCGCTCCATCTGCGCACGCGCGGCCTCAGGAAAATGGCCGCCACCACCGATAACAACAGGATTCACCCGGCTCTGCTGCTTACCGGGCTGCTGCATCACCTCACCGGAGAAAGGGACCCCGCTTACTGCGCCTCCTCTGCCGCCACAGTAAGCCTGCATTGCGACTATTAGACGCACCCTCCATTTCCCCCCCTTTTCTGGGGGGAAAAAGTGCGTCTTGTAGTCCGAAAAATACGGTAACTGAATGAACATCCCCCAAGGCCGGTGATTCCATAATTTTTGCCAGGGGTTGTACTAGTGCAGAGCACTGGTACTGACTGCATATAGGTACACTGCTGTATCTGCATTCCCTGAGATTCACTCTTTTACAATGTCCTGTGCAGGAATTGTGCATACAACATTAATTGGGTAGGCCTATTCATCAGCTCCCTAGCATTCTCCTGAACTTTTCTAGTATTATACAGCGCAGACCACATTCCTCGGCAGGCTATGAGTTTTTCTTGATGTCACAGTGTGTGCATTTGTCAGGTTTTGTACTGTTGCTACCCCCGCATACTGTTGCACACTTCTATTTACATACCTACTTTGCTGTGTTTTTTTCTCCTCCTTTTTGAGTTTTTTTTACCTTTTTTATTTGTTTTTCATTTTAAGACTGAATAAAAATGATTTGTGATTTTATCATTTTGCGTTGGAATCACTTCCTATCTAAGGCCTCATTCACACATCAGTATTTGCATGCCAAAACCAGGAGTGTCTCCAAAACAGAGGACAAGTGTCAATCCTTCACGTATAATTTTTCTCTGTAAGTTCTACTCCTGATTTTGGCATTCAAATATTGATCAAAAAATACTGACATGTGAATGAGGCCTAACAGTGATAAACCGTATAAGATTATGTTGAATTATTTAGTTTGAAGTGTCTAACGCTTATTATTGGACATATAGGAACAGCACTGACAAAAATGCACACTGCAGTGCTATAGCATGCAATTCAAATTTTATTCATGTCATTACTGCTCTAGAAAAGAGGAAAAAACATAGTTACTTGCCACATAATTTGGCCAACTCATGCATGCCCAGCAGTCACAGCAAGGTGACCTTTGTTGCTGGGAACCTTTGCTAATGTGAATCTTGTCCCGGGCTGAAAGCCTACATTTATATGGGAAGGTAGGATTCTGCTGTTATTAAAACCACCATGGGCTGAGGGGCAGAGTGCTCGGTCAGAGCCTATAGGTACCGTCACATTTAGCGATGCTGCAGCGATCCAGACAACGATCCTGATCGCTGCAGCGTCGCTGTTTGGTCGCTGGAGAGCTGTCACACAGACAGCTCTCCAGCGACCAACGGTGTCGGTCCCCTGGTAACCAGGGTTAACATCGAGTTACTAAGCGCAGGGCCGCGCTTAGTAACCCGATGTTTACCCTGGTTACCAGCGTAAACGTAAAAAAACAAACACTACATACTTACCTTCCGGTGTCTGTCCCCCGGCGCTGTGCTTCCCTGCACTGACTGTGAGCGCCAGCCGGAAAGCACAGCGGTGACGTCACCAGAATGACAGACACCGGAATGTAAGTATGTAGTGTTTGTTTTTTTACGTTTACGCTGGTAACCAGGGTAAACATCGGGTTACTAAGCGCGGCCCTGCGCTTAGTAACCCGATGTTTACCCTGGTTACCAGTGAAGACATCGCTGAATCGGCGTCACACACGGCGATTCAGCGATGTCTGCAGGAGGTCCAGCGACGAAACAAAGTTCTGGACTTTCTGCACCGACCAACGATGGCACAGCAGGATCCTGATCGCTGCTGCCTGTCAAACTGAACGATATCGCTAGCCAGGACGCTGCAACGTCATGGATCGCTAGCGATATTGTTCAGTGTGAAGGTACCTTTAGTATTCAAATATCAAGACTGATCGTCACTTCCAAACAAATCAGGTGTGTACAGGTGCTCACTAAGAGTAGCCATCTCCATAGATAACTAACAAGTTGCATGCTATAGCGTTAGAGTGCAACTTTATTTATGTATGGAGATGGCTACTCATGATATGCATCTGTTCACACCAGTACACTGTTTGAGACAGTGTGTTGATATTTGTACAATACAAAGTGCACACACTATATTTTCATAGTTTCAGCAAATACAAAAATTAACAGAACTTCTTTTATTAGTAGAGAAAGCATCACCAGGTATTTTCCTTGATGACTCTCAAGACTATCATGCAGTATTTTATGCCTGTTTTATATTTCTATCTCCTCAGGTTTATGTCAAATGGATCCTGTAATCTGGACCTTTTATCTCACGGACTGGCACTGATTGATCTGGGTCAAAGTATAGATATGGCTCTATTCCCCAAGGGAACAGTGTTCACTGGAAAGTGTGAGACATCAGGATTCCAGTGTACAGAAATGCTCTCAAATAAGCCATGGAATTATCAGGTACTTTGAGAATCCTTCTTATGGGTCATCCTATAAATATTCTCTTTAAGGTTTAAAAGTATTTTCTTGGATGGCAGAATAACCAATTAATATTTTTCCAGCATTAATATCTTAAATACAAATTTTGCAAGACATTTGATTTCTGCTCTTAGCACTTGAAAGGTTGAGCGTGGAGTATCAAGAAAGCATGACCAACTACTTTTAACAGATTTATCAAGGAGGTTGTCCACTAATTTTTCGTTAATTACCTATCCTTAGGATAGGTCATCAATGTCAGCACTGCCGCGACCAGCTGTTATTGGTTGCAATGGCCTCCAGCAGAAAGCATTCATTTGCGGAGCTGCTGTGTTTTCTAGTAGTGGTCGAGGCTTGGTACTACACATCCATCTCCTGTGCAAATCAATAGGAGGCGGATTTGTAGTACCCCCCCCCCCCGGCGGCCACTATCAGAGACTTCCAGCTCCGCAAGTGAGTACTTAGAACAGGCGAATGCTGTCACCGATCACAGCTGATCAGCAGGGGTGCCGGATGTCGGACTCTGGACGATCAGACATTGATAACCTATTCTAAGGATAAGTCCTCAATGAAAAAGTAGTGGACAACCGCTTTATGCCAGAAAATGTCACAAATATTATATCAAATTTAAACCTGACAAATTAATAATAGGTGTTTGCTGTTTTTAAATATTTGGCGCAATTTATTCCAATTTTACTGACAAAATGCTATGAGTCTGCCCTGATGAGTTCGGTGTTTTGCTTTTAAATAAACTACTAATTACCAAGCTGTATCTTGAAGAAGCTGAGAATCAGTCCTAAGAGTTGAGGCCAGATTCTTGAATCCCTCTTTTTCCTCTTGTGGCAAATGCATAACTTGCTGTGCTATATACTGTGGTGGATTTAGAGTAGCCATGTCCCTAGCAGTTTAGAGGGCATGGGCCCCCCAAGCACCTGATGTATCAGGGTGACATGTCACATAATTTCATTGAGAGATTCTCTGGTGCACATCTGCAAATGCAAAATGACAGAGCTCATGTGAAATTTTCCCTTATGCACAGCGCTATACATAATATGAAGATTTTGGGATTTTACACTAAACTTTTTCCCTGAGCCTTTATTGGGGGACTCAGGAATCATAGGTGTATGCTGCTGACACTAGGCAATAAAAAAGTTAGTTCCTCCTCAGCAGCTTACAGCTCACCAACCACAACCAAGCTGATAAGTTAGTGTGAAAGCAGTAGGAGAAGCAACTGAAAATAAAATACAGACTGGCCCAACAGAGGTATTTAGAAAGGGTAGGTGCTGTGTCCCCCAGTGAAGGTTCCAAGAGATTTTACGGTAATAACCCAAAATCTTCATTTCTCCATTGCTTCATTGGGGACATAGGAAACCATAGGACATCCCCCAAGGGTGGGAAGACAAACAAGGACTAGTCAAAAGTATGAGCAGAGGTGAGAATCTCAGGTCTGAGACCGGCCACTCTAATATGCAAAACATTTTAAAGGAGGCAAAAAAAAAGTGAGTTCAGTAGAAACTGGAAGGTAAAAACAGATAACTGAGCAACAGCTTAGTACAAGAGGCCTGATGATGAATAGTGCCGTAGGTGCAGATAGAGAGCAGGAAGACAGTAATAGAGCGCTTTCTCTTGCCAATATACATCCGGAATTGTAGAGCGGATTGAGACTATAAGACCATTAAGATGACTCTCCATATAAGGGGCGGCATCAAAAAGAGCTTGCTGGGTTCCCACGCTTCGAGGTAGCAAGACGTGCTGTGATTGGTTGTAGGCGGAGAGCGTTGGAGAGCCTAACAACTGACTGGCTGGGATGGCGGGGGCATATCCCGGCTGCAGGAGCAGGCCTCGAGTTAAGCCAATGACTAAATTAAAGACAAATCCGCCAGAGAGAACCAGGGCAGGGTGGGGGCTGGGTTGGAAAATTAATATAAAAAAAAGAGACCTGTCCATGACCCCATAACCCCCTTTTTAGTTTCCTGGAACTTAGTGAGAGGGGATACCTGTCCTGAAGGCTTCAACTTTCATCTTTGCAGCATGAGGAGAAAGACTGTCATCAGGCATCACGGGGTTGTCAGAAAAAGAAAAGCTATTGTCACGAAGTGACTGTCCTGGCGTTACCCAACCTGACGAGGGGACAGTCACAAAATGGCGAAACACACAAGGGGACACTCTAACAACGGTGGGCCCTGTCGTTAGGGAACGGACACCTCCTGCACTCACCTGAGGATGTGCCCTGCTCTTACTAGCGTCTCTACATGGGTTCTTTCAACCCTTCGCCGAGCAGGATACCTAGTCCCTCACTTGCCCTGCTTATATCCCTAAGTAGGGAACTGGCAGGTGAGAGCACTGGTCCAACTGCTGCACTAATACAACACAGGGGAAGTTATAGACAACAAAGGGACAAAGAAACAATAGCACCACATTTAGCTTTCTCTGCTGAAATGCACCGCACAGCAGAGTGAGGCACCAGATATCAGTATTCAGCTGAAGAACCACACCACTCGGCAAGCTCCTTATCCAGCTAGGTTGGTCTCCAGAAGGACCTGTATAACCAACAGTCAGCTGATGCATCAGGTGACCTTATAAAGGAAGTTGGGAGTGGTCAACACCGACATCAGCAGAACTAGCAGCAATGCAATTACACCAGAGGCCACCCGGTAAAAACTGCAGTAACCCTTGATAGCCTGAAAGGAAAAAAGTTTTAATCTGAGAGGCCAGCTCTGCCGTAAATCCAAACATCGATCGTGACCGCTATTTGAACAAAAAAATCAATAGATAACAAATGTCAATTCCATATAACAAACTTCATTTTTTTAAGTTGCGACACCAACACAGACAGGACTGTTTAAAAATACAGAGAATGACAGGACATGGAAAAAAAAAACAAAAAAAAAAAAAATAAAACCGATGGGAGCAGGCCAGAACATACAGCACTAATAAATGTAATCAATGTATACCATATTTAAAGAGTGAAGAATTTATGCCCTAATATGAACAGTAAAATGATATACAATTTGAGCAGTATAAAGTGCAGTGCAAAAAATATTTTTAGTGATAATCACCTAAATGTCATATGAGTTCATATTAGAAGGTAAAATCCATAACCATTAAGTGCAACATTGCAGTCAAGGAAAGTGCACAGCGCAGTGTATTTGAAGTTATATCTCCATGAGAGTAAAAGGAGGGAAAGTACCGGTAATACTAATCGGAGTTTTATATTCTAATAGCAGTGTCTCTCTCTGTTTCATTGAATCAGCAATGCCATCTGCAATTAAACCTCCTGTTTGGGACAGGCAAAACAACAAGTTCTTCCAGTCCTTAATAAAAATGCTAGGAGTTAAATCCTCAGCTTGTAACTTGTTAGTCACTGTAAATGGGTCATGAAGCAATTCCTTCAATTCAGCCACCTGTGTCCATTGACCTTCATGTAGTGTTACCTGAGGGTTGGCCATAATCTACAAGGAAGGGTTTCAGCTCAAGCAATTGCTCAATCATTAAATAGGTGCTACCCCACCGAGTGGCTTGATCCACAATTGCCCGTTTTCTTCAGGATGGAATCAATTTTAGGGGCTCTGGCAGCAATAGCCAATTTTTTCACTTTGCTAATCAGAGTTCCAGCATGTCCCTCTTGCAGACTAAATCTTATTTCCAGCTGCAGCGTGTGCACAACACAGCGCGTGTGATGAATAGGAAAGAGGTGTGAAGCAGCTTCAACAAGATCATCTAATTGTAAAGAATCATTTTGCTGTTCTGTAGTAATATCTGTTTGTTTCTCAGTTATGGGAATAGGACTGTGGCCTTCCATCTCCCAACATACATACTGAATGTGAAATGTTCTTCTAGCTGCTGGTCACCTTCATTATTCACTTTCATCAGTTTAATTGTATTAATTATGTTTGAAGCATTATCAGTTACAATAGCAAGAACCTGTTCTTTTTTGAGTTCATAATCTTGTAGAACTTTTTCCACTTAACTCTGGAGAAACTGGCTGCTCTAATGAGCTTTAGTATCTTTTGCTGCCAGCATCTTATTAACAATTTTTTTGCTGTCACAAACATATCGAACGTTGATGGCAAAATAGTTAACTCGGTGACATGCGCAGGCATCTTTTTTAAGAAACACAATGCGTTTCTTGAGAATCTTTTTAAGATCTTCCTTTTAGTTTAGGGCTTCTTCAATCACTAATTTTCTAATACTTTTTTTTTCCAGAGAAACACCAAGTTTGCGGGCCATTTCTGCCTTAAGAGCTATAAAAGCTGGCCGTGCAAATAATAATAATGGTACACTGTCCTTCACAACAAGCTCGATGAGCTGCCTTTTAAACACATATTCTATCATTGTTACAGTAACTTTGTCACTTACAAAATATCTTGTAACTGATGTTTGAGACCTTCTTTCCTCCTCCTTTGCCTGGCAGGAAGTGCTGGTCTCTGGTTTCTTGGTGCTGCTGTGATCTTTGACAATCACAGCTGTGTAAACACCTGGGTGGCAGCGTTGTAAATGTCTTTTTAGATTGGAAGCTCTTGAAGGAGCATTTTTATCACTGCCTGAGTATGCGCTGATTTTGGCATCACTGCATTTGTTTTCATCTGGGTCACTTAAACAACATTTTGTGTCAGTGTATATCTTGAGTCGCTGTGAAATGCTCAAATATAGCTGACTTCATAAGATGCTTCTTAGACATTTTGTAATTATGTAAATTCACTCTCAAAATATTGTCCTGTAAAAAAATAAGATATATTTTAATTCTTGCAAGAGTAGGGAATCATGCACTGTATACAGTCATTGCCAAAAGTATTAAAACCCTCCAATTCTGTCAGATAATATTCAGTTTCTTCCTGAAAATGATTGCAAACACAAATGCTTTGGGATTATTATGTACAATTAATTTGTCTTAAATGAAAAAACACAAAAGAGAATGAAGCAAAAAGCAGAACATTGATCATTTCACACAAAACTCCAAAAATGGGCCAGACAAAAGTATTGGCACCCTCAGCCTAATACTTGGTTGCACAACCTTTAGCCAAAATAACTGCGACCAACCGCTTCCGGTAACCATCAGTGAGTTTCTTACAATGCTCTGCTGGAATTTTAGACCATTCTTCTTTGGCAAACTGCTCCAGGTCCCTGATATTTGAAGGGTGCCTTCTCCAAACTGCCATTTTTAGATCTCTCCACAGGTGTTCTATGGGATTCAGGTCTGGACTCATTGCTGGCCACCTTAGAAGTCTCCAGTGCTTTCTCTCAAACCATTTTCTAGTGCTTTTTGAAGTGTGTTTTGGGTCATTGTCCTGCTGGAAGACCCATGACCTCTGAGGGAGACCCAGCTTTCTCACACTGGGCCCTACATAATGCTGCAAAATTTGTTGGTAGTCTTCAAACTTCATAATGCCATGCACACGGTCAAGCAGTCCAGTGCCAGAGGCAGCAAAGCAACCCCAAAACATCAGGGAACCTCCGCCATGTTTGACTGTAGGGACCGTGTTCTTTTCTTTGAATGCCTCTTTTTTTCTCCTGTAAACTCTATGTTGATGCCTTTGCCCAAAAAGCTCTACTTTTGTCTCATCTGACCAGAGAACATTCTTCCAAAACGTTTTAGGCTTTTTCAGGTAAGTTTTGGCAAACTCCAGCCTGGCTTTTTTTTTTTGTCTCGGGGTAAGAAGTGGGGTCTTCCTGGGTCTCCTACCATACAGTCCCTTTTCATTCAGATGTCGACGGATCGTACGGGTTGACACTGTTGTACCCTCGGACTGCAGTGCAGCTTGAACTTGTTTGGATGTTAGTCTAGGTTATTTATCCAACATCCGCACAATCTTGCGTTGAAATCTCTTCTCAGTTTTTCTTTTCCGTCCACATCTAGGGAGGTTAGCCACAGTGCCATGGGCTTTAATCTTCTTGATGACACTGCGCACGGTAGACACACGAACATTCAGGTCTTTGGAGATGGACTTGTAGCCTTGAGATTGCTCATGCTTCCTCACAATTTGGTTTCTCAAGTCCTCAGACAGTTCTTTGGTTTTCTTTCTTTTCTCCATGCTCAATGTGGTACACACAAGGACACAGGACAGAGGTTGAGTCAACTTTAATCCATGTCAACTGGCTGCAAGTGTGATTGTTATTGCCAACACCTGTTAGGTGCCACAGTTAAGTTACAGGTGCTGTTAATTACACAAATTAGAGAAGCATCACATGATTTTTCGAAGGGTGCCAATACTTTTGTCCACCCCCTTTTTATGTTTGGTGTGGAATTATATCCAATTTGGCTTTAGGACAATTCTTTTTGTGTTTTTTTTTCATTTAAGACAAATTAAATTATGATAATACCAAAGAATTTGTGATTGCAATCATTTTCAAGAAGAAACTGAGTATTATCTGACAGAATTGCAGGGGTGTTAATACTTTTGGCCATGACTGTAATTTAGGATTGAAATAAAACAATCTTTGCATAAATCAATAGGACAGATAAGTATAAAGTTTGTAAAATATGTTGTTAGATAGCTTTACTCTGAACTTTCAATGTCAGGCTTGTCTCAGGGTAACATAGTAACATAGTTAGTAAGGCCGAAAAAAGACATTTGTCCATCCAGTTCAGCCTATATTCCGTCATAATAAATCCCCAGATCTACGTCCTTTTACAGAACCTAATAATTGTATGATACAATATTGTTCTGCTCCAGGAAGACATCCAGGCCTCTCTTGAACCCCTCGACTGAGTTCGCCATCACCACCTCCTCAGGCAAGCAATTCCAGATTCTCACTGCCCTAACAGTAAAGAATCCTCTTCTATGTTGGTGGAAAAACCTTCTCTCCTCCAGACGCAAAGAATGCCCCCTTGTGCCCGTCACCTTCCTTGGTATAAACAGATCCTCAGCGAGATATTTGTATTGTCCCCTTATATACTTATACATGGTTATTAGATCGCCCCTCAGTCGTCTTTTTTCTAGACTAAATAATCCTAATTTCGCTAATCTATCTGGGTATTGTAGTTCTCCCATCCCCTTTATTAATTTTGTTGCCCTCCTTTGTACTCTCTCTAGTTCCATTATATCCTTCCTGAGCACCGGTGCCCAAAACTGGACACAGTACTCCATGTGCGGTCTAACTAGGGATTTGTACATCTCACTAAATGCTTCACATCATACAGATGCATCTCACAAAATTAGAATATCAAAAAGTTAATTTCTTTCAGTTTTTCCATACAAAAAGTAAAACTCATATATTAGGTAGTCATTACAAACAGTGATGTATTTCAAGTGTTTATTTCTCTTCCCCCATGACGGCACCACGGAGAGAGGGGATCTGTCCCACAGGGAGAGGAAACCTACAGATAAAAAAAATAAAAGTGGTACGTCTCTCCCGCATCAGTTGGTTTCCTGTCCCTGATGGGGAAACTACAGTCGAAGCAAGAAGACTTACCTTGGATTTCCTCCCTGTCTCACAACCCTAAACAGTTATTCAACACCTTTAATTCTCTCCTCCGTCCCCCAGCACCTCCTCCCTCCCCACTCATCTCAGCTGAAGACTTTGCCTCATTTTTCAAGCAGAAGATTGAGAAAATCAGAGACAGTTTTAGTTAACAACCCCCAGAGCCCTTCCACCCAACTACCCAGCCCTCCACCTCCAAAACCAACTTCTCCACCATTACAGAAGATCGACTCTCCACTCTCAAGATCGCATCTCACCACCTGTGCACTTGACCCGATCCCTTCCCACTTCATCCCAAACCTCGCCACAGTCTTAATCCCAACTCTAACCCATCTCTTGAACCTATCACTAACCACTAGTGTTTTCCCCTCAAGCTTTAAACATGCCTCAATCACACCTATCCTCAAAAAGCCCTCTCTTGACCCATCCTCTGTATCTAGCGATCACCCTATATCACTTCTCCCCTATGCCTCAAAACTACTGGAACAACACGTCCATCTTGAACTGTCCTCCCATCTATCTTCCTGCTCCCTCTTCGACCGCTTACAATCAGGCTTCCGGTCACACCACTCCACTGAAATTGCCCTAACTAAGGTCACCAAAAACCTATTAACCGCCAAGAGCAAGCGACACTACTCTATCCTCCTCCTCCTGGACCTGTCCTCTGCCTTTGACACAGTGGACCATTCCCTATTACTACAGACCCTCTCATCCCTTGGCATCACAGACTTGGCCCTATTCTGGATCTCGTCATACCTAACTGACCGAACATCAGCGTCTCCCATTCACACACCACCTCCTCACCTCGCCCTCTATCTGTTGGAGTCCCACAAGGTTCAGTTCTAGGGCCCCAGCTCTTCTCCATTTACACTTTTGGCCTGGGACAGCTCATAGAATCTAACGGTTTTCAGTATCATCTCTATGCTGATGACACACAGATCTACATCTCTGGACCAGAAATCACCACCCTACTAACCAGAATCCCTCAATGTCTATCCGATATTTCATCCTTCTTCTCTGCTAGATTTCTAAAACTTAACATGGACAAAACAGAATTCATTGTCTTTCCCCCATCTCACGCGACCCATTACAGTAAACGGCTGCCCACTCTCCCCAGTCCCACAAGCTCGCTGCCTTGGGGTAATCCTTGACACTGATCTCTCCTTCAAACCGCATATCCAAGCCCTTTCCATTTCCTGCTGCCTTCAACTCAAAAATATTTCACGGAACCTAGTCCATGCCCTCATCATCTCCCGCCTTGACTACTGTAACCTCCTGCTCTGTGGCCTCCCCTTGAACACTCTCGCACCCCTACAATCTATTCTAAACCCAGCTGCCCGACTAATCCACCTGTCCCCCCGCTATTCCCCGGCCTCTCCCCTCTGTCAATCCCTTAACTGGCTCCCCATTACCCAGAGACTCCAGTACAAAAGCCTAACCATGACATATAAGGCCATCCACAACCTGTCTCCTCCATACATCTGTGACCTCGTCTCCCGGTACTTTCCTGCACGCAACCTCCGATCCTCACAAGATCTCCTCCTCTACTCCCCTTTTATCTCCTCTTCCCACAATCGCACACAAGATTTCTCTCGCGCATCACCCCTACTCTGGAACTCTACCACAACATATCAGACTTTCACCTACCATCGAAACCTTCAAAAAGAACCTGAAGACATACCTCTTCCGGCAAGCCTACAACCTGCAGTAACCGCCGATCGACCAAACCATTGCACGACCAGCTCTATCCTCACCTACTGTATCCTCACCCATCCCTTGTAGATTGTGAGCCCTCGCGGGCAGGGTCTTCTCTCCTCCTGTACCGGCTGTGACTTGTATTGTTCTAGATTATTGTACTTGTTTTTATTATGTATACCCCTCCTCACATGTAAAGCGCCATTAAATAAATGGCGCTATAATAATAATAGTAATCTTCGTGGGATTCCGGGGCCGACCAGTCTGATCCAGGCAGCGGGAGTTCCCTGCCTCGGCTGGGGCAGTTGTCCGAAGTGCCACCGCTGGGGTTAGCAGACCTTGAGGGTGTGCGGGGACAGGCGGCAGAAGAAACCGAGGAGCCAGCCTGTCTCTGAGCGTGTCTTGGAGTCTCCATTGCGCGCGACGCCGGGAGCAGGTAGTGCACATACGTGGGGCGGCACTCCCCTATGACGCGAACAGGCCTCAATGCACTACTGGAAATCCAGCAGTGTGCATGCGCAAGGCCCCCTGTGACGCGGAGAGCGCGTTGCATTACTGGGAAACTAGTAACTGGGCACGCGGCGCTCCCTGTAAATAACGGAAGTTCTGGGAGGTCCCTGGCGGGGGATTTAAGCAGCAGATAACCAGAGAACAGGGCCTCATATGAAGCTGGGGAGCATGAGCGACCAGGAACATCTATTAGAGCAGCCCCTGCAGGACCAGTCCCCTCAGCATGGGCACCAGCGGCAGCCTCAACAGCAGCAGCGGCAGCACCAGCAGCAAAGACCACAGCAAAAGAAGCAGACTGGAAAAATCTCTTCCCAACGACGCAGCGGCAGCAGTCATTCAGGCTCACAACACAGCAGTGAGAATTCATCTACGGAAATGGTTTCAACTCCAAACCCAGAATCCTTCTTTGTGCCAGGAGGGTAAGTGACCTTCGTGAAAGTCCACTTTTTATAATTCGGGTCTGTTCTCCCGCTCTTGTAGGGAAAGAAATGTACTACGAAGTCCAAGCATAGGATTTGTGCTCTCTTTTAAGAGGAGCTACCCACTACTTGGGGTAAAAAGCTCTGTGATTCCTGCGTAGAGCAGACAATTTGTGAGGAGACCCCAAAATTTGCCTCTTACCTTAGAGAGTTAATCAAAACTCAGGTAGACACCTTTAAAGCTTTTCAAGGGTGGAAAAAATGGCAAAAGCACAGACATAGAGCCCCTGAATATGATTCTTTTGATGAAGAAAGTGAATTAAGTGATTCAAGCAGCTCATTTTCTTCTTCTTAGTCATCCTCAGAGGAGGGGCACAGCTGCTTTCCAATAGAGGAGACAGTCTCGTTAAAGCAGTCTGAACCACCATGGGCCTAGTAGACCCACGGCCCAAGAAAACTGTTCAGGATCTAATCTTCAGTGGTCTAGAACAGAAGAAGCGGAGGGCATTCCCATTGAATGAGAAAATCACTAAGGGGGCAGTAGATCTCGGTCACTAATGGACATAACAAAGTCCATTCTTCTTCTAGCCGGGGTCAACCTGGCTTAATTGTCAGCCTTCACATAAAGGGCACAGAGAATCGGAAGGCAGATTTTTGGAGTCAAATTCAGTTGAGACAGGGCGAGTGGGAACTGAATCAGGAAGTGTTCACTCAGATTGCAGAACATTGGGGGTGGCCAGCAATAGACCTGTTCGCCAATTGCCGGAACCGGAAGGTAGATACTTTCTGCTCGATAGATCTCTTTGGGAATCCAGTTCCTCTAGACGCCTTTATGATCCTTTGGAATTACCATCTAGCCTACGCCTTTCTGCCAATATCCCTGATTCCATTAGTTTTAAGGTAAATTCGAGAGGACAAGGCTAGAGCGAGCTTAATAGCCCCCTTCTGGCCAATGAAAACATGGTTCATCTCCGACCCTTGGGTTCTCCCAGATATCCCGGACCTTCTTTCCCAAGGGTTGTTGGCTCATCCACAGGTAAAAAACTTGCATATAACAGCATGGAACTTGAAAGGTCACTTCTGAGCAATAGGGGATTATCTCCTAATTTAAGGTACCTTCACACTAAACGATATCGCTAGCGATCCGTGACGTTGCAGCGTCCTGGCTAGCGATATCGTTCAGTGTGACACGCAGCAGCGACCAGGATCCTGCTGTGATGTCGCTGGTCAGGGCTAGAAGGCCAGAACTTTATTTGGTCGCTGGCTCTACCGCTGACATTGCTGAATCGGTGTGTGTGACGCCGATTCAGCGATGTCTTCTCTGGTAACTAGGGTAAATATCGGGTTACTAAGCGCAGGGCCGCGCTTAGTAACCCGATGTTTACCCTGGTTACCATCGTAAAAGTTAAAAAAACAAACACTACATACTTACCTACCGCTGTCTGTCCCCGGCGCTCTGCTTCTCTGCTCTGGCTGTGAGCACCGGGCAGCCGGAAAGCAGAGCGGTGACGTCACCGCTCTGCTTTCCGGCCGATGTGCTCACAGCCAGAGCAGAGAAGCACAGCGCCGGGGACAGACAGCGGTAGGTAAGTATGTAGTGTTTTTTTTTTTTTTTTTAACTTTTACGATGGTAACCAGGGTAAACATCGGGTTACTAAGCACGGCCCTGCGCTTAGTAACCCAATGTTTACCCTGGTTACCGGCATTGTTGGTCGCTGGAGAGCTGTCTGTGTGACAGCTCTCCAGCGACCAAACAGCGACGCTGCAGCGATCGACATCGTTGTCGGTATCGCTGCAGCGTCGCTGTGTGTGAAGGTACCTTTAGTAGCCACTTTATTACAGAGTAGGAAACCTATAACTACCAAGCTGTATGGAAGAACCTGGAAAAGATTCATTTCAGTTTCAGACCCCAAATTAGATGGAGAGGTTCCACTGAAGGCAATCTTACAGTTTCTCCAGTAAGGTTTAGAACAGGGATTGGCCACAAGCACGCTAAAAGTTCAGGTTGCAGTACTAGGGGCCCTGTACAATTATGACCTAGCCAGGGACCATTGGGTATCCAGATTTATCAAGGCTTCAAGCAGATCTAGACCCATCTATCCTCATGTGGCCTCCCCTTGGGACTTGAACTTAGTCCTTAGTACTATAACTAAGGCTCCCTTTGAACCCCTGTCAGAAGTCCTGCTAAAAGTCGTGTCACTTTAAACCTCTCTACTAGTAGCTCTAACATCAGCGCGCAGAGTTAGTGATATCCAGGCTTTGCCTGCATACCCGCCTTTCGCACAAATATTAGTCGTTCTTAAAACTGACCCAGCCTATCTTCCAAAGGTGGCATCACGATTTTACGGGTCTCAGGAGATCTACCTCCCTTCCTTTTGCCCCAATCCCAAAAATAACAGAGAGGAAGCCTTGCATACATTAGATGTCAGGAGATGCTTAATCCATTATCTAGCAGCCACACGGTAGTGTAGGCAGGATAGGTCTTTGTGTGCTTCCAGGGTCCTCGGAAGGAGCAGAAATCATCCAAAAGCACGCTTGCAAGGTGGTTAAGATGCCATCACCCTATCATACCCCATGCATGGGGCCTCCTTTCCAGAAACCGTAAAAGCCCATTTAACAAGATCAGTGGCGACTTCCTGGGCAGAAAGTGCCAGCGCCTCGAAAGAGCAGATATGTAGAGCCGCTACTTGGTCTTCCCCCTCTACATTCTATAATCATTATCGGCTTGACCTATCCTCTTCTTCGGACCTTACCTTAAGTGTTCTGGAGGCAGTGGTCCACCCCAATGCACTCTCTGCAATTCTCTCTGTGGTGCCGTCATGGGGGGAAAGAGAAAAACATAGTTACTTACCAATAACGGTTTTTCTCTGAGCCCATGACGGCATCGTACATTCCCTCCCTTCACGTGTGGGTGTGCACACTTAGTTTAGTTAACATTACGTTTAAAAAGCTTGCCAAGTGATGTCGCCATTAAATTTCATAAGTATTGATAAATATTTTTATTTAGTTATTCATGTTATTAATCTGAAGTTCCTTTAGTGCTCTGTAAAACAATTGATGCGGGAGAGAGGTACCGCCTTTTTTTTCTGTAGATTTCCTGTCCCTGTGGGGCGGATCCCCTCTCTCTGTGGGGCCGTCATGGGCTCAGAGAAATACCGTTATCAGTAAATAACTGTTTTTCTGTTAATGTTGATGATTATGGCTTACAGCCAATGAAAACCCAAAAATCATTATCTCAGTAAATCAGAATACTTTATAACACCAGCTTAAAACAATTTTAAATTCCGAAGTGACCTACTGAAATTTATATTCAGTAAATGCACTCAATACTTGGTCGGGGCTCTTTTTGCATCAATTACTGCATCAATGCGGTGTGGCTTGGAGGCGATCAGTCTGTGGCACTGCTGAGGCGTTATGGAAGCCCAGGTTGCTTTGATAGCAGCCTTCAGCTCGTCTGCATTGTTGGGTCTGGTGTCTCTCATCTTCCCTTTGACAATACCCCATAGACTCTATGTGGTTAAGGTCAGACGAATTTGCTGGCAAATCAAGCACAGTGATACTGTTGTTTTTAAACCAGATATTGGTACTTTTAGCAGTGTGAACAGGTGCCAAGTCCTGCTGGAAAATGAAATTTCCATCTCCAAAAAGCTTGACAGCAGAGGGAAGCATGAAGTGCTCTAAAATTTCCTAGTACACTGCTGCACTTATTTTGGTCTTGATAAAACATTTTGTGAGATGCACCTGTATTTCTTCAGTCTATGAAGAGGGTAGGGGGGAGCATGTTTGTTGAATCATATTCCAGAAGCACACAGACACACACATATTCTTGTATAGTGTATATAAGTCATCAGAACGGCTAATTTCTCCAAACATGAGCAAAGAGGAAAATGAAACAATAACATCAAGTATGCAGAGACAAAGTATACTGGACTATTGATTTATCCACAGTTTATTGAAAGTTTAGATATGCTTTAAGAAGTACTTGCCTTAATCCTGCTTTCCTGTTCACTCCAGAAGTTCTGAGATGAATGCAGACATTCCTTCCCTGTGTGTTTTTCCCCTTCTTTGTAGAGGAGGAGCTTCACTATTTATCATGAACATAAACAGCAGCACAGATTCATCTCAGCTAAAAGTCTAGACCTTAGATCAGGAATAGGACAGACATTTATAGGATATTTCATAACTTTCCCAAATTCTCATGAAAAAAAATATTCCCCCAAAACTGCATTGAACTACTGTACCCAATTTATTATATAGTTTAGGACTTGGTCCATTTTATACCGACTCTGACTCCACAGCCCTGGTGGGAACAGTGACTGTCTGTCATGACAGCGTGGCAAACACTGGATGTTCGGGCCCCCCATTCATGTGAATGGGGACCTGGTGCTGTTCTGGTACTCGAACCATAGTAACATAGTTAGCAAGGCCGAAAAAAGACATTTGTCCATCCAGTTCAGCCTATATTCCATCAGAATAAATCCCCAGATCTACGTCCTTCTAAAGAACCTAATAACTGTAAGATACAATATTGTTGTGCTCCAGGATGACATCCAAGCCTCACTTGAACCCCTAGACTGAGTTCGCCACCAAACTTTTTGTAACAGTTCGGCTGATCCTGAATATCCTAGTGTCTGCACCATTTATGCACATATTATTAGAGATGGGCAGAGAATCTTAAACATCAAAAACTCACCAAAAGCTCTTTGTGGAAATGTAGCCTTATATTTACATGCCCCGCAATTCCTTGTCATGTCCTCCCACGCCTCAGTCTGAGATCATTATAACATAATGTCCTCTCTCCCGCCCTCAATTCATAATAATGTCATTTCCCCTACCCGACCTCATTTAGTTTGTTAAAAAGTAAAAAAAAAAAGTAATACTTGCCTCTCTATATAGTCTCCTGCAGCCCAACTTCCTCGTGTGGCCAAGCGCCTACATGGTGGCACAATGATGTCATCTCACCTGCTGAATTGCATCATAGGGAAGGTGACTGGAGCTCCCATGTAGCGTCGTTGCCATTTTCGATTGTCTGCATCAAAGCGGACTACCAATGATGGAGCACAAACCATTATAATGAGGGAAATCTGGCCATGGGTCCCAGCCGGCAGCCCTGATTGTCCTCATTATAATCTGTCTATGGTTATACAAGCATCCCACATAGTAAGACTCCTCCTATATCTTAAGATTTGTATTACTATGTGTTAGCAGCATAATAACCTGTGCAAATTATGTAAGGATGTGTAATAACTTGGAGTATTGATCTGGACTAGTAACCTGCATTACTCTCTTCTACACAGACATGTTACACATTATGTGTTCCCGCACCTCTTCTCTTAGGCTGCATTGTTTTATTCTTCGTATGCATTTAATCGCAGCAGATATGTAATCGTATAATGTATTTGAATATTGTAAATACTGTTTCTCCTGTGTAACAGACGGACTACTTTGGAGTCGCTGGAACTGTTTACTGCATGCTGTTTGGCAAATACATGAAAGTTCGTGAAGAGAATGGAGCGTGGAGACCAGAAGGCAATTTTAAACGGTCAGTTATTATGGAAACCCCAACGGAAGGAATGTTCAGTCTGAATGATCTTTTTACATGTGTACATGGGTACAAGTTTTCTAAAAAGTAATGGGAGGAATTTGAGGCGAAAACTACAATTATTTTCAATGGATGTGTCAAAAATCTGCATGTGGATCAAACTTATAATTCACAACGACAAGGACTTTAAAGAGAACCAGACATCTCCACCCACTCCCCTTCATTGACCGGAAACTATCACTCGAGGAGCGGGCAGGGAGATGCTGCCAGATCCACCTGTTATGACTAGTTTCTAGCAGCTTTTAAAGTATGTTTTTCTATGAAACACAGCAATGTTTCGGAGTCGCATACACTGGTGAAGTCATGGAGCCAATGCTTGAAACGGGCTGTCAGTGGCTTTTATATGCTGCACAATCCATAATCTCGGCTTTGTCCGATATCCAGCGCCTCCTCTTAGGAGTCACACGACTGCAATGCCGACTCCCTGAATCGCTCTCCGGTCACGTTCACACATTCAGTGTTGGGTCAGTAAAATACTTGGCTTTGGCGTACAAATACTGATGTTAAGTACTGACCAAATACTCAGTGCACAGGCGGACCTACCGCCAGTTCAACCGGTGCAGCTGCATCGGGCCCCGAAGGTGAAGGGGGGCACTTGCAGGCAGTGGCGTACTGCCAGGGGCCTGGCTTTATGCTGCTGCAGTAGATCGTTGCCCGCACTGTATTAGAAGTGCACAAGTGCCGGCCGCCATCCCTGTATTGCAGACACTGCAGGCTGTGTCTGCTGATCTGACGTCACCTGCGCGCCTGTTTCACTCTGCTGGACAGGAGAGATGAAGTCAGCAGGGGCAGAAGGTATGTGAGGATGGGGCTTCATCACATTCCTGCTGTGTTTGCTTTCTGCTCTATCTGCACTGTGAGATTTATTGCACTTGCATACAGATAAGGTGGTGCTGTCAGTGGGGTCATTGGCTCCAGCGACACCCGATCTGTATGTAAGAGGTGTGATCCTGAGCCTCCAGCATTATATGTCCTGCAGCCTGGCCAGTGCTCAGTGCAGGTAACACTATATATGTGCACATAGTACAGTACATAACACCTAGAACAGAGATTAGTATACACCTTTGTACCTAACAGACCTGGGCCAATTGGGGCAATTGGACCGGGCTATCTGAGATAGCCAAACGCCCAAAACCACTGGAACGCAGGCCGTGTCATATGGTCGATCTGCATCCAGAGTAAACTCCCATCTGCATCTTCAGGACGCACATAGTGGTGAATATAATGGTGGAGGACGGAAACACCAACTCTTTCCACCAGTCACAGCGTGTGCCACAACAGACAGCATGGGGCGATTTGACGTGTGCGGCGACTGCATGGAAATGCAAAATTTAGCATTTTTGTGCGGTCTCCGCATGCGGACGCATCCGCATACAACGCATGTCCCTGCGTACCAAATGTTAAAGATAGGTACGCAGGGAAATGCAGGACGTATACAGAAGTAGGCGGAGCTTCAGGGAGGAAGTCCGCAGCTCTCCTTAATTGAAATGTGAACCTAGCCTTAGTCTGTGATCTGGTTTTGTCAATATCAGGAAAAATAGGAAAAAACTCAATTCAAATCAATAGTAATCTCAGAGCAGTGCTAAAGGGGTAGAAATATTTTATACTGTACAACTTTTTCAACTCCGGAATTAGTGGTGGTCCTGGATTCAGAGACTTAAATCACACATCAGAAGATCACTTTGACTATATTGTTTCTTTAACCAAATTCCAATTATGTCTCCTCTTTCATAACTTATGTTTGTTTTATTTTAGATTGCAGAATGGAATAGTGTGGGAAGCATTTTTCCATACATTGCTGAATATTCCCGACTGTCACAGCCCATCTCCACTCAAACATTTGCGTGAAGAACTGACACAGCACTTCCAGAGAATGTACATTGCAAAGATGAAATCTCTGCACAACAGACTTGTTATCCTGCTCCTAGAAAGCAAGCGTTCGAGGAAGTAACCTTGACCAGACTTTTTACAAAAACTCTTTCAATGTGTTGGACAACAAAGTGTGTCAGTTTTTGTACTTTCATAGTTTTAATGACTGTTTCACAGTAAGGCCACAAATTCTAGAGAACATCACTTCAACTATAGTTACCTCTGACCTTCTACAGCCAATGGGCAAAATAAATGCAATGTATTCATCATGCTAAAAGCGCCTGAGTTCTGCCATGATTTGTGCTGAAACTGTTTTTAACAGCTTGCACCTCATTGGATTTATTTTTATTTATTTTTTTTAAGACCATTTTTTACAACTTGTTTTGCAGTATGGTCTTTCAGAAAAGGGTGTGACTTGTAGGAAAAAAGGGTTATGGCCTAAATTGTGACAAAAAAATGTGCGCCACAATTTTGGTATAAAGTAAGCCAATAAAGGTGGTACAAACTTATATATGGTGCATTTTAAGACTATATTCTATCAGTGATGCCGTAGGATATTTCTGTCTAGTCTAATTTGTCATCATCTAAGAATTAGACGGTTTTGATAAATCTGCCCAATATTTAGCAATCGTACAAATGTGAAATTTCTTGCCAGTGTATTGATAGTGTTGTTCCTAACTAAAACTTTGCCAAGTATTAAAAATTACCCAACTTTAAAAAGAAAAATGGAAAATTGTTGCAAATGTGACAAAAATACTTACATACATGCATACAGCTCTGGCAAGAAATTTAGAGGCCACTGCAACATGTTCAGTTTGTCTGATTTTTCTCTTTATAGGTACCGTATTTTCCGGCGTATAAGACTACTTTTTAACCCCTAAAAATTGTCCCAAAAGCCGGGGGTCGTCTTATACGCTGGGTATGGGTGCATGGAGTGATCCTGGATGGTTCCCAGGGTCTGGAGGAGAGGAGACTCTCCTTCAGGCCCTGGGATACATATTCATGAAAAAATAAAGAATAAAAATAAAAAATATGGATATACTCACCCCTCCGACAAACCCTGGCTCTCAGCGCTGCAAGCGTCTGCCTCCGTTCCTAAGAATGCAGTGAGTGAAGGACCTTCGATGACGTCGCGGTCACGTGAGCGGTCAGTCTCCTCTCCTCCAGACCCTGGGAACCACACGCCGTATAAGATGACCCCCGTCTTATACGGCAGGTATATCCCAAATTCCATATTTTATATGGAAAAGTTGGGGGTCGTCTTAAACGCCCAGTCGTCTTATACACCAGAAAATACGGTATATTTTTGAGTAAAATGTAAATTGTTCTTTTAGTCTATAAACTTCTGACAACAGGTCTCCAAATTTCCAAGCAATAAATTTTGTATTTTTTTCTGAAAAGGAGAAATGGTCAAAATGAAAAGAAAACACCAGGGCTTTCAGACCTCAAATAATGCAAAGAAAACAAGTTCATAATCGTTTAGAAACAACAATACTAATGTTTTAACTAAGGAAGAGTTCAGAAATAAATATTTTGTGGAATAACCATGATTTTCTCCTTCGCCTCATTTGGGGACACAGACCGTGGGTGTATGCTGCTGCCAATAGGAGGCTGACACTAAGTGATACAAAAAAAGTTAGCTCTTCCCCTGCAGCATATACCTTCCTGCTGGCTCTCAGCTAACCAGTTCTTGCTTAGTGTCTGTAGGAGGCACATGGGTCTGGTTCAGACCCCATAGTTTTTTTTATTTTTTACTTTTCTGTAAATTTTTATTTTTTAATTAACTAAGTGAAGGGGGCGACAGATCCTTTCAAGGTTCCGATCTCCCCCGAACCATCAACAGGTGAGAACGCGGAGTGTCGCCTCCCCGTACCCTCTCCTGCGACGTGGGAAGCCATGCCTGAGCTCACTTCAGGGGCGACGGTTCCTTCGGGTCCTGATCTCCCCACACTAGCAACGGGCGAGCACATGGAGTGTCGCCTCCATGTATCCTCTACTGGAGCCAGGCCTAATGCCGGACAACTGGCTCTGTCCACCCGGGGGCTTGAACTCCGTGGATGTACAGAGGCTCCTTCTCTTCGGTGTCCGAGCAGCCCCCACTGTCCCACCACTATTAAAGCGGATGGCACAAGGAGGCGGACGATTCGTCTCCACCTCCCTAACAAAGGGATGATGGATTGAGGGTTATCGCTTTATCCCTGCACCATCCATGCTGCAATACCTGGCCTGCAGCAGAACAGCACAGTCATCCGTGGCTGTTCCATGCTGGGACGCGCACCAATTGTGAGTGGATCCAGTCAGCGATGGGCCCCTGCAGTGGGATATTCACATGCTGACACGCAGCCACAGCTTCCCTGTGGCCCACCTCCCTAAGGTAACGCTCCGGCTGGCTGCAAAAATTTAGCCCCCGGCTTCAGCCGATGTGTAGGCCGCATCCCGGAAGTCGCGCCCACACTATGGCACGCTAAGGTGGCTCTGCCTATCTTCTCTGGAGTTTTCTGTCTGGCACGGGAGCGTTCGCTTTTCTTGGCCCACTGCCCCTCTATTCTACCCCTGGTATTGCTCCCGCCGGCTGCAAAAATTTAGGCCCCAGCTTGGGCCTATTCATGGAAGTCACATGGCTCTGCCCACATCGCTCTGGCTCCGCCCCCGAAATGGCTCCTCTCGCTCTCTGTGAGACTATATCACCTCTGCAACTCCTGGTGGCCATCTTGGTCCACCCGGCCGGCAGGGGCGATGTTTTTTTGCATTAAAGGGGCACAATGACTTTACAGCCGGGTAAGGAAGTACTGCTCTCTTCCCTCTTGTACTTACATGAATGACCCGTATTATTCCCCGGTCTTAATGAAGGCACATGACCAGTATTCCCTGGTCTCAGAGGCACATGACCAGTATTCCCTGGATTTTTAGGCACATGATCAAGATTCCCTGGTCTAAAAGGCACATGACCAGCATTTCCTGGTCTTAAAGGCACTTGACTAGCATTCCCTTGTCTTAAAGGCACATGACCAGTCCGAAGGTGGTCACCCTAAATGACTCAGGAACCCTCCGCCGCCGTTCCCAGCTTATACCAGAGTACCATAGTTCCCGAGTGGGCTTCATCACTGCCACATCCCATGGCTTCTCTGATCAAGAGATTGAAGCCCTCCGTGAACACTCTGTGGCTCGGAGTGCTCGCAGGACCGATTATATATGGTTCCTCTCCTACATGGGAGCCGTCAGCTAGCAGGGGCCGCAAGTATTCTAGAAACGTACAGGCGTCTAGAAAATGGAAGCTTCATTTCCTGATCTCCCTCACCAATGATTTCCTGAGAACAAGACTCTGATATGGATCGGATACTGCCTTGGATCTGGATTCACCAGAGCTTCAGAAAAGGATGGATTTGCCTATTTGTATCAACCAATCTCTGTAGATTGATAAGGGCTACGGTTCTACTCTAGATCACGCAGTGTCCCTCATAAGGAGACTAAACTCCCTCGCAGAGCATTTGTCATTCACCAGGACAGGGAGCGTCCGGATAAGTGATCCACTGGACAGAAGCCTCTGCAAGCGCGGTATCCTTTTTCAGCCAATATGCAAACACGTGGGGTGTCCGCTCCACGTATAACCCCCTATGACGTGGGATGCCATGCCTGGTCTGATTCTTAGGGGCGACAGGTCCTTTTAAAGGGCATCGATCTCCCCACACCATCAGTAGACGAGCACATTGAGTGTCGCCTCCATGTATACTCTTCTGCAGCCAGGCCTAACACCGGAACAGCCCTGTCCACCCGGTGACCTGAACTCTGTGGTTGTACAGTGGCACCCTTTTTTGGCGTCCAAGCACGCCCCTCTGCATCTCCACTATTTAGCAGATGATGCAAGAAGGCGGACGATCCTTCTCCACTTCCCTGTTAAGAGGGTGGTGGATCGAGGGTTCATCATTTTAACTCTGCACTGTGAAAAGAGAGCGGACGTAGGAAGAAACGGCTTTTCCTGACCTTTTGGATGCAGCCGCGCATTCTGCCACTTGGCAGATTAACCGGGTAGAGCCTCCTGTGGTTTGTCTACCAGTATTCCTGCCCGATGGGTCATCATTAAAATTACAACCGACTGTCAGATAGCAAATCTGGTTCAGTCTGTCTTGCAGCCTCGGGTTGAGTGCTCTACCCTTCTTTAGCCACCACATGGGTTGCTCGGGCAGTGGTCTCCTGGTCAGAGACCTTAACTACTTTGATTCACCTCAGTAACCTTTTCCTGAAGACAGTACAACTGGTCAATCAAAATTTCTTGAGTGGGAGACTAGCTGTTTCACGCCTCTCGGATGTAGCTAGTTGCGCGGCGCTGTCAGCAGCAAATGCCATTACACCCAGAAAGGCATTATAGCTCAGAGTATGGAAGCGTACTCTGCGTTCAAAAAGCCTCTGACATCACTCCCTAGGATTGCATGTTTCCTATAGACCCAACCAGCAGTGGGAGAATTGTCCAGGACCGTCTAGATCTAAGGGATCTTGGTTCCAAAAAAGGGGACCGAAAAATAAGACTGATCCTGGACCTCAAACTTTTACCAAGTTGGACATGATCCTCCTTCTTCGGATGGAGTTCATCCGCTTAGCCATTACTTAAACGGAAAAGGGTGGATTTTCTGGCATCCACCAACATTCGGGATGCTTACCTTCACATTCCTATTTTCCCCTCTTCAAAAATTCTTTCACTTTTCCATTCGCAAATAACATTTTCAAGTCAAGACCTTGTCCTTCGGCCTTGCTACCGCACCCTGAGTGTTCGCAGGGTCATGGCGGCTGTCATGTTCCTCTTGCACCCTAGAGGCGTGGTCGTCCTGCCCTATCCGATCAACTTCCTTACCGCTCTTCCAGGACTACGCTGAGTCGTCTATATCAATTGCTATACCCTCTTTCCTGGGCTGGCAGCTTCATCTTGACAGGTTTTTCCTCTTTTCCAGCCAGCAGATATCCTTTTTGAGGATGATCCTGGACACTTCCAGAGGGTTGGTATTTCTCCCTTGAGACAAGGCTGTGGCTCTTCAACTCAGACCTCACTTACTTGATCACTCATTCCATTTGATTTGCTGGAAGGGTCATGAGGAGAAAAGGTGACAGCAAAGGAAGCTGTTTCCTTCGCTCCGTTCATTTTCTGTAGGTCAAACAGGCTTTCAGAGGATAGTCTCTGAGCTTCTTCCTCATCCAGGGGAGTTCCTTCCAGTTCAATGATTATTAGTGACTACCAATGCCAGCCTTCTTCTCCCGATCTTTGTTCTGGGGGTCTGAACAATACGGCTAGTCCTACAGCAGGTCCTCTGCCTTCTGGCGGGTCACCCCATCCGAATTCAATTGGATAATGCCACGGCTGTGCCATAAGTCAATCATCTAGCAGGTACCTTCGGTCAGGCAGCATGGACGAAGTACCTCACATTCTCTGATGGGCCGAGATCTATCATTCGGTGATCTCGGCAGTGCACATCCCAGGAGTAGATCTCTGGGCGGCAGACTTCCTCAGCCATCAGGGTCCCACCTCAAGTGAGTGGGAACTTCTCCCGGAAGTCTTCCATCAGATCTGTCTTCACTGGGGCACTCCAGATGTAGATCAGATGGCATCCAGACTGAACGCCAATGTACTCGTGTTCATGGTTCAGCCTCAAGATCCAAAAGCCATTGCAGTGGCTCTGGTTCTTCCGTGGTACCAGTTTACATAACCCCACCTTCCCCTACTTCCTGGAGTCGTTTGGAAGCAAGAAGGCCCTCAGTGGTCCTGGGAGATCGGCACAGACCATGTTAGGTTTTTTGTTTGCGGAGCTAGTACTTTTTCTGACTTATTGCAAAGAAACTGCAAGTAGAGACTTTCTCGCAGGGAGTTTTCACATGTGGTCCTTCCCTTACACATACTACTAGATCTTTGGGACCTTAAAGGGAACTTGTCACCCCTCCCCCAGGCATTTTTAATTGAAGGAGCCACCTTGTACTGCACTAAAGCTGCATTCTGTCAAGGTGGCTCTTTTAATTGGTGTCCCTGCCAACGCTGAAATAATCGTTTTTATAATTTGTCCCTCATACCTCTATTTTGTCAGGGGGGCATGTCTTCCCCCTGACACAAACTCCTCCCAGCCATCACTCAGGGCCTCCGGGCACCACCTCCATTTCCTTCATGAACGTCCCCAGCACCTGCCCTGTAAGTTCGAAGGGCAGCGCAAACTGCGCATGCCCGAAATAAGAAAAAAAAAATGGTCCTGGGAGTCTTACAGGAGACTCTTTTTTTTTTTTATTTTATCTGAACAGACTTTACTATCAGGGAAGGTCGCCCCTTTTTTCTCTGCGATCTCGTCATCCTGACAAGTCTTCGGAGCTAGACGCTCTGTTCTTTCAGACTTTTTCCTTATTACCATCAAGGCAAGGTTGTCCTCAGGCCATCCCTGTCCCTTGTTACCATGGTGGTGTATTCCCAATGTTACGAGGGCATCGTTCTTCCCTCATCTCTTTTGGCACCAGTCCATAAAACGGGAGGGATGGGTTCTCCATATTATGGAAGAAGTGAGTGCTCTGAGTAGGTATGTATCGTGCACGGGGTCCATCCGAAGGTTGGACACCTTATTTGGGCTTCCTGACGATCAGAGGAAGGCTTCCTGATGGTTAGAGGAAGGGTTTAGCCATTTCATCGGCCATGTTAGCCTGGTGGATTCGTTACACCATCCAAGAGTCCTTCCGGGTTAGACGTTAGCCTAACTCCACTCCATTCTGTCGATCGAGGTTTCTTGGGCTTTTGGCACCAGGCATCAGTAAAGCACACCTGCAAGCTTGCGGGTTCATCCAGTCCGCATGCAGTCTTGAAGCACTATAATTCCCAGACTTCCGCAGATGTGAGTCTGGGCAGGCTGACTCTGCAGGCCACGGTGACGCTCTTGTAAGTAGCGGTTATACAGGGCCTGATCTGATGTTGTACCCACCCAGGGACTGCTTTGGGACGTCGCACGGTCTATGTCCCCCAATGAGGTGAAGGAGAAAAAGGGATTTTTGTGTACTCACCATAAAATCCTTTTCTCCGAGCCATTCACTGGGGGACACAGCTCACACCCTAATTTTAGCTTGTGCTTGTTTTATAGTTTGACATGCTCTACTCTCATATATAATGCTATACTTTATGTTGTTATTGATTTCCTACTGCTTTTGCACCGAAGTGGTGCAAAAAAATATACACCGAACATACACCGAAGGTGTATGCTGCAGGGGAAGAGCTAACTTTTTTGTATCACTTAGTGTCAGCCTCCTGTTGGCAGCAGCATACACCCATGGTCACACACACGGTCTGTGTCCCCCAATGAATGGCTCGGAGAAAAGGATTTTACAGTGAGTACATAAAAATCCCTATTTTAATCACAGCTTTTGTGTCTTTGCATGCTTTCCACTAGTCTCGCACTGCTTCTGGAGCAAAAATGTAAGCAGTTCTTCTTTGATGGCTTGTGACTATCCATCATCCTCTTGATTACATTCCAGAGGTTGTCATTGAGGTTCAGGTCTGGAGATTGGGCTGCCCCTGACAGGACTTTGACGTGGTGGTTTCTTTATTTTTGCCAGAGATATATGCTTAAGGATAATGCCACTTAAGATCTCCATATACCTGTTTTTTCCAAGTCTCCTGTTGCTGTATGCCTTTCTTCATCTCTTCTTGTACCCTGGCACCAGCTCTGTTGTGTTTAAAGCACCATTGTTGTGTATAAAGCTCCATTACACCAACCATGACAATAAAGATTATCCTCTACTCCCCCTCAATGACATGGATGATGGGATGGATCAATGGATGGGGAGAGATCTGAAAGTAAAGAATTTCTGCACTATTAGGATAATCAACACAACTTCTTAGTAGGCAATGCCTTACACCAAAGACAACTGCTTAATGGGTAATGCCAAAGACAACTGCTTAACCCCTTAATGATCGCTTATACAGTACAGATCAAAAGTTTAGACACACCTTCTCATTTTTAGATTTTTCTGTATTTTCATGACTATGAAAATTGAAAATAAACACTGAGGGCATCAAAACTATGAATTAACACATGTGGAATTATATACTTAACAAAAAAAAGTGTGAAACAATATAAGACCATTTCAAAGTTGTTCATAGGAGCCACCTTTTGCTTTCATGACTGCTTTGCACACTCTTTGCATTCTCTTGATGAGCTTCAAGAGGTAGTCACTGGAAATGGTCTTCCAACAATCTTGAAGGAGTTCCCAGAGATGCTTGGCACTTGTTTGCCCTTTTGCCTTCACTCTGCGGTCCAGCTCACCCCAAACCATATCGATTGGGTTCAGGTCTGGTGACTGTGAAGGCCAGGTCATCTGGCGTAGCACCCCATCACTCTCCTTCTTTAAATAGCCCTTACACAGCCTGGAGGTGTGTTTGGGGTCATTGTCCTTTTGAAAAATAAAATGATGGTCCACCTAAACACAAACTGGATGGAATAGCATGCCGCTGCAAGATGCTGTGGTAACCATGCTGGTTCAGTATGCCTTCAATTTTGAATAAATCCCCAACAGTGTCACCAGCAAAGCACCATCACACCTCCTTCTCCATGGTTTACGGTGGGAACCAGGCATGTAGAGTCCATCCGTTCACCTTTTCTGTGTCGCACAAAGACACGGTGGTTGGAACCAAAGATTTCAAATTTGGACTCATCAGACCAAAGCACAGATTTCCACTGGTCTAATGTCCATTCGTTGTGTTCTTTAGCCCAAACAAGTCTCTTCTGCTTGTTGCCTGTCCTTAGCAGTGGTTTCCTAGCAGCCATTTTACCATGAAGGCCTCCTGCACAAAGTCACGTCTTAACAGTTGTTGTAGAGATAGGTCTGCTGCTAGAACTCTGTGGTATTGACCTGGTCTCTAATCTGAGCTGCTGTTAACCTGCGATTTCTGAGGCTGGTGACTCAGATAAACTTATCCTCAGAAGCAGAGGTGACTCTTGGTCTTCCTTTCCTGGGGCAGTCCTCATGTAAGACCGTTTCTTTGTAGCGCTTGATGGTTTTTGCAACTGCACTTGGGGACACTTTCAAAATTTTCCCAATTTTTCGGACTGACTGACCTTCATTTCTTAAAGTAATGATGGTCACTCGTTTTTCTTTACTTAGCTGCTTTTTTCTTGCCATAATACAAATTCTAACAGTCCATTCTGTAGGACTATCAGTTGTGTATCCACCAGACTTCTGCTCAACAGAACTGATGGTTCCAACCCATGTATAAGGCAAGAAATCCCACTTATTAAACCTGACAGGGCACATCTGTGAAGTGAAAACCATTTCCGATGACTAAGGCCGGCGTCACACTACCGAGTTTTACGGACGTATGAGAGGCGCAGAAAATACGGATTGCACACGGTATAATGATTCTCTATAGCCCAGCTCCTATTTACTGTATTTTACGGATCCGTATTATACGGTCTTGTACGGCAGTAGAGAAACGCAGCATGCTGCGTTGGTCACAGTATTGCGCAAAAAAAGCCAATGTAAGTCTATGGGAGCGCAAAAAATACGGATTACACACGGACCATGTGTGTGACTTGCGAGAAATATGCAGCGGTGTTATATAGAAAAGCCGGCAATTCAGCGTGGTGTACAGTAAAATCACACTGACAGAATAGAACAGAATCCACTATATAATTGTCTAAGGGTCATTTCCGTCTTTCTGTCTTTCCTTCTGTCTGTCACACATATTCATTGGTCGCGGTGTTATGAACAGGTAATTCAGAACCACAATGGAGCTTGAAGTTCAGAGCACACAAAGTGACCTGACAATTACTAAAAACATAGGACAAGCTCTGAGACGTGGAAACTCTGCTGACCGCAATCCCTAATCCTGTCACACCACACTAGAGGTAGCCGTGGATTGCGCCTAACGCTCCCTATGCAACTCGGCACAGCCTGAGAAACTAACTAGCCCTGAACAAAGAAAAATAAGCCTACCTTGCCTCAGAGAAATTCCCCAAAGGAAAAGGCAGCCCCCCACATATAATGACTGTGAGTAAAGATGAAACTACAAACACAGATGAAATAGATTTAGCAAAGTGAGGCCCGACTTACTGAATAGACCGAGGATAGGAAAGATAGCTTTGTGGTCAACACAAAACCCTACAAACAACCACGCAGAGGGGCAAAAAGACCCTCCGTACCGACTAACGGTACGGAGGTGCTCCCTCTGCGTCTCAGAGCTTCCAGCAAGCAAGAAAAACCAATTAAGCAAGCTGGACAGAAAAATATAGCAAACAAAAGTAACACAAGCAGAACTTAGCTTATGCAGGATAGACAGGCCACAGGAACGATCCAGGAGGAAGCAAGACCAGCACTAGAACATTGACTGGAGGCCAGGATCAAAGCACCAGGTGGAGTTAAATAGAGCAGCACCTAACGACTTAACCTCATCACCTGAGGAAGGAAACTCAGAAGCCGCAGTACCACTCTCCTCCACCAAAGGAAGCTCATAGACAGAACCAGCCGAAGTACCACTCACGACCACAGGAGGGAGCTTGGCCACAGAATTCACAACATCGCGGCCTCTGTCTGTCATGGAATCCAAGTCGCTGATTGGTCTCGCCAGCTGCCTGTCATGGCTGCCGCAACCAATCAGCGAAGGCCACAGTGCGATTAGTCCCTGCCTACTCCCCTGCAGTCAGTGCCCAGCACCCGCTCCATACTCCCCGCAGTCACCGCTCACACAGGGTTAATGCCAGCGGTAACGGACCGCGTTATGGCAATAACCATGGTCCCTCTCTAGGCTATTAATATCTGCCCTCAGTCACTGGCTTTAGCACTCTGGCGGAGAAAATTGCGCTGGAGCACACGCCAATTTTTTCTGCGATTTAACCCTTTAATAGCTAGAGCCCCAAAATTTGACACAGACACTTCTTACATTACTAAAGAGGAATATGTAACTAGATGGGTATTTCCTGAAGGAACTACAGATAGTGCTTCGGAATGGTGCCCGGGCTGCCCCTGCAAGATTTTCACACTTGGGTGTCCCTCAGGCGCTGGTTTGGTGGGCGGGGCCCCTCTGGGGCCGATTTGGTGGGCGGGGCCACTCTGGGGCCGATTTGGTGGGCGGGGCCACTCTGGGGCCGATTTGGTGGGCGGGGCCACTCTGGGGCCGATTTGGTGGGCGGGGCCACTCTGGGGCCGATTTGGTGGGCGGGGCCACTCTGGGGCCAATTTGGTGGGCGGGGCCGCTCTGGGTTCGATTTGGTGGGCGGGGCACCTCAGGTGCCAATTTGGTGGGCGGGTCACTTTAAGAGCTGATATCTGGCAAAACCTGTGTCCTGGTGGGGTCATGTAGAGTTCGTAGGCGTTGGCATAGTAACTGGGTCTGACTGCGCATATCAATGAGCTAATCAGCCAGGTGGCAGTTATTTTGAGATTGCCTTAGAAATCAGGCCATTATAACCCTATGGGAAAATTTCCCTATTGAAATACATTGAGACAATGCATTCCAATGACGGGAAAAAAAATTTTCAAACGCAAATTGCGCCAAAACTACAAATCCGATCGATACGAAAAATACTTAGCACACCTCTCGTGGACGCTAGCTTCGAAATGACGCCTCACTGGAGTCTCTGCGTGCAGCGGTTCGGGTCGTATTAATTGCGGAAAAAAGCCTAATAATAAGGAGAAGTTAACTACGATCGGATTACAATATATTGCTTTGTGCCAAAGCACTATAATAAAAGAAGGGATATGAGATGGTTTACTGTATGTAAACCATGCCTCATATCATGTCGGGTTTGTGAAGGAGATAGCAAAAGCCGGCAATTGAATTACCGGCTTTTCTGCTATCTAGCGCTGTTTGAAATATAAATATATGTGTCTTACTGAGATATATATATATATATGTGTGTTTTAAAGAAGATTTGACCCCATGGATCAATTGTATGTCCGTTTTGCAAGCCGGCGAGACAATCTCGCATTACGGATTACATACGGAGGATGACATGCGCAAAATACGCTGCCACACCCTGCCTACAGATGACATACGGATCACTATTTTGGGAACATTTCTGCGTATTACGGCCGTAAAAAAACGGACCGTATTTTTGTACGCCTAGTGAGACGCCGGCCTAACTCTTGAAGCTCATCAAGAGAATGCCAAGAGTGTGCAAAGCAGTCATCAAAGCAAAAGGTGGCTACTTTGAAGAACCTAGAATATGACATATTTTGTTTCACACTTTAAGTATATAATTCCACATGTGTTAATTCATAGTTTTGATGCCTTCAGTGTGAATGTACAATTTTCATAGTCATGAAAATACAGAAAAATCTTTAAATGAGAAGGTGTCTAAAGTTTTGATCTGTACTGTATACCTAAATGTATAGCTCCCCCCAAAATCTGAAATTCTCCAGGGTCTCTGCTACCTGGGGTAGCTTTTAGATCCACAATCATGTGATCGCCGTTATTCAACAAATAATGGCAATCACATATATAAAAAAAACGCAATCTGAATTAAAAAAAAAAAAAAAACTTCCTCTCTTTTCTGACATGATCTAGTATGTCAGAGGAGAGAGAAATGGTGACCCAAGCCTCTCATGGGACATCTGTACTGGTGACGCCATCCCCCGACTCCCCTCCTCTTTGCTCATGTACAATGGCAGGCACATGCTCTGGGTACCCACCGAGATCTGGCAGCTGGCACCCGGCAATGTGAGATGCCAATGGAGTTTGTTTTTGATGTTTGCTCACGTTGATAGACACTAGCACAGAGCGTCCATCTTCACCACCCCTGTGTCATCCCCATAGTCATATTAATTTTGTTTGTTTTTCATTCTTTGCTATTGATTTTGTTCAAGTGTTGCGTTTTTGCAGGCAAAACCTGCGCTCTTGGTAATAAAGAAGCCGGTTTTGCTGCGTTTTTTGCAGTGTATTTGCTGCACTTTTGTTGTCTCTTATGCATGCTGATAGTTTAGTGCCCCATAAAAAATGATGCAACTTCCTATGATGAAAAAAACTAAAGTAAAGTGTAAAAAACAAAGGTATCAGGTTGTGCTGCCTTTTATCACTTAATGCTTTTTATCTGTGAAAAATCGCTGAAAGTGACATGCTGCAGTTTGCAAAAATGCAGTTTTCCAAGTTAAGCCCCCGTCTCACATAGCGAGATCGCTGCTGAGTCACAAGTTTTGTGACGCAACAGCGACCTCAGTAGCGATCTCGCTATGTGTGACACGTAGCAGCGATCAGGCCCCTGCTGTGAGATCGCTGGTCGTGTCGGAATGGCCTGGGCCATTTTTTGATCGTTGAGGTCCCGCTGGGTAGCACACATCTCTGTGTTTGACACCTTACCAACGACCTCGTTGACAGGACGTCCCATTGAATCATCATGAAATAGCATTGTTCTACAGGTCGCTACAGTTCGCGGCATCGCTGCTGCGTCGTTGGGGAGATCGCACTGTGTGACATCTCACCAGCGACCACATAGCGACGCAGCAACGATCCCTGACAGGTCGTATCGTTGTCGGGATCGCTTTAGCGTCGCTATGTGTGACGGGGCCTTTAGTCGTGAAAAGAAAATGTATGCATGACGTTTCTGAAATCTCTTAACTTTTGCTGGTTCTGTAAAATGCAGCTTAAAATTTTGCATAAAAAGGCAGCAAAAACATAACGTTTGAACATAGCCTTAAGACTTGGGTAAGGTTTTTCAAAAGTTTAAAAGAAAAATACTAGTGTTGGTCATATAAATTACATGAACAATACATTTCCTAAAGACCCACTGCCTTTCATTCCCGTTCATTGATCCCCACAAATGTCGTGAAATAAAGAAAAAATAAAATTTAGGTACTACCCTGAACATAGGTTTAGTAAAAAAAAAAAAAAATTGCTCCTAGTGGGCATCATAATCTGTCCACGGCACCCTTGTATTTGCAGCTGTCATGTTCCGAGCCCATTGTGAAGCCCTAATGACGTTCCTTTAATTTAGTGATAATTCCTAAGCAACCCCAAACTACAATCACCTTTAACTCTTGTCCGGCTGAGTAGGTACAATTATAACTATTCCGTTTTAAAATTGCAATAACTTTTTTTTCTGACAAGCCGTAGAGGGCTGAAATTTCGTGACATCTCTGCAGTTTTGGTCCAGAATATATTGGCCAAATATCAATAAAATATATGAAGTAGGGTTGAGCGACTTTTACTTTTATAGGATCGGGTCGGGTTTCACGAAACCCGACTTTCTCAAAAGTCGGGTCGAGTGAAATCGGCTGATCCTATAGAAAACTCGGGGTCGGCTGAAACACGAAACCCAATGCAGTGCAATGGGATACTATGGTTCCCAGAGTCTGAAGGAGAGGAAACTCTCCTTCAGGCCCTGGGATCCATATTTAAGTGTAAAATAAAGAATTAAAATAAAAAATATTGCTATACTTACCCTCTGACGCGCCCTGGTACTAACCGGTAGCCTTCGTTCCTTAGAATCAGCGCGTGAAGGACCTTAGATGACGTCGTGGCTTGTGATTGGTCGCGCGACCGCCCATGTGACCGCTCACGCGACCAATCACAAGCCGCGACGTCACCGAAGGTCCTTCAAGCGCTGATTCTTAGGAAGGAAGGCTGCCGGAAAGAAGCAGGGTGCGTCCGAGGGTGAGTATATTCCTATTAGGAAGGAAGGCTGCCGGTTAGTACCAGGGCGCGTCAGAGGGTAAGTATAGCAATATTTTTTATTTTAATTCTTTATTTTACACTTAAATATGGATTCCGATACCAATTTCCGATATTGCAAACATATCGGAACTCGGTATCGGAATTCCAATACCAGATTCAGAAGATCACCGACCTCATGGCCGACCCCACACAGGGGTCGGGTCGGGTTTCATGAAACCCGACTTTGCCAAAAGTCGGCGACTTCTGAAAATGGCCGACCCGTTTCGCTCAACCCTAATATGAAGGTACAATTGTACCTCTGCAGCCTGTTAACGTTGTAAAATTATGCAGCCTGACGAAGGTTAACAACTTGAGACCCCGAATTTCCCTCCTAAAATATTTTTTACTTTCTTATACCCCAAAGCACAATGTTGCAGTTGACGAGGCCTTGGTAAATTTCAAGGGCCGTCTGTCATTCCGCCAGTTTTTCCCTGCCAAGTGAGCCAAATACGGTATCAAATTATATAAAATGTGTGAGAGCTCAATAGGGTACTTGTGCACCTTTCTAATATATGAAGGTAGGGACCGCCAAATTAACCCACCAAACTGCACCAGACAATCTGTATCCCAGGTAAATTTCATGCCAAAAATAAGTTGTATTCAAAGAGGAATGTATAACAAATTTTATTAGACATGAACTTCATACCTGAACATAATATATAGATGAAACATATATCATATAATTATCACAAAAACAAGGTGATGCCGCGCTTAGGGGTTAATTGCTGGGTGTTGATGAATGGCGTGTAGCCGATAACTAGATCCTTGTCAGTGCAGAGAATGTGCACATATATATCCTTATATGCCCTAAGTAGGGAGTATATAATTCCTTAATGAAATGTCTAGAACATGCGTATGTACATGTATATGTGCTACCATAGACACTAGATTGCAGGATGGTGCTTACCCTTCTAGTGGTGTGCCTGGATTCCCGATATACCGGCTCACAATGCTGCCCGATCTGGAATCTGCTGACCGCTGTGTGCGGGGAGAAGGGAGCGTGAGTGTATATGGTAGCTAGCGCAGCACCTAGGGAGCCCCGGCCGAAGGCGTCCCTGGTAACAGTGAGAAAAAGATGGCTGCTAGCGCCGGCTCGCGCGTGCCTGATCTGTGACGTCACAAGAGGTACGGAGCGGCGTTGGGGCCAAAAAAGGAGTGGCTAACCAACGCGTTTCGAAGGCGGACGGCCTTCTTCATCAGGGTTACTGTATGTCATCCCATCTTCTCCTTTTATATGCTGCACCTATACCATTAATCCGCCCTCTACCCGCCTCTATGCATAACTAATTAGGGTATGCTGCAGGGAATCTACATTGCCACGGCTATCTGCGGACCTGATTTATTTCCCCATATTTATTCTATCAGAAACCTGACTAATTAGGACTTATCCCCATCTGCTATCCTGCACTAAATATGAATGTGTGTTTAAAATTAAATTCTTTATTAGAAATGCACAATTAAAAATCCACGAAATAAAAAAATATATATAAAAATACACAATTAAAAACTGCACGTTTAACCCTATATGTCCCTCATAGTGGGTAAATTATTTTGTTTATAGGTGCGCTAGTATTTTGAAAAAATACTGCAAAAGCTAGAAAAGCCTACTAGTATCTTTAACCTGAAATCATGCTGTTACCGTGATATTATAGGCAATTTATAACCGGAAAAAAAAAGTATTAATATATACATAGAGACTGCATGTGTGCAGACGTAAAAAATTTAAAAAATTAAAAAATATATGCACATTTGAGAATTAAAATATTTAAAATCTTGAATAGGTGGCGGTACCAGCCATAGGGACATGACCCTACCATTATACCTACTGGTGGAACTGTCCCTTCGGGAACCGCGGACAGAGACTATGTCTGCAACTTCCATAACACCTATAGTAGTAATGCCCAACTCACACTTAAAGGGCATACAATTCTAGCTCCTGGTTGAGGCCTCTTGGAGATAGGCTATCCAACAGAAATATCCACTGCGACTCGATTCTGGACATCTGTTTAAGGAAGTCCCCTTTTCTTGGGTTTGGTTGGATTTTCTGGATTCCACAGAAGTGTATGTCTTTTATCTTCCTCCCATGTTTTTCCACAAAATGTCGCGATAAGGGGTGTCCCATATACCCCCTTTGGATGTTGGTTAGGTGTTCTTTGATTCGTATCCTAATTTCCCTCTTGGTCCGACCGACATATAGTTTTTTGCATGGGCATAGGATAATATAGATAACCCCCGTGGAGAAACAGGAAATTTTATTGTTGATGCTAAAAGTCTTCATATTGACCTGGCAGGTTTTTTTGAAAGTAGTATTGATACAACCGAAACACCTGCCACATGGTGTGAACCCCATATTTGAATTTGAGGAAATTCTGGTGATATGTGTGGGTTTGCTGAAGGCCAGTTTTTTTGTTGGGGCAAGAAGATTGCCCAAGGTTTGGGTCTTTCTGAAGACGAACTTGGGGTGAGATGTTAAAAACTCCCCTACCACCTTATCTCTTGACAAAATTACCCAATGCTCGCGTATGATGCCTTGAAATTTCCTATACCCTGTATGAAATTGTTATAAACGGTAGGGTTTTTATTTGATCTGAAATATTAGTGGTCTCCCCCACTTTTGATTTATTCCCGTATATCAATGAATCTCTCGATATACCCCTCACTTCATTCCTAGCTCTTTCCAGCGCGGCTAAGGAATACCCTTTTTCCACAAATTGTGTCAAATACTCAGACTCATCTTCATAATCCTTTATGTTTGTACAATTTCGACGGATTCTGGTGAACTGGCCCTTGGGAATATTGGTAAGCCAGACAGGCAAATGACAGCTAGTTAGATGGATATAGCTGTTTGCATCAACTTCCTTCCAGTAGCATTTGGTGTGTAATTGGCCTTCCTCGATATATATAGTGAGGTCCAAGAAGTTGATATTGCTAGAGCTTATAGTAGGCGTGAATTCTAGGCCAAAGTCGTTGTTGTTTAAATTAGACAGGAACAATTCCAAAGTATTCCATGGGCCATCCCAGATAATCACCACATCATCTTGTCAAGAGATAAGGTGGTAGGGGAGTTTTTACCATCTCACCCCAAGTTCGTCTTCAGAAAGGCCCAAACCTTGGGCAATCTTCTTGCCCCAACAAAAAAACTGGCCTTCAGCAAACCCACACATATCACCAGAATTTCCTCAAATTCAAATATGGGGTTCACACCATGTGGCAGGTGTTTCGGTTGTATCAATTCTACTTTCAAAAAAACCTGCCAGGTCGAATTCAAGGATTCGAGCAATATGAAGACTTTTCGCATCAACAATAAAATTTCCTGTTTCTCCACGGGGGGTTATCTATATTATCCTATGCCCATGCAAAAAACTATATGTCGGTCGGACCAAGAGGGAACTTAGGATACGAATCAAAGAACACCTAACCAACATCCAAAAGGGGTGTATGGGACACCCCTTATCGCGACATTTTGTGGAAAAACATGGGAGGAAGATAAAAGACATACACTTCTGTGGAATCCAGAAAATCCAGCCAAACCCAAGAAAAGGGGACTTTCTTAAACAGATGTCCAGAATCGAGTCGCAGTGGATATTTCTGTTGTATAGCCTACCTCCGAGAGGCCTCAACCAGGAGTTAGAATTGTATGCCCTTTAAGTGTGAGTTGGGCATTACTATAGGTGTTTTGGAAGTTGCAGACATAGTCTCTGTCCGCGGTTCCCGAAGGGACAGTTCCACCAGTAGGTACAGTTAGGTCCATATATATTTGGACAGAGACAGCATTTTTCTAATTTTGGTTATAGACATTACCACAATGAATTTTAAACAAAACAATTCAGATGTAGTTGAAGTTCAGACTTTCAGCTTTCATTTGAGAGCTGAAACTCCTAAACCCTTCATCCAATTTTAATGTGGATACCCTCAAATGAAAGCTGAAAGTCTGAACTTCAACTGCATCTGAATTGTTTTGTTTAAAATTCATTGTTGTAAAGTATATAACCAAAATTAGAAAAATGTTGCCTCTGTCCAAATATATATGGACCTAACTGTATAAGGGTAGGGTCATGTCCCTATGGCTGGTACCGCCACCTATTCAAGATTTTAAATATTTTAATTCTCTAATGTGCATATATATTTAAAAATTTTTACGTCTGCACACATGCAGTCTCTATGAATATATTAATACTTTTTTTTTTCCGGTTATAAATTGCCTATAATATCACGGTAACAGCATGATTTCAGGTTAAAGATACTAGTAGGCTTTTCTAGCTTTTGCAGTATTTTTTCAAAATACTAGTGCACCTATAAACAAAATAATTTACCCACTATGAGGGACATATAGGGTTAAACGTGCAGTTTTTAGTTGTGTATTTTTATATATTTTTTTTTTATTTCATGGATTTTTAATTGTGCATTTCTAATAAAGAATTTAATTTTAAACACACATTCATATTTAGTGCAGGATAGCAGATGGGGATAAGTCCTAATTAGTCAGGTTTCTGATAGAATAAATCAGGTCCGCAGATAGCCGTGGCAATGTAGATTCCCTGCAGCATACCCTAATTAGTTATGCATAGAGGCGGGTAGAGGGCGGATTAATGGTATAGGTGCAGCATATAAAAGGAGAAGATGGGATGACATACAGTAACCCTGATGAAGAAGGCCGTCCGCCTTCGAAACGCGTTGGTTAGCCACTCCTTTTTTGGCCCCAACGCCGCTCCGTACCTCTTGTGACGTCACAGATCAGGCACACATGAGCCGGCGCTAGCAGCCATCTTTTCCTCACGGTTACCAGGGACGCCTTCGGCCGGGGCTCCCTAGGTGCCGTGCTAGCTACCATATACACTCACGCTCCCTTCTCCCCGCACACAGCGGTCAGCGACCAGCAGATTCCAGATCGGGCAGCATTGTGAGCCGGTATATCGGGAATCCAGGCACACCACTAGAAGGGTAAGCACCATCCTGCAATCTAGTGTCTATGGTAGCACATATACATGTACATACGCATGATCTAGACATTTCATTAAGGAATTATATACTCCCTACTTAGGGCATATAAGGATATATATGTGCACATTCTCTGCACTGACAAGGATCTAGTTATCGGCTACACGCCATTCATCAACACCCAGCAATTAACCCCTAACCCCTAAGCGCGGCATCACCTTGTTTTTGTGATAATTCTTTATTTTCCTTCAGGATAGGCACAGATCCTGTATAGTGATCCCAGCAGCTAGGGGCGTACAATCCATCATCTATTCTTCCTGATTTTGGCCGTAGTGTGGTGAGCGCCAGTGAGTGTTGTTTTTTTCTTTTTTCATATATCATATAATCATTGTCTGAAATGAGTCACTAGTGATTATTCAATAAAAGATTTAATTCAAATGGACCACTGCATGAAAGAGAAGTATAGTAAATATCAATGGTCTGGAAAAGATCAAATAAAGTGCAATTCGGAGTAATACGATATAATTGATAAGATCAAACACAGATATGAGATTGCATAAGGTAAAGAGAACAACAATTAATGTGAGGCCATATATAACAAAATCAGTGATCCAAGTTCATATAAAAGCTGCCATGCCAGGTGCTAAGTAAGTAAATGTTATGATGTGATACTGCAAGATACCAACCCTAAAGAGGCACACCACAGTTCCCCTCACACCACTGCAGGGACTGTAATCTCATATCTGTGTTTGATAATATCAATTATATTGTATTACTCCGTAGAGGTTAACAGCAGGATGTGTTAAGTCGGCCTCATTATGCATGAGACAGATCTGTAACAAAATATACCTTATGTATTTAAGCATTTTCGTACACCTGTGTGACTCAACAGGAGGTGGAATAGACATTGAAATATACATACAAAACAATTCAGCCCGATAAGGATAATATAGACATCCCATGGTAATTTCTCCAAGCTTCCCATATTTTGTGATATTTATGCATAGCCCTGTTTTTTGAATACCCCTTTCTCTTACAAGTCATACCCTTTTCAGCGAGACACCCTCGTCCTCTACCTAATTTAAAGAAGTTGTACAGTACTACAACACCTAGCAAACATTATGGAAGCACCGGACTGCTGGTTAAAAAAAAAAAAAAATCATTACTACCACATTTTTTGTTTGTGATTTCTTTAAGTGATTCTTAAAGCCAGAAAGTTGCCATTTGAAATGACTTTAGTTTTGCGCCATGTCTGTAATCTACTTTTTCTCTACAAAATTAAACAACTGAATGAATATGAATGAATATCCTCCTAGGGTGGTGATTCCATAAATTTTGCCCGGGGTTGTATACTTTTTTTTTTTCATAAATTTTGCTATTACGTGCCACTCAAAACATTCACTGTGTTTATTTTAGCAATATTACCTTTTATCATGCTGTAGCAGCACATCCTCAGTGCTGGCTCCAGCTCTCATGGGGTTAATCGAAGTCCTTTCTCCTGACTTATTGTTCTCTAAGGCCGGCGTCACACTCAGCGTATGCAAATACGGTCCGTATATTACGGCCGTAATACGCTGAAAAGTCCCGAAAATAGTGGTCCGTAGCTCCTCCGTAGGCAGGGTGTGTCACCGTTTTTTGCGCATGGCATCCTCCGTATGTAATCCGTATGGCAGCCGTACTGCGTGTTTTTATCGCAGGCTTGCCAAACCGACATACGCCTATACAAGGGATCCATGTGTTAAAAAAAAAATAAAAACATATATACTGTGTATATATATATATATATATATATATATATATATATCTATATATATATATATGTCAGTAGACATACATATATATATATCTATATATATCTATATATATATATATATATATATAATTCCTTCATACAGCGGCGAGATAGCAAAAAGCCGGTAATTCAATTACCGGCTTTTGCTTTCTCCTTCCTAAAACCCGACATGATATGAGACATGGTTTAGATACAGTAAACCATCTCATATCACCATTTTTTTTTGCATAATCCACACTACTAATGTCAGTAGTGTGTATCTGCAAAATTTGGCCGTTCTAGCTCTTAAAATAAAGGGTTAAATGGCGGAAAAAATTGGCGTGGGCTCCCGCGCAATTTTCTCCGCCAGAGTAGTAAAGCCAGTGACTGAGGACAGATATTAATAGCCTGGAGAGGGTCCACGGTTATTGGCCCCCCACTGGCTAAAAACACCTGCCCCCAGCCACCCCAGAAAAGGCACATCTGGAAGATGCGCCTATTCTGGCACTTGGCCACTCTCTTCCCATTCCCGTGTAGCGGTGGGATATGGGGTAATGAAGGGTTAATGCCACCTTGCTATTGTAAGGTGACATTAAGCCTAATTAATAATGGAGAGGCGTCAATTATGACACCTATCCATTATTAATCCAATTGAATGAAAGGGTTAAAAAAAACACACACACATTATTAAAAATTATTTTAATGAAATAAAAACAAAGGTTGTTGTAATATTTTATTTAACGCCCAATCCAATCACTGAAGACCCTCGTTCTGTAAAAGAAAAAACATAATAAACCAACAATATACTTACCTTCTGCAGATTTGTAAAGTCCAACGATATAGATCCTTCTGAAGGGGTTAAAACATTTTGCAGCAAGGAGTTCCGCTAATGCAGGCTGCTCCTTGCTGCAAATCCCCGGGGAATGAAGCTAAATATAGGTCAATGATCTATATTTAGCTTCATTTGCGGTGAGGCGCCCTCTGCTGGCTGTTCATAGATCGTGGGAACTTACCTAGAAAGCTCCCTGGCTCAAGTTCATATGAGGACAACCAGCAGAGGGCGCCCTCTTATGATCTCGAGCCAGGGAGCTTTCTAGGAAAGTTCCCACGATCTAGGAACAGCCAGCAGAGGGCGCCTCACCGCAAATGAAGCTAAATATAGATCATTGACCTATATTTAGCTTCATTCCCCGGGGTTTTGCAGCAAGGAGCAGCCTGCATTAGCGGAACTCCTTGCTGCAAAATGTTTTAACCCCTTCAGAAGGATTTACATCGTTGGACTTTACAGATCTGCAGAAGGTAAGTATATTGTTGGTTTATTATGTTTTTTCTTTTACAAAACGAGGGTCTTCAGTGATTGGATTGGGCGTTAAATAAAATATTACAACAACCTTTGTTTTTATTTCATTAAAATAATTTTTAATAATGTGTGTGTTTTTTTTAACCCTTTCATTCAATTGGATTAATAATGGATAGGTGTCATAATTGACACCTCTCCATTATTAATCTGGCTTAATGTCACCTTACAATAGC
This sequence comes from Ranitomeya imitator, assembly GCF_032444005.1. Classification (NCBI taxonomy): domain Eukaryota; kingdom Metazoa; phylum Chordata; class Amphibia; order Anura; family Dendrobatidae; genus Ranitomeya; species Ranitomeya imitator. The sequence continues at coordinate 145,878,717 of NC_091286.1, read as the reverse complement.
AAGGTGGCATTAACCCTTCATTACACCATATCCCACCGCTACACGGGAATGGGAAGAGAGTGGCCAAGTGCCAGAATAGGCGCATCTTCCAGATGTGCCTTTTCTGGGGTGGCTGGGGGCAGGTGTTTTTAGCCAGGGGGGGGCCAATAACCGTGGACCCTCTCCAGGCTATTAATATCTGCCCTCAGTCACTGGCTTTACTACTCTGGCGGAGAAAATTGCGCGGGAGCCCACGCCAATTTTTTCTGCCATTTAACCTTTTATTTTAAGAGCTAGAACGGCCAAATTTTGCAGATACACACTACTAACATTAGTAGTGTGGATTATGCAAAAAAAATGGTGATATGAGATGGTTTACTGTATCTAAACCATGTCTCATATCATGTCGGGTTTGAGGAAGGAGAAAGCAAAAGCCGGTAATTGAATTACCGGCTTTTTGCTATATCGCGGCTGTATGAAGTAAGAATATATATACATATATGTGTCTCACTGATATATATATGTGTGTATGTGTACACATACCTATGTATGTGTACACATACCTATGTATGTGTACACATACCTATGTATGTGTACACATACCTATGTATGTGTACACATACCTATGTATGTGTACACATACCTATGTATGTGTACACATACCTATGTATGTGTACACATACCTATGTATGTGTACACATACCTATGTATGTGTACACATACCTATGTATGTGTACACATACCTATGTATGTGTACACATACCTATGTATGTGTACACATACCTATGTATGTGTACACATACAATTTCTCGCAAGTCACACTGCTGGTCCGTGTGTAATCCGTATTTTTGGGGCTTCCATAGACTTTCATTGGCGTTTTATTTGCGCAATACGGTGACAAACGCAGCATGCTGCGATTTTCTACGGCCGTAGAAAGCCGTATAATACTGATCAGTAAAATACGGCAGATAGGAGCAGGGGCATAGAGAATAATTGTGCCATATTTTTTTGCGAGTTTTACGGACCCGTAGAAGCGCTCTTGTGCAGCGCGAAACGGCCGTCGTCTCGTCTGCCGCACTCTCCCTGGCTAATTTCCTTTCCCCCGTGCCGTGAAGATGTTTCACTTGTTGTTGGAATAAACACTTTGAACTGCAGTCGGTGAGTGCATTTGCAATCCTTTCTTACTATGTTGGATACCTATGTATGTGTACACATACCTATGTATGTGTACACATACCTATGTATGTGTACACATACCTATGTATGTGTACACATACCTATGTATGTGTACACATACCTATGTATGTGTACACATACCTATGTATGTGTACACATACCTATGTATGTGTACACATACCTATGTATGTGTACACATACCTATGTATGTGTACACATACCTATGTATGTGTACACATACCTATGTATGTGTACACATACCTATGTATGTGTACACATACCTATGTATGTGTACACATACCTATGTATGTGTACACATACCTATGTATGTGTACACATACCTATGTATGTGTACACATACCTATGTATGTGTACACATACCTATGTATGTGTACACATACAATTTCTCGCAAGTCACACTGCTGGTCCGTGTGTAATCCGTATTTTTGGGGCTTCCATAGACTTTCATTGGCGTTTTATTTGCGCAATACGGTGACAAACGCAGCATGCTGCGATTTTCTACGGCCGTAGAAAGCCGTATAATACTGATCAGTAAAATACGGCAGATAGGAGCAGGGGCATAGAGAATAATTGTGCCATATTTTTTGCGAGTTTTACGGACGTAGTTTCTGCGCTCTTACGTCCGTAAAACTCGCAAGTGTGACGCCGGCCTAATACTACAAGTTCCAAGAGTCATTTCACTGGCCTGTAAGCCAGCACCCCCACTCCAAAACACACCCAAACCCCTCCCTCTTCAATCTGTGATGTCATGTCTGTCCAACCTCCTCTATTACATTTGTTCAATCCACACTCTATTACACACTGATAGATATGGGATAGATGGAGAGATAGATATGGGAGAGAGAGAGAGCCATGATACACAGCCTCATCAAGAGCCAGGTCCACAATACAAAGAACGGGAAGATATATGCTTGTTTTGTGGACTTCAAGAAGGCCTTCGACTCAGTGTGGCACCCAGGACTGTTCCTAAAACTGCTGGGGAGCGGAATAGGAGGCAAAACATACGTCATCCGAAGCTCCTATACTGAGAACAGTTGCTGCGTGAGGGTCAACGGAAGGAGGATGGCCTATTTCCAACAAAGCCTAGGAGTGAGACAGGGCTGCAGCCTCAGTCCAACGCTCTTTAACATCTACATCAATGAGCTGGCAGAGGCCCTAGAGTCCTCCTCAGCACCAGGACTCAGCCTCCATGACACCCAGGTGAAATTTCTGCTGTATGCAGATGACCTCGTGCTGTTATCACCAACTGAGAAAGGCCTCCAAGATCATCTGAAAATCCTAGAGACCTTCAGGAGCACATGGGCACTGCCAATCAACCAGAAGAAAACTAATATTATGGTGTTCCAGAAAAGAAAGCAGAAACCTACTGGCCATCCTACCTTTATGATAGACAACTGTCCACTTACAGAAACCAACATGTACACCTACCTGGGCCTAGAACGCAGCAAGTCAGGGAGCTTCAAGCAAGCCATAGAGTTACTAAAAGACAAGGCATCCAAAGCCTTCCATGCCATCAGAAGACGTCTGTACCATCTCAATGCACCAGTAACCGTCTGGCTAAATATCTTTGACTCCATAATTGCCCCAATCCTTCTGTACGGCAGTGAGGTCTGGGGCCCAGCCTCATACCAAAACTGGTCAAAGTGGGATGCTGGGCCGACTGAAATATTCCACTAAGAGTTCTGCAAGCATCTTCTCCAAGTCCATCGGAGCACATCAAACAGCGCATGCCGAGCAGATTCCCACTACACCTCGCAATAAGGCCGGTTTCACACGTCCAGATAATTCCGGTACCGGAAAAAATCGGTACCGGAATTATTCGTGTCCGTGTGCCCCTACGTTTCTGTGGCACATCAGTGTGGCACATGTGCAGCACACATGTGCCGCCTGTGTGCCCACTGGGTACCACACGCACCGTGCTGGGTACCACACGTACCAGCATCTGGTGCTGAAGCCCCGATTCATATCTTCCCTGCAGCAGCGTTTGCTGCAGAGAAGATATGAATAATAGTGTTTAAAATAAAGATCTCTCTGTCTGTCTTTTACACGGACCCATTGACTTTAATGGGTCCGTGTAATACGTGCGCTCCCACGAACACTGACATGTCTCCGTGTTTGGCACACGGAGACACGGTCCACAAAAAATCAATGACATCTGCACAGATTTTAATGTGTCTACGTGTGTCAGTGGCTCCGGTACGTGAGGAAACTGTCACCTCACGTACCGGAGACACTGACGTGTGAAACAGGCCTAAGGAAGAGGGTGCTGTCATTCAAGAGCAGCAGCCCCAGCACCTACCACCACAAAGCCTTCCTACACCATGAAGCCCCCCAACAAAAAGAACCCAAAGCCAGTCTGACTCAGCCATCAACCTACATGGCCTGACAAAAGGTGAAATCCAGAAGATGATACACAAAGTCAAAGAGAAATATTTCAGTATCTGGAGGAACGGCATATGCAAATCCCAGAAACTGATGAAATACCAGAACCTACAGAGGGAGTACAAACTGGCCCCATATCTAGAGAAACTAGAAAACCCCAATGAGCGACAGATCCTGAGCCGATACAGACTGAGCGCCCACAGCCTACTCATCGAATCCGGGCGGCACTGACAGAACTACAAGCCCCGAGAGAGCAGACTCTGCCAGCAGTGCCCCCCAGGAGACCGTGGAGGATGAGGCCCACTTCTTGCTGAGGTGCCCCAAATACTCCACTGTGAGGGACACTCACTTCAAAAGACTGTCTGATCTCCTCCCAGACTTCACCTCCACGGAGGAGGAAGAGAAACTACCGATAATACTGGGGGAAGATGAAAGTGCAGCTGCCATAGTAGCGGAATATGTCAGTGCCTGCCACAGACTAAGAGGAGCTTGATATGTCATGGACTCCTGTACCCCAACCCTGGACATATCCCTATACCAGGACTAAAGAGCCCGATATGCCATTGACTCCTATACCCCACCATAGACATGTCCCCTATCCTCTAAAAGGAGCCTGATATATCCTGGACCTCTATATGCCTCCCTACCCCACCCCCTATCCCCCTCTTTTTACCATATGCTTTGGCAATGCTAACATGTACTTAGTCCTGCCAATAAAGCTCATTTGAATTTGATATGGGATAGAGAGATAGATATGGGATAGATAAATATGGGATAGAGAGAGATATGGGATAGAGAGAAAGATATCGGATAGAGAGAGATGGATATGGGATAGAGAAAACCCCAAAGATCGACAGATCCTGAGCCGATACAGACTGAGCGCCCACAGCCTACACATCGAATCTGGGCGGCACCGACAGAATTACAAGCCCCGAGAGAGCAGACTCTGCCAGCAGTGCCCCCCCAGGAGGCCGTGGAGGATGAGGCCCACTTCCTGCTGAGGTGCCCCAAATACTCCACTGTGAGGGACACTCACTTCAAAAGACTGTCTGATCTCCTCCCAGACTTCACCTCCATGGAGGAGGAAGAGAAACTAACGATAATACTGGGGGAAGATGAAAGTGCAGCGGAATATGTCAGTGCCTGCCACAGACTAAGAGGAGCTTGATATGTCATGGACTCCTGTACCCCAACCCTGGACATATCCCTATACCCCGACTAAAGAGCCCGATATGCCATGGACTCCTATACCCCACCATAGACATATCCCCTGTCCTCTTAAAGGAGCCTGATATATCCTGGACCTCTATATGCCTCCCTACCCTACCCCCTATCCCCCCTATTTTTACCATATGCTTTGGCAATGCTAACATGTACTTAGTCCTGCCAATAAAGCTCATTTGAATTGAATTGAGAGAGATAGATATGGGATAGATAGATATGGGAAAGATAGATATAGATATGGGATAGAGATATATCTATTTAGAGATCAGTCTAGAGATTTTTCCATACATATATCCATATCCATGTTTCTTAATGAACAATGTTTCAGTTAAAAAAAAAAGTTGTGGACTCCCGTGCAATTTTCTGCGCCAGAGGGGGAAAGCCGACAGCCTGGTGCCAATATTTGTAGCCGGAGAAGGGAGTAATACCCATGGCCCCTTCCCAGGCTATGAATATCAGCCCGCTGCTGTCTGCATAGCCTTTACTGGCTATTAAAGTAGGGGGACCCCCCCAAAAATGACGTGGGGTCCCCCTATATTTTGTAGCCAGGCTACACAGACAGCTGCAGGCTGATATAGCCTAGGAAGGGGCCATGCCCTCCCCCCCGGCTACAAATACCAGCCCGCAGTCACCCCAGAAATGGCGCATCTCTAAGGTCAGAGGTGTCAAACTGCATTCCTCGAGAGCCGCCAACAGGTCATGTTTTCAGGATTTCCTTAGCATTCCACAAGGTGCTGGAATCATTCTGTGCAGGTGATTAAATTATCACCTGTGCAATACAAGGAAATCCTGAAAACATGACCTGTTGGCGGCCCTCGAGGAATGCAGTTTGACACCTCTGTCTAAGATGCACCAATTCTGGCACTTGGAGCATGGAGGCTATTGAAGCATGGCAAAGTAAGAAAAATAAAAGCTAAAAAAATGTGAAAAAAATATAAAAGTTTAAATCACCCGCCCTTTCGCCCCATTCAAAATAAATCAATAAAAAAATCAAACCTACACATATTTGGTATTGCCGCGTTCAGAATCGCCCGATCTATCAATAAAAAAAAAGGATTAACCTGATCACAAAACGGTGTAGCGAGAAAAAAAAGCAAAACGCCAGAATTGTTTTTTTGGTCGTCGCGACATTGCATTAAAATGCAATAACGGGCGATCAAAAGAACGTATCTGCACCAAAATGTTATCATTAAAAACGCCAGCTCGGCATGCAAAACATAAGCCCTCAACCGACCCCAGATCATGAAAAATGGAGACGCTACGGGTATCGTAAAATGGCGCAATTTTTTTTTAGCAAAGTTTTGAATTTTTTTGTCACCACTTATAAAAAAGAATAAATAGATAAAAAAGAACCTAGACATGTTTGGTGTCTATGAACTCGTAATGACTTGGATAATCATGATGACAGGTCAGTTTTAGCATGTAGTGAACCTAGTAAAAAAGCCAAACAAAAAACAAGTGTGGGATTGCACTTTTTTTGCAATTTCACCACACTTGGAATTTTTTTCCCGTTTTCTAGTACACAACATGCTAAAACCAATGATGTCGTTCAAAAGTACAACTTGTTTCGCAAAAAATAAGCCCTCACATGGCCATATTGACAGAAAAATAAAAAAGTTATGGCTCTGGGAAGGAGGGGAGCGAAAAACAAACACGGAAAAACGGGAAATCCCAAGGTCATGAAGGGGTTAATATTCTTAAAGGGAACCTGTCAAACCCCAAAATCGAAGATGAGCTAAGCCCACCAGCATCAGGGGCTTATCTACAGCATTCTGGAATGCTGTAGATAAGCCCCCGATGTATCCTGAAAGATGAGAAAAAGAGGTTAGATTATACTCACCCAGGAGCAGTTCCGCTGTGGTCCTGTCCGGGGTCTCCCATCTTCTTACGATGACGTCCTCTTCTTGTGCTCACGCTGCGGCTACGGCGCAGGGGTACTTTGTCTGCCCTGTTGAGGGCAGAGCAAAGTACTGCAGTGCGCAGGCGCCGGGAAAGGTTAGAGGCTCAGCGCCTGCGCACTGCAGTACTTTGCTCTGCCCTCAACAGGGCAGACAAAGTACGCCTGCGCCGGAGCGTGAAGACAAGAAGACGTCATCCTATGTAGATGGGAGGCCCCGGACTGCGACGCCCATCGGATTGGACCGCAGCGGGACCGCCTCTGGGTGTGTATAATCTAACCTTTTTTTCTCATCTTTCAGGATACATCGGGGCTTATCTACAGCATTCAAGAATGCTGTAGACAAGCCCCTGATGCCGGTGGGCTTAGCTCATCTTCGATTTTGGGGGCGACGGGTTCCCTTTAATTTCACCATACTTACAAGCAGTCCTAATTCCTGCATCGCCCTCGATCGCTTGCAAAAAATAAACCAGGCGTATACTCCCTGTCCGACACAGTCCAATTAATAACGAGTGTCCCACGACGATCTCCCCTATAGAGCTTCAGTGACACACTGACAGGAAACAATGGCTCCTGCAGTGCATCACTGATGAGGTTACTTTAGTTCATTGCTTTCACTGTATGGCAATGCTGCGTGGGAAATTTCCCACGCAGCAGTGCCGCAGTGAGAGTGTGAACTATACTGTATTCACAGCGGCGGAGGGATACAGTGTGGAAGGATACCTTCAGTCATTGTATACCAGAGCCCCTGGAGTGTGGTCACATCAGCTGATGTTACAGCTCTCCACGGGAGATCGTTGTGGGACAATCATTATTACATGGATTACTGCAGATCAGGGAGTATAATGTTTGTTTATTATTTTAATATAATTTTTAATATTATTAATATTTTAATATTTTTTACAGGTAAGCGAGGGCTTCCGGGACAAAGTGATTGGTGTATGTTGTATGTACTGTGTATGTTTTTTTTTTGTTTTTTTTACATTCAACACATTAGCTGGATGATGGGACTACTACTGTCCCATCATTGGCTAATGTGTCACTCACTGTCATTGTAGCAGGCATAGCCGGATGGGACTTGTAGTCCCATTGGACGATACCTATAGAGACACACACACAACCCCCCAAAGACTGCCCTGGACAGACCCCCGGACAGCCCTGCAGACCCCCGGATAGCGCCGCACGCAGACCCCAGCACCGCCCACAGCCCAGTCACTCTTGATGAGTGACCGCTGTCTGTGGATCCTGGGTCACGCCTGCTGATGATGTCTAGTCAATTTCCAAAGTCAGGAAGTTGACGTCACGTCAGCTGATATTAGCGGCGGCTGCAGCCTGGGGGTCACATGACCCGGAGTCAGCCGCCGGCATAGAGCCGCTCACAGGCAGTGTCGGCAACAGAAGGTATTAACAAAATTTATTAGGGGCCCCGGGGGATACATCGGGGGTTAATTGAAAGTAGTGGACAACCCCTTTAAAGGGTCTTGATATAGCCCCGTTAGCTTTTATCTGCGCACATTGATTAGCATATAATAACTTGGCCCAGGCCAGGAACTTTTTCCCCAAACCCCATGCCCCTCATTACTGCCCAGAGGTACTCCCACTTGACACTATAGAATGCCTTTGCTGTATCAAGCAAGAGCACCGCAAGCTCCCCAACATTCAACAACTGTATCTGTAAATTAAAAAAAGACGTCTTAGGCTAGGTTCACATTGCGTTAACAGCAGCCCATTCAACACATGCGTTAACGGGCTGCTGTTAACGCAAGTGCTGAATTTCTCTAGCGCAGATAGAGCTAGCAGATGCTCTATCTGTGCTAGCAGTGATGGACCCGGAAACCCTGCAGCACGCATCCCAGGGTCCGTCACTCAATGACGGCACATTGCTAATGCACGCCCATTGTGGGCGTGCGCGAGCGATGCGTCCGACATAGGGATTAATGGCAGCGTTAACTGACTGTGTTACACCGCGTTATTCCGCGGTGTAACGCAGTCCGTCTAACGGACTGTCAAAACAAAATGTGAACCCAGCCTTATATTTATAGAGGTAGACTTGGCAGGTATAAAGCGCGTCTGATCCTCATGAACCAAAGACGTAATTCTCTGCCCTGTTAAGGGCAGCGTAAAGTACTGCAGTGCGCAGGCGCTGAGCCTCTCTAACCTTTCTCGGCGCCTGCGCACTACAGTACCTTGCGCTGCCCTCAACAGGGCAGATAAAGTACACCTGCACAGAAGCCGCGACGGAAGCAAGGAAGATGTCATCGCATGAAGATGGGAGGCACCGAACCTGCGATGCCCATCGGACCCAGACCGCCCCTTGGTGAGTATAATCTAAGTTGTTTTTCTTATCTTTCAGGTTACATCGGGGGCTTATCTACAGCATTACAGAGGTGACAGATTCCCTTTAATACATCCTAGAATTGTATCTTTTTTTTTTTTTGCATCACACTGTTGACTCTTGTGCAGTCTGTGATCTATTAGTACACCAAAGTCTTTATCACATGTGCTGCTGCTTAGTTCTATTCCTCCCATTCTATAGATGTAATTTCATTTTTATTTCCCAAATGTAGAATCTTGTATTTCTCCCTGTTAAATACCATTCTATTAGATGCTGCCTATTGTTCAAGCTTATCTAAAGCCTTCTGAGTCCATTCTGTCTTCTCTAAGGGTACCGTCACACAGTGGCATTTTGATCGCTACGACGGCACGATTCGTGACGTTCCAGCGATATACTTACGATCTCGCTGTGTCTGACACGCTCCTGCGATCAGGGACCCCGCTGAGAATCGTACGTCGTAGCAAATCGTTTGAAACTTTCTTTCGTCGTCAAGTATCCCGCTGTGGCGGCATGATCGCAAGGTGTAACAAAGGTGTGCACGATATTGTATACGATGTGCGCATAGTAACTAACAGCTTCTACATCGCAAATACGTTGTGAAATTATCGCTCCAGCGCCGTGCATTGCGAAGTGTGACCGCAGTCTACGACGCTGGAGCGATATTGGAGCGATGCTGGAGCGTCACGGATCGTGCCGTCGTAGCGACCAAAGTGTCACTGTGAGACGGTACCTTAACGTTAGCTTAACTTAACCTTAACTCCTAGCTTTGCATCGTTTACAAATGTGATTAGGTTATCTTCAGTTTCCTTATCTAGATCAGTCTTAAAAATGTTGAATAAAGGTACCGTCACACATAGCGACGCTGCAGCGATACCGACAACGATCCGGATCGCTGCAGCGTCGCTGTTTGGTCGCTGGAGAGCTGTCACACAGACAGCTCTCCAGCGACCAACGATCCCGAGGTCCCCGGTAACCAGGGTAAACATCGGGTAACTAAGCGCAGGGCCGCGCTTAGTAACCCGATGTTTACCCTGGTTACCATCCTAAAAAGTAAAAAAACAAACGCTACATACTTACCTACCGCTGTCTGTCCTCGGCGCTCTGCTTCTCTGGTCTGGCTGTGAGCGCCGGGCAGCCAGAAAGCAGAGCGGTGACGTCACCGCTCTGCTTTCCGGCTGACCGACGCTCACAGCCAGAGCAGGAGGAGTGCAGAGCACAGCGCTGGAGGACAGACGGCTGTAGGTAAGTATGTACTGTTTGTTTTTTTACTTTTAGGATGGTAACCAGGGTAAACATCGGGTTACTAAGCGCGGCCCTGCGCTTAGTTGCCCGATGTTTACCCTGGTTACCAGCAAAGACATCGCTGAATCGGTGTCACACACGCCGATTCAGCGATGTCTACGGGGAGTCCAGCGACGAAATAAAGTTCTGGACTTTCTTCCCCGACCAGCGATCTCCCAGCAGGGGCCTGATCGCTGCTGCCTGTCACACTGGACGATATCGCTAGCGAGGACGCTGCAACGTCACGGATCGCTAGCGATATCGTCTAGTGTGACAGTACCTTAACACTGGGTCCAGGACAGAGCCCTGTGGTACCCCACTTAAAACACTCCTCCAATTGGATGTGCAACCATTTATTACCCTTCTTTGAGTACGATCACTGAGCCAGTTATGAATCCACCTAACCGTAGCCTTGTCAATCCCAAACTTGGTCATTTTTTTCAATAAGGATAGTATTAAATACTTTTTCAAATGCTTTGCTGAACTTGAGATATACTATATTCTACTGCAATTCCCTGATCCACAGTCAATAATTCCATCATAGAATACATTTAGATTAGTCTGGTATGACTTGTTTGCAACAAACCCATGCTGGCTCTGGTTAATGACTGTATTATTATCCAAGCACTTACATACTATCTGTCTCAGCTAAGCAAAAACACTGTGAAAACACCAAAAGTCGCAAAATTTTCGAGTAGTCTCACTTTGTGCAAAAAATTTGTGACATTTTTAAAATATGATGAATTGGGCTATTGGGTCCTGTCCTGGGATTGGAAGGGAGGGTAGATTTTACAAACATCCGCATGCACTTAAATGCAGATTTTCTTGTAAATCACTTCTGCGCAGAATCAGCAAAAGGGCAGTCACTATTTTTCAAACGCATAACAGGCTATCAATAGGTTAAAAAAAAGTCTTTATGCTCACCTCTCTGGCCCCTCCGCTACTTACTGCCACCCATGCGATTCTCATCACATCTTCTAATCCCCTGCTACTCACATTAGTATTTTTGGTCCTCTCGCACTATGTGCAGGTGTCAGGACGCAAAGGTGGGTTCTGCACTGAAGATCACAGTGCACGTTGAGACATCGGTGACAGCCTGCGCAGAGCCCTCCCAGGCATCATGACATCCTGAAGTCCGAAAAAGAGCAAGAGGACCAAAGATTCCAGCACGAGTAAAGGGGGATCAGTGGATGTGTTGTAAATCAATGGGGTGACAACAACAATGGAAGATTGTTTTTGTGGTGCACTGTGACTTCCGGTTTTGTGATCCGCCTTTTTTTCCCCAATACTTTAGCTATACTATTGGGAACCTGGAAAACGGCGATCCACAAGTTTTTTGCTGTCCGTTATTGTGGCAGACCTTGAAAATTGCGGCAATACGGCCCGCAGAAAAGACCCGCACTAACAGGCCGCAAAAAACATGGTATGTGTAAAAGTAGGATAAGGCGGGTGCACACGATCCAGAAGTGGCAGCGCTTTGGACAGGGTATATCCGCTGCATCCAAAGCGCTGCCGGCTATTGAACGCAGGTTACTCCTCTGTGATCACTGATCCGTGCGGATTCACCGTGTCAGATACATTGACTCATGTCTCTGCAAGAACTGACATGCTGCAGTCTGGAGAGACGTGCCGCATTTCTCCACAGGTGTGCCGACGCATAGAGTCTCACCCGCAGAAACTGACTGTATCGTGGACACACACCCTTAGGGTTTTCTCCCCATTTTACCTAGATTATGCTCGGGGGTCTGCAGAACCCCAAGAAGAACATAATAAGGCACATATATTCATGGAGAATAACTTCTGCAAGCTGAATCTCCACGGAAACCTCCTGAGACCAGGCACTAGCTCGGGCCCCGCTCCTCTGCGCACAGGCACTAGCTCAGGCCCCCGCTCCTCTGCGCACAGGCACTAGCCCGGCGCCCTGCTGCTCTGCGCAGACACTACCTCGAGGTCCCGCTGCTCTGCGCACAGGCACTAGCCCGGGGCCCACTCCTCTGCGCACAGGCACTAGCCCGGCGCCCTGCTGCTCTGCGCAGACACTACCTCGAGGCCCCGCTGCTCTGCGCACAGGCACTAGCCCGGGGCCCACTCCTCTGCGCACAGGCACTAGCTCAGGGCCCCGCTCCTCTGAGCACAGACACTAGCCCGGGCCCCGCTCCTCTGCGCACAGGCACTAGCTCCAGGCCCCGCTCCTCTGCGCACAGGCACTAGCCCGGGGCCCGCTCCTCTGCACACAGACACTAGCCCGGGGCCCCACTCCTCTGCGCACAAACACTAGCCCGGGGCCCTGCTCCTCTGCGCACAGACACTAGCTCCGGGCCCCGCTCCTCTGCGCACAGACACTAGCCCGGGCCCCGCTCCTCTGCGCACAGACACTAGCCCGAGGCCCCGCACCTCTGCGCAGACATTAGCTCGGGGTACCGCTTCTCTGCGCACAGGCACTAGCCCGGGGCCCCGCTTCTCTGCGCACAGGCACTAGCCCGGGGCCCCGCTTCTCTGCGCACAGGCACTAGCCCGGGGCCCCGCTCCTCTGCACACAGGCACTAGCTCCGGGCCCCGCTCCTCTGCGCACAGGCACTAGCCCGGGGCCCTGCTCCTGCGCACAGGCACTAGCCCGGGGCCCGCTCTTCTGAGCACAGACACTAGCCCGAGGCTCCGCTCCTCTGAGCACAGGCACTAGCTCGGGGCCCTGCTCCTCTGCACACAGGCACTAGCTCCGGGCCCCACTCCTCTGCGCACAGGCAGTAGCCCGGGGCCCTGCTCCTGCGCACAAGCACTAGCCCGGGGCCCGCTCTTCTGAGCACAGACACTAGCCTGAGGCCCTGCTCCTCTGAGCACAGGCACTAGCTCCGGGCCCCGCTCCTCTGCGCACAGGCACTAGCTCCAGGCCCCGCTCCTCTGCGCACAGGCACTAGCTCCAGGCCCCGCTCCTCTGCGCACAGGCACTAGCCCGGTGCCCTGCTGCTCTGCGCAGACACTACCTCGAGGCCCCGCTGCTCTGCGCACAGGCACTAGCCCGGGGCCCACTCCTCTGCGCACAGGCACTAGCCCGGCGCCCTGCTGCTCTGCGCAGACACTACCTCGAGGCCCCGCTGCTCTGCGCACAGGCACTAGCCCGGGGCCCACTCCTCTGCGCACAGGCACTAGCTCAGGGCCCCGCTCCTCTGAGCACAGACACTAGCCCGGGCCCCGCTCCTCTGCGCACAGGCACTAGCTCCAGGCCCCGCTCCTCTGCGCACAGGCACTAGCCCGGGGCCCGCTCCTCTGCACACAGACACTAGCCCGGGGCCCCACTCCTCTGCGCACAAACACTAGCCCGGGGCCCTGCTCCTCTGCGCACAGACACTAGCTCCGGGCCCCGCTCCTCTGCGCACAGACACTAGCCCGAGGCCCCGCACCTCTGCGCAGACATTAGCTCAGGGTACCGCTTCTCTGCGCACAGGCACTAGCCCGGGGCCCCGCTTCTCTGCGCACAGGCACTAGCCCGGGGCCCCGCTTCTCTGCGCACAGGCACTAGCCCGGGGCCCCGCTCCTCTGCACACAGGCACTAGCTCCGGGCCCCGCTCCTCTGCGCACAGGCACTAGCCCGGGGCCCTGCTCCTGCGCACAGGCACTAGCCCGGGGCCCCGCTCCTCTGAGCACAGGCACTAGCTCGGGGCCCTGCTCCTCTGCACACAGGCACTAGCTCCGGGCCCCACTCCTCTGCGCACAGGCAGTAGCCCGGGGCCCTGCTCCTGCGCACAAGCACTAGCCCGGGGCCCGCTCTTCTGAGCACAGACACTAGCCCGAGGCCCTGCTCCTCTGAGCACAGGCACTAGCTCCGGGCCCCGCTCCTCTGCGCACAGGCACTAGCTCCGGGCCCCGCTCCTCTGCGCACAGGCACTAGCTCCAGGCCCCGCTCCTCTGCGCACAGGCACTAGCCCGGGGCCCCGCTCCTCTGCGCACAGGCACTAGCTCCGGGCCCCGCTCCTCTGCGCACAGGCACTAGCTCCGGGCCCCGCTCCTCTGCGCACAGGCACTAGCTCCGGGCCCCGCTCCTCTGCGCACAGGCACTAGCCCGGGGCCCCGCTCCTCTGCGCACAGGCACTAGCTCCGGGCCCCGCTCCTCTACGCACAGACACTAGCCCGGGGCCCCGCTCCTCTGCGCACAGACACTAGCCCGGGGCCCCACTCCTCTGCGCACAGGCACTAGCCCGGGGCCCCGCTCCTCTGCGCACAGGCACTAGCTCCGGGCCCCGCTCCTCTACGCACAGACACTAGCCCGGGGCCCCGCTCCTCTGCGCACAGACACTAGCCCGGGGCCCCACTCCTCTGCGCACAGGCACTACCTCGGGGCCCCGCTACTCTACGCACAGGCACTAGCTCCAGGCCCCGCTCCTCTGCGCACAGGCACTAGCTCCAGGCCCCGCTCCTCTGCGCACAGGCACTAGCTCCAGGCCCCGCTCCTCTGCGCACAGGCACTAGCCCGGGGCCCCACTCCTCTGCGCACAGGCACTACCTCGGGGTCCCGCTCCTCTGCGCACAGGCACTAGCTCGGAGCCCGCTCCTCTGCGCACAGGCACTAGCTCGGAGCCCCGCTCCTCTGCGCACAGGCACTAGCCCGGGGCCCCGCTCCTCTGCGCACAGACATTAGCTCGGGGTCCCGCTCTTCTGCGCACAGGCACTAGCTCCGGGCCCCGCTCCTCTGCGCACAGGCACTAGCCCGGGGCCCCGCTCCTCTGCGCACAGGCACTAGCCCGGGGCCCCGCTCCTCTGCGCACAGACACTAGCTCCGGGCCCCGCTCCTCTGCGCACAGACACTAGCCCGGGGCCCCGCTCCTCTACGCACACGCACTAGCCCGGGGCCCCGCTCCTCTGCGCACAGGCACTAGCCCGGGGCCCCGCTCCTCTACGCACACGCACTAGCCCGGGGCCCCGCTCCTCTGCGCACAGACACTAGCCCGGGGCTCCGCTCCTCTGCGCAGACACTAGCTCCGGGGCCCCGCTCCTCTGCGCACAAACACTAGCCCGGGGCCCGCTCTTCTGAGCACAGACACTAGCCTGAGGCCCCGCTCCTCTGAGCACAGGCACTAGCCCGGGGCCCCGATCCTCTGCGCACAGGCACTAGCCCGAGGCCCCGCTCCTCTGAGCACAGGCACTAGCTCCGGGCCCCGCTCCTCTGCACACAGGCACTAGCTCCGGGCCCCGCTCCTCTGCGCACTGGCACTAGCCCGGGGCCCCGCACCTCTGCGCACTGGCACTAGCCCGGGGCCCCGCTCCTCTGAGCACAGGCACTAGCTCCGGGTCCCGCTCCTCTGCACACAGGCACTAGCTCCGGGCCCCGCTCCTCTGCGCACTGGCACTAGCCCGGGGCCCCGCTCCTCTGCGCACAGGCACTAGCCCGGGGCCCGCTCTTCTGAGCACAGACACTAGCCTGAGGCCTCGCTCCTCTGAGCACAGGCACTAGCCCGGGGCCCTGCTCCTCTGCGCACAGACACTAGCTCCGGGCCCCGCTCCTCTGCGCACAGACACTAGCCCGAGGCCCCGCACCTCTGCGCAGACATTAGCTCGGGGTACCGCTTCTCTGCGCACAGGCACTAGCCCGGGGCCCCGCTTCTCTGCGCACAGGCACTAGCCCGGGGCCCCGCTTCTCTGCGCACAGGCACTAGCCCGGGGCCCCGCTCCTCTGCACACAGGCACTAGCTCCGGGCCCCGCTCCTCTGCGCACAGGCACTAGCCCGGGGCCCTGCTCCTGCGCACAGGCACTAGCCCGGGGCCCGCTCTTCTGAGCACAGACACTAGCCCGAGGCTCCGCTCCTCTGAGCACAGGCACTAGCTCGGGGCCCTGCTCCTCTGCACACAGGCACTAGCTCCGGGCCCCACTCCTCTGCGCACAGGCAGTAGCCCGGGGCCCTGCTCCTGCGCACAAGCACTAGCCCGGGGCCCGCTCTTCTGAGCACAGACACTAGCCTGAGGCCCTGCTCCTCTGAGCACAGGCACTAGCTCCGGGCCCCGCTCCTCTGCGCACAGGCACTAGCTCCAGGCCCCGCTCCTCTGCGCACAGGCACTAGCTCCAGGCCCCGCTCCTCTGCGCACAGGCACTAGCCCGGTGCCCTGCTGCTCTGCGCAGACACTACCTCGAGGCCCCGCTGCTCTGCGCACAGGCACTAGCCCGGGGCCCACTCCTCTGCGCACAGGCACTAGCCCGGCGCCCTGCTGCTCTGCGCAGACACTACCTCGAGGCCCCGCTGCTCTGCGCACAGGCACTAGCCCGGGGCCCACTCCTCTGCGCACAGGCACTAGCTCAGGGCCCCGCTCCTCTGAGCACAGACACTAGCCCGGGCCCCGCTCCTCTGCGCACAGGCACTAGCTCCAGGCCCCGCTCCTCTGCGCACAGGCACTAGCCCGGGGCCCGCTCCTCTGCACACAGACACTAGCCCGGGGCCCCACTCCTCTGCGCACAAACACTAGCCCGGGGCCCTGCTCCTCTGCGCACAGACACTAGCTCCGGGCCCCGCTCCTCTGCGCACAGACACTAGCCCGGGCCCCGCTCCTCTGCGCACAGACACTAGCCCGAGGCCCCGCACCTCTGCGCAGACATTAGCTCAGGGTACCGCTTCTCTGCGCACAGGCACTAGCCCGGGGCCCCGCTTCTCTGCGCACAGGCACTAGCCCGGGGCCCCGCTTCTCTGCGCACAGGCACTAGCCCGGGGCCCCGCTCCTCTGCACACAGGCACTAGCTCCGGGCCCCGCTCCTCTGCGCACAGGCACTAGCCCGGGGCCCTGCTCCTGCGCACAGGCACTAGCCCGGGGCCCCGCTCCTCTGAGCACAGGCACTAGCTCGGGGCCCCGCTCCTCTGCACACAGGCACTAGCTCCGGGCCCCACTCCTCTGCGCACAGGCAGTAGCCCGGGGCCCTGCTCCTGCGCACAAGCACTAGCCCGGGGCCCGCTCTTCTGAGCACAGACACTAGCCTGAGGCCCTGCTCCTCTGAGCACAGGCACTAGCTCCGGGCCCCGCTCCTCTGCGCACAGGCACTAGCTCCGGGCCCCGCTCCTCTGCGCACAGGCACTAGCTCCAGGCCCCGCTCCTCTGCGCACAGGCACTAGCCCGGGGCCCCGCTCCTCTGCACACAGGCACTAGTCCGGGGCCCCGCTCCTCTGCGCACAGGCACTAGCTCCGGGGCCCCGCTCCTCTGCACACAGGCACTAGTCCGGGGCCCCGCTCCTCTGCGCACAGGCACTAGCTCCGGGGCCCCGCTCCTCTGCGCACAGACACTAGCCCGGGGCGCGCTCCTCTGAGCACAGACACTAGCCCGGGGCCCCGCTCCTCTACGCACAGGCACTAGCTCCAGGCCCCGCTCCTCTGCGCACAGGCACTAGCTCCAGGCCACGCTCCTCTGCGCACAGGCACTAGCTCCAGGCCCCGCTCCTCTGCGCACAGGCACTAGCCCGGGGCCCCTCTCCTCTTCGCACAGGCACTAGCCCGGGGCCCCGCTCCTCTGCGCACAGGCACTAGCCCGGGGCCACGCTCCTCTGCGCACAGGCACTAGCTCCAGGCCCCGCTCCTCTGCGCACAGGCACTAGCCCGGGGCCCCTCTCCTCTGCGCACAGGCACTAGCCCGGGGCCCCTCTCCTCTGCGCACAGGCACTAGCCCGGGGCCCCGCTCCTCTGCGCACAGGCACTAGCTCCGGGCCCCGCTCCTCTGCACACAGGCACTAGCCCGGGGCCCTGCTCCTGCGCACAGGCACTAGCCCGGGGCCCGCTCTTCTGAGCACAGACACTAGCCTGAGGCCTCGCTCCTCTGAGCACAGGCACTAGCCCCGGGACCCGCTCCTCTGAGCACAGACACTAGCTCCGGGCCCCGCTCCTCTGCACACAGGCACTAGCTCCGGGCCCCGCTCCTCTGCGCACTGGAACTAGCCCGGGCCCCCGCTCCTCTGCACACAGGCACTAGCTCGGGGCCCCGCTCCTCTGCGCACAGGCACTAGCCCGAGGCCCCGCACCTCTGCGCAGACATTAGCTCGGGGTACCGCTTCTCTGCGCACAGGAACTAGCCCGGGGCCCCGCTTCTCTGCGCACAGGCACTAGCCCGGGGCCCCGCTTCTCTGCGCACAGGCACTAGCCCGGGGCCCCGCTCCTCTGCACACAGGCACTAGCTCCGGGCCCCGCTCCTCTGCGCACAGGCACTAGCCCGGGGCCCTGCTCCTGCGCACAGGCACTAGCCCGGGGCCCGCTCTTCTGAGCACAGACACTAGCCCGAGGCCCCGCTCCTCTGAGCACAGGCACTAGCTCGGGGCCCTGCTCCTCTGCACACAGGCACTAGCTCCGGGCCCCACTCCTCTGCGCACAGGCAGTAGCCCGGGGCCCTGCTCCTGCGCACAAGCACTAGCCCGGGGCGCGCTCTTCTGAGCACAGACACTAGCCTGAGGCCCTGCTCCTGAGCACAGGCACTAGCTCCGGGCCCCGCTCCTCTGCGCACAGGCACTAGCTCCAGGCCCCGCTCCTCTGCGCACAGGCACTAGCTCCAGGCCCCGCTCCTCTGCGCACAGGCACTAGCCCGGGGCCCCGCTCCTCTGCGCACAGGCACTAGCTCCGGGCCCCGCTCCTCTGCGCACAGGCACTAGCTCCGGGCCCCGCTCCTCTGCGCACAGGCACTAGCTCCGGGCCCCGCTCCTCTGCGCACAGGCACTAGCTCCGGGCCCCGCTCCTCTGCGCACAGGCACTAGCTCCGGGCCCCGCTCCTCTACGCACAGACACTAGCCCGGGGCCCCGCTCCTCTGCGCACAGACACTAGCCCGGGGCCCCACTCCTCTGCGCACAGGCACTACCTCAGGGCCCCGCTACTCTACGCACAGGCACTAGCTCCAGGCCCCACTCCTCTGCGCACAGGCACTAGCTCCAGGCCCCGCTCCTCTGCGCACAGGCACTAGCTCCAGGCCCCGCTCCTCTGCGCACAGGCACTAGCCCGGGGCCCCACTCCTCTGCGCACAGGCACTACCTCGGGGTCCCGCTCCTCTGCGCACAGGCACTAGCTCGGAGCCCGCTCCTCTGCGCACAGGCACTAGCTCGGAGCCCCACTCCTCTGCGCACAGGCACTAGCCCGGGGCCCCGCTCCTCTGCGCACAGACATTAGCTCGGGGTCCCGCTCTTCTGCGCACAGGCACTAGCCTGAGGCCTCGCTCCTCTGAGCACAGGCACTAGCCCGGGGCCCCGCTCCTCTGCGCACAGGCACTAGCCCGGGGCCCCGCTCTTCTGAGCACAGACACTAGCCTGAGGCCCCGCTCCTCTGAGCACAGGCACTAGCTCCGGGCCCCGCTCCTCTGCACACAGGCACTAGCTCCGGGCCCCGCTCCTCTGCGCACTGGCACTAGCCTGGGGCCCCGCTCCTCTGCGCACTGGCACTAGCCCGGGGCCCCGCTCCTCTGAGCACAGGCACTAGCTCCGGGTCCCGCTCCTCTGCACACAGGCACTAGCTCCGGGCCCCGCTCCTCTGCGCACTGGCACTAGCCCGGGGCCCCGCTCCTCTGCACATAGGCACTAGTCCGGGGCCCCGCTCCTCTGCGCACAGGCACTAGCTCCGGGGCCCCGCTCCTCTGCGCACAGGCACTAGCTCCGGGGCCCGCTCCTCTGCGCACAGGCACTAGCTCCAGGCCCCGCTCCTCTGCGCACAGGCACTAGCTCCAGGCCCCGCTCCTCTGCGCACAGGCACTAGCTCCAGGCCCCGCTCCTCTGCGCACAGGCACTAGCCCGGGGCCCCGCTCCTCTGCGCACAGGCACTAGCTCCGGGCCCCGCTCCTCTGCACACAGGCACTAGCCCGGGGCCCTGCTCCTGCGCACAGGCACTAGCCCGGGGCCCGCTCTTCTGAGCACAGACACTAGCCTGAGGCCTCGCTCCTCTGAGCACAGGCACTAGCCCGGGGACCCGCTCCTCTGAGCACAGACACTAGCTCCGGGCCCCGCTCCTCTGCGCACAGACACTAGCCCGGGCCCCGCTCCTCTGCGCACAGACACTAGCCCGGGGCCCCGCTCCTCTGCGCACAGACATTAGCTCGGGGTCCCGCTTCTCTGCACACAGGCACTAGCCCGGGGCCCCGCTCCTCTGCACACAGACACTAGCCCGGGCCCCGCTCCTCTGCGCACAGACACTAGCCCGGGTCCCCGCTCCTCTGCGCACAGACATTAGCTCGGCGTCCCGCTTCTCTGCGCACAGGCACTAGCCCGGGGCCCCGCTCCTCTGCACACAGACACTAGCCCGGGCCCCGCTCCTCTGCGCACAGACACTAGCCCGGGGCCCCGCTCCTCTGCGCACAGACATTAGCTCGGGGTCCCGCTTCTCTGCGCACAGGCACTAGCCCGGGCCCCGCTCCTCTGCGCACAGACATTAGCTCGGGGTCCGCTTCTCTGCGCACAGGCACTAGCCCGGTGCCCTGCTGCTCTGCGCAGACACTACCTCGAGGCCCCGCTGCTCTGCGCACAGGCACTAGCCCGGGGCCCACTCCTCTGCGCACAGGCACTAGCCCGGCGCCCTGCTGCTCTGCGCAGACACTACCTCGAGGCCCCGCTGCTCTGCGCACAGGCACTAGCCCGGGGCCCACTCCTCTGCGCACAGGCACTAGCTCAGGGCCCCGCTCCTCTGAGCACAGACACTAGCCCGGGCCCCGCTCCTCTGCGCACAGGCACTAGCTCCAGGCCCCGCTCCTCTGCGCACAGGCACTAGCCCGGGGCCCGCTCCTCTGCACACAGACACTAGCCCGGGGCCCCACTCCTCTGCGCACAAACACTAGCCCGGGGCCCTGCTCCTCTGCGCACAGACACTAGCTCCGGGCCCCGCTCCTCTGCGCACAGACACTAGCCCGGGCCCCGCTCCTCTGCGCACAGACACTAGCCCGAGGCCCCGCACCTCTGCGCAGACATTAGCTCAGGGTACCGCTTCTCTGCGCACAGGCACTAGCCCGGGGCCCCGCTTCTCTGCGCACAGGCACTAGCCCGGGGCCCCGCTTCTCTGCGCACAGGCACTAGCCCGGGGCCCCGCTCCTCTGCACACAGGCACTAGCTCCGGGCCCCGCTCCTCTGCGCACAGGCACTAGCCCGGGGCCCTGCTCCTGCGCACAGGCACTAGCCCGGGGCCCCGCTCCTCTGAGCACAGGCACTAGCTCGGGGCCCCGCTCCTCTGCACACAGGCACTAGCTCCGGGCCCCACTCCTCTGCGCACAGGCAGTAGCCCGGGGCCCTGCTCCTGCGCACAAGCACTAGCCCGGGGCCCGCTCTTCTGAGCACAGACACTAGCCTGAGGCCCTGCTCCTCTGAGCACAGGCACTAGCTCCGGGCCCCGCTCCTCTGCGCACAGGCACTAGCTCCGGGCCCCGCTCCTCTGCGCACAGGCACTAGCTCCAGGCCCCGCTCCTCTGCGCACAGGCACTAGCCCGGGGCCCCGCTCCTCTGCACACAGGCACTAGTCCGGGGCCCCGCTCCTCTGCGCACAGGCACTAGCTCCGGGGCCCCGCTCCTCTGCACACAGGCACTAGTCCGGGGCCCCGCTCCTCTGCGCACAGGCACTAGCTCCGGGGCCCCGCTCCTCTGCGCACAGACACTAGCCCGGGGCGCGCTCCTCTGAGCACAGACACTAGCCCGGGGCCCCGCTCCTCTACGCACAGGCACTAGCTCCAGGCCCCGCTCCTCTGCGCACAGGCACTAGCTCCAGGCCACGCTCCTCTGCGCACAGGCACTAGCTCCAGGCCCCGCTCCTCTGCGCACAGGCACTAGCCCGGGGCCCCTCTCCTCTTCGCACAGGCACTAGCCCGGGGCCCCGCTCCTCTGCGCACAGGCACTAGCCCGGGGCCACGCTCCTCTGCGCACAGGCACTAGCTCCAGGCCCCGCTCCTCTGCGCACAGGCACTAGCCCGGGGCCCCTCTCCTCTGCGCACAGGCACTAGCCCGGGGCCCCTCTCCTCTGCGCACAGGCACTAGCCCGGGGCCCCGCTCCTCTGCGCACAGGCACTAGCTCCGGGCCCCGCTCCTCTGCACACAGGCACTAGCCCGGGGCCCTGCTCCTGCGC
Organism: Ranitomeya imitator; assembly: GCF_032444005.1. Classification (NCBI taxonomy): domain Eukaryota; kingdom Metazoa; phylum Chordata; class Amphibia; order Anura; family Dendrobatidae; genus Ranitomeya; species Ranitomeya imitator. The sequence goes on along the minus strand of NC_091286.1, from coordinate 145,856,384 downwards.
ACAGGCACTAGCCCGGGGCCCGCTCTTCTGAGCACAGACACTAGCCTGAGGCCTCGCTCCTCTGAGCACAGGCACTAGCCCCGGGACCCGCTCCTCTGAGCACAGACACTAGCTCCGGGCCCCGCTCCTCTGCACACAGGCACTAGCTCCGGGCCCCGCTCCTCTGCGCACTGGAACTAGCCCGGGCCCCCGCTCCTCTGCACACAGGCACTAGCTCGGGGCCCCGCTCCTCTGCGCACAGGCACTAGCCCGAGGCCCCGCACCTCTGCGCAGACATTAGCTCGGGGTACCGCTTCTCTGCGCACAGGAACTAGCCCGGGGCCCCGCTTCTCTGCGCACAGGCACTAGCCCGGGGCCCCGCTTCTCTGCGCACAGGCACTAGCCCGGGGCCCCGCTCCTCTGCACACAGGCACTAGCTCCGGGCCCCGCTCCTCTGCGCACAGGCACTAGCCCGGGGCCCTGCTCCTGCGCACAGGCACTAGCCCGGGGCCCGCTCTTCTGAGCACAGACACTAGCCCGAGGCCCCGCTCCTCTGAGCACAGGCACTAGCTCGGGGCCCTGCTCCTCTGCACACAGGCACTAGCTCCGGGCCCCACTCCTCTGCGCACAGGCAGTAGCCCGGGGCCCTGCTCCTGCGCACAAGCACTAGCCCGGGGCGCGCTCTTCTGAGCACAGACACTAGCCTGAGGCCCTGCTCCTGAGCACAGGCACTAGCTCCGGGCCCCGCTCCTCTGCGCACAGGCACTAGCTCCAGGCCCCGCTCCTCTGCGCACAGGCACTAGCTCCAGGCCCCGCTCCTCTGCGCACAGGCACTAGCCCGGGGCCCCGCTCCTCTGCGCACAGGCACTAGCTCCGGGCCCCGCTCCTCTGCGCACAGGCACTAGCTCCGGGCCCCGCTCCTCTGCGCACAGGCACTAGCTCCGGGCCCCGCTCCTCTGCGCACAGGCACTAGCTCCGGGCCCCGCTCCTCTGCGCACAGGCACTAGCTCCGGGCCCCGCTCCTCTACGCACAGACACTAGCCCGGGGCCCCGCTCCTCTGCGCACAGACACTAGCCCGGGGCCCCACTCCTCTGCGCACAGGCACTACCTCAGGGCCCCGCTACTCTACGCACAGGCACTAGCTCCAGGCCCCACTCCTCTGCGCACAGGCACTAGCTCCAGGCCCCGCTCCTCTGCGCACAGGCACTAGCTCCAGGCCCCGCTCCTCTGCGCACAGGCACTAGCCCGGGGCCCCACTCCTCTGCGCACAGGCACTACCTCGGGGTCCCGCTCCTCTGCGCACAGGCACTAGCTCGGAGCCCGCTCCTCTGCGCACAGGCACTAGCTCGGAGCCCCACTCCTCTGCGCACAGGCACTAGCCCGGGGCCCCGCTCCTCTGCGCACAGACATTAGCTCGGGGTCCCGCTCTTCTGCGCACAGGCACTAGCCTGAGGCCTCGCTCCTCTGAGCACAGGCACTAGCCCGGGGCCCCGCTCCTCTGCGCACAGGCACTAGCCCGGGGCCCCGCTCTTCTGAGCACAGACACTAGCCTGAGGCCCCGCTCCTCTGAGCACAGGCACTAGCTCCGGGCCCCGCTCCTCTGCACACAGGCACTAGCTCCGGGCCCCGCTCCTCTGCGCACTGGCACTAGCCTGGGGCCCCGCTCCTCTGCGCACTGGCACTAGCCCGGGGCCCCGCTCCTCTGAGCACAGGCACTAGCTCCGGGTCCCGCTCCTCTGCACACAGGCACTAGCTCCGGGCCCCGCTCCTCTGCGCACTGGCACTAGCCCGGGGCCCCGCTCCTCTGCACATAGGCACTAGTCCGGGGCCCCGCTCCTCTGCGCACAGGCACTAGCTCCGGGGCCCCGCTCCTCTGCGCACAGGCACTAGCTCCGGGGCCCGCTCCTCTGCGCACAGGCACTAGCTCCAGGCCCCGCTCCTCTGCGCACAGGCACTAGCTCCAGGCCCCGCTCCTCTGCGCACAGGCACTAGCTCCAGGCCCCGCTCCTCTGCGCACAGGCACTAGCCCGGGGCCCCGCTCCTCTGCGCACAGGCACTAGCTCCGGGCCCCGCTCCTCTGCACACAGGCACTAGCCCGGGGCCCTGCTCCTGCGCACAGGCACTAGCCCGGGGCCCGCTCTTCTGAGCACAGACACTAGCCTGAGGCCTCGCTCCTCTGAGCACAGGCACTAGCCCGGGGACCCGCTCCTCTGAGCACAGACACTAGCTCCGGGCCCCGCTCCTCTGCGCACAGACACTAGCCCGGGCCCCGCTCCTCTGCGCACAGACACTAGCCCGGGGCCCCGCTCCTCTGCGCACAGACATTAGCTCGGGGTCCCGCTTCTCTGCACACAGGCACTAGCCCGGGGCCCCGCTCCTCTGCACACAGACACTAGCCCGGGCCCCGCTCCTCTGCGCACAGACACTAGCCCGGGTCCCCGCTCCTCTGCGCACAGACATTAGCTCGGCGTCCCGCTTCTCTGCGCACAGGCACTAGCCCGGGGCCCCGCTCCTCTGCACACAGACACTAGCCCGGGCCCCGCTCCTCTGCGCACAGACACTAGCCCGGGGCCCCGCTCCTCTGCGCACAGACATTAGCTCGGGGTCCCGCTTCTCTGCGCACAGGCACTAGCCCGGGCCCCGCTCCTCTGCGCACAGACATTAGCTCGGGGTCCGCTTCTCTGCGCACAGGCACTAGCCCGGGGCCCCGCTCCTCTGCGCACAGACACTAGCCTGGGCCCCGCTCCTCTGCACAGACACTAGCCCGGGGCCCCGCTCCTCTGCAGACAGACACTAGCCCGGGGCCCCGCTCCTCTGAGCACAGACACTAGCCCGGGCCCCGCTCCTCTGCACAGACACTAGCCCGGGCCCCGCTCCTCTGCACAGACACTAGCCCGGGGCCCCGCTCCTCTGCAGACAGACACTAGCCCGGGGCCCCGCTCCTCTGCGCACAGACACTAGCCCGGGGCCCCGCTCCTCTGCGCACAGACACTACCTCGAGGCCCCGCTCCTCTGCGCACAGACACTAGCCCGGGCCCCGCTCCTCTGCACAGACACTAGCCCGGGGCCCCGCTCCTCTGCAGACAGACACTAGCCCGGGCCCCGCTCCTCTGTGCAGTGCGCACAGACACTAGCCCGGGCCCCGCTCCTCTGCACACAGGCACTAGCCCGGGGCCCCGCTCCTCTGCAGACAGACACTAGCCCGGGCCCCGCTCCTCTGCGCACAGACACTAGCCCGGGCCCCGCTCCTCTGCACAGACACTAGCCCGGGGCCCCGCTCCTCTGCAGACAGACACTAGCCCGGGCCCCGCTCCTCTGCGCACAGACACTAGCCCGGGCCCCGCTCCTCTGCAGACAGACACTAGCCCGGGCCCCGCTCCTCTGCGCACAGACACTAGCCCGGGCCCCGCTCCTCTGCACAGACACTAGCCCGGGCCCCGCTCCTCTGCACAGACACTAGCCCGGGCCCCGCTCCTCTGCACAGACACTAGCCCGAGCCCCGCTCCTCTGCACAGGCACTAGCCCGGGGCCCCGCTCCTCTGCGCACAGGCACTAGCCCGGGCCCCGCTCCTCTGCACAGACACTAGCCCGGGCCCCGCTCCTCTGCACAGACACTAGCCCGGGCCCCGCTCCTCTGCACAGACACTAGCCCGGGCCCCGCTCCTCTGCACAGACACTAGCCCGGGCCCCGCTCCTCTGCACAGGCACTAGCCCGGGGCCCCGCTCCTCTGCACACAGACACTAGCCCGGGCCCCGCTCCTCTGCACAGGCACTAGCCCGGGGCCCCGCTCCTCTGCACACAGACACTAGCCCGGGCCCCGCTCCTCTGCACAGACACTAGCCCGGGCCCCGCTCCTCTGCACAGACACTAGCCCGGGGCCCCGCTCCTCTGCACACAGACACTAGCCCGGGCCCCGCTCCTCTGCGCACAGACACTAGCCCGGGGCCCCGCTCCTCTGCAGACAGACACTAGCCCGGGGCCCCGCTCCTCTGAGCACAGACACTAGCCCGGGCCCCGCTCCTCTGCACAGACACTAGCCCGGGCCCCGCTCCTCTGCACAGACACTAGCCCGGGGCCCCGCTCCTCTGCGCACAGACACTAGCCCGGGGCCCCGCTCCTCTGCGCACAGACACTACCTCGAGGCCCCGCTCCTCTGCGCACAGACACTAGCTCCAGGCCCCGCTCCTCTGCGCACAGGCACTAGCTCCAGGCCCCGCTCCTCTGCGCACAGGCACTAGCCCGGCGCCCTGCTGCTCTGCGCAGACACTACCTCGAGGCCCCGCTGCTCTGCGCACAGGCACTAGCCCGGGGCCCACTCCTCTGCGCACAGGCACTAGCCCGGCGCCCTGCTGCTCTGCACAGACACTACCTCGAGGCCCCGCTGCTCTGCGCACAGGCACTAGCCCGGGGCCCACTCCTCTGCGCACAGGCACTAGCTCAGGGCCCCGCTCCTCTGAGCACAGACACTAGCCCGGGCCCCGCTCCTCTGCGCACAGGCACTAGCTCCAGGCCCCGCTCCTCTGCGCACAGGTACTAGCCCGGGGCCCGCTCCTCTGCACACAGACACTAGCCCGGGGCCCCACTCCTCTGCGCACAAACACTAGCCCGGGGCCCTGCTCCTCTGCGCACAGACACTAGCTCCGGGCCCCGCTCCTCTGCGCACAGACACTAGCCCGGGCCCCGCTCCTCTGCGCACAGACACTAGCCCGAGGCCCCGCACCTCTGCGCAGACATTAGCTCAGGGTACCGCTTCTCTGCGCACAGGCACTAGCCCGGGGCCCCGCTTCTCTGCGCACAGGCACTAGCCCGGGGCCCCGCTTCTCTGCGCACAGGCACTAGCCCGGGGCCCCGCTCCTCTGCACACAGGCACTAGCTCCGGGCCCCGCTCCTCTGCGCACAGGCACTAGCCCGGGGCCCTGCTCCTGCGCACAGGCACTAGCCCGGGGCCCGCTCTTCTGAGCACAGACACTAGCCCGGGGCCCGCTCTTCTGAGCACAGACACTAGCCCGAGGCCCCGCTCCTCTGCACACAGGCACTAGCTCCGGGCCCCACTCCTCTGCGCACAGGCAGTAGCCCGGGGACCTGCTCCTGCGCACAAGCACTAGCCCGGGGCCCGCTCTTCTGAGCACAGACACTAGCCTGAGGCCCTGCTCCTCTGAGCACAGGCACTAGCTCCGGGCCCCGCTCCTCTGCAGACAGACACTAGCCCGGGCCCCGCTCCTCTGCAGACAGGCACTAGCCCGGGCCCCGCTCCTCTGCACACAGGCACTAGCCCGGGCCCCGCTCCTCTGCACACAGGCACTAGCCCGGGCCCCGCTCCTCTGCACACAGACCAGTCACCGGGAGCGGAACTTGGCTGCTTCTATAGTACAGTTTTCATGTGAGTTGTGTGATGCCCACTTTCCCCAGGTGCGGCAGGAAAACATGGGGTCAGTGAGAGAACTACACTTCCCAGCCAGCCCTCAGAGCCCTGACAGGCAGCTACTGGTGAATGACAGGCACAGACAGAGCACTCAGTTGGTGCGCGGTCCCGGTATCCCGTGCCCAGGGGAGGCGAGCCATGCTGAGGTGACGGGGCCGCGCACTGCCGCCTAGACTAGAACATTCTCTATCCGGGGAGCGAGCACCGCCTCCCCCAGCGGTCACACCCATATGCCGGCGACGCAACGACGTACGTAACCCATTCGCTGCTGACTACAACGTCCAGGGCTTCCACTGGCTTCTACTACAGCTTTATGTCTGGTAGTGAAGGGGTGTGTGGGAGGAGTCACGTCTCTGAGCCGCAAAGGCTTCTACCCAGCTAGCTTTGCGGCCCCGCGGCGGTTGGTGAGCACGTTGTAGCCGGTGTGTGGCAGACTGTCAGGACAACGGAAGATGGAGGGCCCGCTAGCCGTGTTCGGGGAGCGCAGCACCGGAGAAGCCGTCAGGAGCCAGAATGGTAGATATATGTGTGTGACCGGCCGGAGCCAGCGTGCTGCACAATGGAGGGAGGCCGCACTGAGCCTCTCGCCCCAGCTGTGTGCGGTCTCCGGCCGTCAGTAGTATTCTCCGCCGGCCGTCCTTATGGATGTCTGCAGGCCGGGGATGTGTGAGCCTGCGGGCGGAGCACAGGACAATGACGAGACGGAGACCCTGATTCCCTGGGCTGCCTGCTGTAGTTCTGATGTAGTGACGTCACTAGAGGACAAGTAAAGGTACCTTCACACTCAGCGACGCTGCAGCGATACCGACAACGATTTCGATCGCTGCAGCGTCGCTGTTTGGTTGCTGGAGAGCTGTCACACAGACCGCTCTCCAGCGACCAACGATGCCGGTAACCAGGGTAAACATCGGGTTACTAAGCGCAGGGCCGCGCTTAGTAACCCGATGTTTACCCTGGTTACCATCCTAAAAGTAAAAAAACCAAACCTTCATACTTACCTTCCCCTGTCTGTCCCCGGCGCTGTGCTTCTGTGTACTAGTTGTGAGCACAGCGGCCGGAAAGCACAGCAGTGACGTCACCGCTCTGCTTTCCGGCCACTGTGCTCACAGCCAGAGCAGAGAAGCAGAGCGCCGAGGGACAGACAGCGGAAGGTAAGTATGTAGTGTTTTTTTTTTTTTTTAACTTTTACCATGGTAACCAGGGTAAACATCGGGTTACTAAGCACAGCCCTTCGCTTAGTAACCCGATGTTTACCCTGGTTACCGGCATTGTTGGTCGCTGGAGAGCGGTCTGTGTGACAGCTGTCCAGCGACCAAACAGCGACGCTGCAGCGATCGACATCGTTGTCGGTATCGCTGCAGCGTCGCTGTGTGTGAAGGTACCTTATCTATTAATAACTACACCCCGCCACTGATTGGCAGCTTTCTGTGTATGCTCTGCATAGGCAGCAAACTGCCAATCATTGGTGTGAGTGAAGTTATACAGAGCTCAGCATAGGAGACCTGCTGGATCTGCAGCAGAGAAAACCTAGGGGTGTTTACTGCTTCCCCTGCATGACACCAGCCAATCATAAGCGGGAGGCCTTCTGTGGGCGAAAAAAACACAGAGAAAATGTCTGACCTGGTTTTCTCTGTGATATGGTAACTTGTGTACCCATTTGTATTTCATTCTGTCATCTTGTAATTTGCAACCTAAATGTGTCTGCAGCAGATGCCTAACATGTGCACATACCCGTGCAGCGGCTGTGAGCTAGCGGGGGATGCAGAGGCACAGATACAACGGCCCTGTGTGATTTAGGAGCAGTGGCGGGTCTGCAGCCAGGTGTGAGCTTCTAGGAAACGCTCTGCTGGAGTGTGCCTTAAAGGGAACCTGTCACCCCAAAATTCGAGAATGAGCTGCAGCCACCGGCATCAGGGGTTATCTGCACCTTTCTGTAATGCTGTAGATAAGGCCCCGATGTCACCTGAGAAATAGGAAAAAAGCAAGTTATATTATACTTACGCAGGAGCTGTCCGGGGCCTCCCATCTTCTTACGATAACGTCCTCTTCTGGTCTTCACGCTCTGGCGCAGGTGTACTTTATCTGTCATGTTGAGGGCAGAGCAAAGTACTGCAGTGAGCAGGTGCCGGGCCTCTCTGACCTTTCCCGGCGGCTGCGCACTGCAGTACTTTGCTCTGCTCTCAACAGGACAGACAAAGTACGCCTGCGCCGGAGCATGAAGTCAAGAAGAGGACGTCATCGTAAGAAGATGGGAAGCATCGGACCGCGACACCCATCGGACCGGACCGCAGCAGGACTGCCCCTGGGTGAGTATAATCTAACCTTTTTCTCCTCTTTCAGGATACATCGGCGGCTTATCTACAGCATTCCAGAATGCTGTAGATAAGCCCCTGATGCCAGTGGGCTTAGCTCATCTTCCATTTTGGGGGTGACAGGTTCCCTTTAAAGTGTGTTTTTTGTGAAATTTTGCAGCGTTTCTGAGAAAAATATACAAAATATACCTGGATGCCATTGAGCAGCCCGGCTCTGGCTCCTACTGATCACAGCTTGGGCAGCGTGAATCAATGACGGATTCCCTTTAAAGTGCCACAATTTACTTTTTTCTAGGTTTACATCCAGTGAAACAGACTGGATTTACTGGTTACTACACAGTGCTGGGGACAGAGCAAGTGTCATGTCTTAAAGGGAACCGGTCACCAATTATTTTATTTTTTTTTTTTTTTTTACGATGTAACCTACAGCCACCATCTTTCACCCCATGAGACAGCAATTTATAATGCTGCACATATGACTCCAAATCACTCTGCGAGACAAAAAAAAGCCCTTTTATTATTGTCATCTACAGGGTGGTCCGGTCAGATGGGCGTCACTGGTCTTGGTCCTGTACTGCCTCTCTTCTTGCGATGCCGTCCTCGTATGCTTTGTGTGGATGATGCTTTCTACGTCATCCACAGTGTTCCCACACACTTCTGCGCAGGTGCATTTCTCTTTGCTGGGGCAGACATAGTACTGCAGTGCACATGCGCCAGGGCTCTTCTGACCGTTCCTGGCTCATGAGTACTGCAGTGCTTTGCTCTGCCCTCAGCAGGACAGGAAGACATGTGCTGGGTTATATAGGACATGTCATTCACACAAAGCAGAGAAGGTGGATGTCATCGCAAGAAATGAGTTGCCACCGGACCAAGTGCAGCGAGGTCAGTTTGATTGGTGAGTATAATTGAAGATATGAAAACGGTTGTTAAATATTTGCGCTAAAAATTCAGTTAAAATCTTAAAACACCTTTTTATCTCCACACTATAGTCTCATAGGTGTTAGTAGATGGTTTCTTCGGTCCTTTAGACTGTATTCAAATGATGCCTTCTGCGTCCGGAAAGGTCCCTTGATGTGTGATGAATAGCGTTTGTCCGGCTTCTTATTTAGATTCTCTGTCCCGATGGTGCTAGATAACGGAAGGTGGTAAATAATAGACAGTTATCCAGAGGACACCGTCCCGGCCGGTGACTGGCGTGTCCCCTGGAGAGTATAAGGCGCCGTGCACTGGCAGTAGTGGCTCAATCTGAAGGATGGAGCCGGCAAGGCGCAGTGTGACTGCAGGACCTTGCGTGACGTCACTAACACGTAATAACTTCACGTGACCGGCTACAGGGCGCACACAGAAGCACACTATCCTACGCATTTCGGAATCTGATTCCTTCCTCGGGGATGGTTCGGTGTGCATAGTGTGTGCCTTTTATATCATGCCGGATCTATTGCTGTTCAATTATTAATTGAAAGCAAACAGTTCTATTTCACTATTTAAGCCGTTAGGTGCCAAGGTGTTCATCTCAAATATGCATTTAGTTTCTACACGAGAGATTTGGTGAACCAAAACCAATTGAGATGCACCCAGAGATTATTAAACTCTCCAACAGTGTAGATGTTTGAAGGATAAAGATTAAAGAGAATGAGATAATGGAGAGGAAACAAAAGAAATTTGGTAGAGATCTGTTTGATGGAGGGAAATGTTCCCGTCCAATCCAAATAAATCATAATGACGACTCTGGTAAAGGCAAAAAGAAGGAAGAAAAGATACACAATTGAGATTATTGCCGCACACCAAAACAAAATATTCAAATGGTCACAATAGATGAAACTAATGGGGAGAATAGTCAACTACTATCCTCAAGTGAAAGGTTTTCCATTCATCTCACCTCTGATATGGAAAATTTCACTATGAATGAAGAAAATGTAAATAATGGTGCTATAGAAATAAATATTAATGACAATACAAACCATCAGAGTATCACACCAGACATCTTCACCCCCTTACCTATGATTGAAACACAGAACAGATTTCTAACACTTGAGAACATTGACAACTCTCCTGAGATTTCTCGTGACTAGTTTAATTTACAACCGCCACGGTCAAATGGGGCTCTATCTCGCATGTTAGAACAAAAGAAACAGCAACAAGTAAAAACCAAATCAAAAACCAAACAAATCCATCATCCTCCTTTTTTTTTTTTTTCAGACAGGCCAAAAAAAACACGAAAAAGGGGCTGTAGGGGCTGGAAATCAACCAAAAAAAAAGAGGAAATTATATCAACACCTGGAGAATACCTCTGTCCCATTAGAACAGAAGACTTTCAATCTAAGTGATCATATATTGAATAAGAATGAAATTTGCTTATTACCGTATATACTCGAGTATAAGCCGAACCCCCCCCCCTAATTTTGCCACAAAAAACTGGGAAAACTTATTGACTCAAGTATAAGCCTAGGGTGGAAAATGCAGCAGCTACCGGTGAATTTAAAAAATAAAAATAGATGCTCCATACCGTTCATTATTGCCCCATAAGATGCTCTGTATAAAGCTGTGCCACATATAATGCTGCATACCGTTCATTATTGCCCCATAGATGCTCTGTATAAAGCTGTGCCATATATAATGCTCCATACTATTCATTATTGCCCCATAGATGTTCCATATAAAACTGTGCCATATAGTGCTCTGCACCATTCATTATTGCCCCATAGATGTGCCATATAAAGCTGTGCCATATAGTGCTCTGCACCGTTCATTATTGCCCCATAGCTGCCATATAGTGCTCTGCACCGTTCATTATTGCCCCATAGCTGTGCCATATAGTGCTCTGCATGTTCATTATTGCCCCACAGCTGTGCCATATAGTGCTCTGCACCGTTCAGTATTGTCCCATAGCTGTGCCATATAGTGCTCTGCACCGTTCATTATTGCCCCATAGCTGTGCCATATAGTGCTCTGCATGTTCATTATTGCCCCATAGCTGTGCCATATAGTGCTCTGCACCGTTCATTATTGCCCCATAGCTGTGCCATATAGTGCTCTGGACGTTCAGTATTGTCCCATAGCTGTGCCATATAGTGCTCTGCACCGTTCATTATTGCCCCATAGCTGTGCCATATAGTGCTCTGGACGTTCATTATTGCCCCATAGATGTGCCATATAGTGCTCTGCACCGTTCATTCCTGCCCCATAGCTGTGCCATATAGTGCTCTGCATGTTCATTATTGCCCCATAGCTGTGCCATATAGTGCTCTGCATGTTCATTATTGCCCCATAGCTGTGCCATATAGTGCTCTGCATGTTCATTATTGCCCCATAGCTGTGCCATATAGTGCTCTGCGCCGTTCATTATTGCCCCATAGCTGTGCCATATAGTGCTCTGCACGTTCATTATTGCCCCATAGCTGTGCCATATAGTGCTCTGCGCCGTTCATTCCTGCCCCATAGCTGCCATATAGTGCTCTGCACCGTTCATTATTGCCCCATAGCTGTGCCATATAGTGCTCTGCATGTTCATTATTGCCCCATAGCTGTGCCATATAGTGCTCTGCATGTTCATTATTGCCCCATAGCTGTGCCATATAGTGCTCTGCGCCGTTCATTATTGCCCCATAGCTGTGCCATATAGTGCTCTGCACCGTTCAGTATTGTCCCATAGCTGTGCCATATAGTGCTCTGCATGTTCATTATTGCCCCATAGCTGTGCCATATAGTGCTCTGCGCCGTTCATTATTGCCCCACAGCTGTGCCATATAGTGCTCTGCACCGTTCAGTATTGTCCCATAGCTGTGCCATATAGTGCTCTGCACCGTTCATTATTGCCCCATAGCTGTGCCATATAGTGCTCTGCATGTTCATTATTGCCCCATAGCTGTGCCATATAGTGCTCTGCACCGTTCATTATTGCCCCATAGCTGTGCCATATAGTGCTCTGGACGTTCATTATTGCCCCATAGATGTGCCATATAGTGCTCTGCACCGTTCATTCCTGCCCCATAGCTGTGCCATATAGTGCTCTGCATGTTCATTATTGCCCCATAGCTGTGCCATATAGTGCTCTGCATGTTCATTATTGCCCCATAGCTGTGCCATATAGTGCTCTGCATGTTCATTATTGCCCCATAGCTGTGCCATATAGTGCTCTGCGCCGTTCATTATTGCCCCATAGCTGTGCCATATAGTGCTCTGCACGTTCATTATTGCCCCATAGCTGTGCCATATAGTGCTCTGCGCCGTTCATTCCTGCCCCATAGCTGCCATATAGTGCTCTGCACCGTTCATTATTGCCCCATAGCTGTGCCATATAGTGCTCTGCATGTTCATTATTGCCCCATAGCTGTGCCATATAGTGCTCTGCATGTTCATTATTGCCCCATAGCTGTGCCATATAGTGCTCTGCGCCGTTCATTATTGCCCCATAGCTGTGCCATATAGTGCTCTGCATGTTCATTATTGCCCCATAGCTGTGCCATATAGTGCTCTGCGCCGTTCATTATTGCCCCATAGCTGTGCCATATAGTGCTCTGCACGTTCATTATTGCCCCATAGCTGTGCCATATAGTGCTCTGCGCCGTTCATTACTGCCCCATAGCTGCCATATAGTGCTCTGCACCGTTCATTATTGCCCCATAGCTGTGCCATATAGTGCTCTGCGCCGTTCATTCCTGCCCCATAGCTGCCATATAGTGCTCTGTGCCGTTCATTCCTGCCCCATAGCTGTGCCATATAGTGCTCTGCGCCGTTCATTCCTGCCCCATAGCTGTGCCATATAGTGCTCTGCGCCGTTCATTCCTGCCCCATAGCTGTGCCATATAGTGTTCTGCGCCATTCATTATTGCCCCATAGCTGCCATATAGTGCCCTGCGTCATTCATTATTGCCCCATAGCTGTGCCATAGAAAGCTGTGCCATAGAAAGCTGTGCCATTGCTGCTGCTGCAATAAAAAAAAAATGCCATACTCACCTTCTCTTGCTTGCAGCTCCCAGCGTCCGGTCCCGGCGTCTCTCCGCACTGACTGATCAGGCAGAGGGCGCCGCGCACACTATATGCGTCATCGCGCCCTCTGACCTGAACAGTCAGAGCAAGAGGCGCCGAAGACAGAGCGGCGCCCGGCGTGTGGAACGCGGACAGTGAATATGACATGCTTACCTAGTCCCGGCGATCCTGACGCTCCCTCTGCCTGTCACACTGTTTTCGGTGCCGCAGCCTCTTCCTCTATCAGCGGTCACCGGCACCGCTGATTAGAGAAATGAATTTGCGGCTCCACCCCTATGGGAGGTGGAGCGGCATATTCATTTCTCTAATGAGCGGCCCCACGTGACCACGGAAGATCTGCAGCACCGAAGACCGTGTGACAGGCAGAGGGAGCGTCAGGATCGCCGGGACTAGGTGAGTATGCCTCAGCGCCCTCTCCCCCTCACCCGCCAACCCTGCCGCCCACCGTGACTCGAGTATAAGCCGAGGGGGGCACTTTAAACCCAAAATTTTGGGCTGAAAATCTCGGCTTATACTCGAGTATATACGGTAAATAGAGGTCTCAAATATGCACCAAGTTTGATAAGTTTCAGGCCTATATAGGGATTAAATTATTCATGAGGAAATTGGCGATTAAGAAACATTATATAACGAAGAAAATAACCAAGGATTACGATGATGGCTTTACAGACACATTTGATCCATATAATCATACTTCTCTAAAAAAAGAAATCAAATTTTAACCCTGTCTAAGAGTACTCTGAAGCTTTTGAAGCCTTTCAGAATAACGGCACTCGTGACATTAGGAACATCTCAAACAAAAAGTGTTCTAAATTTAAATATAACTTATCAAACCAAGAACGTAAGGCAATTCAACAACTCCAAAATAATAAAAAGAGATTACTATCAGACTGGCCGACAAAGGTAGCGTCGCTGTTAGGTCGCTGTAGAGATGTCAAACACAGCAACTCCAGAACGATGCAGGAGCGATCCAGTGACGTACTTATTGTTCTCGCTGGTTGTTAACTCTGTGAAAAAACATTGCAGGCATCGTTGCTTTTGCTGTCAAACATGACGAATCACGCCGACCTGACGACCAAATAAAGTTCCGGACTTCTAGCTCCGACCAGCGATGGCACAGCGGGATCCTGATCGCTGCTGCGTGTCAAACGCAACGAGATCGCTATACAGGACGCTGCAACGTCACGGATCTTTGTCGATCTCGTTGTAAAGTTGCTCAGTGTGAAGGTACCTCAAAGGCGGTGGGATAGTTGTTCTGACCACTACTGATAACAATAAAGAATCCTTACGCTTATTAAGTGACACCCGTACTTATAGAGAACTTATGGTAGATCCATCAGCTCATTATCTTGAGGAGATGCAACATTTAATCAAAATAGGTTTTCAGAAGGGGTTCTTAAACAAAAACGAACTTGACTTCATTAATACCACTCATCCCAGAGTCCCATATTTCTATTATTTACCAAAAGTGCATAGTGTGCAAAAGTGCAAGACCCCATACATCCACCCGGCAGACCAATAATTTCTGCCATAGGTGGTCTTACATCTAATCTTTCTAGATTTGTGGATTATCTACAAAAACTATGCCTTAAACTTCCGTCCTACTTGAAGGACAGTTCACATATTTTAAATATTCTACAAAATATACCATGGGAAGAACATTATATAATAGGAACTCTAGCTATTACTTCCCTATACACCGTAATTGAACACAAAAAAGGATGTGAAGCAGTAAAGCACTTCATGTCTAAGGATAGTCAGACACCAGAAGATCAAACCTCCTTCATTATAGACTGTATAGATTTTATATTAACGCATAATTATTTTAAATTTGGGACGCACTACTACTCCCAGGAGTGCGGAACTGCCATGGGTACCAGGTTTGCCCCCAGTTATGCAAACCTATACGTCGGGAAATGGGAAGAGGAAACAATTTTCCGTGGGGGGGCGTTGCCGACGGGCCTGGTCCTATGGCAGAGGTTTATTGATGACATAGTATTCATATGGTCAGGTGGTCCCATTTTATTAAGTAATTTTATTCATGATTTAAATAAAAATGATTATTTTTTAAAGTTTAATGCAACGACCAGCAATAAAGAAATACATTTTTTAGTTTTAAAAATTGTGGTAGAGAATAGCAGAATTCAGACTCAGATATATCACAAGCCTACCGACTCTAATAATTATATTGCCCTAGACAGCTGCCATCTTCCAAGTTGGCTCCTTAATCTTCCGAAGAGCCAATTTATAAGAGCTCATAGGAATTGCTCTAGGCCAGAGGACTATAATACAGAAGCAGACTTTTTAGTGGAGAGATTTGAACTTAAGGGATATGATAAGCAATTTCTTATAGAAACCAAAAGGCAGGTTGGAGGATATCCACGAGAAAAATTGTTGATGCAGAAGGACAAAAAAGAGAATAGTAGTAAAAAATGGGAAAATAGTGAAATTCCAATTATAACAATATAACTCTAACAGTAAACATTGGAATATCCTGAAGGAGGACAAGGTAATTGGAGAATTATTACCAATGCGTCCGAGATTTGTTTATAAAAAGGCAAACAACCTGGGAAATATAATGGCTCCTACGATCTGTAGACCTCTCAAGATGAGAAATTCCCTTTTACCACAACACCCCAATGGTTTTTTTCCTTGCAAAAAATGCTTACCATGGAAAAAACTGGGTACTAACAAACAGACTTCAATCTCTAATCAATCATCGACAATTAATATTAAAGACTTTATCACCTGTTCCACTAAAGGCATAATATATGGCTTAACTTGTCCTTGCGGAAAATTTATTTTTAGGCCGGACCATACGCCCAACGCATGTGAGGATTGGAGAACACTTGCAGAACATTAGCAACAAGTTTATGGGCCATCCTCTAGCCCAGCATTTTGCAAAACATGGAAGTTCATTAAAGGACATCATAGTTACTGGACTTAAAATAGTTAAAAAAGACTGGCATGGGGGCAATTTCATTCACCAAATCTCTCGTGTAGAAACTAAATGCATATTTGAGATGAACACCTTGGCACCTAACGGCTTAAATAGTGAAATAGAACTGTTTGCTTTCAATTAATAATTGAACAGCAATAGATCCGGCATGATATAAAAGGCACTCTCTATGCACACCGAACCATCCCTGAGGAAGGAATCAGACTCCGAAACGCGTAGGATAGTGTGCTTCTGTGTGCGCACTGTAGCCGGTCACGTTAAGTTATGATGTGTTAGTGACGTCACGCAAGGTCCTGCAGTCACACTGCGCCTTGCCGGCTCCATCCTTCAGATTGAGCCACTACTGCCAGTGCACGGCGCCTTATACTCTCCAGGGAACACGCCAGTCACCGGCCGGGACGGTGTCCTCTGGATAACTGTCTATTATTTATCACCTTCCGTTATCTAGCACCATCGGGACAGAGAATCTAAATAAGAAGCTTGACTAAAGGTACCGTCACACTAAGCGACGCTGCAGCGATACCGACAACGACCTCATGATCTGGGGTCGGTTGAGGGCTTATTTTTTGCGTGCCGAGATGATGTTTTTAATTATAGCATTTTGGTGCAGATACGTTCTTTGGATCGCCCGTTATTGCATTTTAATGCAATGTCGCGGCGACCAAAAAAACGTAATTCTGGCGTTTGAAATTTTTCTCGCTACGCCGTTTAGTGATCAGGTTAATGCTTTTTTTTTAATTGATAGATCGGGTGATTCTGAACGCGGCGATACCAAATATGTGTAGATTTGTTTTGTTTTTTTATTGATTTATTTTGATTGGGGCGAAAGGGGGGTGATTTAAACTTTTATATTTTTTTTTTTTTCACTTTTTTTTTACTTTTTGTTTTTAACTTTTGCCATGCTTCAATAGCCTCCATGGGAGGTTAGAAGCAGGCACAGCACGATCGGCTCTGCTACATAGCAGCGATCTGATGTTCGCTGCTATGTAGCAGAAAATCAGGTGTGCTGTGAGCGCCGACCACAGGGTGGCGCTCACAGCTGCCGGGGATCAGTAACCATGGAGGTCTCAAGGACCTCTATGGTTACAATACTGAAGCATCGCCAACCTCCGATCATGTGACGGGGGTCGGCGATGCCGTCATTTCTGGCCGGAAGCGGTAGTTAAATGCCGCTGTCTGCATTTGACAGCGGCATTTAACTAGTTAATAGGCGCGGGCAGATTGCGATTCTGCCCGCGCCTATTACGGGCACATGTCAGCTGTTCAAAACAACTGACATGTCCCGGCTTTGATGCGGGCTCACCGCCGGAGCCCGCTTCAAAGCGGGCTTCTGACCTCGGACGTACTATCCCGTCCGAGGTCAGAAAGGGGTTAATTTCAGGTGTTAAACAGTGGGCCAGAAGGCGCTGCACTCTGAGTATAATAAAAGGTCTCAAAAATTGCGGAAACTAAAACAAAGCGAAAGCTGGCACCATTCAACCATTGTGTGTGAACTTGTCCTTAAACCAAACTTTGGACTTAGCAGTCAAGCCTGCAGGTACTGGGTGCTCACAAAATAAGATGCAAACTTGTATATAGGAAGGAAAAATAGTGGCACTCACCTGTCCTTTACAATCCAATGTCCTTATTCAGAAAAACATGTTTAAGACTGGCAGGTCTTTCCAGCACGGCCCCCTGACTAAGCCGACGCGAAACGTGTTGGGGCTACTGGCGTGTCTCCTTTGCATCTCATGAAGGGTAAGAGTTTATAGTGATATTTGGGGTGGGCTCTCGGGAGTCCTTTTGACTCCAAGCACTGATATTATATGGAGTCCTGCCACACTTTCCTTCCCCCATGTCACCACTATAACCCATAGGTTTACACATGCACTATGCATTTTCCTACTATGAGGAGGTAAATACCCTATTTTTCATGCAATATTGACGTCTTGCCATTCTCCACCTGATCTCTTTTCTCTTAAAAACCTTGTGTAAACTGATTTATTATGCACTACATGGTTTATGTTATTTGTACTTTGAATAAATTTATATCTTTTATTATTTCCTGGACATTTTTACTCCGTTTTGTCCTCTGTTCAGGAAGAAAAACTAGTAGCACTCACCCAGTGAGGTCCTTTAAAATCCAATGTCTGTATTCGGGAAGACCTGTTTAAGACTGGCTGCAGAGAGTGAAGGAGCACATGTGCTGGACGACGATCTTTATGCCCTTTCCTGCACTTCTACTTGGCCCTTGGATGACCAGCCAGTTTTAAACCTGTTTTTCTAAGTAAAGACATTGAAATTTAAAGGACTGGTGAGTGCCACTACTTTATATTCCTATGTACATAATAAAAGGTATTTTTTATTATTTTGCCTGCAGGGTATTTGTGCAATTTTATAGAATGCTATCACGTAGGACTGAAAGGTGGTGGCCATAGGTTAGTTTGGAAAGAAAAAAACTGGTGACATGTTCCCTGTAAGGCCGGGTTCACACTTTTTTTTTTTTTTTTTGGCTGGTCTGCGCATGGCTGCGTACTTCCTCCCTTAAGCTCCGCCTACTTCTGCATGCATCCTGCGTACCTATCATTAACATTGGGTACGCAGGGACATGCGTTGTGTGCGGATTTGTCTGCATGCGGCGTTTTGACGTGCCTGCCAACCGCATGGGTACGCAACATGTTGAGGCATCTTTACATCTGTAATTCTTTCTTTCAGTGATGGCAGCAGCATCCATTGCGAATATTGTGAAAAGCTCACTTGGTCCTGTTGGCCTGGATAAGATGTTAGTGGATGATATTGGAGTAAGTACACAACTTGATTACAAACAACATTACCCTATGTATAGGCTTGCCTTTAGAACACCGTATTACATAGACGTACAGGGAATCTCACCAGGTTTTTTTGCCACCTGATCTGTGAGCAGCATGATGTAGAGAGACTCTGATTCTAGGGATGGCACTTACTGCGCTGCTTGTTGTAGTTTTAATTAAATCAGTTTTATCAGCAGGGATTTTACTAGAGGACTAGTAAACCTGCTGCCATGTAGTCGACCATATTCGTGAGCTCTGTATTACCCCGCTCCCCCCTCTGATTGGCAGCTTTCTGCCTATGCACAGTGTACACAGAAAGCTGCTAATCTTTGGTGTGGGCAGGGTTTTACAGTGAGAAGTATTTAGGGAACTGCAGCAGATAAAACAGGGATGTAATCAAAACTGCAGCAAGTAGCCTAGCAAATGACACATCGCTGGAATTGGGATTTCTGCCTATGATGATGCCTGAGTAGCAAAAACCTGATGACTTCAAGATTTCACTCCTCAAACTATATCTGCATGTAGCTTTTCAAAGACAAGACCAGCAATACCTTTCCATGTCCAGTCCCTTTCTCATCTCTGAGAAAGCTGTGATTGATTTGATATGCAAATTAGGCTGAAGGACTGTGGTAGATCTCAAGCCTCTGTCACTACAGCTCTATTCTCCACCCAGCGCCTTCTCCTTTACCTGAAGCCTCATAGCTGGGAGGCTAGCAGTCAAGCAGGTGGGGAATAGAGCTCTAGTGACAGAGGCTTCAGATCTACAGCTCATTTGCATATCAATTTAAACCCTGATTTCTCAGTGACGGAGGAACGGACTGGCCATGTAGTTATTGTTGGACTTGCCTTTGAAAGAGTTTCATGAGCATATAAATAGTTTGTGGGATGAAGGCCTACTGACAGATTTCTTCTAAGTTTAGTAAAATTTCTGTTCCTGATCTACGGGTTGTCTTTTGTCTGTCACAGGCCGGTAGATTTCATTAAGAGAAGTGTTCGCTCTATACCAGGCACTCTACAGCTACACAGTATAGCAAAGCAAACTCAGCCGCACCGCAGAGAGCCTTGTGGAATAGTCAGCTAAGCTGTAACCCCTTAATGACCAGTCCCATACATGTACAGAACGTAGCCGCAGAAGATGATTGGAGAGTAGTGATGAGCGAGTGTGCTCGTTACTCGAGTTTTCTGAGCATGCCTTGGTGTTCTCCGAGTATCTTGGGCGTGCTTGTAGATTATGTTTGTGTCTCCGCAGCTGCATGATTTGCGGCTGTTAGACAACCTGAACACATGCAGGGATTGCCTGTCTGTTAGGGAATCTCCACATGTATTCAGGTTGTCTAACAGCCGCAAATCATGCAGCTGTGGGGACACAAACATAATCTACAAGCACGCCCAAGATACTCGGAGAACACCCAAGCATGCTCAGAAATCTGGAGTAACGACGCACTCGCTCATCACTAGTGGAGAGGGCTCAGGAGCTGTCTGCCTCGGTTCCTGGCAAATAATGGCTGTTAGTCAGCTGTTATCTACCTCTAACAATCATGAGTGGAGCAGAGGTCCACCTGTAGCTGGTAACCTGTTAAATGCAGCTGCCATTCCCTGCCAGTGGTATTAACAGTGCTCTTCCACCATGGCGCATTGTTCTAACTGCTCATTGGCACCCCTGTGATACATTCACAGGGTGCCAATGGGCTGCGTTGACAGCTGGGGATTATCTGAAGATCCTCTTGCCTGTCATGGCGGCATTCCTGTGAACGCCAAATTCTGGCTGGTGTTCATAAGAGATTATGATCTGTTATGTACAGCAGTGCTGTGGTATAGTACAAGCGATCGGATGATCTCAGGTTCAAGTCCACTCAGGATTAACAAGTATATTAAGAAGTAGAAACCTTTTTTTTCAAAAATATATTTAAAAATTCTAATTCCCCCATTTAACATAGTTTAACAAAATATGAAAAATACAGATGTGGCATGACTTTGTCCATAAATGTATGATAAATCAAAATATAACTTTATTAGTAAACGTAAACAGAAAAAAAAAAATCCAGAATTGCTTTTTTTTTTGGTCGTTATAGCTCCTCCAAAACTGCAATGATAAGCTATCAAAATATTGAATTCACCCCAAAATAGTAGCATTAAAACCATCAGAATTTTTTTTCACCACTTAAATAAAAATTACGCAATTTTGATATTGATCTTATCGTCCTGACCAGGAGAATCATATTTCCAGGTCATTTTTACTGCACAATGAATCCCACACCAACAAATGAAGGATTGTATTGGTTTGGGTTTTTTTCCACTTACACCTTATTTGGAAATTTTTCCAGTACATTATATGAATGGTGTAATTTAGAACTACAATTTAATAGCTATGTGGTTGAAATGTGAAAAAGTTATGATTCTTGGAAAAAGGAAATAAAAAAGCGAGAGCACAATCGGAAAAACTGCTCTCTCCCTTAAATGGTTAAAGAGGTGCCAAGATTGGAGATTCTCCCATCCACAGGACAGTGGATAACTTCCTACCCTTCACCGAACCTGAGAACTGGGCTCTGCTGACACCTGTGTGAATTGAGCAATGGTCGAATCCTGTACTTGGCTATTTCTGGTAGGCTCATAGAAAAAATGAGTAGCATGCTTCTTATTTAAGGCAGATTCTGCACTAGATTGCAGAGTTTTTACCTAATCAATCCCTTTAAATTGGTCAGATGCTTGGATTATACCTGTATAATGACCCCCATTTTAGTACCACTTCTTTTGTTGTCAGAATAAGTGGCTATGCTAATGGGGAACAGCAACCTCTGCTATCGTCTGAAGGGGAAAGTGTCTCTCGCCTTCTCCTATATGGAATAGCAAAACATTGTCCTTTACACAAGGCCTCCTTTATGCATCCGTATAAACCACATATGTGGAGAACCTGTATCGGGGCCTCAGTTTTTTCCATCAGTGTGTCCCGAGTTATGTGTTTTTGCAGTACGGATAAAAAAAGAAATTCCAAAGCTTCTCCTATACTTTGCAATGTTCTACACAGACACGGATGTGCGTGTTTTTCACGGACCCATAGGCTTGTATTAGCCATTATCATCTGTGTTGCTGGGAGAAAAACACATGCTTGCACGTGTTTTGCACCAATGCTTATTCTGTGTCAAAACACAAATGTGCATAGCACCATAGGTTATAATGGGTATGTCACGTACCTGCTTCTCAGCATGGGACTCGGGGTTGCGCCTGCAAGGGTTAATCTATAGCCTCTCCCTCAGTCCAGCATTCAACTTCTGTCCTATGCTGCAGTGGGAGCATAATTCACACCCCGACACAGTCCACACACCCCGCTCATACACGCCACCACTCGCCGAACACACGGCTGATGAGTCCCAGAAATACTACTACTGTCTGCCAATCAGCAGGGTCACACACTCTAAGGCTATGGATTCTTTAGAGCAGCGTTCCCCAACTCCGGTCCTCAAGAGCCACCAACAGGTCATGTTTTTAGGATTTCCTTAGTATTGCCCAGGTGACAATTACATTACCTGCAAAGGCATTACCTGTGCAATCCCGAATATATGACCTGTTGGTGGCTCTTGAGGACCGGAGTTGGGAAACACTGCTTTAGAGCATACAAGGTTCAAACTTATTAAAATTTTAAGCTTTAATAGAAAGGTAAAGTGCTTTAAAATAAGTATATAAAAATATGGAAATAAAAGGTGACATACAAATGTGCAAAACGGTTATAAAATAAAAGGGAGTAAACTTACTGAAATATCGAACCTTGCAGTCTGGTATTCTGCCTCCAAGGGAGGGGGAGATAAGGAATGGATCACATCTGCTTGGCTGCCCTTAGGGTACCGTCACACACTGCCATTTCGATCGCTACGACGGTACGATTCGTGACGTTCCAGCGATATCGTTACGATATCGCTGTGTCTGACACGCAGCAGCGATCAGGGATCCTGCTGAGAATCGTACGTCGTAGCAGATAGTTTAGAACTTTCTTTCTTTATCGCCTCTCATTGGGGGACACAGGAACCATGGGGTGTATGCTGCTGCCACTAGGAGGCTGACACTATGCAAATAAAAAAATTAGCTCCTCCTCTGCAGTGTACACCCCACCGACTGGCATTAAACTCTTCAGTTTAGCTTAGTGTCAGTAGGAGGTGGACACGGGTCTTTCATTAGACCCTTATCTACCTCAATGTGCGTCGTTTCTTTTCAGGTTTTTTTCCAGAGGGATACAGGGTGAGCAGTCACACCTGTAGTCCCACAATACGGACTATGAGTACGGCGTGTACTGCCACCCCGTATCCTCATAGATCCCTCTCCAGGACCAAGATCCTAGCACAGAAGCGTGCTCAGAAGTCCGGTCCTGGCTCCGTCCCCCACCCACTCGCCTACCAGAGCCTGTCGGTTGGAGGAGACGAGGACGTCCATCACAGCTCCGTGACGTCTCATTCCCCTCAGGTTAGTAACGGCGTGGGATGTTTAGGTGAGTATTTCCCCTCCATTCCCCCGGGATCTTTTCTCCAGATGTCCCCCTGTCTCCCCTCATGGCGTTTATTTGGGATCCCAGGGACAGCCATAAGCTCTTCTTCCTTAGCGGCCGCAGTTCTTTCCCTGCAGCCGCACAGCCCCTTACAGAGTCACAGCCTGGCAGGCTGCTGCGCCGCTTCCCCCTGCGGTCTCACTGCCCGGGGGCCTCAATGCGTCCTGTGTCTGCACGGCGTCCTGTGTCTGCACGGCGTCCTTGGCAGGATGCCGTGCCACTTACTTTCTGCGGCGCTCCGACGCCGCCATTCTCCAGCGGCGCTCCGGCGCCGCTATTCTCAGGCGGCGCTCCGGCACCGCGATTCTCTGGCGACGCTCCGGCGCCGCGATTTTCCGGCGGCGCCGGCCTCTAATTTAGGTCCCGGCTTCTGCCGGGGCCTACCTCTGGCGCCGCGACCCCGCCAGTTCCGTTCGGACAGCCTTGGCAGACTGCCGCTCTTCTCAGACTCTGCGGCGCACTGCTCCGGCGCCGCGGTTCCCTTCTCCGGCGGCGCCGGTCTCTAATTTAGGTCCCGGCTTATGCCGGGGCCTACTTCCGGTTTCTCGGCTCCTCACTTCCGGTTCTGCGGGCGGGCTTCTTTCCCGCCCGACATACTGCGCCCTGCCCACCGGCGCCTCTGCGTCTGGCTCCACCCCCTTCCTCGTGGGTCCCTCGGCCGGTGTGCACCGCTTCTCACAGCAGCAGCACTCGCATCTTCTGTGGCTCAGCATCGCAGAATCAGCACCTCAGGGAAGTTCTCCGCCGAGGACAAGTGGGACATCTTCCAGGACCGGGTCCGTGAGTAGCTGCACTGCAGACTGACACCCCCCTCTGCCCACTGTCCCCTAACCCACTGGCATCTTCAGGGTCCCTAAAAATGTCTACCTCTAAAGGGGGCCGCTCTCGTCCCCCTACCTCTTCATCTTCTGCCTTAGTCACGTACTTTGCATGTTCGTCCTGTAACAGCAAACTTCCCTCAGGTCAGTCCTCCCCGCTGTGTCAGTCCTGCAGCAACCCGATTGTTCCCACCGCCCAGGATCCCCCGGCTGTTCCGCCCGAGAGTGATCCCCCCCATCCCAGGCTGGGCCGCCTCTCTGTCACAATCGGTGGCCGATTTAACACGGGTATCTCAAACTCTAGTGTCCGCGCTGGATCGGTTACCCCTGCAGACCCCTGCAGTGGCCAGCGGGTCGCAGGAACCGCCGCCCGAACCCTCCTTGATAAGCCATAAAAGGTCCAGACAGGAACGTCGGTCTGAGTCCTCTTCGCGCTCCATCTCGCCGCTCGGCCCTCCCCCGCGGTTGGTGTCCCACCGATCCTCCTCCCCTGAGTCAGGCGAAACATTATCTGATGCGCCTTCGGAGGATGCTTCGGAGCTGGATCCTCACCAAATCGCCACCATGAGTGAGACAGTTCAGAACCTCATTGGGGCAATAAACCAAACATGTGGCATCAAGGATCCCTCTACGGAACCCGCAGATCAGGCGGTTTCGTTCAGACGGGCCAAACCACCTTCAAAATTTTTCGCTCCTCATCCTGAATTCGAGGAAATCGTGTCCAGAGAGAGAGAGAACCCCACTAGGCGTTTTCAGAGGGGAAAACGCCTGGGTGTATTATATCCTTTTCCTCCAGAACTTACCGCCAATTGGACAGCATCTCCCTCGGTGGACCCCCCCTGTTTCCAGGCTGTCCACCAACACGGTGCTTCCTCTGTCCGGCGGAGCATCTCTGAAGGATTCTAACGATAGAGTTATAGAATCCTTCGCGAAATCTGCTTTTGAAGCGGCTTCAGCGGCTCTATGTCCAGCTTTTGCGTCCACTTGGGCTTCAAAATCCATCTCAAAATGGGCCAAGGATCTTCGGCGGGGTATCCTGGATGGGGCGCCTCCCGCGCAATTAGCGGAACTTGCCAACCAGATTTCCCATGCTGGTGAATACCTGGTTTCCGCCTCCCTGGATGCCGCGTCTTGTGCGGCTCAAGCTTCCAGCAATGCCGTTGCCATCCGCCGGACCGTTTGGCTCAAGGCCTGGCAGGCGGACTTGTCCTCCAAAAAGTCCCTCACTAGTCTGCCCTTCCAGGGCTCTCGTCTCTTTGGTTCCCAGCTGGACCAAATAATTAAGGACGCCACCGGGGGTACAAGTTCTCTTCTCCCTCAGGCTAAGCCTCGTCGCCCTCCCCCTAGACGACAGTTTCGTTCTTTTCGGCCTTTTCGTCGCTTCGCTGCGTCAAACTCCCTTTCCCAGCAGCAACAGAGGCCACAGGCACGTCAAGAGAAGAAGGCGGTGTCCTTTAGGCCCACTCCGTCCTGGCGTCCTCGTTTCTCCCAGGGTAGATCCTCCAGGCCCAGGACTGGAAGATCCACCTCGGCATGACTCTCGGCAAGACTCCAGCCCAACTCCCAGATTGGGCGGCCGTCTTCTCCTTTTCAGGGACGTCTGGATTTCCGCAGTAGAGGACGCATGGGTCAGGGAAGTTGTATCCTCGGGATACAAAATAGAGTTCGCTTCCCAACCTCGGGATCGTTTCTTCCAATCCCGTCCTCCAAGAGACCCCGCTCTAGTTCCGGGCTTCTTCTCAGCCATCGCTTCTCTGCTCAAATCCGGGGTAATCGTTCCCGTCCCAGAAAAAGAACGCTTCACGGGTTTCTACTCGAATCTTTTTGTGGTACCGAAAAAAGACGGCAAAGTTCGCCCCATTCTGGACCTCAAATTGCTGAACAGGAGAGTTCGCCTGAGACACTTCAGGATGGAATCCCTTCGTTCAGTAATTGCTTCCATGGAGGCTCAGGAGTTTCTATGCTCAATAGATATCCAGGACGCCTACCTCCATGTCCCGATATTTCCCGGACATCACCGTTTCCTGCGCTTTGCAGTGCAACGAGACCATTTTCAGTTCGTCGCCCTGCCGTTCGGTCTCGCAACCGCGCCAAGAGTGTTCACGAAAATCATGGCGGCGCTGATGGCCATCTTGAGAGTCAGAGGCCTGGTCCTATTTCCATATCTCGACGACATCCTCATCAAGGCTCCGTCCTTCGCTCAGGCCCACGAAAGCCTGTCCATTGTTCTCGACACCTTAGCCCGTTTCGGGTGGCTGGTAAACCGGAAGAAGTCCTGCCTTATTCCTTCTCAGCGCATCATCTTTCTGGGCATGCTTTTCGATACTCGTCAGAGCAGAGTCTTCCTTCCCACAGACAAGAGATCCACTCTCTGTCAAGACATACGCTTGCTCCAGGGTCCTCGTCCTCCCTCCCTCCGTTCGGCCATGAAGGTTCTGGGGAGGATGGTAGCTACCCCTTCAGCAAGCCATTCTGTCTCAGTGGGACAGGTCGGTCTTCTCCCTGGATCGACAGATCAAACTCTCCTTTCGGGTCAGGCGGTCTCTCAACTGGTGGCTGACGTCACCTCTCATCTCCCAGGGCAGGTCCTTCCTTCCAGTTCACTGGCAGGTGGTGACAACGGACGCCAGCCTGCTCGGCTGGGGTGCGGTTTTTCGCCACCTGACGGTCCAGGGCCGCTGGTCGCTGCAGGAGTCTTCTCTGCCGATCAACGTCCTCGAAATTCGGGCCATCTTCCTGTCCCTCCGCCACTGGGAAAGGATTCTCAGGGGCCTTCCAGTCCGGATCCAGACGGACAACGCCACGGCTGTGGCATATGTCAACCATCAGGGGGGGACTCGGAGCTCCTTGGCCCTTGCCGAGGTATCCAAGATCCTCCTTTGGGCAGAGGCAACGGTTCCGGTGATATCCGCGGTGCATATCCCCGGCGTGGAAAACTGGGCCGCCGACTTCCTCAGCCGCGAGGGCCTCGCGGCAGGGGAATGGTCCTTACATCCGGAGGTCTTCCATCAGATTTGTCTTCGATGGGGAACTCCGGATGTGGATCTCACGGTGTCCCGAGTCAACAGGAAGGTTCCGCAGTTCGTCTCCAGGTCCCGCGATCCTCTCGCAGTGGGCGTCGATGCTCTGGCCATTCCTTGGTCACAGTTCGAGCTGCCCTACCTGTTCCCACCCCTTCCATTACTTCCCAAACTGTTGAAGAAGATCAAAGCGGAAGGGGTGCCGGTCATCCTGATCGCCCCGGATTGGCCCAGGAGAGCTTGGTTCGCGGAGCTCGTCAACCTTCTCGCGGACGCCCCCTGGCGCCTTCCAGACAGGCCCGATCTGCTGTCCCAGGGTCCGATCTGCCACCCGAATTCTCGGTCGCTCAGTTTAACGGCGTGGCTGTTGAGACCGCGGTTCTGAGAGCGTCGGGCCTTTCGGACCGGGTGATTCACACCATGATTCAGGCTCGGAAGCCTTCGTCTTCCAGGATCTACTACCGCACCTGGAAGGCCTACTTCCGGTGGTGCGAGTCCAACCGCCTTCCGCCTATGGTTTTTTCCCTGCCTTCTCTTTTGGCCTTCCTTCAGGCAGGACTGGATTCGGGCCTGGCTCTTAGTTCTCTGAAGGGTCAGGTCGCTACGCTTTCCATCCTCTTTCAGAAGACCTTGGCCTCTCGGCCACAGGTTAAGACCTTCTTTCAGGGGGTAGCCCACGTCGTCCCGCCGTACAGGGCCCCTGTGGAGGCATGGGACCTAAACCTGGTACTGGACGTTCTGAAGGTTTCTCCCTTTGAACCTCTTAGGGAGATTCCTCTATCAGCTTTATCATGGAAGGTAGCCTTTCTTGTGGCCATCACGTCCATTCGCCGCGTTTCCGAGCTGGCGGCCCTGTCTTGCCGTCCTCCGTTTTTGGTCATTCACCAGGACAAGGTGGTCTTCCGGCCCCCACCTTCTTTTCTTCCTAAGGTGGTTTCCACCTTCCACCTCAACGAGGACATCGTTCTACCTTCCTTTTGTCCAGCTCCGACTCATCCTCTGGAGCGATCATTGAACAAGCTGGATCTTGTCAGGGCTGTGAGGATCTATCTGGACAGAACGTCCACTTTCCGGAAGACGGATTCCTTTTTCGTCATTCCTGATGGCACGCGCAGAGGCCAGCCGGCTTCTAAAGCGACTATTGCTCGATGGATCAGAATGGCAATCTTGGAGGCTTACCAGGTCAAGAACAGGGTGCCCCCTCCTGGGATTAAGGCTCACTCTACCCGGGCAGTCGGCGCCTCCTGGGCGGTGCACCACAGGGCTTCCGCCCTACAGCTGTGCAAAGCGGCAACTTGGTCTTCCATCCACACGTTCGCCAAATTTTACAAGGTCCATACCTACGCATCGGCGGACGCCAGCCTAGGCAGAAGGATCCTGCAGGCGGCAGTGGTGAGTCCTCTGACCTGATGGAAGTCTGTTTTTCCCGCCCTTGGGACTGCTTTGGGACGTCCCATGGTTCCTGTGTCCCCCAATGAGAGGCGATAAAGAAAACAGGATTTTTGGTTGCTTACCGTAAAATCTGTTTCTTGAAGCCTCCATTGGGGGACACAGCACCCTCCCAATGTTTTTGTTATATGTTCTCTGACTGTTCTCACGTTTACAGTTCTCAAGTTTGTGGTTATGGTTTTTCAACCTTGTTCTTTCTCCTACTGCTTTCTCACTAACTGAAGAGTTTAATGCCAGTCGGTGGGGTGTACACTGCAGAGGAGGAGCTAATTTTTTTTATTTGCATAGTGTCAGCCTCCTAGTGGCAGCAGCATACACCCCATGGTTCCTGTGTCCCCCAATGGAGGCTTCAAGAAACAGATTTTACGGTAAGCAACCAAAAATCCTGTTTTTGTCGCTGGATCTCCCGCTGGCATCGCTAGATCGGTGTGTGTGTGGCACCGATCTAGCGATGCGATCTAGCGATACGTTCGCTTGTAACCAGGGTAAACATCGGGTTACTAAGCGCAGGACCGCGCTTAGTAACCCGATGTTTACCCTGGTTACAAGCGTTAAACTAAAAAACAAACAAACAGCACATACTTACATTCTGGTGTCCGTCAGGTCCCTTGCCGTCTGCTTCCCGCACTCAGTGACTGCCGGCCGTAAAGTGAAAGCAGAGCACAGCGGTGACGTGCTTTCACTTTCACTTTACGGCCGGCAGTCAGTGAGTGCGGGAAGCAGACGGCAAGGGACCTGACGGACACCAGAATGTAAGTATGTGCTGTTTGTTTTTTTTACGCTGGTAACCAGGGTAAACATCGGGTTACTAAGCGCGGTCCTGCGCTTAGTAACCCAATGTTTACCCTGGTTACCCGGGTACCTCGGCATCGTTGGTCGCTGGAGAGCTGTCTGTCTGACAGCTCCCCAGCGACCACACTACGATTTACCTACGATCACGGCCAGGTCATATCGCTGGTCGTGATCGTAGGTAAATCGTATAGTGTGACGGTACCCTTACTGTTAGTGTTTCTATGTGTAAAGGCCTAATTTATAGAGTTAACCCGGGGGTCAGATTTCTAGACCAGCCTCTAAGGTTAATATTCTAATCTGTGGTTTGTGCCTGGATCCTGGCTATTTTACCAATGAATACATTATTTCTTTCTTTGAACACTATTCATGTAATCTTTCTTTCTCAAAGTAAACATAGTGTCAGGCTGCAATTTGGCGTTTTCCCATCAAAGGCACTAGGAGATGTGAAGTTTTTCCCATTCTGTGTTTTCAGGACATCCTTCCTCCCCCCCTGGGGTGAGGCTAGGAGACTGTCTTTTTCTCTGGATAACATAAGTCATGACCTTTGTAAAGAGCTGCAGTCTAAAGGCCCCTTCACATTAAGCGACGCTGCAGCGATACCGACAACGATCCGGATCGCTGTAGCGTCGCTGGAGAGCTGTCACACAGATAGCTCTCCAGCGACCAACGATCCCGAAGTCCCCGGGTAACCAGGGTAAACATCGGGTTACTAAGCGCAGGGCCGCGCTTAGTAACCCGATGTTTACCCTGGTTACCAGCGTAAGAGTAAAAAAAAAAACAAAACACTGCATACTTACCTACCGCTGTCTGTCCCCGGCGCTGTGCTTCTCTGCACTCCTCCTGTACTGGCTGTGAGCACAGCGGCCGGAAAGCAGAGCGGTGACGTCACCGCTCTGCTTTCCGGCTGACCGACGCTCACAGCCAGTACAGGAGGAGTGCAGAGCACAGCGCCGGGGACAGACAGCGGTAGGTAAGTATGTAGTGTTTGTTTTTTTTAACTTTTACGCTGGTAACCAGGGTAAACATCGGGTTACTAAGTGCGGCCCTGCGCTTAGTAACCCGATGTTTACCCTGGTTACCAGTGAAGACATCGCTGGATCGGTGTCACACACGCCGATCCAGCGATGTCCACGGGAGATCCAGCGACGAAATAAAGTTCTGGACTTTGTTCAGCGACCAACGATCTCCCAGCAGGGGCCTGATAGTTGGTCGCTGTCACACATAACGATTTCCTTAACGATATCGTTGCTACGTCACAAAAAGCAACGATATCGTTAACGATATCGTTATATGTGAAGGTACCTTTAGGACAGATGTTAATTTGCTGCTGGTCATACATCCATACCTATACATATTTCACTACAGGGTATATGTGATATCCGTGGGAAAAACATGGAAGGGAGACCTTACAGGTAGTCTTCTAAACGGAACAGAACAGACACTTGTCCCACGTGATTTTGCTGAAAATGTTTTTGAAAATTTATATTTCACAATCTTAGAAACGGCAACAAACTGCAGCTAAACTAATGTTGCACTTGATTTATGTAAACCAAAAATTTTGTCATTAGAGGTTAATCCACTCTGATAGTTGTTTCTTCATTCCAGGATGTCACCATAACAAATGATGGTGCAACGATATTAAAGCTTCTGGAAGTAGAACATCCTGCTGCTAAAGTCCTCTGTGAACTTGCTGATCTACAAGACAATGAAGTTGGAGATGGGACAACCTCAGTTGTAAGTTTTACTCTTTCTGTATTTTTATGTATTTAAATAGGATGGAGTTGCTTCAGAGTTGTGAACGATCACCGGTTCTTAGTTGAGTGATTGAAAGGCTCAACCTCTGTCACACTGTTTCCTGCCATATTTTGTTATTCTCAGATGGAGGAGACAACCGAATTAAAGAATTCCCATCATTAATGGGTGGTTGCTCATTTCATGGAACAGACTGATATTGCTAATTATAACTAAGCAAATGCCCCTAATGCTAGATTATAGGATCTGAGTTTATAGCAAAAGGTGGGACTGAATTTCCGGGTCGTTGTATTCCAGCAAGCGGAATTGGGATCTTTCAACCTTCTGCAGCCCCGCTCACTGTGAAAGTACAAGATTTTGCTCTTTGAACTAAAATTAACAATACACATTTTTCTAAGTGGTTACAGACCAGTAAGTGATCTGATGATTTTATGTCATCTACTGTTTAAAAAAATGATGCGCTAATGTTAGTTTAGTTCCGAGTTCTTCCACTGTGCAGTGGGCTATAGAGGGCTCCGGGATACTGTTCTGCATGCTGTAATCCCACAACACTGGAAGTTCGAACCTGACACTTGCTAGAAAGTTTGATTCTTTAGTCTAGCAATAGGGATCCCTCTGAGCATTTTGGTTAGTACATTATATTTAGTAAACCATCTTTCTGTAGCTGCACACTGTTTTCTTAAATGTGTTGTCAACTACTAGGAAAGCCTCTTGTTTAACCCCTTTCTGATATTAGACGTACTATTTTGTCGAGGTGGCCTGGGCCCATATGACCACCGATGGGATAGTACGTCATCACCGATCAGCCGTGCTCACGGGAGGAGCGCGGCTGGGTGTTAGCTGATTATCACAGCTGACATCCGGCACTGTGCCAGGAGCAGTCAGAGACCGCTCCCGGCACATTAACCCCCGGAACACTGCAATCAAACATTATCACAGCGTTCCGGTGGCATAGGGAAGCATCACGCAGGGAGGGGGCTCCCTGCATGCTTCCCTGAGACTCTCGGAACAACGGAACACGTTATTCCGAGCGTCTCCTCCATCCTCCTCCCTGCAGGCCCCGGATCCAAGATGGCCGTGGGGGTCCTTCCGGGTCCCGCAGGGAGGTGGCTTGCAAGCGCCTGGTGAGAGCAGGCGTTGGCAAGCCTGCAGCACTGCCTGTCAGGTCGCTGACCTGACACAGTGCTTTGCAAAGTGTCAGATCAGCGATCTGATAATATATAGTGATGTCCCACCCTGGGACAAAGTAAAAAAAAAAAAAATTAATGTGTGTAACAAAAAAAAAAATCCTAAATAAAGAACAAAAATATTGTTCCAATACATTTCTTTATGTAAATTAAAAAAAAAAAAAAAGTACACATTTAGTATCGCCGCATCCGTAACGACCCTATCTATAAAACTGTCCCACTAGTTAACCCATTCAGTGAACACCGTAAAAAAAAAGGCAAGAAACAATGCTTTATCATACCGCTGAACAAAAAGTGGAATAACACGCGATCAAAAAGACGGATATAAATAACCATGGTACCGCTGAAAACGTCATCTTGTCCCGCAAAAAACAAGCCGCCATACAGCGTCATCAGCAAAAAAAAAAATAAGTTATAGCACTCAGAATAAAGCAATGGAAAAATAATTATTTTTTTATATAAAATAGTTTTTATTGCATAAAAGCGCCAAAACATAAAAAAAAGATATAAATGAAATATCGCTGTAATCGTACTAACCCCAAGAATAAATTCATGCATTGCTGGTTTTTGTTCATTCTGCCTAACAAAAATCGGAATAAATAGCGATCAAAAAATGTCATGTGTCCGAAAATGGTACCAATAAAAGCGTCAACTCGTCCCGCAAAAAAGCAAGACCTCACATGACTCTGTGAGCCAATATATGGAAAAATTATAGCTCTCAAAATGTGGTGACGCAAAAAGTATTTTTTGCCATAAAAAGCGTCTTTTAGTGTGTGACAGCTGCCAAACATAAAAAGCCGCTATAAATAGTAAATCAAACCCCTTCAGCAACCCCTTAGGTAGGGAAAAATAATAAAATAAAAAATGTATTTATTTCCGTTTTCCCATTAGGGTTACTGTTGGGGCTAAAGTTAGGGTTGGGGCTAAAGTTAGGGTTGGGGCTAGAGTTCAGGTTAGAGTTTGTATTACGTTTATGGTTGGGTTAGAGGTGTGTCAGGGTTAGGGGTGTGGTTAGGGTTATGTTAGTGTTGTGGTTAGGGGTGTGTTGGGGCTGGGATTTGGGTTAGGGGTGTGTTGGGGTTAGGGTTGGAGTTAGAATTGGGGAGTTTCCTCTGTTTAGGCACATCAGGGGCTCTGCAAACGCAACGTGATGCCCACAGATTATTCCATCAAAGTCTGCATTACAAAACGCCACTTCTTCCATTCCAAGCCACGACTTGCGCCCAAACAGTGGTTTACCCCCACATATGGGGTATCGGCGTATTCAGGACAAATTAGACAACAACTTTTGCGGTCCAATTTCTCCTGTTACCCTAGGGAAAATAAATTTGATAAAAATTTGGAGGCTAAAAAATCATTTTTGTGGGAAAAAATATTTTTTTATTTTCACGGCTCTGCGTTATAAACTGTAGTGAAACACTTGGGGGTTCAAAGTTCTCATAACACATCTAGATAAGTTCTTTTGGGGTCTAGTTTCCAATATGGTGTCACTTGTGGGGGGTTTCTACTGTTTAGGTACATCGGGGCTCTGCAATCGCAACGTGACGCCCGCAGACCATTCCATCAAAGTCTGCATTGCAAAATGCCACTTCTTCCCTTTCGAGCTCTGCCATGCGCCAAAACTGTGGTTTTCCCCTCACATATGGGGTATCGGTGTACTCGGGACAAATTGCACAACAGCTTTTGAGGTCCAATTTCTCTGGATACACTTGGGAAAATAGATTTTTTTAAATTTTCACGGCTCTATATTATAAACTTTAGTGAAACAATTGGTGGTTCAAAGTGCACACCACACATCTAGATAAGTTCATTAGGTGGCCTAATTTCCTAAATGGTGTCACTTGTGGGGGGTTTCCACTGTTTAGGTACATCAGGGCTCTCCAAACACGACATGGCGTCTGATCTGCATTCCAGCCAATTCTGCGTTGAAAAAGTAAAACGGTGCTCCTTCCCTTCTGAGCTCTGCCATGCGCCCAAACAGTGCTATACCCCCACATATTGGGGTATCAGCGTACTCAGGACAATTTGCACTTTTGGAGTCCAAACAACTTTTGGAGTCCTTTTTCTCCTATTACCCTTGGTAAAATAAAGCAAATTGGATCTGAAGTAATTTTTTTGTGAAAAAAATGTAATGTTAAATGTGGTTTTGAGCACCTTGAGGGGTGCAGTTTTTAGAATGGTGTCACTTTTTAGTATTTTCTATCGTATAGACCCCTCAAACTGACTTCAAATGCGATGTGATCCGTAAAAAAAAAAATGGTGGTAAAAAAAATGAGACATCGCTGGTCAATTTTTTTTTTTTACCCTTCTAACTCCCTAACAAAAATAAATTTTGGTTCCAAAATTGTGCTGATGTAATTAGACATGTGGGAAATGTTACTTAAGTGTTTTGTGTGACATATCTCTGTTTTAAGGGCATGAAAATTCATTGCGAAATTTTCAAAAGTTTCGCCAAATTTCTGTTATCACAAACGCAGGTAACATCAAAGAAATTTTACCACTATGATGAAGTACAATATATCACGAGAAAACAATGTCAGAATCACTGGGATCCGTTGACGTGTTCCAGAGTTAGAATCTCATAAAGGGACAGTGGTCAGAATTGTAAAAACTGGCCCGGTCATTAACGTGTAAACTACCCTTGGGTGTGAAGGGGTTAAGGCCCCTTCACATTAAGCGACGCTGCAGCGATACCGACAACGATCCGGATCACTGCAGCGTCGCTGTTTGGTCGCTGGAGAGCTGTCACACAGACAGCTCTCCAGCGACCAACGATGCCGGTAACCAGGGTAAACATCGGGTAACTAAGCGCAGGGCCGCGCTTAGTAACCCGATGTTTACCCTGGTTACCATCCTAAATGTAAAAAAAACAAACGCTTCATACTTGCCTACCGCTGTCTGTCCTCCAGCGCTGTGCTCTGCTCTCCTCCTGCACTGACTGTGAGCACAGCGGCCGGAAAGCAGAGCGGTGACGTCACCGCTCTGCTTTCCGGCTGACCGACGCTCACAGCCAGTGCAGGAGGAGAGCAGAGGACAGACAGCTGTAGGTAAGTATGTAGCGTTTGTTTTTTTTTTTTTTTACTTTTAGGATGGTAACCAGGGTAAACATCGGGTTACTAAGCGCGGCCCTGCGCTTAGTTACCCGATGTTTACCCTGGTTACCAGTGAAGACATCGCTGGATCGGTGTCACACACGCCGATCCAGCGATGTCGGCAGGAGTCCAGCGACGAAATAAAGTTCTGGACTTTCCTCAGCGACCAACGATCTCCCAGCAGGGGCCTGATCGTTGGTCGCTGTCACACATAACGATTTCATTAACGATATCGTTGCTACGTCACAAAAAGCAACAATATCGTTGTGTGAAGGTACCTTTAACTAAATGTTCGGCTACAATAGATAAACCTATACTTACCTCCCATGCCAGAGGTGTCGGCATTCGCTCTTTCCAGGGCTTTGATGCGGTGGAATGATGCATGGTGCCCAATCAGCGCTAGCGCCACTGTCCCCACCTTCAGACAAACTGAGCATGAAAAGGAAGTCTGGGTTCAGCTGCAGACCTGGCATCTTCATGTTCAGTTTGTCCGAAGGCAGGGACAGGGGCGCTAGCTCTGATTGGGCACCATGCATCATGTGTGATTCCACCGCATCACAGCCCCAGGACCGCGAATGCCGACATCGCTGGAACGGAGCCATCATGGGAGGTGAGTATAGGCTTTATTTTATTGGTGTCAAACATTAAAGGTACCTTCACACTAAACGACGCTGCAGCGATCCAGACAACGATCCGGATCGCTGCAGCGTCTCTGTTTGGTCACCGCTGTTTGGTCGCTGGAGAGCTGTCACACAGACAGCTCTCCAGCGACCAATGATGCCGGTAACCAGGGTAAACATCGGGTTACTAAGCGCAGGGCTGCGCTTAGTAACCCGATGTTTACCCTGGTTACCAGGGTAAAAGTAAAAAAACCAAACGCTTCATACTTACCTACCGCTGTCTGTTCCTGGCGCTGTGCTTTCCTGCACTGACTGTGAGCACAGCGGCCGGAAAGCAGAGCGGTGACGTCACCGCTCTGCTTTCCGGCCGCTGTGCTCACAGTGAGTGCAGGAAAGCACAGCGCCGGGAACAGACAGCGGTAGGTAAGTATGAAGCGTTTGTTTTTTTAACTTTTAGGATGGTATCCAGGGTAAACATCGGGTTACTAAGCGCGGCCCTGCGCTTAGTAACCCAATGTTTACCCTGGTTACCAGTGAAGACATCGCTGAATCGGTGTCACACACACCGATTCAGCGATGTCAGCGGGAGATCCAGCGACCAAAGAAAGTGCTGGCCCTCTAGCCCCGACCAACGACATCACAGCAGGATTCTGATCGCTGCTGCGTGTCAAACTAAACGATATCACTAGCGAGGACGCTGCAACGTCACGGATCGCTAGCGATATCGTTTAGTGTGAAGGTACCTTTAGTTTAAGAAAGGGTTGTCCCTAGTAGCGAACAAGCCCTTTAAATGGTTGCAACAGACAGGTGATGGGTATGATTTAATCTCTCAGGGGACACTGTCAGTTTGTAGCTGTATTTTCTCACTTTTGCTGTCTACAGAGTAATGTTTGTCAACTCGAGTTCCTAAGCACCCCAAACTGGTTATATGTTAGCCCATTTGACTAAAGTGCCATAAAAAGAACTGTTGGTTTTCACTAAGGTCCCTATTAATGAAGACAGGCAATCTTCACGTGAGGTGCAGTGCTTTGGCTCCTGACTCATGCCTCTTAGTGCATCTGACCAAGTGGCTGGCGGGATGCCACTCCTGTTTCTTCAGTCCTTGCTGGATTAAGATGTGTGGCATAGCGAGCGCCACTGCTCACTTCGCACCCCCGCCCTAGTTCTGCAGTCTGTTGTAGTTGGGCGAGCATGGGATAAGAACACCTAGAGTTGCACTATTGAAATTGCCCCCAAATGTTGTAAAAAGCTTAGGAAAAACAAAATTACACCAGAATCCTGGCGTAAAAGCTTTGATAAGTCGGACATTGTTTGTCTATAGGGGTGTATCGAGAGTGGTGAAACATGGGTGACTTCACATCTTATAGGTCAGGGGCTTATATTATACCTGTGTAATAACCCCATTTTAGTACCACTTCTTCTTTTCTAAGAATAAGTGGCTATGCTAATGGGGAAGAGCAAAATCTGCTATCGTCTGAAGGGGAAAGTGTGTCTCGCCTTCTCCTATATGAAATAGCAGAACATTTTTTTTGCAATCTAGACCTCTGGATGGCTTTCTTGGTTGATATACAGCATTCCGTAATGCTGTATATAAACCCTCAACCCGACCTGGAAGAACAGAAAAATAACTTTTATTATACTTGCCTGCAGGGCGGTCTGGTCCACGGGGTGTTGCTCTTCTTGGTCTGGCACCTCCCATCTCTTTGCGATGCTAACCTCCTGCTTGCTTCATGTGGATGATGCATCCCTGCACCATCCTCACAGCCTGCTCGGCACCGCGCTCCTGCCCAAGCTTACTTATCTGCCCTGTTGAGGGCAGAGCAAAGTACTGCAGTGCGCAGGCGCCGGGAAAGGTCATAGAGGCAAAGCGCCTGTGCACTGCTGTACTGTGCTCTGTCCTCAACAGGGCAGATAGGTAAGCTTGCGCAGGAGCGCTGTGCCGCGGAGCCTGTGTAGATGTAGGGACGCGTCATCCACACGAACCAAGGAGGAGGACGGCGATCATAAGATGGGAGGCGCCAGACCAAGAAGAACGACAACCCTCGGACCGGACCACCCAACTGGTAAGTAAGTTATTTTTCTTCTCTTACAGGTCGGGTTGGTGGTTGATATACTGCATTATAGAATGCTGTATACAAGTTCTGAAAGGGGGTGGCCGTAACTTGTATCGGCCAAACTTGGTGTCAGGTTCCCTTTAACAGGCTTTATACCCTGCACTACATAAGTAGGTCATGTAGTGTATTGTGTAAGTGATCACATGATTGCATGTTCACATCCTCCTGGAGGACTAATAAATATTATGGAAATAGCATTGAAATTGCCACAACTAAAGCAGCTCATACAGTAAGGCTAGTGATCCTGCACAGTAAGTGATGTTTTAAGAAAAGAAAAAATCCTCAAAACTCTAATATACTTAATATTGCTGTTAAACAAATGTTTAAATGGGTCGTCAATAACTTGACTATTTCAATACTGATCACTTGTTCTAATAGGTCATCAATATCGGATCATTGGGGGCCGACAACCTGTTAGCAGATTCTAAGTGTGTGGAGTCAGAGCTTCATGACTGTAGAGTGGCTTCTCCGTTTACTGTAGTTCAGCTCTAATTCACTTCAATAGGAGCTGAGCTGTAGTTCTTCAGTGTACAGGGCCATATTGTCCTGCTCCGCACTCTGTGCACCCTGCTGGCACGGTCTTCCACTGATCTGATATTGATGATCTATCCTTTGGATGGGTCATAAATATCGAAGTAGTGGAAAACCTAATTTGGCTCTGATATATTAACTGCTATACAAAATATTTTTTCCCAGACTGCCAATGTGTTTAGCTTCCCAAATGTAAAAGTCACAAGTCTCGTTGCAGTTTTCTGGGAAACCCCTGCAACACAGCTTGAGACAGTGCAAGACAACGTTCATTTACAGCAGGGGTGGGGAACCTCAGACCCGTTGGACGTTTACTGCCCTCGATGACTTTATCTGACCCCCAGGCTGATTCCCGTGGACTGCATTACTTGAGCAGTCAGCTTTCGATGACCACCAGCCACTAGTTTCCTTTCTCTGTGAGCATGCAACATTCACTACTGAATGCTTAGGCGGGGGCAGTGAAAGATAACATTCTGACTCCAGGACATACTTTGTGGGCGGAGTAGGTGTGCATCTTGTACGGCCCCGAATGACGGAATAAATATCCAAAGGGCCCTTGGCAGAAAAATAAAATTATCCCCACCCCTGGTCTATAGAATTGACCTTACTACTATCATCACAACAGTACTTTTTATATTTAAATGCAGCCTGCTGAAGCCTCGTAGGCTTAGTTATACACTTTATGTATGCATTTTTGTGCCTTTTAAGTTTGTTTGCCTTTAACATAGTAACTTTCTGTACCTAGGTAATTATTGCCGCAGAGTTGCTGAAGAATGCTGATGAGCTTGTGAAACAGAAAATTCACC
The DNA here is from genome assembly GCF_032444005.1 of Ranitomeya imitator. NCBI lineage: Eukaryota > Metazoa > Chordata > Amphibia > Anura > Dendrobatidae > Ranitomeya > Ranitomeya imitator. The sequence goes on along the minus strand of NC_091286.1, from coordinate 145,817,220 downwards.
CCACATCCGTTATTGGTGGCTATCGTCTGGCCTGCAAGTGCGTAGCATTTATTTATTGTAATAGTTTATACACTTCCATTAATTCCACAGTGCTTTACAGACATTATCATCACTGTCCCCATTGGGGCTCATAATATAAATTCCCTATCAGTATGTCTTTAGCGTGCGGTAGGAAAGCAGAGAATCTGGAGGAAACCTACACGAACGGAGGGAGAACATACAAACTCCTTGCAGCTCTAGTCCTTGGTGGTAGATTTCCACGCCCACCCCAGGCTCTTTATTTGCAATATATAGAAAAAGGAGAAAGAAGAGCTATACTAGGTATATAATATAAAAGTCCAAAGTTTATTGAAAGCAGTTACATAGTATATATAAAAACGTTTGTACACATACAAAGACAATACACCAGGGTGAACAGAATCCACCAAAGAACCCAAAATGCCTAGATTCCCAACCGGCTATTCATAAAGTGCAGAGTGCCACAGTACAGGCAAATGTGCCCACCCACAGAACGCCCTATATAGGCATGGCCCCCAGTGGGGCAGTAACCATAATCTGGAAGGTGGAGAGACACTTACCAGAGGCAGGGGATGGAGGATCCTAGGGGGGCGTCTTTACACACCCGGTCTAGGATCCTCCATCCCCTGCCTCTGGTAAGTGTCTCCCCACCTTCCAGATTATGGTTACTGCCCCACTGGGGGCCATGCCTATATAGGGCGTTCTGTGGGTGGGCACATTTGCCTGTACTGTGGCACTCTGCACTTTATGAATAGCCGGTTGGGAATCTAGGCATTTTGGGTTCTTTGGTGGATTCTGTTCACCCTGGTGTATTGTCTTTGTATGTGTACAAACGTTTTTATATATACTATGTAACTGCTTTCAATAAACTTTGGACTTTTATATTATATACCTAGTATAGCTCTTCTTTCTCCTTTTTCTATATGATGTATTGAGTGGGTATATTCTCAATCTTCTTTGTCTAATGGGCTAACTATAGCCATTGTTTCTGACAGCAATATGTCAGAGGTTTTTGTGGTCTTTATATGCAATGGCTATAGACAGTGGTCTGCTTGTCAAAAGATTGGGTGAAGTCAGACAAGGAGGCATATGCTCCTGGTGCTAAACAATCATTGCAAATAAACAAAACCACAGAGCTTGACTAGAGTCATTGTTGAAATCTGTGTGTTAACCCCTACAGCATGCTGGCTTCAGTTTATATTGCAAAAACCCGCTGACATTCAAACCACCTAACCAGGGGCATGTCGTTATATTATATGGTAATACCGTTGTAAACTTTCTTATTACTAAACTAGATGGTGGCCAGATTCTAATGCATTGGGTATTCTAGAATATGTATGTAGTATATTACGCAGCCCACGGGGTATATAGCACAGCGAGCACCATATCCCCGTTAAAAAAAAAAAAAAAACAAGCAAAAAAACAAACAAAATAAAAAAAGTTATTTACTCACCTTCCGGCAGCCCCCGGATCCAGCCCAGGCTTTTAGCAATGGTCCTTGTGACGCTCCGTTCCCAGTAATGCCTTGAGGCAATAACTTGTGATCATGTAGCGGTCTCGAGTCATTGCCGCAATGCATTCTCGGGACCGGAGCGTCGCGAGGCGCTGGAAAAAGTGCTGCGGATGCCGGAAGGTGAGAATGTTTTTTTATTATTATTTTTAACATTATATGTTTTTGCTATTAATGCTGCATAGGGGACCACCTATTGGCTCCTTACTGCTTGATTAAGTGACATCTCACAAGGTTTCTTTGGAGCACAAAGATGCCCCAATTGTTGCCATGAAGACCCATCTGCACTCCGCAGTTGCTGAATTGGTAACGAAGGGGTGTTTTAAATTCTTTGGTTTCAGTTGACTGCAGCTTCGAAGTTGTTAAATTGCCATCTAACTCCAACCATGGCAGAGATTAATATACCCTGTATAATATAGATAAAACACACATTGTATGGAGTGAGCTCGGCTCCCAAGCCAGTTCCTTAGGTGTGCCACCAACATCTGCTGTATAGTGGCAGTGTCAGGAAGGGGTTAATGAATAACGTGTTGGCACCTTTGAAATTGTTCAAAAACGAAGTATTTCTCACAGCAAATTATTGCTGTTAAACATGTTGAACACTTGTTTATTTCCTGTGTATTGGGACAACACAAGAAGGCTACTTTCACACTAGCATTGTTTGCTGTACGTCGCTATGCATCGTTTTGGAGAAAAAAACGCATCCTGCAAGTGTGCCCGCATGATGCATTTTTTCTCCATAGACTTGCATTAGCCGACGCATTGCGACGTATGCCCACACGTCGCACCCATCGTGCGACGGATGCGTCATGTTTTGGAGGACACTCGGCACAAAAAACGTTCCATGTAACGTTTTTTTGTGCGTTGAGTCTGCCATTTGCAACCGCGCATGCGCGGCCGAAACTCTGCCCCCTCCTCCCCGGAACTGACAATGGGCAGCAGATGCGTTGTAAAACTGCATCCACTGCCCACGTTGTGCTAATTTAACACACTGTCGGGCCGATGGTTTGCGACGGCCCGTACCGAAGGACTAGTGTGAAAGTAGCCTAGCACAGTGGCAAATTGGACAAAATTTCAGACACAACCCCAATAATGAGCTGGATAAAATTGTCACCTTCAGCTTAATATTTGGTTGCACACTCTATGGCATAAATAACTGCAATCAATTACTACTTAAACCTCTCAACTGGAATTTTGGACCACTATTCTTCTGTAAACTGCTCCAAATCTCTCATATTTGAAGGGTGCCTTCTCCTAACAGTAATTTTTAAGATCTTTCTACAGGAGTTCAAAGTGATTTAGATCTGGTCTCACTGCAGGCAACGTCAGAACTCTCCAGTGCATTGTTTCCATCCGTTTTTGGAGCTCTTGCCCTGCTGGAAGACCCATTGCCTAAGACGCAAACCCCCAGTTTTCTGACACTGGGCACTACATTGCAGCCCATAATCCGGTTTTCCCCTTTCATGATGTATTGCAAACAGTCAAGGCACCCACTGCCAGACGCAGCTAAGCATCTTTAAACCTCCACCATATTTGACTGTAGGTACTGTGTTCTTCATAGGCCTCATTCTAGTTTCAGTAAACAGTCGAATGTGCTTAACCAACAAGCTCTATCTTCGTCTCATCTGTCCACAGGACGCTTTCCTGGAAGGATTTTGGCAAACTGCAGTGTAGCTTTTTATGTATGTCAGTGGGGTTCTCCTGGGTCTTCTGCAGTAGCGTTTAATTTCATACAAATGTTAATGGATAGTTGTGACACGTATGCACCCTGAGCCTGCATGACAGCTTGATTTTCTTTGGAACCTAATTGAGGCTGCTTATCCACCATCTGGACTATTCTGTATTGCAACCTTTCATCGTCAATTTTTCTCTGCCCTCCTGAGAGATTAGCTGCAGTGCCATGGGTTGTAAACTTAATTATGTTGCACACTGTGGATATAGGAACATCAAGATCTCTCAAAATGAACTTGTAATCTTCAGATGATTATTTTTCAACAATTTTGGTTTTAAAGTACCGTACTCAGTTTTCCTCTCCTCTTTGTTATCCGTGCTTAGTGTTGCACTCTCCCCTTTGTATCTGGTTTGAGGTATGATTTTCATATTGCCACAGATGAGTTTGAACGAGCATCACATTTTTGAAACAGAGTTGTTTATCCACAATTTTGGAAAGGTGGCAACATTTTTGTCCAGCCCATCTTTGAGGTTGTGTGTGAAGTGATAATCAATTTGCCTTTTTTTTCGGGTGGGTTTTGCTCCAATAACACAAGAAATAAACAAGTGTATAACAAAATACTGTATGTAATTTCAATAATTTTCTGGGAGAAATGTGTCATTTTCTGGGACAATTTCAAGGGTGACAACACTTTCAGCCATGACTGTATATGTTAAAAATAGATATATGACAAAAAAAAGACTCGCACATCCAAACTTGTGTGAATAGGTGCATACCAGGAGCAGCTACCTCCATACAATATACAAAAAAGGTTGCACTCTATCGTGCAAAAGCATGTCTAATCTGAAATATGAATAGCAAAATGGCTTTTGAACATTAGGAAAATATTTAAGAGACGCTTTGCACAGAATTTGATATAATCAAATAGTGTGAGCCCATCAACCGTCGTCAAGGTGGTCTCATAAACTGATGGGTCCCTGATCTCCCTGTCCAAATGTGAACACTTACCGAAGGCCAATGTCTGTATGCCTGGGTGAATGTGGACACCTCTGTTCAGCAAAGCCTACATATGAGTTAGCCGGGACCAAGTGCGATGAGATGCAATTAAAAACCACATGGTGATGGGAGGAGTGCTGGGTCAGTCAGCTACCATAGAAATGACAAAAAAAAGACTCGCACATCCAAACTTGTGTGAATAGGTGCATACCAGGAGCAGCTACCTCCATAAAAATAGATATATGTAATATATATTTCAAAAGTGTAGCTCTAAACCTCCTATCTTTTCCCTTCACATGCGTGTCTATGAACGTCTTAATTTATACAACCAATATGTTACAATTCTTGCTCTTTTTAGAAATGTAATGTTTTTTCTCTTTTTCTCATATAGAGAAGCTGTTAGATACATCAATGAAAACCTCACTATCAACACTGATGAGCTCGGGAAGGACTGTCTTCTTAATGCTGCTAAGACTTCTATGTCTTCTAAAATCATTGGAGTGTATCCTTTGCCATGTTTTCTGGGTGCAATCACAGACAATGCTGGCATTATGGCAGTCATTCTTAACAGCTGATTATATTCAGATAGTGGTTTCTGACAAGTGATGTAGCCACTTGGTCATCTATAGGAAGTTGTCGTCTTCGGTTAACATGGCTGCATGTTTTAGGGCTTCAGATGGTTAGCTCCTATAATACAAGCTTTGCCCGATCAGTCTTTTGATCCTTGACTTGTTTGCTCAGTGATAGCGACTTCTTTTCTTCTATGGTTGTCGATGCTGCACTTGCTGTGAAATATGTGGATCCAAAGGGTCAAGCCCGTTACCCAATTAACTCCATTAATGTGCTTAAAGCTCATGGTCGGAGCCAGAAAGAGAGCATTCTTGTTAATGGGTATGCGCTGAACTGCACTGTGGGCTCACAAGGTGACTATATAATATTTCTATAACTTGTTTCCATGCGTCCTATGTTTAGTGGAGATATGTGTTGACTCTGGATGGTCTTCTGCATTGCAATCCTGTCCTTTTAGGGTGCAGACACTGTCATATTTTTCTTGTTAGGATCGTATTGCAGTGCACGGACTGGCACGGTACCTTTCCTGACTTGACCGTGACAGTGTGGTGTATTTCTATGCAGCTGTCATTCTCGGGTCAGGAGAGACGACTGTCACTACGAGAAATGCAATCCCCACATGAGAAATACAGCCGTCTTTCTTTCCCCTAACATGGATGCTCATAGAGGGGTATGTGACCCAATTGAAAAAAACAATGCAAATATGCTAATTTCCAATACACAGTGGTTCTCCGCAGGGGCTGCTGATGGTTGTTGGGTCTCATGCCCCTCAGTCAGTGGCCGTGTTCAGTAAAGGATGAATGAAAACGCTTTGCACCGAAGATGATCTTTCAGGGTAAGAATTAGGATCTGATATGATATACTAAGTGGCACATTTGTTTTTTTTCCTAAATGTACTGGACGTAGCATTAAGTGGTCACCTATTTAAATGCTTTCGTTGCTGTTCAAAAATAAATATCTGCTTATAATAATAGTATAATAATCTTTATTTTTATATAGCGCCAACATATTCCGCAGCACTTTATACAGTTTTTGCACACGCTTATGCCTTCTAGTCGGTGTAATTTCCAAATATTTGTTGTATTAGAGACTGTTACATTTTTACACATGAATATTCATTTTATTTATATTGCGCCAGTATGTTCCCCAACATTTTACAATTAAGTGCTGACATGTCCAGACAATAAAGATGTTCAACAGTTAAAGTAGCAGTGAGGGTCCTGCTCACAAGCTTACATTCTACAAGGAAATGGGGTACTCAATATGCTAAAAGAACTTGTCATATATGGTGCAGTAATCTTTATAATAAATATGGGTTATGACATAAAGTTGCATGATCCGGTCATCCGCTAATATCTAAGTACTGTTACCAAGTGATATGGAGGATGTGGAGACAGATTAATAAGAGACCAGATTCTCCGGAAACTTTAGAAAGTGGGAACAGGGAAGGGTTATATCAGTGAAGATAGCTGATTGGCCTCTCTAAAAAGATGTTTTTAAGGCAAGCTTAAAAACAAAAAGCAAGGGCTAGGTATTTATCTGATTGGTGTAGTACATTCCAGAAAATGTCAGTGGTTGGTTCAGGTTGTGGAGAATGTTAACCCCTTAGTGACCGAGCCAAATTTTTGAAATCTGACCAGTGTCACTTTATGTGGTAATAACTCTGCAACGCTTCAACAAATCCCAGTGATTTTGAGATTGTTTTTTCGTGACACATTATACTTTATGATAATGGTAAATTTAGTTCAATGTTTTTTGTGTTTATTTATAAAAAATATAAAAAATTTGAGAAAAATGTTAAAAAATTAGCAATTTTCTAAATTTGAATGATTATCCCTTTAATCCAGATAGTCATACAACAGCAAACCATTAATAATTAACATTTCCCTCATGTCTGCTTTACATCAGCACCATTTGTAAAATGTTATTTTATTTTGTTAGCATTTTAGGAGGTTTAAAAATGTAGCAGCAATTTTTCATTTTTTCAAAGAAATTTACCACATTTATTTTTTTAGGGACTTATCCATGTTTGAAGTGACTTTAGGGGTCCCATATATTGGGAAACCCCCAAACGTGATACCATTTTAAAAACAGCACCCCTAAACATATTGAAAACTGCTGTCAGGTAGTTTATTAACTCTTCAGGTGCTTTACAGGAATTAATGCAAAGTGGCATGACAGAAATGAAAATGTGTATTTTTACCACCTAAATGTTGCTAACTTCTAAACAGATTACTACAGCCGTCAGACTCTAAGGCCACTATTTGGTCATGAATTGCCATCGCAAACATCAGGACAACAAAATCATGATCTGAGGGCACCAATTGGGATAAAGAAGAAGCCCCCACACTCTGTTAACCCTTTATAATGATATAGTCACTATTGACAGCAGCATCTAAGGGGTTAAACAGATTTAGAAGGTGCAAATACTGATCGTGGCTGATACAGCAAGTTGTCAGCTATAGTGTACAACCAACAGATGCTGGATTGTCATCTGTATGGGGAGGCTATTCTCTTATATGTCAGGTCAGTTAAAAGACGTATTGGCGGTCATTAAGGGGTTAATCTTAGATTAGTTGCAAAACGGAGAGCACAGGTTGGTGTGATGGATGGTGCAGAATTGTGGAGAGCTTTGTGGGTGAACGAGAACTTTTTTCTGTAGCTGATGGGTAAACAGTGCAATGACTGGCACAAGGTGGTGGTACTATCGGTGTAGTGACTGGACAGAAATATGACCCTGACTGCCTTCAGAATGAGTTAGAGCAGTGTTTCCCAAACTCAAGTCCTCACGGACCCCACGGGTCATGTTTTCAGGATTTCCTTAGTATTGCTCAAGTAGTGGAAGTATCTTCAAGGCATCAGGAATTGTCTCACCTGTGCAACACTATGGAAATCCTCAAAACATGACCCGTGGGGTCCATGAGGACTGGAGTTTGGGAAACACTGGGTTAGGCTAGGTTTACATTGCGTTAACAGCAGCCCGTTCAACACATGCGTTAATGGGCTGCTGTTAACGCAAGTGCCGACTTGTCATACCGCAAGCGCAGATAGAGCTAGCAGATGCTCTATTTGTGCTAGCAGTGACGGACCCGGAAACTCTGCAGCCCGCGTTCCAGGGTCCGTCACTCAATGACGGAACATGGCTAACACATGCCCATTGTGGGCGTGCGCTAGAGATGCATCCGCCATAGGGCTTAATGGCAGCGTTAACGGACTGCGTTATGCCGCGGTGTAATGCAGTCCGTCTAACGGACCGCTAAAACGCAGTGTGAACCTGGCCTTCGAGAGTAGAGGGGATGTGGGGTGGTACAGTTGTGGTGGTGGAGTTGCAGGAGCATGTTTCAAAACATGTTTAGGTTAATTATAAACACTGAGTGGATGAAACCATCTGACCAGCTCCTTTTTAAAGAGAACTTGTCAATATGACAGTTTAGTCAGATCTGCAGGCACCATGAGAAGCTGAGCAGAGTGATATATTTTGTGAGAAAAGATTCAGTATGACTTGTTTTCATCATTTAATTTTCTGGGATTTTGGGCCCAGTGGGCTGTTCTATCAGTGACTGGCAGCTATATCTGTATACAAACTTATATAAAGAAAGCTGTCAGTCCCTGATAGGACCGCCCGCTGGACCCAAAATCCCAGAAAATTAAATGATGAAAACATCAATTATACTGAGTCTTTTTTCACATAACTGTATTTCCATTTACTCAGATCCCCTGGTCTATAACATGTGCTTGCAGATTGAACTTCAAATTCACGGTGACAGGTTTGATTAAGGATCATTGTCTTACACGTTATGTATAATGTACTGATACTTGATTTGTGCTGTTTCTGGGGATGTCTTTACAGAATCTTATAGGTTTGATTTTTGAAATGGAGGTTAATAACACTTCTACTTGGCTGAATATGAGAATGTAGTGTTAGCCTGAAACAACTTGTTTCTCTGATTCAAGGAATGAGTAAGAGGATCACAAATGCAAAAATTGCTTGCCTGGACTTCAGTCTGCAGAAAACTAAAATGAAGCTTGGAGTACAAGTGATCATTTCAGACCCATCCAAGCTGGACCAGATCAGGCAGAGGTATGTATATCAGCTTAAGTTCATATTTGCTTTCACGTGTTTTTTTTTTGTTTGTTTTTTTTTTTGTTTTTTTTTGCTTTTTATATACAGCTGGCAAAAATTGAGACCACTGCACAGTTTTATAAGGATCAGCTTCTCTACATGTCTGACAGCCATTCCATTCCAGTGTCAGTTGAATTCCAACCAGAGTACACCTCCTTCTACTTAATGTGCTACTGATTAGGAGATCACCTGAACCAAATCTTATTTAACAAAGGAAAGAATAAAAATCACTGCTGTGATCTTCACAATCCTCTTGCAATAGGACAAGCTGGATGGCAAAACAAGTGCTAGTAATATCCCAAAAGTAATGGGAATGAAAAAATAACTTTTAACCATGCCAAAGGAGTTGAAAAGAAAAGTCTTGAGTGAGGAAAAGGGCTCAATTCTGGCTTTACTAGCAGAAGGATACAGTGAGCGTCATGTTGCCTCCACCCTTAAAATTTCTAAGACGGCAGTCCATTACAACAAGGTCAAGCAGCAGACATTGGGACAACAAAGCTACAGACTGGCAGAGGACGAAAACAACTCTCCACTGACCGGGATGACCGTCATCTTATTCGAATGTCACTCAGTAACCGCAGGATGACATCAAGTGACCTACAAAAGGAATGGCAGCTGGGGTGAAGTGCACGTCAAGAACAGTTCGTAACAGGCTCCTAGAGGCAGGACTCAAGTCATGTAAAGCTATATAAAAAAAAAAAAACCTTTCATCAATGTGAAGCAAAGGAGAGCCAGACTGAAGTTTGCCAAAGACCATAAGGATTGAAGCATAGAGCACTGAAGTAAATTAATCTAATCTGATGAGTGTAATTTTCAGCTTTGCCCAACACCTGGTCATCTAATGGTTAGACAGAGACCTGGAGAGGTGTACAAGCCACAGTGTCTTGCACCAACTGTGAAATTTGGTAGAGGATCGGTGGTGATCTGGAGATGCTTCAGCAAGGCTGGAATTGGGCAGGTTAATCTTTTCGAAGGACGGATGAATCAAGCCTCATACAGGGTTATCCTGGAAAAACAGTTGATTCCTTCTGCTCAGGCAATGTTCCCCAACTCTGAGAACTGTTTTTTCCAGCAGGACAATGCGCCATGCCACACAGCTAGGTCAATCAATGTGTGGATGAAGGACCACCACATCCCTGTCATGGGCAGCCCAATCTCCAGACCTGAACCCCATTGAAAACCTCTGGAATGTAATCAAGAGAAAGATGGAGAGTTACAAGCCATCAAAGAACTGCTTACATTTTTGTGCCATGAGTGGAATAAGGTCACCCAAAAGCAGTGCGGAAGACTGGTGGAAAGCATGCCAAGACGCATGAAATCTGTGATAAAAAATCACGGTTATTCCACAAAATATTGATTTCTGAACTCTTCCTGCGTTAAAACATTAGTATTGTTGTTTCTAAATGATAATGAACTTGTTTTCTTTGCATTATTTGAGGTCTGTAAGCAATGCATTTTTTGTTCTTTTGAACCATTTCTCATTTTCAGAAAATAAATACAAAATTTATTGCTTGAAAATTCGGAGACATGTTGTCAGTAGTTTATAGAGTAAAAGAACAATTTACATTTTACTCAAAAATATACCTATAAAGAGAACAATCAGACAAACTGAACATTTTGCATTGGTCTCTTAATTTTTGCCATAGCTGTATATACCTTCAAATCCATATTTTGAGGTAATGTTCAATTTTAATATTTGCTTCCATTCATTGTTTGGGGTATAAGCAACTATACCTGTAAGGTAAATTATAAAGTGAAATTGTTCAAGATTCTCTGCTGTTCCTTTAACCATTGTCCGGCTGAGTAGGTACAATTGTAACTATTCCGTTTTAAAATTGCAATAACTTTTTTTTTTTGAAAAGCCGTAGAGGGCTGAAATTTCGTGACATCTCTGCAGTTTTGGTCCAGAATATATTGGTCAAATTTCAATAAAATATATATGAAGGTACAATTGTACCTCTGCAGCCTGTTAACGTTGTAAAATTATGCAGCCTGACAAAGGTTAAAAAAAAAAAAAAAGTTTCCCTACAGCATTGTTTACTCCAATAGTAAAATACAGTATTTTTTGGATTATAATATATATATACGCACTTTTTGACAAGATCTCCATCTGCGCGTGCGCCTCCCCCGCCAGCCATTTTCCCGGAGTCCACCGCATTGTAAACTATGTAAGTGCAGGGGCTCTGGGCTTTCACAAAATGTCAGCAGAGGCCCCGCGCGACCGAACGCCCCCCTCATCCCAGCCTGCAGCAACGCTCCACTCTTGCTTCCTCCAGCAACGACCCTGGGACCACCCCTGGTAAGCAATAAGACTCATGGATTATAAGAAGCACCACCATTTTATTAAAAAAAGCAGTTTTTTCCGGTTTTTCTCCTCAAAATTTGGGGTGCGTCTTACAATCCTCAAAATACGGTAGATCATAACATTAGTTACAGTTCCAATTACTGTTTTTCCCTACAATCCCATTCTGTGTCTGCAGGCTGCATATATTGTTTCTTTTCTCTAGAAAGGAATAAGAATTAAAGAATTGCTTCCATCAAAATCGTTATTCTCTTAAGATATATTGCAATCATCATATTATATAGCACTGTGTACCTACAATTGCTCATTTTGAGTTTCTACTCAATTATTTTCCCTTCGGTCTGACAGTGTGATTAACAACTGACTAACTGAATTCTTCTAAGCTCTATGTAGAAACAGGAGGACAATTTTGTCTGCACAAGTCATGAGTCCCTGAAAGTGCCTGGGAGGGGCCGAGTCTGGATGATTTTTCGGTCAATATGGCTGTGGGAGGGCTTGTTTTTTGCCGGGCAAGTTGTACTTTTGGACTTTTATTAAGTTGCGGCAACCAAAAGAAAATACTTCTGGCGTTTTTTTTTTTTTGTTTTTTTTTTGTTATGCTGTTTACCATTTACCCCTTTACCCCCAAGGGTGGTTTGCAAGTTAATGACCGGGCCAATTTTTACAATTCTGACCACTGTCCCTTTATGAGGTTATAACTCTGGAACGTTTCAACGGATCACGGGGGTTTCTGACATTGTTTTCTCGTGACATATTGTACTTCATGATAGTGGTAACATTTGTTTGATATGACTTGCGTTTATTTGTGAAAAAAACTGTAAATTTCAAATTTTTCAACTTTGAATTTTCATACCCTTAAATCACAGAGATATGTCACACAAAATACTTAATAAGTAACATTGCCCACATGTCTACTTTACATCAGCACAATTTTGGAACCAACATTTTTTTTTTGTTGTTAGGGAGTTATAAGGGTTAAAAGTTGACCAGCTTCTCATTTTTATAATACCATTTTTTATTTTTTTTTAGGGACCACATTACATTTGAAGTCACTTTGAGGGGTCTCTATGATAGAAAATACCCAAAAGTGACAGCATTCTAAAAACTGCACCCCTCAAGGTGCGCAAAACCACATTCAAAAAGTTTATTAACCCTTCTGGTGTTTCACAGGAATTTTTGGAATGTTTAGAAAAAAAAAGATTTAACTTTTTTTTCACAAAAAAATTACTTCATATTCAAAAAAGGCTGTGGATCCGCAGAGAATCCACAACGTGTGCACATACCCTAAAAGCTGAGATCCTTCGATCAGGAAAAGACATTTCATAATTTTCCCAAATGCTTATGAAAAACTTAAAGGTAACCTGTCCTTCCCTTCCCCCATCCTAAAATCGTAGATGAGCTAAGCCCACCGGCATCAGGGGATTATCTACAGCATTCTGGAAGGCTATAGAAAAGTTCCCAATGTATCCTGAAAGATGAGAAAAAGACGTTCGATGATACTCACCTAGGGGCGGTCCCGCTGTGGTCCGGTCCGATGGGCGTCGAGGTCCGGGGCTTCCTATCTTCTTACGATGACGTTCTCTTCTTGTGTTCATGCTGCGGCTCCGCCGCATGTGTACTTAGGCTGCCCTGTTGAGGGCAGAGCAAAGTACTGCAGTGCGCAGGCGCCGGGAAAGATCAGAGAGGCCCGGCATCTGCTCACTGCAGTACTTTGCTCTGCCCTCAACAGGGCAGACAAAGTACTGTATGCCTGCGCCGGAGCTGCGGCATACAGATAGGAGGCCCCGAACCGCGACGCCGATCGTACCGGGACCGCCCCTGGGTGAGTATAATTTAACCTCTTTATCTCATCATTGATTTTGGGGGTGATGGGTTCCCTTTAACCCCTTCATGACCCAGCCTATTTTGACCTTAATGACCTGGCCATTTTTTGCTATTCTAACCAGTGTCCCTTTATGAGGTAATAACTCAGGAACGCTTCAACGGATCGTAGCGATTCTGACATTGTTTTTTCGTGACATATTCGACTTCATGTTAGTAGTAAATTTAGGTCGATAATTTTTGCGGTTTTGTGAAAAAATCAGAAATTTGGTGAAAATTTTGCAATTTTCAAATTTTGAATTTTTATTCTGTTAAACCAGAGAGTTATGTGGCACAAAATAGTTAATAAATAACATTACCCACATGTCAACTTTACATCAGCCCAATTTTGGAAACATTTTTTTTGCTAGGAAGTTAAGGGTTAAAATTTGACCAGCGATTTCTCATTTTTACAACAAAATTTACAAAACCATTTTTTTTTAGGGACCACCTCACATTTGAAGTCAGTTTGAGGGGTCTATATGGCTGAAAATACAAACTGCACCCCTCAAGGTGCTCAAAACCACATACAAGAAGTTTATTAACCCTTCAGGTGCTTCACAGCATCAGAAGCAACATGGAAGGAAAAAAATGAACATTTCACTTTTTAGTCACAAAAATGACCTTTAGCAACTTTTTATTTTTATTTTCCCAAGTGTAAAATGAGAAACCGGAGCCTGAAAGTTATTGTACAATTTGTCCTGAGTACGCCGGGGGGGGGGGAACCACTGTTTGGGCGCACGACAGGGCTCGGAAAGGAAGGAGCGCCATTTGACTTTTTGAATGAAAAATTGGCTCCAATCTTTAGCGGACACCATGTCGCGTTTGGAGAGCCCCTGTGTGCCTAAAAATTGGAGCTCCCCGACAAGTGACCCTATTTTGGAAACTGGACCCCCCAAGGAACTTATCTAGATGCATAGTGAGCACTATGAACCCCCAGGTGCTTCACAAATTGATCGTAAAAATGAAAAAGTACTTTTTTTTTTTCACACAATTTTTTTTTAGCCTCAATTTTTTCATTTTTACATGGGCAACAGGATGGATGGATCCTAAAATTTGTTGAGCAATTTCTCCCGAGTACAGCGGTACCTCACATGTGGGGGTAAACCACTGTTTGGGCGCACGACAGGGCTCGGAAGGAAAGGAGCACCATTTGACTTTTTGAATGAAATTGAATGAATGAATTAGCTCCAATCGTTAGCGGACACCATGTCGTGTTTGGAGAGCCCCTGTGTGCCTAAACATTGGAGCTTCCCCACAAGTGACCCCATTTTGGAAACTAGTCCTCCTAAGGAACTAATCTAGATGTGCAGTGAGCACTTTGAACCCCCAAGTGCTTCACAGAAGTTTATAACTCAGAGCCGTGCAAATAAAAAATCATTTTTCTTTCCTTAAAAATTATTTTTTAGCCTGCAATTTTTTATTTTCACAACGGTAACAGGAGAAATTGGACCCCAAAAGTTGTTGTCCAGTTTGTCCTGAGTACGCTGATACCCCACATGGGGGATAAACCACTGTTTGGGCACACGTCAGGGCTCGGAAGGGAAGTAGTGACGTTTTGAAATGCAGACTTTGATGGAATGGTCTGCGGGCGTCACGTTGCGTTTGCAGAGCCCCTGATGTGCCTAAACAGTAGAAACCCCGCACAAGTTACCCCATATTGGAAACTAGACCCCCATGGAACTTATCTAGATGTGTGGTGAGCACTTAAAACCCCCAAATGCTTCACAGAAATTTATAACGCAGAGCCGTGAAAATAAAAAATCATTTTTTTCACACACAGATACGTTTTTATCCCCCATTTTTTTATTTTCCCAAGGTTAACGAGAAATTAGACCCCCAAAGTTGTGCAATTTTTCCTGAGTACGCTTATGTACTGTTTGGGAAAACCGCTGTTTGGGCGCACGTCGGGGCTCGGAAGGGAGGGAGCACTATTTGACTTTTTGAACGCAAGATTGGCTGCAATCAATGGTGGCGCCATGTCTCGTTTGGAGACACCTGATGTGCCTAAACAGTGGAAACCCCTCAATTCTAACTCCAACACTAACCCCAAGACACCCCTACCCTAATCCCAACTCTAGCCATAACCCTAATCACATCCCTAACCCCAACACACCCCTAATCACATCCCTAACCCCAACACACCCCTAATCACATCCCTAACCCCAACACACCCCTAATCACATCCCTAACCCCAACACACCCCTAATCACATCCCTAACCCCAACACACCCCCTAACCCTAATTCTAACCCTAATTCCAACTCTAAGGCTATGTTCCCACGTTGCGGATTCGTGAGGATTTTTCCGCACAGTTTTTGAAAAATCCACAGGTAAAATGCATTGTGTTTTACTTGCGGATTTACCACGGATTTCCAGTGTTTTTTTGTGTGGATTTCACCTGCGGATTCCTATTGAGGAGCAGGTGTAAGACGCTGCGGAATCCGAACAAAGAATTGACATGCTGCGGAAAATACAACGCAGCGTTTCTGCGCAGTATTTTCCACACCATGGGCACTGCGGATTCGTGGTCCATACATTTACATGGTACTGTAAACATGATGGAAAACTCCTATGAATCCGCTCCGGATCTGCAGCCAAATCTGCATGTGCATATAGCCCAATTCTAACCCTAACCCTAGTTGTAACCCTAGCCCTAACTCTAGCCCTAACCCTAGTTGTATCCCTAACCCTAGTGGAAAAATAAAAGGTAAATATATTTTCTTTATTTTATTATTGTCCCTAGCTATGAGGGTGATAAAGGGGGGGTTTATTTATTTTTTTATTTTGATCGCTGTGATAGAACCTATCACAGCGATCAAAATGTACCTGGAATGAATCGGTGGATCCGTGGCGGGGGCAGATCGCTGTCTCCTGCCATGCCGATGATATTGCAGCATCGGCCATGGCTAGATTGTAATATTTCACCAATTTTCATTGGTGAAATATTACGATTGCTCTGATAGAAAGTGAAACGTCACTTTCAACAGCCAATCGGAGCCACGGGAGGGGTGAAGCCACACCTCTCCCCCCCCCCACTCCGGCGGTGAGCTCACATCAAAGCCGGGACATGTCTGCTGTTTTGAACAGCTAACGTGCCTGCAGTAGGCGCGGGTGGAATTGCGATCCGCCCTCGCCTATTAACTAGTTAAATGCCGCTGTCAAACTCTAACAGTGGCATTTAACAAGCGCATCCGGACAGAAATGTGCGCACCACTGACCCCCATCACGTGATCGAGGGTCATCGGTGCGTCGGCATAACAACCAGAGGTCTCCAGCAGACCTCTATGGTTGTTGATGCCAGATTGCTAGGAGCGCCACCCAGTGGTTGGCGCTCATAGCAGTGCAATAATTTTGCTACATAAAAGCGATCTGAGCATCGCCTCGATGTAGCAGAGCCGATCACGCTATGCCAGCTTCTAACCTCCCATGGAGGCTATTGAAGCATGGCAAAAGTAAAAGAAAAATTTAAAATGAGAAAAATGGAAAAAAAAAAGTTCAAATCACCCCCCTTTCGCCCCCTTTAAAATAAAACAATAAAAAAATTCAAATATACACATATTTGGTATCGCCGCGTTCATATTCGCCCGATCTATCAATAATGGAAAAAGGATTAACCTAATTGCTAAACGGCGTGGAGAGCAAAAAATTCAAAACGCCAGAAATTTCTAATACTTTTTAAAAAAAATTTTGTTGCCGTGACATTGCAATAAAATGCAATAACGGGCAATCAAAAGATTATATCTACATCAAAATAGTATCATTAAAAACTTCAGCTTGGCACGCAAAACATAAGCCCCCACATAACCCGAGATCACGAAAAATGGAGACGTTACGGGTATCGGAAATTTTTTATTTTTAAGCAAAGTTTAGAACTTTTTTTTCACCACTTATATAAAAAAATAACCTAGATATGTTTGGTGTCTATGAACTCGAAATGACCTGGAGAATCATAATGGCAGGTCGGTTTTAGCATTTAGTGAACCTAGCAAAAAAAGCCAAACAAAAAACAAGTGTGGGATTGCACTTTTTTGCAGCTTCACCACACTTGGAATTTTTTTTTCCATTTTCTAGTACAGGACATGATAAAACCAATGGTGTCGTTCAAAAGTACAACTCATGCCGCAAAAAACAAGCCCTCACATGGCCATATTGATGGAAAAATAAAAAAGTTATGGCTCTGGGAAGGAGAGGAGCGAAAAATGAAAACGCAAAACCGAGAAAAGCTTTGGTCATTAAGGGTTTAAAACGCCAGCAATCAGGAACTTATTCCTGTGTGTGTGTATAGGGGGTAACTTTGAAATTTGTGAATACCCCTTTAATGGTATATGAGACTTTGTGGTGTGTAAATATCTTTAATAGAGGCCTACTTTATCTTCTAAATATAAAATACTATAAAAGTGAACAGCAAACTTTTTAATGTTTTCTCCTAGGGAATCTGACATTACCAAAGAGCGTATCCAGAAGATATTGGCAACTGGGGCTAATGTCATCCTCACTACTGGTGGAATTGATGACATGTGTCTTAAGTATTTTGTTGATGCAGGTGCAATGGCTGTACGAAGAGTACTGAAAAAGGATTTGAAACGCATTGCTAAAGCTACTGGCGGTGAGTTTCTCTGATCACTTTCTCGTTTTAACTAAGGTCAGCCATAGCATTTAATGAATTAACATGTTGGTAATGAAGGTATGGTTCTTGGGTTTTGTGATCAAGTAGCTTTAGGGTAAGTTCACACTGGGTTTTTTTGCTGCAAAATTTCAGCTGCTTTTTACAGTACCAGCAAAGCCTCTGAGATTTCAGAAATCTCATGCACACACATTGGTTTTTTGTGTCGTCAGGATTTTGTGCTTTGCTGCTTTTTTTTTTTTGGACATGGAGCATGTTACTTCTTTCAGCGTTTTTGCAAAAACGCAGGTATCGCTATTTGCAGCGTTTTTTTCTGAATAAAAGTCAATGGACATTAGCATGGACAAAGAGACATAATCTCCATATCATTAATTTAATGCTGAGGCGTAGGGTGAACCAATGCATATTCTACCTCTTTCATATTGAAGCTAGGTCATTATCCACGTGATGACATAGTGAGGTACGACGAGTTCCATATATCCCAAATTTTATTAAATTTCACTAAGCGGCCCCTTTTCTGGTATAATGTTTGTTCATAAGGTATAATTGAGTTTCTTTATCGCCTCTCATTGGGGGACACAGGAACCATGGGTGTATGCTGCTGCCACTAGGAGGCTGACACTATGCAAATAAAAAAGTTAGCTCCTCCTCTGCAGTGTACACCCCACCGACTGGCATTAAACTCTTCAGTTTAGCTTAGTGTCAGTAGGAGGTGGACACGGGTCTTTCATTAGACCCTTATCTACCTCAATGTGCGTCGTTTCTTTTTCAGGTTTTCGGAAGGAATACAGGGTGAGCAGTCACACCTGTAGTCCCACAAAGCGGACTATGAGTACGGCGTGTACTGCCACCCCGTATCCTCATAGATCCCTCTCCAGGACCAAGATCCTAGCACACAAGCGTGCTCAGAAGTCCGGTCCTGGCTCCGTCCCCCACCCACTCGCCTTCCAGAGCCTGTCGGTCGGAGGAGACGAGGACGTCCATCAGCTCCAAGGACGTCTAATATCTTCCACGTTTTTAAGGTTAGTAGACGGCGTGGGATATTAGGTGAGTATTTGGGGGGCCTCGGGATTCCCTTCTTCCTGCATTTCTGCGGCCGCACTGCTATTCCTGCGGCAGCACCCTTCCTGTACCAGCAATTAGGGACAATTTCCGGGGCCCATCCTTTGCGCGGCGGCTCTTAATTCCGGCCGCGCTACCTTCCCACGGTGGCTCTGCACCTCTAATCGGTGCCCCAGACCCTTTCCTCTGCGGCGCGGCCCCCACTACAGACAGCCGCTCTGTTTTTATCTCCACGGCAGTCCCTCCTTTTCAGCGGCCACGGTCGTCTCCTGCGGCGGCCGGCTTTTAATGTAGGCCCCGGCTCTTCCCGGGGCCTACTTCCGGCGCCGACACCGGCGCTCTGCTGTTTCTGCGGCGGCTGCCGCGCCTGTCAGACGGGACGCCCGCACCTTTTCCTCGGCGCCGGCACCCATTTCAGCGGTCACCGGCCGCTAATTTAGGCCCCGGCTTCCCCCGGGGCCTACTTCCGGTGACGCGCTCCGTCACTTCCGGTATCATCGGGCGGGCTTTCTCCCGCCCGACAAACTCTGCCCGGCATTCCCCACCCACCGGCGCCATCTCGGCTGGCTCCGCCCCTTCCTCCACGCCGCTGCTGGACGCTCAGGGCACGAGTTCTCTTCATCGTGCCACGCTCCTGCGCCGGGGAAACTTCGCAGAGCGCTCTTGCTGGGAACACAGCACGCCATCTGCGCTGGGGATCCACAGCATCTTCCTCCAGGCCTGCAGCTCCTGGTATCCGGGGTTTTTCGTCTGCCGTGAGTAGCTCTGCACTGCAGACTGACACCCTCCTCTGCCCCACTGTCCCCTAACCTGCTGGCATTTTCTTCAGGGACCTCTTCAAAATGTCTAACTCTAAAGGGGGCCGCTCTCGTCCTCCGACTTCATCTTCTGCCTTAGTCACGTACTTTGCATGTTCGTCCTGTAACAGCAAACTTCCCTCAGGTCAGTCCTCCCCGCTGTGTCAGTCCTGCAGCAACCCGATTGTTCCCACTGCCCAGGATCCCCCGGCCGTTCCGCCCGAGAGTGATCCCCCCATCCCAGGCTGGGCCGCCTCTGTCCCAGTCGGTGGCTGATTTAACACGGGTATCTCAAACCCTAGTGTCCGCGCTGGATCGGTTACCCCTGCAGACCCCTGCAGTGGCCAGCGGGTCGCAGGAACTGCCGCCCGAGCCCTCCTTGATAAGCCACAAAAGGTCCAGACAGGAACGTCGGTCTGAGTCCTCTTCGCGCTCCATCTCGCCGCTTGGCACTCCCCCGCGGTTGGTGTCCCACCGATCCTCCTCCCCTGAGTCTGGCGAGGCATTATCTGATGCGCCTTCGGAGGATATTTCAGAGCTGGATCCTAGCCAAATCGCCACCATGAGTGAGACAGTACAGAACCTCATTGGGGCAATAAACCAAACCTGTGGCATCAAGGATCCCTCTACGGAACCCGCAGATCAGGCGGTTTCGTTTAGACGGGCCAAACCACCTTCTAAATTTTTCGCTCCTCATCCTGAATTCGAGGAAATCTTGTCCAGAGAGAGAGAGAACCCCACTAGGCGTTTTCAGAGGGGAAAACGCCTGGGTGTGCTATATCCTTTTTCTCCAGAACTTACCGCCAATTGGACGGTCTCTCCCTCAGTGGATCCACCTGTGTCCAGGCTGTCCACCAACACGGTGCTTCCACTGTCCGGCGGAGCATCTCTGAAGGATTCAAACGATAGAGTTATAGAATCCTTCGCGAAATCTGCTTTTGAAGCGGCTTCAGCGGCTCTATGTCCAGCTTTTGCGTCCACTTGGGCTTCAAAATCCATTTCAAAATGGGCCAAGGATCTTCGGCGAGGTATCCTGGACGGGGCGCCTCCCGCACAATTAGCGGAACTTGCCAACCAGATTTCCCACGCTGGTGAATACCTGGTTTCCGCCTCCCTGGATGTCGCGTCTTGTGCGGCTCAAGCTTCCAGCAATGCCGTTGCCATCCGCCGGACCGTTTGGCTCAAGGCCTGGCAGGCGGACTTGTCCTCCAAAAAGTCCCTTACTAGTCTGCCCTTCCAGGGTTCTCGCCTCTTTGGTTCCCAGCTGGACCAAATAATTAAGGACGCCACCGGGGGTACAAGTTCTCTTCTCCCCCAGGCTAAGCCTCGTCGCCCTCCTCCTAGACGACAGTTTCGTTCTTTTCAGCCTTTTCGTCGCTTCGCTGCGTCAAACTCCTTTTCCCAGCAGCAACAGAGGCCACAGGCACGTCAAGAGAAGAAGGCGGTGTCCTTTAGGCCCACTCCGTCCTGGCGTCCTCGTTTCTCCCAGGGTAGATCCTCCAGGCCCAGGACTGGAAGATCCACCTCGGCATGACTCTCGACAAGACTCCAGCCCAACTCCCAGATTGGGCGGCCGTCTTCTCCTTTTCAGGGACGTCTGGATTTCTGCAGTAGAGGATGCATGGGTCAGGGAAGTTGTATCCTCGGGATACAAAATAGTTCGCTTCCCGACCTCGGGATCGTTTCTTCCAATCCCGTCCTCCAAGAGACCCCGCTCTAGTTCCGGGCTTCTTCTCAGCCATCGCTTCTCTGCTCAAATCCGGGGTAATCGTTCCCGTCCCAGAAAAAGAACGCTTCACGGGTTTCTACTCGAATCTTTTTGTGGTACCGAAAAAAGACGGCAAAGTTCGCCCCATTCTGGACCTCAAATTGCTGAACAGGAGGGTTCGCCTGAGACACTTCAGGATGGAATCCCTTCGTTCAGTAATTGCTTCCATGGAGGCTCAGGAGTTTCTATGCTCAATAGATATCCAGGACGCCTACCTCCATGTCCCGATATTTCCCGGACATCACCGTTTCCTGCGCTTCGCAGTGCAACGAGATCATTTTCAGTTCGTTGCCCTGCCGTTCGGTCTCGCAACCGCGCCAAGAGTGTTCACGAAGATCATGGCGGCGCTGATGGCCATCTTGAGAGTCAGAGGCTTGGTCCTATTTCCATATCTCGACGACATCCTCATCAAGGCTCCATCCTTCGCTCAGGCCCACGAAAGCCTGTCCATTGTTCTCGACACCTTAGCCCGTTTCGGGTGGCTGGTAAACCGGAAGAAGTCCTGCCTTATTCCTTCTCAGCGCATCATCTTTCTGGGCATGCTTTTCGACACTCGTCAGAGCAAAGTTTTCCTTCCCAAAGACAAGAGATCCACTCTTTGTCGGGACATACGCTTGCTCCAGGGTCCTCGACCTCCCTCCCTCCGTTCGGCCATGAAGGTTCTGGGGAGGATGGTAGCTACATTGGAAGCGATTCCCTTCGCCCAATTCCATTCGCGACCCCTTCAGCAAGCCATTCTGTCTCAGTGGGACAGGTCGGTCTTCTCCCTGGATCGACCGATCAAACTCTCCTTTCGGGTCAGGCGGTCTCTCAACTGGTGGCTGACGTCACCTCTCATCTCCCAGGGCAGGTCCTTCCTTCTGGTTCACTGGGAGGTGGTGACAACGGACGCCAGCCTGATCGGCTGGGGTGCGGTTTTTCGCCACCTGACGGTTCAGGGCCGTTGGTCGCCGCAGGAGTCATCTCTGCCGATCAACGTCCTCGAAATTCGGGCCATCTTTCTGTCCCTCCGCCACTGGGAAAGGATCCTCAGGGGCCTTCCAGTCCGGATCCAGACGGACAACGCCACGGCTGTGGCATATGTCAATCATCAGGGGGGGACTCGGAGCTCCTTGGCCCTTGCCGAGGTATCCAAGATCCTCCTTTGGGCAGAGGCAACTGTTCCGGTGATATCCGCGGTGCATATCCCCGGCGTGGAAAACTGGGCCGCCGACTTCCTCAGCCGCGAGGGCCTCGCGGCAGGGGAATGGTCCTTGCATCCGGAGGTCTTCCATCAGATTTGTCTTCGATGGGGAGCTCCGGATGTGGATCTCACGGCGTCCCGAGTCAACAGGAAGGTTCCGCAGTTCGTCTCCAGGTCCCGCGATCCTCTCGCAGTGGGCGTCGATGCTCTGGCCATTCCTTGGTCACAGTTCGAGCTGCCCTACCTGTTCCCACCCCTTCCATTACTTCCCAAACTGTTGAAGAAGATCAAAGCGAAAGGGGTGCCGGTCATCCTGATTGCCCCGGATTGGCCCAGGAGAGCTTGGTTCGCGGAGCTCGTCAACCTTCTCGCGGACGCTCCCTGGCGCCTTCCAGACAGGCCCGATCTGCTGTCCCAGGGTCCGATCTGCCACCCGAATTCTCGGTCGCTCAGTTTAACGGCGTGGCTGTTGAGACCGCGGTTCTAAGAGCGTCCGGCCTTTCGGACCGGGTGATTCACACCATGATTCAGGCTCGGAAGCCTTCGTCTTCCAGGATCTACTACCGCACCTGGAAGGCCTACTTCCGTTGGTGCGAGTCCAACCGCGTTCCGCCTATGGTTTTTTTCCCTGCCTTCTCTTTTGGCCTTCCTTCAGGCAGGACTGGATTCGGGCCTGGCTCTTAGTTCCCTGAAGGGTCAGGTCTCTGCGCTTTCCATCCTCTTTCAGAAGACCTTGGCCTCTCGGCCACAGGTTAAGACCTTCTTTCAGGGGGTAGCCCACGCCGTCCCGCCGTACAGGGCCCCTGTGGAGGCATGGGACCTAAACCTGGTACTGGACGTTCTGAAGGTTTCTCCCTTTGAACCTCTTAGGGAGATTCCTCTATCAGTTTTATCATGGAAGGTAGCCTTTCTTGTGGCCATCACGTCCATTCGCCGCGTTTCCGAGCTGGCGGCCCTGTCTTGCCGTCCTCCGTTTTTGGTCATTCACCAGGACAAGGTGGTTTTCCGGCCCCCACCTTCTTTTCTTCCTAAGGTGGTTTCCACCTTCCACCTCAACGAGGACATCGTTCTACCTTCCTTTGGTCCAGCTCCGACTCATCCTCTGGAGCGATCGTTGAACAAGCTGGACCTTGTCAGGGCTGTGAGGATCTATCTGGACAGAACGTCCACTTTCCGGAAGACGGATTCCTTTTTTGTCATTCCTGATGGCACGCGCAGAGGCCAGCCGGCTTCTAAAGCGACTATTGCTCGATGGATCAGAATGGCAATTTTGGAGGCTTACCCGGTCAAGAACAGAGTGCCCCCTCCTGGGATTAAGGCTCACTCTACCCGGGCAGTCGGCGCCTCCTGGGCGGTGCACCACAGGGCTTCCGCCCTACAGCTGTGCAAAGCGGCAACTTGGCCTTCCATCCACACGTTCGCCAAATTTTACAAGGTCCATACCTACGCATCGGCGGACGCCAGCCTAGGCAGAAGGATCCTGCAGGCGGCAGTGGTGAGTCCTCTGACCTGATGGAAGTCTGTTTTTCCCGCCCTTGGGACTGCTTTGGGACGTCCCATGGTTCCTGTGTCCCCCAATGAGAGGCAATAAAGAAAACAGGATTTTTGGTTGCTTACCGTAAAATCTGTTTCTTGAAGCCTCCATTGGGGGACACAGCTCCCTCCCAATGTTTTTGTTATATGTTCTGACTGTTCTCACGTTTACAGTTCTCAAGTTTGTGGTTATGGTTTTTCAACCTTGTTTTTTCTCCTACTGCTTTCTCACTAACTGAAGAGTTTAATGCCAGTCGGTGGGGTGTACACTGCAGAGGAGGAGCTAACTTTTTTATTTGCATAGTATCAGCCTCCTAGTGGCAGCAGCATACACCCATGGTTCCTGTGTCCCCCAATGGAGGCTTCAAGAAACAGGATTTTTGGTTGCTTACCGTAAAATCTGTTTTACCAACTCAATCCAGGCCCTGAGAGATGGATGTGTGTTGCCCATCCAACGTAAGGCTAATATTTTCCTTGCTAAGAAAAGTCTCTCTCAAAAAGATTTGAACATGGTGTCCAGACATCTCTTCCTCCAGTGCTCCAAATAAGCACACTAACGAATTCAAAGGGACGGGGATATGTACAAGAGATGTCAATAACGAAGTTACCTCGTTCCAAAAAGATAGGATAAATGGACATCCCCCATACCATATGTTTAAAAGCTGCATCCACTGTATGGCATCTTAGGCATTCTGAAAAATGAGACCATCCCATTTTGAATTGTCGTAACTGGGTTAAATATGATTGGTGTATTATATACATTTGGATCATTTTATTATTAGCCGATGGGGATACCTTAGTTGGGGACTTAAGAATCGTCTCCCAGTCCTCATCTTCAGGAACCAGGAGCTTTCATTTTTCTCTGTCAATAAAGCAGAATCAGCGTCCACGGATAACATATATATATATATATATATATATATATATATATATATATATATATATATATATATATATATATATATATATATATATATATATATATATATATATATAATTGTCTACGTGTCTGTTTGTAACCAAAATCCCGCGTCGCAGATTGGTCGTGCCCGGCCGGCCTCGACCAATCAGCGTTCATAAATAAACTACATACATATACTAGAACGAGAATAACTAACATGAAGGACAGTGTGTCAGGGAGAGAAAAACATGAAGGACAGTGTGTGAGAGAGAGAATAACATGGAGGACAGTGTGTGAGGGAGGGAATAACATGGAGGACAGTCTGTGAGGGAGGGAATAACATGAAGGACAGTGTGTGAGGCAGGGAATAACATGGAAGACAGTCTGTGAGGGAGGGAATAGCATGGAGGACAGTCTGTGAGGGAGAGAATAAAAATGTTCCCCATTTTTAAGTTTGATATGGTAAAATAAATGGTGTCTTAGAAAACTATAAGTCATCCTGGAGTAAACAAGCTGTCATACCGCAATAGATGACTAATAAAGTTTTGACTCTTAAAATAAAGACAGGAGAAAAACAATGGCAGTGTGTCCAATGGGTTAAAACATAAATGTAAGCACCAATGTTTATATGAATACTAGATGGTGGCCCGATTCTAACGTATCGGGTGTCTACTAAATAATCGTCTAATTCTCTGTGTAACGGAAATCCTGCGTCGCTGATTAGTCTCGCCAGCTGCCTGCCACCAATCAGCGACAGGCGCAGTCCGGCCACGAATTGGCACGGGATTTGAACCACGCTTTGCTGGTTGGTCGCAGCCAGGTGCGACCAATCAGAGCTATTGGCTCGGGATTTAAACACCGCTTCACTGATAATATATATATATATTTTGAAGACACAAAAGAGAATGGTAGAACCAAAAACACTCAGTTTGAAAAAATGTTTGCAGTAATCCGCAAGTGCTAGTAAAAGATGTAAATAACAGGGTATTTGGTTGATACGTTTTTTGCAAAAAATGTATACTAAGCTGCTCTACCAATCTTCACGGTATACCCATATCAGAGCAGTCCTAACTAATGTATGCAATCCCTATCTGATGTATTTAAAAACCTGATCATCTGTATATTACCTGTGTGAACAGGGTTCAGAGAGGAAAAATCCATGTGTGCATACAGGGCAGAACAGCTTTTGTGCAGCTAGCCCAAGAGGAGTGGTGGAACTCCCCAGTCTTGTAGACACAAGAGAACAATCATGGAAACAGGAACACATGGGCTACTTGCACAGTGAACAAGTCTGTAAGAACATGTTCACACACCACCAAGAAACCTGAAGACACAAAAGAGAATGGTAGAACCAAAAACACTCAGTTTGAAAAAATGTTTGCAGTAATCCGCAAGTGCTAGTAAAAGATGTAAATAACAGGGTATTTGGTTGATACGTTTTTTGCAAAAAATGTATACTAAGCTGCTCTACCAATCTTCACGGTATACCCATATCAGAGCAGTCCTAACTAATGTATGCAATCCCTATCTGATGTATTTAAAAACCTGATCATCTGTATATTACCTGTGTGAACAGGGTTCAGAGAGGAAAAATCCATGTGTGCATACAGGGCAGAACAGCTTTTGTGCAGCTAGCCCAAGAGGAGTGGTGGAACTCCCCAGTCTTGTAGACACAAGAGAACAATCATGATTGGTGTATTATATACATTTGGATCATTTTATTATTAGCCGATGGGGATACCTTAGTTGGGGACTTAAGAATCGTCTCCCAGTCCTCATCTTGAAGATCAGGAACCAGGAGCTTTCATTTTTCTCTGTCAATAAAGCAGAATCAGCGTCCACGGATAACATCTATATATATATATATAATTGTCTACGTGTCTGTTTGTAACCAAAATCCCGCGTCGCTGATTGGTCGTGCCCGTCCGGCCTCGACCAATCAGCGTTCATAAATAAACTACATACATATACTAGAACGAGAATAACTAACATGAAGGACAGTGTGTCAGGGAGAGAAAAACATGAAGGACAGTGTGTGAGAGAGATAATAACATGGAGGACAGTGTGTGAGGGAGAGAAAAACATGGAGGACAGTCTGTGAGGGAGGGAATAACATGGAGGACAGTCTGTGAGGGAGGGAATAACATGAAGGACAGTGTGTGAGGGAGGGAATAACATGGAAGACAGTCTGTGAGGGAGGGAATAGCATGGAGGACAGTCTGTGAGGGAGAGAATAAAAATGTTCCCCATTTTTAAGTTTGATATGGTAAAATAAATGGTGTCTTAGAAAACTATAAGTCATCCTGGAGTAAACAAGCTGTCATACCGCAATAGATGACTAATAAAGTTTTGACTCTTAAAATAAAGACAGGAGAAAAACAATGGCAGTGTGTCCAATGGGTTAAAACATAAATGTAAGCACCAATGTTTATATGAATACTAGATGGTGGCCCGATTCTAACGTATCGGGTGTCTACTAAATAATCGTCTAATTCTCTGTGTAACGGAAATCCTGCGTCGCTGATTAGTCTCGCCAGCTGCCTGCCACCAATCAGCGACAGGCGCAGTCCGGCCGCGAATTGGCACGGGATTTGAACCACGCTTTGCTGGTTGGTCGCAGCCAGGTGCGACCAATCAGAGCTATTGGCTCGGGATTTAAACACCGCTTCACTGATAATATATATATATTTTACCCAGAAAATCCTGTGTATTCATTGCATTATTCTTAAGTCTTCATAAATAAACTACATACATATTGTAAAATACCCGATGCGTTAGAATCAGGCCACAATCTAGTATATGTATATAATGCAGAGATAAGACCACAGGGTCCCAGTGATTGATTTCTTGATCTGAGCTGCAAATAGCGAAAGAACTGGGGCCTCAGAATATTGTACTTAATTTACAGTTGTTCAAAAGACAGTAGAATGTCCTACTCATATAGATCATTAAGAAATCAGGTTTCGCTGCAGAAAAAAAAAGCCGCAGAAAACGCCCTGTGTGAATTTAACCTTAATTGGTATTTTTCATGCTTTCTGTTCCTGACTCTTCAATACTTCGAATCAACAGCTATTCTTTGTTCAACCCTTGCAAATCTGGAGGGTGAAGAAAGCTTTGAGGCATCCATGTTGGGACAAGCTGAAGAGGTTGTTCAAGAGAGAATATGTGACGATGAGCTGATTCTTGTTAAAAAGTAAGTGTTCTTTAAATTAATGTAAGATTCATTCCCATTTCTTTGTTGCCATGCTAAACGCATTTACATGGTTTTTTGCTTGTAGTGCGTTTTTTGTTAATTTTTTTATTGCAGAGGAGAATTTGAACATTGTTCTGTATCATGGATAAATAAGTCTCTGAATAAAAGCTGAGCTTGTTCAGGTTCCTTAAATGGAATCTGTCACCACTTTTATGGCATGGCAGCTAAAAATATCGCCTTATTAAGCGTCTGCTATGCATTCCCTACGTCATTATAGAACCCCCTGATTCTCCCTTGTATACTTGCAAAAACGTTTTTTCTCTATCGCCTTTCATTGGGGGACACAGGAACCATGGGTGTATGCTGCTGCCACTAGGAGGCTGACACTATGCAAATAAAAAAGTTAGCTCCTCCTCTGCAGTGTACACCCTACCGACAGGAAGTAGGATATTCAGTTTAGCTTAGTGTCAGTAGGAGGTGGACACGGGTCTTTCATTAGACCCTTATCTACCTCAATGTGCGTCGTTCCTTTTCAGGTTTTTTCGGAGGGATACAGGGTGAACAGTCACACCTGTAGTCCCACAAAGCGGACTATGAGTACGGCGTGTACTGCCACCCCGTATCCTCATAGATCCCTCTCCAGGACCAAGATCCTAGCACACAAGTGTGCTCAGAAGTCCGGTCCTGGCTCCGTCCCCCACCCACTCGCCTACCAGAGCCTGTCGGTTGCGGAGACGAGGACGTCCATCAGCTCCCTGGACGTCTCATTCCTCTTCAGGTCAGTAACGGCGTGGGATGTTTAAGGTGAGTATTTTCCCCATTCCATTCCATCCCATACAGATCTTCAAAGGGGGGGATCCCACTGGTCGTCGCCCGTTGCACGGGCAGCTGCACGCAGTTGCAGGGACCTTTTTTTCTGCGCGCATGGGCCGAGATCCCTTTACCGCACGGCGGCCATGCTCTTTCTGTCTGCCGCACCGCTTCCATAGCTGCGGCCGTTCTGCCTCCTGTTCCGGCGCGGCGGCCTTTACAGGCTACCGCGCCACTTCTGACCCCTGTGAGCACGATTCCGGCCGCCCTTAGCGGCTCCCCTGCCGTCTGTGCCAGCGCGGCGGCTCCCCTGCCATCTGTGCCAGCGCGGCGGCGTTTGCAGGCCGCCGCGCCGCTTCGGGCCCCTGCAGCCGCGCTGCTCCGGCCGCTCTCTGCAGCCGCGATGCTTATGTCCCAGGCTGCCGCGCCGCTTCCTACCCGCACAGCTCCGGCGCCGCGGTCTTGCACCGGTGGACGCCGGCCTCTAATTTAGGCCCCGGCTTCGCCCGGGGCCTACTTCCGGCCGCGACTCCGCTACTTCCTCCTTATATCAGGCGGGCTTTTCTCCCGCCCGACTGGGTCAAGTCGGTGAGCTACGCCCACCAGCGCCATCTTGGCGGTTAGCCCCGCCCACTTTCTCCTGCGCCCCTGATGTTGTTTTCGGCACCACGGCCGCCTTGCGCTGGCTCCTCAAAGCGCATAGCCTGGCGTCCTCATCCATTGCGGCTCAGCATTGCAGCCGGTCCCGGACAGAAGAGTGTCCCAGAAGTCTGCTCTGTCTGCCTGCACCCCTGCGTTAAGGACCATCGACATCATGAGGTGCAGCTTTCCATCCATCACCTGTCGTGAGTAGCTCTGCTGCAGACTGACACTCTCCTCAGCTTCTTGTCCCCTAACCTTCTGGCTTCTTCAGGGGTTCCTTCGCCATGTCTAATCTTAAGGGAAGTCGCTTTTGTCCTCCCTCTTCTGCCTTAGTCTAACACTTTGCGTGTTTGCCTTATGCCCACCGCAGCGTCTGCCATGTGTAGCTCTGCACCGCGGACTGATACTCTCCCCTTCTGATTTTTTTCCTCGACCCGTTCGGTCTAATTTTAAGGGAGGTCGCTTCCGGCCTCCTACCTTTTCTCAGACAGGCCTGCAGCAACCCACATTATGCTCACCGCCCAGGACCCCACCCCCCACCCCCCCTGCTGCTCCGCCTCAGAGCAAAGTCCCCATCCTCTTTGTCTCTATCAGTCAGTAGCGGTTCTCACACGGGTGTCCCAGACCCTTGTGTCTGTGCTAGATCGGTTGCCCCTGCAGACTTCCGTAGTAGCCAGCGGGTCGCAAGATGCTCTGTCCGAGACTTCTAATACAGGCCGCGAAAGATCCAGACAGGAACGCCGGTCTGAGTTCTCTTCTCGGTCCACTTCGCCCCACGGTCCTTCTCTGTGGTCGACTTCCCCCTGGTCTTTCCCCCCAGAGTCAGGCGAGGCTTTTCTCTGATGCGCCTTCGGAGGATAATTTGAGGCCGGATTCGAACCAAATCGCTAAGATGAGGGATATGGTTCAAAGCCTCATTGGAGCGACCAATCAGACCTGTGGCATCAAAGATTCCTCTACGAAACCCGCAGATCAGGCGGTTTCGTTTAGACGGTCTAATCTACCTCCCAAGGTATTTGCTCCTCATCCTGAATTCGAGGAGCTTCTGGCCAGAGAGAGAGCAAATTCGACCAGACGTTCTCAAAGAGAAAAGCGTCTTGGAGTCTCAGATCTCTTTCCTCCGGATCTCATTGCCAACCGGAATAAGAGGCGTTAGAGAGCGACCTCTCCCCCTGTGGATCCGTCGGCTGCTAGACCTGCCACCAACACAGTCCTTACGCTGCCCGGTGGGGCGGCTCTGAAAGATTCCATCGATTGGATCATGGAATCTTTTGTGAAGTGGGCTTTCAAAACTGCCGCATCATCCCAATGCCCGGCTTTGGCTTCCACTTGGGTTTCGAAGTCTGTATCTGAGGGGCTAAACAACTCCGTTGGGGCATTCAAGCTGGAGCTCCATCAGGCCGGCTGGCGGAACTTGCCACCCAGATTACTCACGCCGGGGAATAATTTCTTCCCTGGACGTCGCGTCTTCTGCCGCACAGGAGCCCAGTAGTGTTGTTGCCAGCCTTCACACTGTTTGGCTCAAGAGTCAAAGAAGTCCCTTACGAGCCTGCCTCTTCAAGGTTCACGTCCTTTCGGTTCCAAGCTGGACCAAATTAAGGACGCCACTGGCGGCACCAGTCCCCTTCTCCAGACCTTGCCCACTTCCCCTTAGGCGGCTACTCCGGTCTTTTCGACCTCTTTCGTAGTTTCGCGGCATCGGATTCCTCTTCGCAACAGCAGAGGCCACAGGCACGTTAAGGGAAGACGGTATTCTTCGTCTCTCTCTTTCCTGGCGTGCCCGCTACTCCTAAGGCGGATTATCCAGGTCCAGTACTGGAAGTTCCACCTAGGCTCGACCCACGACTAGACCCCAGCCCGTTTCTCCTGTTCCTCAGGGATGTCTGGGTCTCCTGAGTAGAGGACGCATGGGCCAGGGCACTTGTATCCTCTAGATACAATATCTTCAATCCACGGTCCTGGGATCGTTTTCTTCGAATGCCAACCTCCAAGAGACCCCGCTAGTCCCGGGTTTCTTTACAGCCATTGTTTCCCTCCTTAAATCCGGGGTAATTGTTCCCGTCCCAGAACAGGAACGGTTCAACGGTTCACAGGCCTCTCTTCAAATCTTTTTGTACTGACAGAGGACGACAAGGTTCGTCCCAGTCCGGATCTCAATTTGCTGAACAGGAAGTTTCGTCGGAGACACTTCAGGATGATATTCCCTCGTTCAGTAATCGCTTCCATGGAGGCTCAGGAATTTCAGTTTCAGGCTCCTGAAAGTCTATCCATCTTTCCCGCCATTCTAGCCGTTGCGGGTGGCTCGTCAACAGGAAGAAGTTCCATCTTGTTCAGCGCCTCATATCTCCGGGCATGTTCTTCGACACTTGTCGGACCAGAGTCTTCCTTCCCGAAGACAGGATATCCCTCCTTTCCGATGGGCCTTTAAAGGCCCTAAGGAGGTTGGTTGCAACAATGGAAGCAATTTTCCCTTCGCCCGTTTCATTCAAGACTTCTTCAGCAGGCTATTCTATCACAGGGGACAGGTCTGTCTTCTCCCTGCATCGTCCGATCCGGCTTCCTCCCGGGTCAAATGGTTCCTCGATTGGTGGCCGTGGTCTCTTCTCTTATCCCAGGGTAGATCCTTCACAACATATACTTCCTTCCAGTTCCCTGGCAGGTGGTGACGACGGACGCCAGCCCGCCCGGCGGAGGCACGGGGCTTTGTCTCCTGTTCTTTCAGGGTTGTTGGTCGGCGCAGGAGTCCTCTTTGCCGATCAATGTCCTCGAGTTCCGGATCATCTTTCTGTCTTTCCTTCACTGGGTAAGGATTCTCAGCAGCCTGCCAATTCGAATCCAGACAGACAATGACACAGCAGTGGCATATGTCTACCACCAGGGGTGGACTCGGCGTTCTCTGGCCTCGGCCGAGATTCCAGGATTCTCCTTTGGACAGAGGCAATGGTCCTGGTGAGCTCCGCAGTGCAGGTCCCCGGCGTTGACTTTTAGGCCGCCGACTTCCTCGGCCGCGAGGGCCTCGCGGCAGGGGAACGGTATTTCAGGAGGTTTCCTATCGGATTGCTCTTCAATGGGGGACTCCAGAGGTGGACCTCATGGCATCCCGATTGATCAGGAAGGTCCCTTGGGTCGGCCCAGGGTCCCGTGATCCTCTCACAGTGGTGTTGACACTCTGGCCATTCCTTGGTCGCACTTCGTGTTCCCCTATCGGTTCCCGCGCCTTCCCTTGCTTTCCAAGCTGTCAAACGATCAAGGCGGGATGGGTGCCGGTCATTCTGATCGTCCCGGATTGGCCCAGGAGGTCTTGGTCTGCAGACATCGTCAACTTTTTTGCGGACACCCCTGATGCCTTCCAAACGAACCCGATCTGCTGTCTCAGGGTCCGATCTGCCACCCGAATTATCGGTCGCTTAGTTTAACGGTGTGGCTGTGGACTCCACAGTTCTAAAAGCGTCCGGCCTTTCGGCCCAGATGAGTCACTCTATAATCCAGGCTGGGAAGCCTTCGTCTTCTTCCAGTATCTACTATCGTACCTGGAAGGCTTACTTTCGTTGATGCAAGCCCAACCGCTTTTCACCTATGTCCCTTTTCCCTGCCTTCCATTTGTTTTTCCTTCAGGCAGGACTGGATTCGGGCTTCGCTCTCAGTTCCCTAAAGGGCCAGGTTCCTGCGCTCTTCTTCCCTTTAAGAAGACGTTATCTTCTCAGCCACAGGTTAAGACCTTCCTTCAAGGAGTAGCCCACGCTGTCCCTCCGTACAGGGCCTCTGTGGATTCATGGGATTTAAAGGTTGTCTTGGTTGTTCTTAGGGGTTCCCCCCTTCGAGCCTCTCAGGGAGTTTTCCCTGTCAGTTCTATCTCGGAAGGTGGCTTTTCTCAGGTCCATCTCTTCGATCCGCCGCATTTTCGAGTTGGCGGCCATTTCTTACCGACCTCCTTTCTTGATTTTCCACCAGGACAAGGTGGTCCCAGGCCTCCGCCTTCCTTCCTTTCTCGAGGTGGTTTTCATCTTTCTACCTCAACGAGGACATTGTTCTACCTTTCCTTTTGTCCAGCTCCCGACTAATCCTCTGGAGCGATTGTTGAACAGCCGGCCTCGTCAGGGCAGTGAGGATCTCCCTGGCTAGCACGGCCGCTTTCCGGAAGATGGATTCTCTTTTCGTCATCCTTGATGGCGTGCGTAGAGGCCTGCCGGCTTCCAAGGCGACTATTGCTCGCTCTATCAGAACGGCATCTTTGGAAGCTTACCGGGTCAAGAACAAGCGTGCCCCCTCCTGAGATAAAGGCTCACTCTACCCGGGCAGTCGGCGCTTCCAGTGGGTCACGGGGCTTTCGCCGACGGCTTTGCAAAGCGACAACCTGGTCTTCCATCCACACGTTTCGCCGAACTACGGCGGACTCCAGCCTGGGCAGAAGGATCCTGCAGGCGGCAGTGGTGAGTCCTCGGACCTGATGGAAGTCTGTTTTTTCCCACCCCAGGGACTGCTTTGGGACGTCCCATGGTTCCTGTGTCCCCCCAATGAAAGGCGATAGAGAAAACAGGATTTTTGGTTGCTTACCGTAAAATCTGTTTCTCAGAGCCTTCATTGGGGGACACAGCACCCTCCCAAGTTGAACAGCTCTGTTTACTATATACGTTTGAGTTCTTTGAACACTCTGAGTGTTTGAAACCGTTAATCTATGGAGCGCCGTGGAATTTGTTGGCGCTATGTAGATAAAGTTTATTATTATTATAATATTATTATTCTTTCTCTTTTACACGTTGCTTCTCCTACTGCTTTCTCACTAACTGAATATCCTACTTCCTGTCGGTAGGGTGTACACTGCAGAGGAGGAGCTAACTTTTTTATTTGCATAGTGTCAGCCTCCTAGTGGCAGCAGCATACACCCATGGTTCCTGTGTCCCCCAATGAAGGCTCCGAGAAACAGATTTTACGGTAAGCAACCAAAAATCCTGTTTTAATGTGTCCCGCACTGTATGTTAATTTCTCAGTCCAGTCTGATGGGCGTGGTTTAGGGTCTCTACATCACGCCCATCAGCTGTTGGTCACCGTCCTACTTCATAGGTAACGCCTCTTGCCCTGTGCGACAACTCGCACCTGCTCAGAAATATAGCCTTGTGTGCCTCTGCAATACGCTTTGTCCAATTGCAGGCAAAGCTGAAAAACAGCAGTGCGCATGTGCTGGTAAATGTAGTTCCGGTACATGAGTTTACATGAGCTCACGTACCGGAACTACGTTTGCCAGCACATGCGCACTGCTGTTTTTTGGCTTTGCCCTCAGTTAGGCAAAAGGTATTGCGCAGGCGCACAAGGCTATATTTCACATAAGGGGCAAGCGGCGTTACCTATGAAGTAGGAAGGTGACCAAACAGCCGATGGGCGTGATGTAGAGACCCTAAACCACGCCCATCGGACTGGACAGAGAAATTACCATACATCACAGGATACATTAAAACACGTTTATGTGAAGGGAAGTCAGGGGGCTCTATAATGATGGAGGGAATGCATAGCAGACGCTTAAGGCAATATTTTTAGCTGCTATGCCATGAAAATGGTGACAGATTCTCTTTATAATGTGGAGACTGTATAATGTTAAGATTGTTGCAGAACTTGGTGTACTAGTTAAATATTCTATAGATGAGTCATATTCGCT
This sequence comes from Ranitomeya imitator, assembly GCF_032444005.1. Classification (NCBI taxonomy): domain Eukaryota; kingdom Metazoa; phylum Chordata; class Amphibia; order Anura; family Dendrobatidae; genus Ranitomeya; species Ranitomeya imitator. Next base: position 145,782,004 of record NC_091286.1, on the reverse strand, counting down.
AGTAACCACAGGGATTTCATATATATACCTGCATCAAGGCTCAATCAGCTTTTGGGGACATGTGAAGGTATAACTAAGGTATAGTAGAGTCCTTTCATTTGTTCATAAAATGGTATATTAATTGCATAATTCTTACAGTACAAAGGCCCGAACATGTGCATCCATCATTCTTCGCGGTGCCAACGACTTCATGTGTGATGAGATGGAGCGATCTGTCCATGATGCCCTTTGTGTAGTGAAGAGAGTATTAGAATCAAAATCTGTCGTGCCAGGCGGAGGCGCTGTGGAAGCTGCTCTTTCCATTTATCTTGAGAACTATGCTACTAGCATGGTAAGCATGGAGCTTTATAGAAATTTATTTTTAATTTATTTTATTTTATCTGGTCTTTAACGCCTTTTCGACCCATGACATATAGGTGTATCATGGGTCGCCTCCCCTTTCTTTGGTGCCCACACCTTTTCGGGCACATGACAGATGATCTGATCATCTGTCATGTGACTTTAACAGTCATGAGTGGAATCTCGATGTTCCCCCCCCATGGCTGTTAACATGTGAAATGCCGTTGTCAAACTGACAGCGGCAATTTACTTGAGCAAAATCGGATGTGTGTTATTGGCTCTGCCCACCGGGTTCCCTGTCACATGACCGTGGGATGCTGATGGGTTGCCAAGACAACCCAGGGCATGATGGAGACCCCTGTGGTTGTCATTGACGAACTATGAGCGCCACCCAGTGGCTGGTACTCAAAGCAAATGAGCATTTTTGCTACACATAGCAGGGCTATCTGTAGCACAAGAGATCAGATAATCGTAGCTTCAAGTCTTATAACGAGGTTATTGAAGGATGTAAGAAGTAAAAAGGATTAAAAGAAATTTTAAAAAATATAAAAGTTCAAATCGCCCTCTATCAAAGTATAAAAGTAACACTGGTCTGCAAAAAATAATTTTTTCAACAGCTGTTTTGGTTATTCCACGTAATCTTCGTTTTTAAGCTCGCTGAATCTGAAAATGACCTCTGTTTTGTCATAGGACATCACGTTTTCTGACAATTTTATTAACTGTTAAATAAGACAATAGTTCATGAAAAAAGCAAAAAAAAGTGGAGCGCACTCACCGGTTTAGAAGTGTCATACCTTTATTCGGACATACTGTGACACAGCAGGGAGGGATGTGGAGACAAACGGACGACGGCCATTTCGTGCACGCAGCACTTCAACGGGACTAGGTCCTCCTGGAATGACAGACAGAATCTCAATGTCTAAATACCGCTGTCACAAGTAGTGACGCATGTCCATGACCAAATACAAATTGTGTGAGGATTGCTCCTCTGGATGAATGGAAGGAGGACAGAATGAAGGTAGTACAGTTTCCTTCCACAATGAGGAAGAGGATAGCAGATGTAAATCCACCTTGTCCACCTCGGTGCCAATAGGCCGATACAGCCGGGTGAGGAGGAGCAGACACTTTTTTTTCTTTAAAATATCTTTTGGCCGCCTGGTGTAGTAGGGTATACCCATGGTTTCCTGTGTCCCTCAATGAAGCAACCGAGGAGTGTGTTGCTTTGAAAATTACCAACTTTACATTCAATAGATATCCATGGTCCACTATTAAATTAAGGTACCGTCACACTGAGCGACGCTGCAGCGATACCGACAACGATCCGGATCGCTGCAGCGTCGCTGTTTGGTCGCTGGAGAGCTGTCACACAGACAGCTCTCCAGCGACCAACGATGCCGGTGACCAGGGTAAACATCGGGTTACTAAGCGCAGGGCCGCGCTTAGTAACCCGATGTTTACCCTGGTTACCATCGTTAAAGTAAAAAAACCAAACACTACATACTTACTTTCCGTGTCTGTCCTCGGCGCTGTGCTTCTCTGCCCTGTGTAAGCACAGCGGCCGGAAAGCAGAGCGGTGACGTCACCGCTCTGCTTTCCGGCTGCCCGGCGCTCACAGCCAGAGCAGAGAAGCAGAGCGCCGAGGACAGACAGCGGTAGGTAGGTATGTAGTGTTTGTTTTTTTTACTTTAACAATGGTAACCAGGGTAAACATCGGGTTACTAAGCGCGGCCCTGCGCTTAGTAACCCGATGTTTACCCTGGTTACCACCGAAGACATCGCTGAATCGGCGTCACACACGCCGATTCAGCGATGTCAGCGGGAGATCCAGCGACGAAACAAAGTTCTGGTCTTTCTGCCCCGACCAGCGATATCACAGCAGGGGCCTGATCGCTGCTGCCTGTCACACTGGACGATATCGCTAGCCAGGACGCTGCAACGTCACGGATCGCTAGCGATATCGTCTAGTGTGACGGTACCTTAAGTCATGGTCACAGCTCACATCCTGCCCCTCCATTCGCAATGATATTTTCCCCGATCAGCACATGCTCTCAAAATGCTGAAGTCAGTGAGTGAGAGCCAGACTATTGACTGAGGATCTGTTTATACCAAGGAAGGTGACGGGCACAAGGGGGCATTCTTTGCGTCTGGAGGAGAGAAGGTTTTTCCACCAACATAGAAGAGGATTCTTTACTGTTAGGGCAGTGAGAATCTGGAATTGCTTGCCTGAGGAGGTGGTGATGGCGAACTCAGTCGAGGGGTTCAAGAGAGGCCTGGATGTCTTCCTGGAGCAGAACAATATTGTATCATACAATTATTAGGTTCTGTAGAAGGACGTAGATATTTATTATGATGGAATATAGGCTGAACTGGATGGACAAATGTCTTTTTTCGGCCTTACTAACTATGTTACTATGTTACTATGTTATTGTTGCCCATGTCCCTGGGGGTTTTGATAAAACTAAATGACTTTTTTTTCTGTTTTTTTTTTTTTTTTACTTAAAAAATGTAGCAAAATGTAAAATAAATACCTGCTGTAAATATTAGGTAACTTTTTACTTGGTCCACCACCAGGTTTATATTGTATATTGATCAGGTTCTGAATATGAAGCCAGTGATAATCAGTGGATTTATTAAAAATATTGAATTCTTGGTACAGCACTTGATGGAGGGGATGACGGACCGACGACCGGTAGCGCAGTGTCTGGAGGATGGTTCCTTGGATGCATTGGGGAAATTATACCCAACTATGTTTTTGATATATAAATTATGGACCAGACTGCGACAGATTCGGGGGGTCACGGGGCTGACTAAATTTACACCGATATGGTTTAATAATAATTTGGTTGAGTTTGCGGCCCTTGGAGTGCTGGCGGAGTGGCAGGCCAAAGGAATCCACTTGGTGGCTCAGATAATTCAACAACAAGGATTAAAGTCCTTTTCGCAGCTGCAAGGGGAGTTTGGACTGAGACCGACTGGGGAATATCAATATGCTCAGATGAAACATGCTTTTAAAGCTCAGAACAAGGGTGGTGGTATTGAGATCCAGGAGGACATAGTTCTGGAATACGTGTGTGGGGAAGGGTCCACAAGGGGAGTCATTACCACCCTTTATAAGGACCTTCTACATGCACATCTGCTAGACTTCCCTTTAAAAGCGAGAGCGAAATGGGAAAGAGATTTAGGCCCAATGGAGGATGAAACCTGGGAGTCGGTGTTGGAGTGGGTTCCACGAGTGTCACTGAGTGAGCCGTACAGACTATCGCAGCTGTACATCTTACACAGAGTCTATAAATCACCGGAAGTGTTGCACAGAGCGGGGTTGCGTGCTGACTCCGAATGCCCGAGATGTGGGACTGAGAATGCAGGAATATACCACATGATGTGGACATGTCCAAGACTGGTTGCTTTCTGGTTGGTGGTAATGAGCCGTGTGGAAGGGGCGTATAAATGCAGAGTGCCGAGGGATCCGATAGTGTGTATACTAGGATATGTAGAGGAAATTAGAGTGGATAACATCTGGAAGATAGCAATAGCTAGGCTATTATATATGGCAAGGAAGGTAATAGCAAGGAACTGGATCAAAGAGGAACCACCTACAAGGGGTGAATTCCTGAATTATGTTAAATATGGTCTCAATTTGGAAAAGGGGGTCTATAAAAGACGTGGGAAAATAGAAACATTTGACAAAATGTGGTCTCCGTGGCTCGAGCTGGGATAGTAGTTATGGGAAATGGGAGGATGAGGGCCTCTGAAAGGAAGAGAGTGCTAGAGGAACAAGCGGACATAAGTGAGTCAAATGGCTCAAAGAACCATCAATACTGGTAACAAAAGTATAACTGGGTATGAGCTGTCAGGGGAGGGGGGGGGTTGGGTTTTGTTGGGATTGTTGGGGGCTTGGAAAATGTTAAAATTTTGCAAAATACTGGAAAATGCATAAATTGTACTGTTCACATTTGCTTTCAATAAAAAACTATTTAAACAAAAAAAAAAAATATTGAATTCTTATGTTTTGTGACTATATCTGTGCTCGGAGCATGCTGTGTACTTGGCAAGAAAGGCAGACAATGGTTTTCTTATTTCATCAAATTTAAAAAATACAAACCCACATACTTGTACAGCTAAAACTATGGAAATGCCAACAGCAAAAAATCTGTGAAAAGTAGGCAGCAAGCTACTACACTATTGACATAGGTGCAAAATTGGGCCATGGATGGGTGTCCTAAAGTAAGGTGCCACTTTCTGCCGGTCTGTTTTCTGTTGTACTGACATTCCTGATTACCTACCTGACCACTGCGGCCCACCACTGTCATGTGAAACCAGTGATAGGGAGACAATGGAGCACTGTAAATACTGTTGGGGTGTGCCGGCAGGGAAATGCAGAGTATTTATCATGGAATATGTCTATCATACACCAGAACCCACCACCATCTACTTGTGATGAGCGAGCTTGAATGAGCATTGGGGTGCTTGGGGTACACATTGTGTATCACGGGTGCTCGAGCGCCACACTCAAGGCCCCCGCATGTTACTGGGCTGTTGGCCAAAAAACAAGCAGGGAATGCCTGCCATACACAGGCAATCCCTGCATGTTTAATAGCTGTGAAATGTGCCAGGAGGGACTCGAGTGTGGCTCTCAAGCACCCACTACACTCGATGCCATGCAGCGCACCCCTATGCTCACTGAAGTGGCGTGCACGCTCGCTCATCGGTACTTCCTGCTCCTTTACCACACTTTTGACGAAAGTTGTTGACTTATTCTGCTTTCAGGGCTCTAGGGAACAACTTGCAATTGCAGAGTTTGCAAGAGCACTTCTGGTTATTCCAAAAACCCTGGCTGTGAATGCTGCACAAGACTCTACTGACCTGGTTGCAAAGCTGCGAGCTTTCCATAATGAAGCCCAAGTGAACCCAGAGCGTAAAAATCTGAAGTGGTAAGGAACTAAGCTCATTACTTTAGTTTGTGTGCATCTATGGTTTTTAATGTACAGCTAGTAATTAAAGCTGAGCCCTATCATATCACCAGCTAAGCGTGTGATTATTTTTTTTTTCCTGATTACATGCCAAGTTTGATGTTCTTCAACTTGGATTTCTACATATGTTTGTATTCATATGTAATTCCTCAGTTTATAGGCCTTTAGGTGTGAACTGAATTGCTGTTCAGCAGCAAAACATGTTTTGGACAGGTTTTCCTTCCACATTTTAGGGTCTTTGGCCCATAAGTTACTACTGTAGTAAAATATTAGCAGTGGACAGTCCCTTATTAATAAGTCTTAGGCCGGGTTCACATTTGCGTATGTGTGCGCAGTGTATACCTGCGTACCGATCCGCATGCATCTTGCGTACATATGTTTAACATTGTATACGCAGGGACATGCGTTCACATATTGCATTTTTTGAGGCGTCAATTTAGCGCAGACATACGCATGGTTCGATGCACTTGCGTATTTCGGACTGAATATGTGAAGGACACGCAAATTTAGACACGCCCTCCTGGAAATATCAAACGCATGCGCATAATCCACGCAAACGCAGGCAAAATTGCATTCAAACGCAGTGTTTTTTTTTAGCATCATGCGTAAACTGATGCGGATAAAAACCACAGCGTAACCATGCTTTTGAATGCATTTTGGTATGCGTTTGCACAGAGACGCTAATGTGAACTTAGCCTAAGAAAGTGGGGTTAAACTTGCACACCAGACCGGCACTACTACATCCTATGCCGGTGGATTTAATATCCAGCATGGGCATGACATAAGTGCAGCAACCAAACTGCGGTCATTGATCTGCTAAGCTATTACTATGGGCATACAGGTAATAAAATTGTTAAACTAGTCTTGTATGCTTCATAGCTGTGGTCTAGATGTTGAGAAATGCACTCTTAATCTGATATGGTAATGATTTCTTCCAGGCTCCTTCTATGGGCAGTGTCTTCACCCTGCATCTGCAAAAGCGAGTCATTGCGCAGAAGCAGAATGAAGACACTGCCCATGGACGGGCGGATAAGTCACCCATAACTGCGCATGCTCTGGATTACCATGCCGTAACTGCATGTCACATATTAGTGTGACGTGCATGGGAGGGGGATGCTATTGTAATGAAGGGAGGAGGCAGGGATTTCTTCCAGGCACTACACACCCTGGAGCCTGGAAGAAATCATTAACATAAAACATTAAGTATATTTCTCAACATCCATACCGCAGCTATGAGGCATACAGGTAAGACTGGTTTAACCATTGTATTGTATGCCTATCGTAATAGCTTGTGTCCAGGGGGCTGGCAGATTCCCTGTAACCTAAGGAGGACTTTAGGTGTTAGGTGGCGGCAAAAAAAAATGTCCATTGATTATAAAATGAGAAGTTATGCCGTTTTCTAATGTACTTTGTGTACCTACTGCTCATGGTTTTCAAGTTTTCTGCTTGCAATCATTGAATGGAAATTCACATTACTGGAGCTACAGATGTAGCCTATATCTCTTAATGTCTGAAAATGATTTTGACTTATTCAATTTGGTATTTTCTCCAGGATCGGTCTTGACTTGCTGAATGGAAAGCCGAGGGATAGCAAGCAGGCAGGAGTCTTTGAACCCACTGTTGTCAAGACAAAAAGCCTAAAGTTTGCCACAGAAGCTGCAATTACAATCCTGCGGATTGATGATCTCATCAAATTGCATCCAGAAAGTAGAGAGGATAAAGGCAAATATCATGAGGCAGTGCAATCTGGATCAATTGAAGGCTAATGTGTCATAGAAACCTGAGCTTTCCTTTTTGTATTACTGTAATTTATAACTAGTAACTTTGTTTGTCTTGCACTTCTTGGTTTTGTACCAAAAATACATCACCCAAACAATAATAAACATAAAGTGTGAGCTAATTTTTCTACTTTTATTATTCAGTTGAAACATCATTGTCATTTTCTCCGGTGGTCACGTTTGTTTTGCCAGCTGAAGCCCCTTTAATTGCTTCTAGCACTAAAGCGCACCACATACAGTGTTCACTATTGTATCCTGGGATGCATGCCATGAAAGAGTACATCCTGAATCTGGCCAGTACCAACATCAGGTTGTACTTTGTTGGCAGTCAGCTTGCTCTGCTCTCCAAGTCCCAGGGACAGACAGCAGCCCATGCCCCCTCCCGTGGGATGCATATGGCCCAAGCCCCTGTCACGCACAGTGTGGGAAGACTAAGTGCAACCCGAAGGGAAGAGGGGAAGGGAGCAAAACACTAGGGAAGGGGGGAATGGAGACCCTTAGGCAGATCTAAAGTCACCTTGTCTACCCTAAACATCCATATATAGGTTCTGCACCTATCGCCAAGCAGGAACTTAATCCCTAACAAAAACGTCAAAACAAACCTCATTTCCTAATTCACTATCTCCCTTTAAATCATGGTAGGGGTGCTACAGTGGCACAGGACACTCTGATAGCCATTCCACACAAGAGAAAAAGAGCACAAAAAGTCCCAAATAAAATTAGAATCATAATTTATTTTTTAAGTTACATATAAAGCAAACAAATTATTAGCAGCAAGAGTTCACAGACAGAGTAGAATAGCAGATTTCACAGGTGTTAAACCCAGGAACTGCCTATGTAGTTCTTACCCATAGTCTCCACTGCGGTAGCCTGAGTGTACAGCCCTGACGCGTGGGCTTCCTCGGGGGCCATCTAACCCACCCACTCACGGCCCCCCGAGGAAGCCCATGTGTAACGCGTCGGGGCTGTACACTTGGGCTACTGCAATGGAAACTATGGGTAGGAACTTTCTCTGGCACTTCCAGCAATGTTTTTGGTGTTTAAAGTGATACATACTTTATTTTCAGACTACCTGTTTTTGTTTAGTGGGATTATTGTGCTACCTGTTCTTGCCCTAATACATATATTTAATATTACTGGTATTCATACTTACCTCTTTGTGGTTGTAGTAAGGCAGTATTATATCCCTTGACAACCCTATATACTTTTCACTACACCAGGGCCACTGTCACCCCCTCCAGCCGTTATAAACTAAAAGATCCACCTTGTGCAGCAGTAATGCTGCATTCTAACAGGGTGGCTCTTTTAGTTTTAGGTTCAAGTATACCCCAAATAAAGCGTTTTTATACTTAGCCACAATTCCTGTCTCTAGCCAGGAAGGCGGGTCCTCACTCCCCAGCTCTAACCGCTCCTCTGCCGTCACTCAACTCTTCCTGCGCTTTCAGCGCCGCCCTTTCAGCGCTGTGTACGTTTCAAAACCGGCGCCTGCGCAGTGTACTGCTGTGCTGCGCAGACGCAGTAAGCTCTGGCCATCTGACGTCCCAGCCAGGCTTGCAGACTGCGCCTGCGCGGCCATTGCGGCCAGCCACCTTTGGAATCCCCGCCCCGCACTGTGCATAATGCATAACACACGGCGCAGTAATGCTTTTTGGCTTTGCCCGCAGCTGGGCAAAGCATACTGCATATGCCAACTATGGAGCACAAATACTCTAATTCACTAACATATTGCAGAAAACAGGGATGGACGGGGTGGAAAAATGAAGAGGATACGCCGTCCATTGGACCGGTAATAACTCATTTTAATTTCCCGCCAATTTGAGGTGACAGGTTCCCTTTAATGAAGATCTGTATGGAGGAACTTCCCAGGTCGCTGGCCTCTTTTTCTCATCTTTCAGGATGAGAATGCTGTAGATAAGCCCCTGATGCTGGTGGGCTTAGCTCATCTTTGATTTTGGGAGTGATAGGTTCCCTTTAATGCTCTGGACCTAGCCAGGGAATATATGAAGAAAATGCTTCAGAACAATGGCGGACAGACCCCTAGAGGAGACCCAGATAGAGATCCTGATAACCTGTTGATCGGAGGAGAGCAAGGAGGAATGTGACGGAAGACAAAACATGACTTGTCCGCTGTGAGAGCAGAGTCGTAAGGCTGTACTTTTTTTTTTTGTATGTTCTTTCTCTATTTAGAGAAACCTGTCTAAATTTCAGTATACCAAATTGCATGATTTGTTGGAGTTTGGGGGGGGGGGGGACATAATGGATGGGCTGGAAGCCTGGTCCTGTATGAGGAATGAAATTGTTGATTGGTGAATAACAGGGTGGAATTAGAGTGCCCACAGACACATGCGTGAAAAAAGTGAAGTCAGAAAATGACTTAATACTCGTTTTCTCCTTCGCCTCATTGGGGGACACAGACCATGGGTGTATGCTGCTGCCACCAGGAGGCTGACACTAAGTAATACAAAGAAAGTTAGCTCCTCCCCTGCAGTATACACCCTCCTGCTGGCCCCCAGCTAACCAGTTCTTGCTTAGTGTCCGTAGGAGGCACACGGACGGGTCTGCTATTCAGACCCAAAGAACTCTCTTTTACCGTTTTTTACGTTTTACTACGGTCGAATGGGGCGACGGATTCTTTCATGTTCCGATCTCCTCGAACCAACAACAGGCGAGCACGGGAGTTTTACCTCTCCGTATCCTGTCCTGCGACGTGGGAAGCCACTGCCTGAGCTGATTCTAGGGGCAACGGGCCCCTTCAAGGGCACGATCTCCCCCCTCCCTTATCAGACGAGCACTGGAGTTTCACCTTCAGTATCCTCTTCTGCAGCCAGGTCTATTGCCGGACATTCAGCCCTGTCCACCAGGTTTTACCCTCGGCTGTACAGAGGCACCTTCCAGCGTGGCGTCCGAGCAGCCCCCACTGCATCACCACTGAAAAAGCGGATGATGGAAGGAGGCAGACGGTTCCTCTCCACCCCCCTTCTGCAGGGATGGTGGATGGAGGCTCCCCTACCCTGCACCGTCTTATCTACCCCGGGCACAGATTTACCTGCAGCATCTGCCATCCTTCATATCGGGGTAAGTGCTCCGTGAGGGTTGTTTTTTCCGGCGGTCAGAGAGAATGAAGGTAGGAGGGCCCCACAGCGGCAGGGTCCCCTCAGAGCTCTTTTCTCTTCTGTCCGCGGGTGCGCGCCGGCTGAATCCATCCCTCAGAGCTTTGCGGCACATTTCTCTGCTGTCCGCGGGTGCGCGCCAGCCGAACCCATAAATTTAGTCCCCGGCTTCGGCCCTGTTTTAGGCCGCATCCCGGGAAACCCACGCCCACCGCTTGCATCACTGTAGCGGCTCCGCCCCCCTTTTCTGGCGCTTCTCGTTCTAGACGAGATCTCGGCGGCCATCTTCTTCCTCCCTGCCATTTTCGGCCCCTAGTGCATCTGGAAGGGGCTGCTGCCGGCGGTTTTCAGCACTGAAGTCAGCGCTATTCAGACGGGGGACTCAGAATCACGGTAAGGTGTATCGCACCACAACCTCTCCCCCACACGCACCCCGGCAGCATATAGGGACTAGCGTTCCCTGGTCTAATTAGGAGGGAATGACTCTTAGGACCTGCAATCTCTGGTTTTCCTGCAGGCTTCTGTCTTAAAGGCACGAGTCTTTAGGGTTCATGACCTCATTCCCTGGTCTTAAGGACTCATGCCCAGTAGTCGCTGGGCTTATAGGTACATCCCCAGCTTTCCATGGCTTTTTTGATAAACTCATTTCCCCGGTCTTAAGGGTTCCTAAGGGGCGCATTATCCTTTCCCTAGTACATAATCAGATGAGCTCTGGTGCCTACGCGGCGCCGATCCCGGCTCTTCCCAGAGTACCTAGTTCCCCTCAAGGGGCTCCACCTCTGGCATAATCCTTTAAAAATGCCCCGGTATTGACCAGCATTCCTGGTCTTAAAGGCGCATGACCAGCATTCCTGGTCTTAAAGGCGCATGACAAGTGTGCCCTGGTCGATAACAAGTGTATGGTACAGTGGTAAGATGTGCAGGCTTACAAACAGAGAGCCGGGAGTTTGAACCCCAGCAAGGAAAGTTAAGTTAAGTGCCCTGGTCTTAAAGGCATGTGACCAGTATGCCCTGGTCTTAAAGGCACGTGTCCTGTATACCCTGGTCTTAAAAGGCACGTGACCAGTATTCCCTGGTCTTATGACACTTGACCAGTACGCCCTGGTTTTTAAGGGCTCAAGACCAGTATGCCCTGGTCTTAAACGCACATGTCCTGTAGGCCCTGGTTTTCCTTTTAAAGGCACATTACCAGTATGCCCTGGTTTTTTAAAGGCACATGACCAGTATGCCCTGGTCTTAAAAGGCACGTGACCAGTATTCCCTGGTCTTATGACACTTGACCAGTACGCCCTGGTTTTTAAGGGCTCAAGACCAGTATGCCCTGGTCTTAAACGCACATGTCCTGTAGGCCCTGGTTTTCCTTTTAAAGGCACATTACCAGTATGCCCTGGTTTTTTAAAGGCACATGACCAGTATGCCCTGGTCTTAAAGGAACACGACCAGCATGCCCTGGTCTTAGAGGCACGTGACCAGTATGCCCTGGACTTAAAGGCACGTGTCCATTATGCTCCGGACTTAAAGGCACTTGACCAGTACCCCCTGGTCTTAAGGGCACATGACCAGCATGCCCTGGTCTTAAACGCAAATGACCAGTAGGCCCTGGTTTTTAAGGGCTCATGACCAGTACGCCCTGGACTTAAGGGTACATGACAAGTATGTCCTGGTTCTTAAAGGCTCAGAACCGGTAGCCCTTGGCTCTTAAAGGCACTTGACCAGCATGCCTTGCTCGTAAAGGCACATGAACAGTATGTCCTCTTCTTAAAGGCACAAGACCAGTATTTCCTGGTCTTAGAGGCACACCTAGTCTCAAAGGTGCATGACCAGTATTGTCTGGTCTTAAAGGGAACCTGTCACCTGAATTTGGCGGGACTGGTTTTGGGTCATATGGGCGGAGTTTTCGGGTGTTTGATTCACCCTTTCCTTACCCGCTGGCTGCATGCTGGCTGCAATATTGGATTGAAGTTCATTCTCTATCCTCCATAGTACACGTCTGCACAAGGCAAGATTGCCTTGCACAGGTGTGTACTATGGAGGACAGAGAATGAACTTCAATCCAATATTGCAGCCAGCATGCAGCCAGCGGGTAAGGAAAGGGTGAATCAAACACCCGAAAACTCCGCCCATATGACCCAAAACCAGTCCCGCCAAATTCAGGTGACAGAGTCCCTTTAAGGGCACATCATCAATCCTAAGGCGGTCACTCTAACTGATCTCTGGAACTACAATGGGAGCCGTCGGCTAGCAGGGGCCGCAAGTATTCTAAAAAATCGCACAGGTTCTAGAAAATGGAAGTTTTTTTCTTTTCCTGACTCTCCCCCAGGATTTGTTGAGGACAATGCTGAATATGGATCGGATTCTGAGGAAGAGGGACTCTCTATTTATACCATCAACAAATCGACGAGCTACGCACTGGACAGTAGCCTCTAAGTAGGATGCCATACCTGGTCGGATTTTTATGGGCGACGGGTCCTTTAAAGTGCACCTTCGACAGACGAGCACGGAGTGCCTCCTCCATGTATCCTCCTCTACATCCAGGCCTAACGCCAAGCAACCTGTCCTGTCCACTCAAGGACCTCAACTCTGAGGATGTACAGAGGCACTCTTCTTTGGCGTCCAAGCAACCCCCCCCACTATTTAGAGGATGATGTAAGAAAGTGGACGTTTTCTCTTCAGGTCCTTGTCAAGAGGATGGCGGATTGAGGGTTCCTAATTTTCTACTCTGCACGACGATGGCAAGAGACCGGCTGGTTACAGTCCCGCATTCTGCCACTTGGCAGACTATCCAGGTACAATTTCTTATGGTATACCTACCAGTATTCCTGCCCGAGGTATCATCAATTAAGATACCACAGACGGGCAGATAGCAAATCAGTTCGTTCCGTCGTGTGGCTTCGAGTTCAGCGCTCTACCCTTCCTTAGCCGCCACATGGGTTGCTCGACCAATAGTCTCCTGGTCAGAGACCTCAACTACTTCGTTTTCAACAGTTGGCCAATCAAATCTTCTGAGCGGGAGTCCAGCAAGGGATCGTAGCTCCTCTACAGACCCAACCAGCAGTGGAAACATTGTCCAGGACGGTCTAGATCTAAGGGATCTTGGTTCCAAAAAGGAGGGAATGAAAGGTGTCGCCATTCCTGGTCCTCAAACTTCTAACAAGCTTTGCCAAGGTCCTCCCTTTTTTCGGATGGAGTTCCTCCGCTCAGCCATTACTTCAACAGAAAGAGGTGGACCTTTCTAGCACCCGTCGTCATTCGGGATTCTTACCCTCACATACCTTTTCTCCCCTCTACAATAATCTCTTCACCTTTCTATTTGCGAACAGCATTTTCAAGTCACGACCTTGCCCTCTGGCCTGGCTACCATACCAGAGTGGTCGCAAGGGTCATGACGGTTGTCATGTGCTTCTTGCACCCCAGAAGAATGGTCGTCCTGTCCTATTGGGTCGACTTTAAAGCCGCTCTTCTAGGACTACGCTGAGTCATCTATATCTCTTGCTATACCCTCTCTCTTGGGCTAGCAGCTAAACGTAGACAAGTTTTTTTTTTTTTCCTCATTCCCAGTCCAGCAGATCCTCTCTGAGGATGATTCTGCCCAAGCAGGATGGCTATTCTCTCTCGAGTCAAGGTCGTGGCTCTTCAACAGAGAGCTTGTGCACTTGATCTCTCATTCCCTCGGTTCATTCAATTCGCTAGGAGGGTTCTGAGGAAAAGGACGACAATGGAAGCAGTTCCTTCGCTGCGCTCGTTTTCTGCAAATCTATCAGGCTTTCAAAGAGCAGTCTCTGAGCTCCTTCCTCTCCCAGAGCCTTCGCCTGGTCCAATGGTTACTAGGGAATACCAAGGCCAGTCTTCTCCTCCCGATCATTTCTCGGGAGTTCTGAACGGTACGTCTAATCCTACTGCAGGCCCACTGCCTTTAGGCGGGTCTTCAGTTGGATAACGCCACGGCTGTGCCACTCGTTAACCATCTAGCAAGTACCCACAGTCAAGCGCCATGGCCAAGGTACCTCTCTTTCTCTGATGAGCCGAGATCTTTCATTCGGTGATCTCAACAGTACATATCCCTGGAGTAGAGCACTGGGCGGCAGACATTTTCAGCCGTCAGGGTTTCTCCTCAAGTGAGTGGGAACTTCACTCGGAAGTCTTCCATCGGATCTGCCTTCACTGGACTACTCCAGACGTAGATCAGATGGCGTCCAAGCTGAACGTCAATGTACTCCAGTTCATGGTTTGGCCTTGACATCCAAGACCATCGCAGTGCATGCTCTGTTCTTCCATGGTACCAATTTCTATAACTCCTCTTCTACTACGTCTGAGATCTTTTCGGAAGCAGGAAGGGCTCCAGGGATCTTGGGAGAACCGCACTGACCATGTCAGGGTTTTTTTCTCGCTTGCTGTTCTTCTAGTTTTCCGTCTTATTGCGACAAAACTGGAAATATGGACTTTCTCGCAGGGAGCCTTATCCTGTAGTTCTTCCCTTCCACGTACCGTTAGATCCGTGGGACCCTAATGATCCTGGGCATCTTACAGTGGACTCCGTTTTTTTATCCAGACAGACTTCACTATCAGGGAAGGTCTCTTTCCTTCTTTCTCTGCGTTCTTGTCCTCCGGATGAGTCTTCAGAACGCGACGTTCTGCTCTTTGTCTTTTTTCCTTATTACCATCAAGGCAGGGTTGCCCTCAGGACTTCCCCTTCCCTCGTTGCCAAGGTGGTATTGTATTCCCACTGTCGCAGGGGCATCGTTCTCTCATCTCTTTCGGCTCCAGTCCACAAAACGGAAGGGATCCTCCATAATCTGGAAGAAGTGAGTGCTTCGAGTGGGTACGTATCGAGAAGGGCGTCCTTCCAAGGGTTGGACGCTTTACTTGGCTTTCTCGATGGTAAGTAGGCTTCCTGACGGTCGCAGGAAGGGTCTAGCCTTTTCTTTGGCCAGGTTAGCCTGGTGGATTATTTTCTCCATCCAGGAGTCCTTCCGAGCCAGATGTCAGTCTATTTCCCTGTCTGAGGTCTCTAGGCTCCAGACATTGGCAAGCACGACCGCAAGCTTGCGAACTCCTCCAGTCCGCATACATTCTTGAAGCACTTTTATTCACATACTTCCACAGATGTCAGTCTGGGCAGGCGGACTTTGCAGGCCGCGGTGGCGCACTTGTAAGTAGTGGTTTCTTGGCCTGATCTGATGTTGTCCCCACCCAGGGACTGCTTTGGGACGTCCCATGGTCTGTGTCCCCCAATGAGGCGAAGGAGAAATAGGGATTTTTGTGTACTCACCGTAAAATCCTTTTCTCCGAGCCATTCATTGGGGGACACAGCTCCCACCCTGTTATTAGCTTATGCTTTGTTTTTATCTTTCGATATTTTTTATACTCTCATATATAATGTGACATGCTATACGCTTATATGTTTGTTATTGATCTCCTACTGCTTTTGCACCGAACTGGTTAGCTGGGGGCCAGCAGGAGAGTGTATACTGCAGGGGAGGAGCTAACTTTCTTTGTATTACTTAGTGTCAGCCTCCTGGTGGCAGCAGCATACACCCATGGTCTGTGTCCCCCAATGAATAGCTCGGAGAAAAGGATTTTACGGTGAGTACACAAAAATCCCTATTTCAGGTTTTAAGCCGTTTATTTCAGCAGCTTATCTAGTTAATACTTTTTGATTTTGGTTTTTAATCTGGTTCAGTGAAAATATTACATTTATTGAGTTAATATGAGAATAATAACATGGAATGTAAAAGGTCTTCAATCCTAGCACAAAAGAATGATAGTATTGAGAAGCTTAAAGCAGACATTGCTATGCTACAAGAGACGCACATAAAGGAACAAGATTTCTGCCGGATGGATAAGATGTAGGTGAGTACGGTCCTGAGATCTCCTTCGGTGAATTGGAGAGCAGGAGTATTGATCTTAATAAGTAAACAGGCGAATTGTAAAGTAATATCCTATGATTCAGATAAAAATGGGAGGAAAGTACCGTAGGTGTGCTACTGGATAGCCCGATTGGCAGGGTCAAGCTATACAACATATGAGGAAAAAAAGATAATTAGTGATGAACGAATATACTCATTACTCGAGATTTCCCGAGCATGCTCAGGTGTCCTCCGAGTATTTTTTTACTGCTCGGAGATTTAGTTTTCTTCGCCGCAGCTGAATTATTTACATCTGTTAGCCAGCATAAGTACACGTGGAGGTTGCCTGGTTGCTAGGGAATCACCACATGTACTTATGCTGGCTAAGAGATGTAAATCATTCAACTGCGGCGAAGAAAACTAAATCTCCGTGCACTAAAAAATACTTGGAGGACACCGGAGCGTGCTCGGGATATCTTGAGTAACGAGTATATTCACTCATCACTAATAATAATTGCTAGGGACTTTAACACAGTCTTGAATAGCATTGAGGATATATCTGGTTCAAAATGAATAGAAGGAGGTACATCATGCGAAAAAGTGCTAGTGCCGTTTTAAGAAAGTACTAAACTGATTGTATGGCGCATTTCTCACCCAATAGATAGTGAATTTACTCACTTTTCGCAGGTACATAACTCATGGTCTAGAATTGTTTTATAATTTCCCAAGACCTAATGAGCAGGTTAAACGATATTAACATACTCGATCTACTTATTTCGGATCATACGCCGGTCTCTTTGCAGGATGCTTTCCCAAAAGGTTCAGATATCTTATGGAGATTCCCGATGTTTCTGGCCCAGGACGAAAATTTTAAAAAAATCATAAATGGTTGGTGGTTAGACTTTGAATTGGAGAATAGTGAACATAAAGACTAAGTGCTTTTATATTGGGATATGGCAAAAGCGGTTTTGAGAGGGAGAATCATTGAGTATGTTAATTCACTAAAAAAGAAAACGAGGGCAGCCTATAATGAAGCTAGTCAGAAAACTAGTAATCCAAAAAAGGAAGCAGCACACCACTGTCTGCGAATAAGGAGCTATTTTATTTCGCCCATGATGGCGATGTTTCGGTTCAGTGTAGCAAACCTTTTTCGAGCAGTGAACAAAGTGCACAGGATTGAATAAAGCATGTGCATAATTAGAAACATTTAACAACATTAGCAAAAAAAAGGGTACATTGCCCTTCAATATGTGAAATACAAAAAGTGCAGAGCATTATACAAGTCAGCATAAATATAAAGTGCAGTGCAAATGTGCAAACATACAGAGGCATATACAGTGCGTATCAAAGCACTAATTGACAATGAGAGCACAGATGTGCAACATAGTGAATCATCTCCATGACCTACCCCATAGCATACCCACCATCTAGCGTAGCCAGCTTCTAAATCTGATAAAACTTAACCTTTAATTTATATGAAAAAAAGACAATAAACAGACAAAAAATTATAAAGTGCTCAAAAATACCAGTGCATGTAATAAAATGGTACAATCTCACCCAATTGTTGTTTCCTGATTTTCCACCATTCATAAAGGATCAGGACAGGTGAACTTGAAGTAACGAGTGGAAAAAATATGGGGGGGTCCTCAGGGTCTGACTTCCCTGTCGTGCCCTCTGCAAAAATATTTTTTCCTATTTTGTCCTCCTCCATGGCCATCATTACTAAATTTGCATATGCAGATGCCATATTAGCACCCACTGCTGTACCCCTCTCTTGATTATAGAATTCATCCCGAAATAGAAAGTAATTATTCCTTTAATATAATTTCCAAGAGACTAACCCCTTTCTGACCTCGGATGGAATAGTACGTCCGAGGTCAGATCCCCTGCTTTGATGCGGGCTCCGGCGGTGAGCCCGCATCAAAGCCGGGACATGTGCCCGCAACAGCGGCGGGTGGAATTGCGATTCACCCACTGCTATTAATTAGTTATATGCCGCTGTCAAACGCTGACGGGGGCATTTAATTACCGCTTCCGGCCATCCGTCACGTGATCGGTGGTCAGCAATGCGTCGGCATGACATCCAGTGGTCTCCTTGAGACCTCTATGGTTGTTGATGCCTGATTGCTATGCTGTGATTCTGTTGCATAGAGGTTGATCTGTGCATCACCTCTGTGTAGCAGAGGCGATCGAGTTGTGCCAGATTCTAGCCTCCCATGGAGGCTATTGAAGCATGCCAAAAGTAAAAACAAATGTTAAAAAAAATAAAAAAAAATTTAAAAGTTTAAATCACCCCCCTTTCGCCCCATTCAAAATAAAACAATAAAAAAATCAAATATACACATATTTGGTATTGCCGTGTTCAGAATCGCCCGATCTATCAATAAAAAAAAGGATTAACCTGATCACTAAACGGCGTAGCGAGAAAAAAATTTGAAATGCCAGAATTACGTTTTTTTTGGTCGCAGCGACATTACATCAAAATGAAATAACGGGCAATTAAAAGAAAGTATCTGCACCAAAAAACGTCAGCTCGGCACGCAAAAAATAAGCCCTCACCCGATCCCAGATCACGAAAAATGGAGACGCTATGGGTATCGGAAAATGTGGCAATTTATTTATTTTTTTTAGCAAAGTTTTGAATTTTTTTTCACCACTTAGATAAAAAATAACCTAGTCATGTTTCATGTCTATGAACTCATAATGAGCAGTAGAATCAAAATGGCAGGTCAGTTTTAGCATTTAGTGAACCTAGCAAAAAAGCCAAACAAAAAACAAGTGTGGGATCGCACTTTTTTTTAGCAATTTCAATGCGCTTGTAATTTTTTTCCGTTTTCTAGTACACCTCATGGTAAAACCAATGATGTCATTCAAAAGTACAACTCGTCCCGCAAAAAATAAGCCCTCGCATAGGCATATTGATGGAAAAATAAAAAATGTATGGCTCTGGGAAGAAGGTGAGCGAAAAATGAAAATGAAAAAACGAAAATACCCAGGGTCGGTTAAGAATAAAATCTATGGCTTCAGGGGTGTAGTCAGTGCTCAAAAGTTTCCTTCGTACAGCCGCCAATCCCAGATCATGACTGATTGAAGTGTATAAAGAAATGACATCAAAAGATGTCAATATGATGTCACCATTGACTATGACGTTGTTTAACTTACACAAAAAATATGTTGTATCCTCTACAAAAGAGGACATTTGTCTGGAGAGTGGACCCAATATTTTATCAAGAAAAATGCCAATATGATAAAAAGCATTAATCACAGGAACATTTATGACAGGTATGAAGTCACTTTTGCTATAGAGCATTAGTTCCCTAGAGTTAAATACAGCACTAGGGGGAGTCAATTCCTTTGGACTCTGTGCGTACCAGTATTTCAATTTAATTGCTCTAAACAATTTAAACAGTTCAATTTCAAGTTGGAACCAATCTACATGTTTATTTGTACAATAAGAGAGACCTTTACTGAGAATAGACAATTGGTTGGTAGATAAAGGTTTTGAAGACAAATTTACCACAGGATTCAGTCTTTTTCCTCAAGCTGGTTTTTCGCTGTGGAAGCACACGTGTTTTCTACTTTTTTTCTCTTTTTTTCTATGCTGGTGCTTCCTGCCTCCTCTTCTGGTCCTCTTGCTTGGTTGTCCAGTGGATCCTCTAAAAAAACATTATTATCAAAAAATAGACAGGTTTTTTTGCATGGTCTTTGCTATGGATATTTTGTTGCTCAACCTGGAATGTTTACAAAAGAAAATCCAAGATCTTTCCAAGGTTATTGCTGAAGTTGGACTTAGAAAACAGCTGCAAGGTGATGCATGGAAACAGTTTAAAGATATACGCTTAAGGTACCGTCACACTCAGCGACGCTGCAGCGATATAGACAATCAGCCGATCTAAACTAGATCGCTGGAGCGTCGCTGTTTAGGTCGCTATAGAGACGTCAAACACAGCAACTCCAGAACGATGCAGGAGCGATCCAGTGACGTAACGGCGACTCACTTCTCGTTCTCGCTGGTTGTTGGCTCCATGTCAAACAGCTGGAGTGTACCAATCCGACACACATCTAGGAGCCATATGCTCGTTGCTGGCGTCGTTGCTTTTGATGTCAAACATGACGATACACGCCGACCTGGTGACGAAATAAAGTTCTGGACTTCTAGCTCCGACCAGCGATGGCACAGCGGGATCCAGATCGCTACTGCGTGTCAAACACAACGAGATCGCTATCCAGGACGCTGCAACGTCACGGATCGTTGTCGTTCTCTTTGCAAAGTTGCTGAGTGTAACGGTACCTTTAAAGAAAACTAGGGAGGAATTGGAAGATATAAAGAGGAGGAAATGGAATAGGGATGCCGAGGATTATCGCTCTGGAAAAATCTATAATTGGCAAAAGGAAGGCTCAAGAGTAACAAGAGGCACATATAATTAAAAATTTCAATCTGAAAGAGGTGCAATTCCTATTACTAAGCACTCTGAGAAATTCTGTTTAAACTGTCTATTTTTTGATAATAATGTTTTTTTAGAGGATCCACTGGACAACCAACCAAGAGGACCAGAAGAGGAGGCAGGAAGCACCAGCGTAGTGAAAAAGCAGAAAACACCTCTGCTCCCACAGCGACAAACCAGCTTGAGGAAAAAAAGGAATGAATCCTGTAAATTTGTCTTCAAAACCTTTATCTACTAACCAATTGTCTATTCTCAGTAAAGGTCTCTCATGTAGATTGGTTCCAACTTGAAATTGAACTGCTGTTTAAATTCTTTAGAGCAATGAAATTGAAATACTGGTACGCACAGAGTCCAAAGGAATTGACGCCTCCTAGTGCTGTATTTAACTCTAGGGAACTAATGCTCTATAACAAATGTGACTTTATACCCGTCATAAATATTCCTGTGATTGATCCTGTTATTGCTGCTGATAATAGGGACATTAATTGCTTCAAGCAAACATGTAACATATATTTTTTTCAGAAGCCAAATTTGGCGAGAGGAGAATTTGGCCCTGTCTGAATTGTTGCATGACGACCACATCACCATCAAGTCAGCTGACTAGGGTGGTGGTATCGTCATTATAGATACTTGTAAATATGAAGCTGAAATTATGCTTCAATTGTCTGATACTAATGTTTATAGGAAATTTGTGGGTGATCCAAAATTTGATATTGGTAGAAAAATAAAGGTGGTATTAGATCAAGCAAAACAATCTACTATATAATTGTCTAAGGGTCACTTCCGTCTGTCCTTCTGTCTGTCACGGTTATTCATTCACTGATTGGTCTTGGCAGCTGCCTGTCATGGCTGCCGCGACCAATCAGCGACGGCCACAGTCCGGAAGAAAATGGCCGCTCCTTCCTCCCCGCAGTCAGTGCCCGGCATCCGCATACTCCCCTCCGGTCAGCGCTCACACAGGGTTAATGGCAGCGTTGCCCGCGGTGTAACGCACTCGGTTACCGCCGCTATTAACCCTGTGTGACCAACTTTTTACTATTCATGCTGCTTATGCAGCATGAATAATATCTAATGTCAAAAATAATAATAAAAAAATAGTTACATACTATCCCTACGGGGGCCCCCCCGGTTCAGGAACCGGCCTTTCTCGCTCCACGCGACACCCCGGTGATCGCTGCATGCATTGCGGTCTCGCGAGATGCTATGTCGCTGGGCAATATACTATGTGGCTGGGCAATATACTACGTGGCTGGGCAATATACTACGTCGCTATGCAATATACTACGTGGGCTGGGCAATATACTACGTGGCTGGGCAATATACTACATCACTGGGCAATATACTACATCACTGGGCAATATACTATGTCGCTATGCAATATACTACGTCGCTATGCAATATACTATGTGGGCTGGGCAATATACTACGTGGGCTGGGCAATATACTACGTGGGCTGGGCAATATACTACGTGGGCTGGGCAATATACTACGTGGGCTGGGCAATATACTACGTGGCTGGGCAATATACTACGTGGGCTGGGCAATATACTACGTGGGCTGGGCAATATACTACGTGGGCTGGGCAATATACTACGTGGGCTGGGCAATATACTACGTGGGCTGGGCAATATACTACGTGGGCTGGGCTATATACTACGTGGCTGGGCAATATACTACGTGGCTGGGCAATATACTACGTGGCTGGGCAATATACTACGTGGGCTGAGCAATATACTACGTGGGCTGAGCAATATACTACGTGGGCTGGGCAATATACTACGTGGGCTGGGCAATATACTACGTGGCTGTGCAATATACTACGTGGCTGGGCAATATACTACGTGGGCTGGGCTATATACTACGTGGCTGGGCAATATACTACGTGGCTGGGCAATATACTACGTGGCTGGGCAATATACTACGTGGCTGGGCAATACTACGTGGGCTGAGCAATATACTACGTGGGCTGGGCAATATACTACGTGGGCTGGGCAATATACTACGTGGGCTGGGCAATATATTACGTGGCTGGGCTATATACTACGTGGCTGGGCAATATACTACGTGGGCTGGGCAATATACTACGTGGCTGGGCAATATACTACGTGGCTGGGCAATATACTACGTGGCTGGGCTATATACTACGTGGCTGGGCAATATACTACGTGGGCTGGGCAATATACTACGTGGCTGGGCAATATACTACGTCGCTGGGCAATATAATACGTGGCTGGGCAATATACTTTGTCGCTGGGCAATATACTACGTGACTGGGCTATATACTACGTGGTTGGGCAATATACTACATCACTGGGCAATATACTACGTGGGCTGGGCAATATACTACGTGGCTGGGCAATATACAATGTGGCTGGGCAATATACTACGTCGCTGTGCAATATACTACATGGCTGGGCAATATACTTTGTCGCTGGGCAATATACTACGTGACTGGGCTATATACTACGTGGTTGGGCAATATACTACGTGGTTGGGCAATATACTACGTGGCTGAGCAATATACTACGTCGCTGTGCAATATACTACGTGGCTGGGCAATATACTACATCACTGGGCAATATACTACGTGGCTGGGCAATATACTACATCACTGGGCAATATACTACGTCGCTGTGCAATATACTACGTGGGCTGAGCAATATACTACGTGGGCTGAGCAATATACTACGTCGCTGGGCAATATACTACGTCGCTGGGCAATATACTACGTGGCTGGGCAATATACTACGTCGCTATGCAATATACTATGTGGGCTGGGCAATATACTACGTGTGCTGGGCAATATACTACGTGGCTGGGCAATATACTACGTCGCTATGCAATATACTATGGGCTGGGCAATATACTACGTGGGCTCGGGAATATACTACGTGACTGGGCTATATACTACGTGGTTGGGCAATATACTACGTGATTGGGCAATATACTACGTGGCTGAGCAATATACTACGTGGCTGGGCAATATACTACGTCGCTGTGCAATATACTACGTGGCTGGGCAATATACTACATCACTGGGCAATATACTACGTGGCTGGGCAATATACTACATCACTGGGCAATATACTACGTGGCTGGGCAATATACTACATCACTGGGCAATATACTACGTGGCTGGGCAATATACTACGTGGCTGGGCAATATACTACGTGGCTGGGCAATATACTACGTCGCTGGGCAATATACTACGTCGCTGGGCAATATACTATGTCGCTATGCAATATACTACGTGGCTGGGCAATATACTACGTCGCTATGCAATATACTATGGGCTGGGCAATATACTACGTGGGCTGGGCAATATACTACGTGGGCTCGGGAATATACTACGTGGCTGGGCAATATACTACGTGGCTGGGCAATATACTACGTGGCTGGGCAATATACTACGTGGCTGAGCAATATACTACGTGGGCTGGGCAATATACTACGTGGGCTGGGCAATATACTACGTGGCTGGGCAATATACTACGTGGCTGGGCAATATACTACGTGGCTGGGCAATATACAATGTGGCTGGGCAATATACTACGTCACTGTGCAATATACTACGTCGCTGTGCAATATACTACATGGCTGGGCAATATATTACGTGACTGGGCAATATACTTTGTCGCTGGGCAATATACTACGTGACTGGGCTATATACTACGTGATTGGGCAATATACTACGTGGCTGAGCAATATACTACGTGGCTGGGCAATATACTACGTGGCTGAGCAATATACTACGTGGGCTGGGCAATATACTACGTGGCTGGGCTATATACTACGTGGCTGGGCAATATACAATGTGGCTGGGCAATATACTACGTCGCTGTGCAATATACGTCGTCGCTGTGCAATATACATGGCTGGGCAATATACTACGTGGGCTGGGCAATATACTACGTGGGCTGGGCAATATACTACGTGGGCTGGGCAATATACTACATCACTGGGCAATATACTACGTGGCTGGGCAATATACTACATCACTGGGCAATATACTACGTGGCTGGGCAATATACTACGTGGCTGGGCAATATACTACGTGGCTGGGCAATATACTACGTGGCTGGGCAATATACTACGTGGCTGGGCAATATACTACGTGGCTGGGCAATGTACTACGTGGCTGGGCAATGTACTATGTCGCTATGCAATATACTACGTGGCTGGGCAATATACTACGTGGCTGGGCAATATACTACGTGGCTGGGCAATATACTATGTGGCTGGGCAATGTACTATGTCGCTATGCAATATACTATGTCGCTATGCAATATACTACGTGGCTGGGCAATATACTACGTGGCTGGGCAATATACTACGTGGCTGGGCAATATACTACGTGGCTGGGCAATATACTATGTGGCTATGCAATATACTACGTGGCTGGGCAATATACTACGTGGCTGGGCAATATACTACGTGGCTGGGCAATATACTACGTGGGCTGGGCAATATACTACGTGGGCTGGGCAATATACTACGTGGGCTGGGCAATATACTACATCACTGGGCAATATACTACGTGGCTGGGCAATATACTACATCACTGGGCAATATACTACGTGGCTGGGCAATATACTACGTGGCTGGGCAATATACTACGTGGCTGGGCAATATACTACGTGGGCTGGGCAATATACTACGTGGCTGGGCAATATACTACGTGGCTGGGCAATGTACTATGTCGCTATGCAATATACTATGTCGCTATGCAATATACTACGTGGCTGGGCAATATACTACGTGGCTGGGCAATATACTACGTGGCTGGGCAATATACTACGTGGCTGGGCAATATACTACGTGGCTGGGCAATGTACTATGTCGCTATGCAATATACTATGTCGCTATGCAATATACTACGTGGCTGGGCAATATACTACGTGGCTGGGCAATATACTACGTCGCTGGGCAATATACTACGTGGCTGGGCAATATATTACGTGACTGGGCAATATACTACGTCGCTATGCAATATACTACGTGGCTGGGCAATATACTACGTGGCTGGGCAATATACTACGTGGCTGTGCAATATACTATGTGGCTGGGCAATATATTACGTGACTGGGCAATATACTTTGTCGCTGGGCAATATACTACGTTGCTGGGCAATATACTACGTGGCTGGGCAATATACTACGTGGCTGGGCAATGTACTATGTCGCTATGCAATAGTATATTGCATAGCGACATAGTATATTGCATAGCGACATAGTATATGTCGCTATGCAATATACTACGTGGCTGGGCAATATACTACGTGGCTGGGCAATATACTACGAGGCTGAGCAATATACTATGTCGCTGGGCAATATACTACGTGGCTGGGCAATATACTACGTCGCTGGGCAATATATTACGTGACTGGGCAATATACTACGTCGCTATGCAATATACTACGTGGCTGGGCAATATACTACGTGGCTGGGCAATATACTACGTGGCTGGGCAATATACTACGTGGCTGGGCAATATACTACGTGGCTGGGCAATATACTACGTGGTTGGGCAATATACTACGTGGCTGGGCAATATACTACGTGGTTGAGCAATATACTATGTGGTTGAGCAATATACTATGTGGCTGGGCAATATACTACATCACTGGGCAATATACTACGTGGCTGGGCAATATACTACATCGCTGGGCAATATACTACGTGGCTGGGCAATATACTACGTGGCTGGGCAATGTACTATGTCGCTATGCAATATACTATGTCGCTATGCAATATACTACGTGGCTGGGCAATATACTACGTGGCTGGGCAATATACTACGTCGCTGGGCAATATACTACGTGGCTGGGCAATATATTACGTGACTGGGCAATATACTACGTCGCTATGCAATATACTACGTGGCTGGGCAATATACTACGTGGCTGGGCAATATACTACGTGGCTGGGCAATATACTACGTGGCTGGGCAATATACTACGTGGCTGGGCAATATACTACGTGGCTGGGCAATATACTACATCACTGGGCAATATACTACGTGGCTGGGCAATATACTACATCGCTGGGCAATATACTACGTGGCTGGGCAATATACTACGTGGCTGGGCAATATACTATGTGGCTGGGCAATGTACTACATCGCTGGGCAATATACTACGTGGCTGGGCAATATACTACGTGGCTGGGCAATATACTAAGTGGGCTGAGCAATATACTACGTGGTTGGGCAATATACTACGTGGGCTGGGCAATATACTAAGTGGGCTGAGCAATATACTAAGTGGGCTGAGCAATATACTACGTGGGCTGGGCAATATACTACGTGGGCTGAGCAATATACTACGTGGGCTGGGCAATATACTACGTGGCTGGGCAATATACTACGTCGCTGTGCAATATACTATGTGGCTGGGCAATATATTACGTGACTGGGCAATATACTTTGTCGCTGGGCAATATACTACGTGGTTGGGCAATATACTACGTGGGCTGAGCAATATACTATGTGGGCTGGGCAATATACTACATGGCTGGGCAATATACTACGTGGCTGGGCAATATACTACGTGGTTGGGCAATATACTACGTGGCTGGGCAATATACTACGTGGTTGAGCAATATACTATGTGGCTGGGCAATATACTACATCACTGGGCAATATACTACGTGGCTGGGCAATATACTACATCGCTGGGCAATATACTACGTGGCTGGGCAATATACTATGTGGCTGGGCAATGTACTATGTCGCTATGCAATATACTATGTCGCTATGCAATATACTACGTGGCTGGGCAATATACTACGTGGCTGGGCAATATACTACGTGGCTGGGCAATATACTACGTCGCTGGGCAATATACTACGTGGCTGGGCAATATACTACGTCGCTGGGCAATATACTACGTGGCTGGGCAATATATTACGTGACTGGGCAATATACTACGTCGCTATGCAATATACTACGTGGCTGGGCAATATACTACGTGGCTGGGCAATATACTACGTGGCTGGGCAATATACTACGTGGCTGGGCAATATACTACGTGGCTGGGCAATATACTACGTGGCTGGGCAATATACTACGTGGCTGGGCAATATACTACATCACTGGGCAATATACTACGTGGCTGGGCAATATACTACATCGCTGGGCAATATACTACGTGGCTGGGCAATATACTACGTGGCTGGGCAATATACTATGTGGCTGGGCAATGTACTACATCGCTGGGCAATATACTACGTGGCTGGGCAATATACTACGTGGCTGGGCAATATACTAAGTGGGCTGAGCAATATACTACGTGGTTGGGCAATATACTACGTGGTTGGGCAATATACTACGTGGGCTGGGCAATATACTAAGTGGGCTGAGCAATATACTACGTGGGCTGGGCAATATACTACGTGGGCTGGGCAATATACTACGTGGCTGGGCAATATACTACGTCGCTGTGCAATATACTATGTGGCTGGGCAATATATTACGTGACTGGGCAATATACTTTGTCGCTGGGCAATATACTACGTGGTTGGGCAATATACTACGTGGGCTGAGCAATATACTATGTGGGCTGGGCAATATACTACATGGCTGGGCAATATATTATGTGACTGGGCAATATACTTTGTCGCTGGGCAATATACTACGTGACTGGGCAATATACTACGTGGACATGCATATTCTAGAATACCCGATGCGTTAGAATCGGGCCACCATCTAGTCAAACATAATTGATGAAAAACTATATAAATATTTAATTGTAGATAAACCAATTACACCTGTAATATATGTACTACCAAAAATACATAAATCCTTGGATAATTCCCCCGGTAGACCGATTGTGTCGGACTGCGACTCAATATTTTATCAAGAAAAATGCCAATATGATAAAAAATTGAGTCCACTTTGCAGACAAACTTCCTCTTTTATAGAGGATACAACATATTTTTTGTGTAAGTTAAACGACGTCATAGTCGATGGTGACATCATATTGACATCTTTTGATGTCATTATCTTATACACTTCAATCAGTCATGATCTGGGATTGGCGGCTGTACGAAGGAAACTTTTGAGTACTGACTACACCCCTGAAACCATAGATTTTTTTCTTAATCTTTTGGAAATTGTACTAAGGAATAATTACTTTCTATTTCGGGATGGATTCTATAATCAAGAGGGGGTAGAGCAATGGGTGCTCATATGGCATCTGCATATGCAAATTTAGTAATGATGGCCATGGAGTAGGACCTAGTCTATGTATCTCCACCACTTGACAACATGCCTAAAGTGGCGGGACACATAGACGATGTCTTCTCCTATGAAAGGATACCCTCGATGAACTTGAGAACTTTAAATTTTTCATAAATAATCTAAACCAGGAGATTTAGTTCACTTTACTCCATTCAAGGAAAGAAATCCAATTTTTGGATGTTCTTGTAAAATTTGATAAAATCTTTACAACTTGATTTGCCAGTCCCAAAACATTTTATTGAGAAGGGCCATGTGGAAAGGGACTTAACATTTCAAATTATTGACCATATTCCCCCCCCCCCTCAGAAGAGGGAATGACCGTATTAAAATGTTGAAAACAAGGGAATTATTCTGGATACGAAAATTAAATACGCTGAAACCATATGGATTAAATGTGGACTTTAAAATACAGGTAGTCCTTTGAGGATATGTGCTGGATTTTTGGCACTCTCCCTCCCTCACAAGACATTTCCGATATGTTTTAAACATTTTTTTTTTTTTTTTTAAATGTTCATTCTTTTTTGCAGATCATTTAATCAAGATCCATGGCTTGCCCCATCAGCAAAAGAAATCGCAAGACTATTGTTCATTAATTCTCTGTAAATATTTCATTTTTTGGCATAGTTGCTTCTGGAGAAATGTATCAATTTAAAATGAGGTTATCCCCTATATATTGTCCCCTACATATGGCTCTGAGACACTAGATGGCGATAGGGAGCATTGTACCCAATAGAGATTTTGGGTCGAGATACGGGTCTCTAACGGGGCTCTGTGTCTCCCCCATTCTCATGTTGCCAATCAGCAACCCCAGCTAATGGGGGTGTTCTTGCCCTTTTGGGACATACCTGTAGCCTTTATCTCATCCATTACAACGGGGAATCCTCTACCATTGTTCCCATTGATGAAGTGGGACAACGAAAGTGGATAACACATTGTGGACATTGTTTATCCCATATCTCCAGTTATATGTCTCATAAAAAATGCGCTATTGTAAATTTTTATGATTTATTCAGCGCTATTTTTTACAATAGTCAGTAAGTATGCGCAAATAAATATTATGCGGACATGCGCATTTCCTTTATCTTTGTTTGCCTTTAACTAATATGGCATCGGAACTTGCTTAGTTCCTACTTCGCACGCGCTAGTAAGCGATCTCAATATCATTCTTGAATTGCTTTCCCTGATATGCGCATTTAGCACTATAGGACGCCACTATGTGCTTGGGGTATGCTATGGGGGTAGGTCATGGACCTGATTCACTATAATGTCGCACATCTGTGCTCTCGTTGTCAATTAGTGCTTTGATACGCACTGTATATGCCTCTGTATGTTTGCACATTTGCACTGCACTTTGCGATTTATGCTGACCTGTATAATGCTCTGCACTTTTTGTATTTCACATATTGAAGGGCAATGTACCATTTTTTACTAATGTTTTTAAATATTTCTAATTATGCACATGCTTTAAATATTCAATCCTGTGCACTTTCTTCACTGCTTGAAAAAGGTTCGCTACACTGAACCGAAACATCGCCATCATGGGCGAAATAAAATAGCTCCTTATTCACAGACAGTGGTGTGCTGCTTCCGTTTTTGGATTACTACATGCAAGGTTTGGTATATGTCTGTGGAAGCTCTTTTGCACCCAGATTCTTTCCATGCTGAATGTACTGCTCTATTTTTCTATTTCTTGTATAGTCAGAAAACTAGATTAAGTTACACAGCATATATCAACAACCCTTCAGTTTCCAATAGAGAAAGATGGTTACAATCCAAATTAGGCTTTGACTTATGGTTGGAGAGGTTGGAAAAATTAAGAGGGCAAAAACAAAACAAACAACAACAAAAAAACGGCAGAGTTCTTTAAATTTGGGAATAAAGCTGGAGCTCTCTTGGCAAAAATATCTAAGGGTAAAAGACGTGCTTCTTATATAAATAATTTGTGAGATTCAGATGGAAATCTACAGAATGATCCAAAAAAGATAAATCAAATTCTTAGTAAATTTTATTCAGCCTTGTATAAAAAAGGAGACCCAAACAGTATGGAGGGGATCCGCTTCCTTGATTCTTTATAATAGCCAAAGCTAAATGAAGCAGATAGAGATATACTGAATGGATCAATAAAGAAATAATAGATTGTTAAAACAATAACAATTTTAAAAAAATAACAAAGCTCCTGGCCCTGATGGACTTCCGAGGGAATTTCATAAATTGTTGAAGGAAGAAATAACTACAATCCTGGTTGAAGTCTTTAATTTCACATTACAAAGCAAAGTCCTTCCCGATTCGGAAACATGGCTTATATTAAAGTTCTCCATAAACAAGGGAAGGATAAGAAAGAGCCAGGGTCGTATAGGCCCATCTCATTAATAAATCAGGTTTCACATGGTCCGGGCTGATAGAGACAAAGCTAAGTGTGGTAAGAAGAAGGGTGGTGGGGTGAGATCATACGTTCATAATAGATGGTGTAATCAGCGGCATATTACTGTTAAGGAAAGTTACTGCAGTCAAAACATTGAACTCTTAGCTGTTGGCCTTAGGTCTTACTATCTACCTAGAGAATTCTCCATTTGAATTGCAGTAGTCACGTACAGTACAGAGCAAAAGTTTGGACACACCTCATTTAAAGATTTTTCTGTATTTTCATGACTTTGAACATTGTAAATTCACACTGAGGGCATCAAAACTATGAATTAACACATGTGGAATTATATACTTAAAAAAGTGTGAAACAACTGAAAAAAATGTCTTATATTGTAGGTTTTTCAAAGTAGCCACCTTTTGCTTTGATGACTGCTTTGCACACTCTTGGCATTCTCTTGATGAGCTTCAAGAGGTAGTCACCAGGAATGGTTTTCACTTCACAGGTGTGCCCTGTCAGGTTTAAGAAGTGGGATTTCTTGCCTTATAAATGGGGTTGGGACCATCAGTTGTGTTGTGCAGAAGTCTGGTGGATACACAGCTGATAGTCCTACTGAATAGACTGTTAGAATTTGTATTATGGCAAGAAAAAAAAGCACCTAAGTAAAGAAAAACGAGTGGCCATCATTACTTTAAGAAATGAAGGCAAGTCAGTCCGAAAAATTGGGAAAACTTTGGAAGTGTCCCCAAGCGCAGTTGCAAAAACCATCAAGCGCTATAAAGAAACTGGCTCACATGAGGAACGCCCCAGGAAAGGAAGACCAAGAGTCACCTCTGCTTCTGAGGATAAGTTTATCCGAGTCACCGGCCTCAGAAATCGCAGGTTAACAGCAGCTCAGATTAGAGACCTGGTCAATGCCACACAGAGTTATAGCAGCAGACACATTTCTACAACAACTGTTAAGAGGAGACTTTGTGCAGCAGGCCTTCATGGTAAAATAGCTGCTAGGCAACCACTGCTAAGGACAGGCAACAAGCAGAAGAGACTTGTTTGGGCTAAAGAACACAAGGAATGGACATTAGACCAGTGGAAATCTGTGCTTTGGTCTGATGAGTCCAAATTTGAGATCTTTGGTTCCAACCACCATGTATTTGTGCGACGCAGAAAAGGTGAACCGATAGACTCTACATGCCTGGTTCCCACCGTGAAGCATGGAGGAGGTGGTGTCATGATGTGGGGGTGCTTTGCGGATGACCCTGTTGGGGAGTTATTCACAATTGAAGGCATACTGAACCAGCACAGCATCTTGCAGCGGCATGCTATTCCATCCGGTTTGCGTTTAGTTGGACCATCATTTATTTTTCAACAGGACAATGACCCCAAACACACCTCCAGGCCATGTAAGGGCTATTTAACCAAGGAGGAGAGTGGTGGGATGCTACGCCAGATGACCTGGCCTCCACAGTGACCAAACCTGAACCCAATCGAGATGGTTTGGGGTGAGATGGACCGCAGAGTGAAGGCAAAAAGGGCCAACAAGTGCTAAGCATCTCTGGGAACTCCTTCAAGAGGGAATAAGGGAGGGTGATCTCCACCCCCAGACTCCACTCACTTGACCAAGAGAAATCTCTGTAGGAACCTCAGGATGGCCAGGATTCTGCCCTTCCATGCTACACTGGTAAAGGAGATCCCCCATGAAGTGAAATAAATAGATACTTCTCACCTGGCTTTCAATCTGATTAGTAAGGAGAAGGATCTTTACTCACCTGCCGCTTGTTATACATAATTTCAGCCACTAGTCCACGGGGAATAGCTGTAACACAAGTCAGTGGAGCTTTCTCTGTGCTCACTCCCGTAACCCATAAATGCGGTCCATGCTGGAACGCATGCCATGCAATAGAGGTATCATCTGCCTCTCCACCGAAACTGGAAATCTGCTCCACGCTGGAACACATGTTGGGGGCGCAACAGACCTGAATCTCCTGTTCCCACGTGTGCTGCAGGAAATAGTTGTGAGGAAGAGGAGAGCCCTTCTGAGGGGGAAACTGCTGTCCAGGAGCTCCTGCTCAACATGGAAGACTGAAGGACCTCTTCCTCGAGAGGTTTTGGCCCCAGGACCATACCACAGGAGGAAGGAAAGGTCCTGGGTTCACATCCCACCAACAACATCTACAAGGCATTTGTATGTTCTCTCTGTGTTAGCATGGTTTTCCTCCCACACTCCAAAGACCTACTTATAGGTAATTTAGGTTGTGAGCCCCAATAGGGGCAGTCAGTATGATGTTTGTTATATGTAGCTGCTATATCAGCAAGCCAAATAAGTTTACTGAATTATCCATTTTTACAACCCTTTTGAGATTGGCGTGATCAGGAAATATAGCTTTGTGTAAGGTTTTAGTTTTGTAGCAAAAGCACAAATTAAATGGAAGAGGGTGGATAAGAGGAATGCAAAATACTTTATTAAATGGCAGAAATTAATACAATGAAATTGGGGTTTGAAATGTAACAATTTTCAACGCTTGTGTTATATGTTGAAACTAAAAGACAAAGCAAGTCAAAAAGGCGGCTAAATTTTTGACAACTGACATAGAAAACTAAACATGACTTCAATAAACTAATTACAATATACTTACATTCATGTAAGTGTTTTGTGCGTATTTCCATCTAAGGACGCAGACAGACGGCAGTAATTCTTGTGCGAGGATTGCATTACAATCCTAGGGCTGACAGTCGGCTCTCCTGACCCGAGTGTGATAGCTGCATAGCAATACATCACGCTGTCACGCTCAGGTCGGGAGAGGGGGTGGGGTGGGTCGGCCAGTCTGTGCACTGCGATACGATCCTTGCACGAGAAATATGGCCGTCTATCTGCCCCCCAATGCAATCTATAGATTACATTTTTAAATTGTAGTGCAAGCGAGATAAAAGCGGCATTAAACATGTCCCGCTTTACTATAATAAAGACCATTCTGCGTTCTAACCATGGGGCAGATCAAATAGTAAATTATTAATCGGATATAAAACAAAAAAAAATTAAAGGGAAATGAGCAGAGGAAAAAAGTAATTGATTTTGGAGGAATGTAGTTGTTCTCAAGGCACTTGTATGTTCCATAGGAACAAGTGCCTTCTGAAGGGTTCAGATTTGAAGGCTTAGCTTGTTCTTTCAACACACATGGCAATGCCCATGCCACCACCAATACACAGAGCAGCAACGCCTTTCTTCCCACCAGTTCTCTCTAATGCATAAAGAAGAGTGACCAAAATACGACAGCCAGACATCCCAAGAGGGTGACCAAGCGCTATAGCTCCTCCTTGTATGTTAACCTGCAGAACAATCAAAAAAATATAAATGTATAGGGTTAGCAGTAAATGCTATAGTGCCACATATATTAAAATAGTAATTATCCTAAAATTGCACCTAAATGGTAAATGTTGATCTAAATTGCCCCACAAGAAAAAAAAATATTTATACAGATTCACATAGGTGAAAGGTGTTTGCCAAAAGCTTATGTTTTTCAAAGGGTTCCTACTAGTTAAATACCGCTAAGGCTACGTTCAGACTAGCGTTGCGCGCCGCTGCGTCGGCGACGCAACGCACGACGCACACAAAAACGCGGCAAAACGCACGCAAAAACGCTGCGTTTTGCGACGCGTGCATCGTTTTTTTGCCGACAATCGGACGCAAGAAAAATGCAACTTGCTGCGTTTTCTTGGTCCGACGCTAGCGGCAAAAAAGACGCAAGTGTTGCAAAACGCAACACACAAAAACGCATGCGTCCCCCATGTTAAACATAGGGGCGCATGACGCGTGCGTCGCCGCTGCGTCGCCCGACGCTAAGGCGACGCACACTAGCAGAACGCTAGTGTGAACGTAGCCTAAGTGTCAGATTTCCATGTAATGGAATTCTTTGCGGTATCATGGGGGTCTGGGTGCTGTATATAAGATTGTGGAAACCAGCACTGATCAGAGTTCACCATGTTACTTATATATTCTGGAAAATGACCAACCTTATCGGGGTTCAGTCCTAGTTCTTTAACAATTGCTATTGCTTGTGCTGCAAAAGCTTCATTAATTTCAAATACATCCACATCATCCAGGCTCCATCCTGCTTTTTCAACCTGTAAGATACAGCAAGCACAGGTCTATGTGACGCATTGTTATTGAAAAAAATGATTGATATTTTCATGACCTTATACACAACCTCTCGCATCTACAGCCAATTGTCATGTTCACATTTACATTTTTCCCCCCTCTCTTTCAAGAACTTTATTTTTCCATCTACATAGCCTTATTATGGCTTATTTTTTGCAGGACGAGTTGTAGTTTTGATTAACACCATACATTTTATGATATAAGATGGGAAACAAATTTCAAGTGGGATAAAAGGGTAAAAAAAAAATGCAAATCCACCAGTGTCTTTTGTTTTTGCAGTAATTATTGTATGGTAAAAGTTACCTGGCAGCACAATTCTCCAATAATTCTCCAGGACAGTAGGATTACAGCAAATACCAAATTAGCATAAAAGTTTAGAATTCCCCCCCCCCCCCCCATCACAAAAACATTCTAAACAATCTTAACCAACCAATTTCCATGTAACATTTTTATCTTCCTATCGATTGAGCTGTGCAAGGGCTTTTATTGCCGCTAGTTTGGGGTAAATATGTAGCTTTGGTCGCTTTTTATTGTATTTTTTATTTTTTTTTAGGAATAATTAATAAAAAATGCAATTCTGGCATTTTGATTTTTTCTCTTTATGGCATCTATTGTATGGTTTAATTTTATAATTTTGACAAACCGTAATTTTATGGTCATGGGAATTTCAAATATTTTATTAGAGATAATAAAATGGCGTTTCAAGTTTTTATTAATATTTTCAAAAGCTTTCTTCAGTCCATTTAGGGAACTTGAATATAGTAAAAATGTAGCTCTCCTATGAAGTTCAGCCTAGGACTGAGCTTCACAAGAGTACAAAGATGGCAGCAAAGGTGCTCCCAGCTGCCATTGTAGATAGTCATGAGCAGCAGCAAACCATCCATTTAAAATGCTGCCATCGGAGACTGGCAGTAACATTTAAGTGGTTAACAGCAATTGGAGCTCAGCTCTCAGACAGAGGTCGGCTATGTAATAACTGGCATCAGACACAGTTTCGATGATCTGCTTTTAGTCATATATATTCATTTCTGTGGACCAGATAAACATCCTTTTTAATGGCAATAAATTACATAATTTCACATAAACCATTATTTTTAAACACTTCAAAACATATCACTCAAGAAGCTACGATGAATTGGGCATCGGTGGGTCCTCAAGACTTCTAGATTACTGTTATTTATTTGATTTAAAAAAAAAAAAAAAACCACACAAACTTACAGCTTTTTTAATAGCAGGAATTGGACCAACTCCCATTATGGATGGATCCAAACCAGCTTGGGCGGTGCAGACTATTTGTGCCATGGGTAGAAGATGTCTGCGCTGTGCTTCAGATTTCTTCATAAGTATAACTGCTGCAGCTCCATCATTTATACCTGAGAAGAAGGCGGGCTTTATTATTATTAATGTTACAGAAATTATAAGATTATAGGATGGACTAGAAATATTACATTATATATCTCTGATCCTACAGCAATAAGTGACATTTTTTAGATGTTTTAACAATTTTTTTTTTTAATTAAAATATTTAGGTCCGAATGCACGGTTGCTGATGTATATAATGGTTAAATGGTTTCCCATTGTAGGGACCCTCAAACAAAATATTTTGAGACCAGAGGCATTACTAACTATTCTGTTGGCAGCTTCCACAGGTAATCCCAGCATGTGTTGAGGCTAGTGATGGGCAAACATGATCGGATAATGTCTTATCTGAGAATCTTGGGCGTGCCCGTATATTAATGTTTGAGTCTCTGCGGCTGCATGATTTGCGGCTGTTAGACAGCCTCCACACGAGGGAAATACGTAACAAGATGGCAATCCCCACATGTTGAGGCTGTCTAACAGCTGCAGAGACTCAAACATAACATACGAGCACGCTCAAGATGCTTGTACAACACCCGAGTGTGCTCAGATAAGGAGTTATCCGAGGCCGTTCGCCCACCACTAGTTGCGGCTCTTTAAACAGTCGTGAATCATGCAGCTGCGAGGACTCCAGTGTTATCCGAGTATCTTGGGCGTACTCAAATATATTGGAGTATGCGCGAATAACACGATAACCGAGCAGGCTGGCTCATCACTTGTCACTTGCTCTGGGCAGCCATTTTATAGCCCAAGTTGCTGTGAGACCACTTGTGCTGGGCTTGTGAAGTTATCAATTCCTGACCAGCAACAACAGACGTCACCAACTTCAGAGAAAGTTACGGTATCGTACCGACAAGTATTACTTCTGTATCAAGGATTAAATAAACAATGGTGTGTGTGTGTGTGTCTCCTTCAGACCCTGGGAACCATAGACGATACCTTCCGATATTTGTGTCCCATTGACTTGTATTGGTATCGGGTATCGGCGATATCCGATATTTTTCGGATATCGGCCGATACCATCCGATACCGATACTTTCAAATATCGGACGGTATCGCTCAACACTACTTACAGTAGAATAAATGTATACACATATATATAATCTATATCTATTATAAGACATATGTATATATGAGACATATGTATATATATATTATTACTTCATACAGAGCTAGATAGCTTTAAAGCCGGTAATTCAATTACCGGCTTTTGCTATCTCCTTCCTAAACCCGACATGATATGAGACATGGTTTACATACAGTAAACCATCTCATATCCCCATTTTTTTGCATATTCCACACTACTGATGTTAGTAGTGTGTATATGCAAAATTTGGCCATTCTAGCTATTAAAATAAAGGGTTAAATGGCGGAAAAAATTGCCGTGGGCTCCCGCGCAATTTTCTCCGCCAGAGTAGTAAAGCCAGAGACTGAGGGCAGATATTAATAGCCTGGAGAGGGTCCATGGTTATTGCCCGCCCCCCCCCCCCCCCCCACCTATCCATTATTAATCCAATACTAGTAAAGGGTTAAAAAAAAAAAAACATTATTTAAAAGTATTTTAATGAAATAAAAACAAAGGTTGTTGTAATAATTTATTCTACGCTCAATCCTTCTGAAGACCCTCGCTCTGTAACAAAAAAAAAATAAAATAAACCAACAATATACATACCTTCCGAAGATCTGTAAGGTCCCACGATGTAAATCCATCTGAAGGGGTTAAAATATTTTGCAGCCAGGAGCTCTGTTAATGCAGCGGTGCTCCTGGGTGCAAAACCCCGGGGAATGAAGGTAAAGTAGGTCAATGACCTATATTTACCTTCATTTGCGGTGAGGCGCCCTCTGCTGGTTGTTCCTGGAGCGTGGGAACTTTCCTAGAAAGCTCCCAGGCGCGAGTTCATATGAGGACAACCAGCAGAGGGTGCCCTCATCTCGAGCCTGGGAGCTTTCTACTGACACTATATATATATGTTTTTTTTGTTTTGTTTTTTAAACACATGGATCCCTTGTATAGCCGTATGTCGGTTTTGCAAGCCTGCGAGAAAAACACGCAGTACGGATTACATACGGAGGATGCCATGCGCAAAAAACGCTGAAACACCCTGCCTACGGAGGAGCTACGGACCACTATTTTGGGGACTTTTCAGCGTATTACGGCCGTAATATACGGACCGTATTGTCTTACGCTGAGTGTGACGCCGGCCTAAGAGGTCAATGGTGTTTTCTTGGATCAGGTGATAAGATAAAATTTGTCTCCAAGAAACAAATATTACTATTGAACATTCACGATATCTGACTAAACCTTGGACCCAGTAGATCTGTTACTCATTTGCTTTCTTTTAGAGAGGCATCTTGCTCTTAATTCTTTTCGTTTAGATCGTTTACAAACTTGATGAGACACTGAGGGACACTTTATATTTGTCCATGAGTAAATTAATACAAGTCCTTCAGGATTTTATGTATATATAATCCTCCACATGTGGGAACCTGTGCGCTCCAAAGGAGCAATTCGTTTTGCTTAACACTACCACTCCTCATATGTTTTCTGCATGGGAGGTTTTAACCAGACTTTGCACCCAACGATACGGAAAAAATTGGAACAGCATCCAATACAAACTCACATGTTGTGCAAAGCTCTCCCAACAAGCAATCCAATGGTCTCCAAATATAAGGTAAAAAAGAGAAAGCAGCACAAGAAAATAGAAAAAAAGGTGGACTTTATTGCCTGAATGGAGTGGCGACATTTCGGATGTAGTATCCTCTCTCACTGCTTGAGAAAGGATACTACATCCGAAACGTCGCCACGCTGTTCAGGCAATAAAGTCCACCTCTTTTTTCTAATATATATATATATATTTTAGAAGAAGAGGTGGACTTTATTGCCTGAACAGCGTGGCGACGTTTCGGATGTATATATCCCCCCGATTTATGTCTCCTTTGTTTCACATGGTCCCCATAGGATTTCTGATCATAGCCCAGTCATCCTGCTACAATTTGGTTATCTGTCTATAAAGCCACACTGGACAGTTCACCCCTTTTGACTTCTGAATGGTAACGATAGAAGCTGAGCGGATATGGAATTCTACCTTAAAGTTAAAGGGACTCTGTCACCTCAAATTGGCGGGATATTTAAATGACTTTTTACCTGTCCGATGAGCGGCCTTTCATCTTCCTTTATCCACCCCGGCCATCCCTGTTGTCCGCAATATGTTAGTGAATTAGAGTACTTGTGCTCCATAGTTGGTGCGTGCACAATGCAATCTTCGGTCGCGCACGCGCAGTATGCTTTGCCCAACTGTGGGCAAAGCCAAAAAGCATTACTGCGCATGCGCCCGATGTCCTGGAAGTATTTCGCTGTGTTGAGGGACATAACTGCGCATGCACCCGCACACTTCTGCTTTTTGGCTTTGCCCGCAGTTGGGCAAAGCTTCCTGCGTGACCTAATATTGCATTGCGCATACGCCAACTATGGAGGACAAGTACTCTAATTCACTAACATATCGCAGACAACAGGGACGGATGGGGTGGAGAAATGAAGATGAAACACCGCCCATCGGACAGGTAAAAAGTCATTTAAATATCCCGCCAACTTGAGGAGACAGAGTCCCTTTAAGGATACTGATCTAAATCCTTCACTTTGCTGGGATACGATTAAAGCGTACATAACAGGATTCCTGAGATCCTGTATCGTTTATTAAGCAAGCAACAGTGCAAGAGGAGGCGTCATTAGAGTCTTGGGTCAAGGAGGCTGAGCAGCAATATACGGTATTCAGGACGCCTGTGACCCTAATAGGCTGAATGCTCAGGTTATATAGTCATGAACTGATTATTAGCTACAAAAAGTAAAACTTTTCTGTGCTAAAAACATTTTTAACAGGGTAAGCAGAATTGTCATCTCTTGACACAGAATAACTAACTAAGGCCGGTTTCACATTAGCATTCTGTGGAGCTGCAGAGGGCTGCGGACTTCATCTGAAGCCCCGCCCTCGGCTGCACCTCAGCCACTAGCCCTGCCTACTTCTGCATGCGGCATGCGTACTTATCTTTGACATTAGGTACGCAGGTCGTGCGGCTGTATGCGGATGCTTCCGCATGCGTCGTTTTGACGATGCGGCGACCAGCGTAGGAAGCAAATGGTAGCAATTTCTTTTTTTTCTCCGCATCGTCAAAACGACGCAAGCAGAAGCATCCGCATACAGCCGCACGACCTGCGTACCTAATGTCAAAGATAGGTTTGCAGGCCGCATGCAGAAGTAGGCGGAGCTAGCGGTGGAGGTGCGGCCGAGGGCGGGGCTTCACAGAGGAAGTCCACAGCCCTCCGCAGCTCCTCAAAACGCTAGTGTGAAACTAGCCTTAGTCCTTAAAATACAAGGCATAAAGAGTATGATAATTATGGAAGCGGTAGCAATCACTTCCAGGTTTTGAGAACATTATTTTACCCTGTAGAAATCTACTAATGACAATTTCATAGATAAGGTGCTGGAGTACTTGCTATTACATTCATTGCATTATCCGTGAACCATGAGTTCACGGCCCATTGACTCCTTTTATGATGCATCTAATATTGCGCTTTTGAAGCCAGATAAGAATTAGACTGCGCCTCATATAGACCAATCTGCCTGGTTAATGCAGACTACAAAATATGGACCAAAATCTTGGGCAACCCTCTACACCAGTGTTTTTCAACTAGTGTGCCGCGACACATGGTCGGGTGTGCCGCGGGGAACGGGAGTCAGCTGTTCTCTGTGCCGACTGTCAAGCTGACAGCCGGCACAGAGAAGCTGCAGCGCGCCGGCTCCCGGAGATCAATTGTACTCGCAGACATCTACCAGCTGCGAGTACAATTGAGGCTCTGACCGCTGGGTCAGAGCGACGCCAGCAGCGTGATCAAGTCATGTGATCACGCTGCTGACGTCACTATCCGGCACGCAGGAGACAGAAGACACTTGGTGGTAAGTGCTCCTGTGCTGTGGAGCTGAAGACACCGAAGATTCAGCGTGGGGTGGGTTTATGGGGAGTATGTGGGGGGGATTTATTAAGTGTGTGGGGGGGGATTTATTCAGTGTGGGGGGGGGAGGATTTATTCAGTGTGGGGGGGGGGGATTTATTCAGTGTGGGGGGGGATTTATTCAGTGTGTGGGGGGGATTTATTCAGTGTGTGGGGGGATTTATTCAGTGTGTGGGGGGGATTTATTCAGTGTGTGGGGGGGGATTTATTCAGTGTGTGGGGGGGGATTTATTCAGTGTGTGGGGGGGGATTTATTCAGTGTGTGTGGGGGGATTTATTCAGTGTGTGGGGGGGGTTTATTCAGTGTGTGGGGGGGATTTATTCAGTGTGGGGGGGATTTATTCAGTGTGGGGGGGGATTTATTCAGTGTGTGGGGGGGATTTATTCAGTGTGTGGGGGGGGGATTTATTCAGTGTGTGGGGGGATTTATTCAGTGTGTGGGGGGGATTTATTCAGTGTGTACGTGGGGGGGGGGGGAACTGGAATTTATTTAGCATGTGTGGGGCAGGGTGCATTTATTCTGTGTGGAAGGGGATGGATTTATTCTATCGGAAGGGGAGTGGATATATTCTGTGGGGGTGAGTGGGGAGATGGGGGTGGACACAGTAGCGAGTGCTGACAGTACTGGGAGCAACGGTGATGGGATGTGTGAGGACAGTATGGGGAGTCGGGGGAATGTGTGAGGGGGGGAATGTGTGAGGAGGAAATATGGAGAGAGCAAAGGGGTATGTTAGCAGAGGGGGGGGATGTACAGGAGGAGGCTATTAGAAATGTGTGCAGACAGTATGGGGGGATGAAAGTGTGAGTGGACACTTAATAGATACTGAGTAGTGCGAGGGTAACAGCCAGGAGGAGACAGTATGCCAAGTAGGAGGAGTGTAATGAAGGGGCACAGTAGAGAGACTGGGCTCTCTATGAGGGACACCGTATGAGAAGGCAGTGTGAAGTATAGAAAAGAGAGAGAGGGTAGTGTGGATGGCATGTACCATAAGAGGGACAGTGAGGGTCAAATTATGTGCTGGGAATAAAGTGAGGGGCAATTATTTACTCAGGGGCTCAGCCTAGGGCAGATATTGTTATTCCGGAGCATTATAATAACACTGCTATCTTTAAGGGTGTTGTGTCGGGATGTGCTGCAGAAGACAGGAGAAGATGGAAGTCTGCAGAAACGAGCTCTGCCGGTGGATGAGAAGAGTCATCATGGCATCTGGACAAGGTGAAGATGAAAAGAAAGAGGCGACTCCACAAACAACGTCATCTATCAGGTACCTGGATGTAAATGTGTTTTTTTTGTGATACTAATTCTCATTTTTATTTGTTAGGAACATTAAAGGGGGTGCTGATGACTTCGCCTCTTTCTTTAAACAGAAGATCGATACGATCAGAGAAAGCTTTGGCCCACAGCGCCCACTGCCCCTCTTAGCTGCTCAACCCTGCTCCTCCAAAACCAGCTTCTCCACCATGACAGAAGATCAGCAAGATCAGCTCTCCACCCTCCTGTCAAGATCACACCTCACCACCTGCACGCTTGACCCGCTCCCATCCCACCTCATCCCTAACCTTTCCACGGTCTTCATCCCAACCCTAACGCACCTCTTCAACCTCTCACTCACAACAGGTGTCTTTCCCTCATCCTTCAAGCATGCCAAGATCACACCCATCCTCAAAAAGCCCTCCCTCGACCCATCCTCTGTGTCTAGCTATCGCCCGATATCTCTTCTCCCTTATGCCTCCAAATTGCTGGAGCAACACGTCCATCTTGAACTGTCCTCCCACTTCTCCTCCTGCTCCCTCTTTGATCGGTTACAATCAGGCTTCCGTTCCCATCACTCAACTGAAACTGCCCTAACTAAAGTCACCAATGACCTACTAACTGCCAGGAGCAAGCGACACTACTCTGTCCTCCTTCTCCTGGACTTGTCTTCTGCCTTTGACACTGTAGATCACTCCCTTTTGCTACAAATCCTCTCATCCCTTGGCATCACAGACTTGGCCCTTTCCTGGATCTCGTCATATCTGACAGACCGAACATTCAGTGTCTCCCTCCCCCACACCACCTCCTCACTTCGCCCCTTGTCAGTCGGTGTTCCTCAAGGCTCTGTTCTAGGACCCCTACTCTTCTCCATCTACACTTTCGGCCTGGGACAGCTCATAGAATCCCACGGTATGCAGTACCATCTCTACGCTGACGACACGCAGATCTACCTCTCCGGACCTGACCTCTCCTCCTTGCTTACCAAAATCCCGCACTGTCTGTCTGCCATTTCAGCCTTCTTTTCTGCTCGCTTTCTACAACTGAACATGGACAAAACAGAATTCATCATCTTTCCCCCATCTCACTCTACCCCTCCACCAGACCTATCCATCAATGTCAATGGCTGCTCACTATCCCCAGTCCCACACGCCCGGTGCCTCGGGGTGATCCTCGACTCTGCCCTCTCTTTCAAGCCACATATCCAAGCCCTTGCCTCCTCCTGTCGTCTCAAACTCAAAAATATTTCCCGGATCCGTGCTTTCCTTGACCGCAACACTGCAAAAACGCTAGTGCATGCCCTTATCATCTCCCGCCTCGACTACTGCAACCTCCTACTCTCTGGACTCCCCTCTAGCACTCTGGCACCACTCCAATCCATCCTACACTCTGCTGCCCGACTAATCCACCTGTCCCCCCGCTATTCCCCAGCCTCTCCCCTGTGTCAAGCCCTTCACTGGCTTCCTATCGCCCAGAGACTCCAGTTCAAAACCCTCACACTGACATACAAAGCCATCCACAACCTGTCTCCTCCATACATCTGTGACATGGTCTCCCGGTACCTACCTACACGCGACCTCCGGTCCTCCCAAGACCTCCTTCTCTACTCCCCTCTCATCTCTTCTTCCCATAACCGCATCCAAGACTTCTCCCGTGCTTCCCCCATACTCTGGAACTCTCTACCCCAACACATCAGACTTGCGCCTACCATAGAAACCTTCAAAAAGAACCTGAAGACTCATCTCTTCCGACAAGCCTACAGCCTGCAGTGATCCTCAACCTACTGAACAGCCGCACAGCCAGCTCTTCCCTCTCCTAGTGTATCCTCACCCACCCCCTGCAGACTGTGAGCCCTCGCGGGCAGGGTCCTCCCTCCTTATGTACTCGTGTGCCTTGTTATCTGCTCATGTTTAATGTATTTGTCTATATTTGCCCCGTATTCACATGTAAAGCGCCATGGAATAAATGGCGCTATAAAAATGTATAATAATAAAATAATAATAATAAT
Organism: Ranitomeya imitator; assembly: GCF_032444005.1. Classification (NCBI taxonomy): domain Eukaryota; kingdom Metazoa; phylum Chordata; class Amphibia; order Anura; family Dendrobatidae; genus Ranitomeya; species Ranitomeya imitator. Next base: position 145,737,135 of record NC_091286.1, on the reverse strand, counting down.
GTCCAAGGTTGTGATGAGTCTGCAGTCATACTATGTGACTGCAGACTTCTGAATTCTCACAGTGCACACTGCTATCATAATTCTCTGATGTTGGTGATTTACATACATGCGGTCACGTGCTGACTAGACATGTGTGGCCTCATTCAATGAAAATGAATTGACTGAGGCCGGACACGTCTAGTTAGAATGTGGCCAGAAGTATCCAAATCACATACTTGTGCTGTCATGACCGTCCACTCTGGCCACCGGCAAGGGAGAATCCTAAAAGTGTGCAGTGCTTACGCTGTGAGAATTCAGAAGCCTGCAGTCACATAGAATGACTGCAGACTTTCATCTCAAACCTGGACGCACCATTTTGTGCCATTTTGGTTGGTGGTGTGCCTCGGGATTTTTTAAGTATAAAAAGTGTGCCGCGGCTCAAAAAAGGTTGAAAATCACTGCTCTACACTATCCATCTGGATCACATGGCCTTTATGCCTGGGAAGTCCACTACGATTAATATTAGACCAATACCGGCATTGGTTCAGCTAGGCAGGGCTGATGATCGTTTGTGGACTTTGGCCTCACTAGATAAAAGGAAGGCCTTGGAATCACTGCAATGGCTCTACTTCATAGCCTGCTTATCTTTTGGTTTTGACCCCAAATTTTCTACCCTGTCAACTAATGTTTGTGTCAGCAATATTCCATCTGCCACTGTCCCATTACATAGGGGGACCAGACAGCGGTGCCCACTATCACCTGACCTTTTTGCAATTGCTATTGAGGCAATAGCTATTCACCTCCATAGTAACCCTTCTGTATGGGGAGCTGAACTGGCCAGTAGAATAAATTTAGTTCATCTATGAGAGATTCACATTATTCTTTGCCCTATGCCATAGAAGTAATTGATAAATGTTCAGGTATATCCTCCATGTTAATTGGGTAAGTCTGCCTTAGGGTATGTGCACACATCAGGATTTCTTGCAGAAATTTTCCTGACAAAAATCAGACATTTTTGCCAGAAATCCGCATGTGTTTTTACCGCAATTTTACCGCGTTTTCACGCATTGTTTCCCAAATGCATAGAATTGTGGGAAAAACGCAGAAAATCCGCAAAATAATGAACATGCTCATTTTTTTACCGTGATGTGTTTTTTTCGTGGAAAAAAATGCATCCATGTGCACAAAACATGCAGAACGCATTCTAAATGATAGAATGCATAATGTCTGCATTTTAATGAGTTTTTATAGCGTTTTTAGCGCGAAAAAAAATGCGAAAAAAACCTGAACGTGTGCACATAGCCTTAATGTACCTATTCAATTCTCAGATAACTATTCCCCCTCCCTTGAAGTTCGGGCAATGTGTACAATAATAATGTACTTTGTTCATTTGCAAAACACCTTTGGTCTCCCAAGCTCATACAGGTTTAGGTACTTTAAGCTGAGACATGTCTTGATCGCATAGTTCAATAAAACCCACCATCTCTATCTCATTGGTATTCTTAGAGCCCAGGGCCTTAACCCCTTAGTGACCAAGCCAATCTTGACCTTAATGAACAAGTCAAATTTTACAATTCTGATCACTGTCACTTTATGTGGTTATAATTCTGGAATGCTTCAATGGATCCCACTGAATCAGACTGTTTTTTTGTGACATATACTGCATCATAATGGCAATATTTCTTTGATACGACTTCTGTGTTCTGTGTCCCTATCGGGGCATAAGTCCTAAATACCCCGCAAAACGGGTCCGGATGCATGCGCCTACAGGCCAAAAGACGAATGGTGATGACAGAGCGAACAGGGACACAGAACGCAGTGTGAAAGCACCTTTTTCTAAGTCAGAAAAACAATATTCTGCATTGGATGGCTGCCAGATGCCTCACTATTAGCAGATGGTAGGTCCTGGTTAACAATACTAATAAGAGAAAGTTATCCTTTAGAAAATGATATGCCCAGCAGAATTTCAAAAGGTCTGGGGTCTTTGGGTCAATTGTTTCCTAACCCTTGACACTCACCTATCGCAGTAGTGACATTTCATTCTCGTCGTGGGTTGTTTCCCCTTCCTTCATCTCACCTTGAAGGATTGTAAATCTGATACCAGCACTGGCATTTTGCTCATGGCTTGGGTAGGATAATTGGTCCTGATGTATTATCTATCTGAAGAGTACTTTATATTTTTCTGCTCCCTGTATATGTTCTCCCAGGCTGCAGTAATTGGACTTCTATTTTTGCATATGTGACCACTTATTTGTTTTCAGGTTGCCAAAAAATCATAGTGACATTAATTTCTTATTAATATACAGTACATATGGTATGTTACCAAGAATTGTAACAATGGATGTGCTCAACCTCAGTTCTAGATGTGTGCCCAATGATTGTGTAAATATTACTTTTGTTTGGCTACGTTTGCTTCAAACTTTCTATGCTGAAACACAAAAATCACAGTATTCTCATGGAAACAGACCCCCAACTGTAAAACAAGTACTGGTATTACCTGAGGCGTTAGCTGGGGTTACAGTACCAGTCCCATCCTTCAGGAAATGGGGTTTTAATTTTGCCATTCCCTCTAAACTGCTTCCATGTCGAGGAAACTCATCAGTTGTGACAATCACAGGGCCTGTAAAGAGTGACAAGGAGAGAATACAGATTCATTTGTTATGCAGCACCTATACATTCTCCAAATATTAGAAATGCAAATACATTAATATTGCTATGGTCATGCAGGGCATGTTGGACAGTAGGACATGGAATCACTTAGGTATGTTATAACACCGTAGATCAGCGCTATTTCACTACCGAGTCACACGGCTTGTTACCTTTTCTTGAAGGAACTTCAACAGGTACAATCTCCTTGTCAAAATATCCCTCTTTCTGTGCAGTTTCAGTCCTTCTCTGTGATTCGACTGCCAGCAGATCCTGCTCGTCCCTGGAGATTTTCCACTGTTTGGCCACATTTTCAGCTAAAAAAAAAACAAAAAACAAACAAACATAGCTAATAACTGTAAAAATGATTGACTATGAATAAGGCATCATTAAGATTGCGATAGACAGACCGACCGACCTGCATATATAATAGTACACGAGCTATCCGTGAAATACAGGTATAGAAGACCAGACCGTGTTAGTTGGGAAATATGTCAACAGTTTACAGTACAAAAGTCTTACCAGTCACTCCCATATGATACTTGTAAAATGCATCATTAAGGCCATCACAAAGGATACTATCCTGTAAGGACACATCCCCGGCTTTCACACCTGCTCGCACGTGCACTATATGAGGGGCCTGAAAATAAAGTTGAATTGCTGAAATCACAGTAGTTATACAGGAATTGGCTTACTATGCACATGGAAAGTAACGTAATTGTCATTTCTAACAGACACTGTTCCTGCCACGGACTGGTGAACCTTGATGTCATCATAACGGTATATTTCACCATGAGTGTAGTACTAGTGCATCTACAGTATGTCAATAGAACTATTAAACTTGTTTTATAGCACCCAATATTTTCGGGGGTTATACATATGGTAAAGATGCAAACGCCATTTACAATACATAACATACGTAAATGAATATGAAATGTCAGTTACAATCCAACATTAAAGCACCACTTGTGTTATTTTTTATTGCTGCGGTGGAGTGGCGCTACTAATGTATGTTATGCTCACTGCCCCCAGCCTTATACTTGCTTCATCTTTTATCAGCTCCGCTCCACTCTGTCTCCAGCAGTTTGAGACCTGCCGAGTCACCCCAGAAGTGATCCAGAAGTCATAAAACAATACGAGTCTACGAGACACTCATCCTGGCACTCAGGCTTGCAATGACAGCATGTGACTGTTACATCTGACTTCCAGCCAGTTAAAAGTTGCGGTCATAGAATGGCACCGCGGGACCGGAGCAGCGCTGATGACAGCGGCTGATAAGTATATGGGCTCGCTCCCACTTGTTATGTAAATACATGAGTGCAATCAGATATACAATTTTTGTTTTGCACTCATCCAAATGTTATCCTGTACGACAGCTCACATCTGAGATTATTTTTTCATGCCGATTCGGCACGTGAAAACAATTGCAGCCTGCTGCGAGAATGGGAATCAGATTGCACGCACCTATTTAAGTCTATGGGTGCGTGTGAAACAGCGGACTGCACTCTGATGTCACCCGCACACAGTGCAATTGCCGCAGACACCAACAGCAAAATATAAAAAAATAAAAACACTGGAATGTTGCTTTAAATTAATGAATGACTGGGCGACATCAGTGAAAATATCAATCATGAGGAAAGCCTTTTTCCTATACCAATTTGGAAGTCAGTTGAAAAACAGATTTGGATGGCAGCTTGCAGTGGTGATACACTGGTCACTACTCCACAGACTGAATTCATGTAGGGCTGTTTGGCCACACCAGGACTACACTGCTGTCGATTCAAAAAGTCATTTTATGCTCATACACCCATACCTGGACAAAAGCACAAAGCTGCAACATTACACCAACAAATGGTCACAATATCCTTATACTTTTAAATATCTAGAATAATGTGAACATTTTCTCTGAACGCCATACATATTCTTACCTGACTCATATTCTCCATACCACCGGCCACCACTATATCAGATTCCCCAGTTATTATAGCTTGAGCTCCAAGGCTAACAGACTTTAAGCCAGACCCACAGATCATTTGGCAACTCCACGCTGGAATAGAGTAGGGAATTCCAGCACCCACACTGGCTTGACGGGTAGGGTTTTGTCCAGTACCTAAAATATATATGTATATATTATATATAAATATACACACAGTTATGTGAAAAAAGTGTTTGCCACCTTCCTGATTTCAGTTATTTTGCATGTTTGTCACAAGTAAATGTTTCAGATCAAACTAATGTAAATATTAGAGAAAGATAACACAAGTAAACACAAAATGCAGTTTGTAAATGAAGGTCTTTGTTATCAAGTGAAAACGAAATCCAAACCTACAGGGCCTTGTGTGAAAGGGTGATTGCCCCCTATGACCTTAAAACATAAGTTAACTATGGTTTATCACATCTTTGGGAAGAGTGGTTCAAATTCCCTAGTCACACGTGGGCCCGATGACTGCCACACTTGTTCTCAATCAATCACTTAAGTAGGACCTGCCTGACAAAGTGAAGTAGACCAAAAGATCCTCATAAGCTAGATATCATGCCGCGATCCAAAGAAATCCCGAATCAAATGAGAAACAAGGTAATTGAGTCTGGAAAATATTATAAAACCATTTCTAAAGCTTTGGGACTTCAGCAAATAACGAGAGCAATTATCCACAAATTGCAAAAAACATGGAACAGTGGTGAGTGGAGGAGTGGTCGGCAGACCAAAATTACCGTATATACTCGAGTATAAGCCGACCCGAGTATAAGCCGACCCCCCTAATTTTGCCACAAAAAACTGGGAAAACTTATTGACTCGAGTATAAGCCTAGGGTGGAAATGCAGCATTTACCGGTGAATTTCAAAAATAAAAATAGATCATTATTTCCCCATAGCTGTGCCATATAGTGCTCTGCACCGTTCATATTTCCCCATAGGTGTGAACCATATAGTGCTCTGCACCGTTCATTGTGCCCCCTAGCTGTGCCATATACGGTGCTCTGCACCGTTCATTGTGCCCCATAGATGTGCCATATACGGTGCTCTGCACCGTTCACTGTGCCCCATAGCTGTGCCATATACGGTGCTCTGCACCGTTCACTGTGCCCCATAGCTGTGCCATATACGGTGCTCTGCACCGTTCACTGTGCCCCATAGCTGTGCCATATACGGTGCTCTGCACCGTTCACTGTGCCCCATAGCTGTGCTGTGCCATATACGGTGCTCTGCACCGTTCACTGTGCCCCATAGCTGTGCTGTGCCATATACGGTGCTCTGCACCGTTCACTGTGCCCCATACATAGCTGTGCTGTGCCATATACGGTGCTCTGCACCGTTCACTGTGCCCCATAGCTGTGCTGTGCCATATACGGTGCTCTGCACCGTTCACTGTGCCCCATAGCTGTGCTGTGCCATATACGGTGCTCTGCACCGTTCACTGTGCCCCATACATAGCTGTGCTGTGCCATATACGGTGCTCTGCACCGTTCACTGTGCCCTATAGCTGTGCTGTGCCATATACGGTGCTCTGCACCGTTCACTGTGCCCCATAGCTGTGCTGTGCCATATACGGTGCTCTGCACCGTTCACTGTGCCCCATAGCTGTGCTGTGCCATATACGGTGCTCTGCACCGTTCACTGTGCCCCATAGATGTTCCACATAAATTTGTGCCGCCGCAATAAAGAAAAAAAAACACACTCACCTCCCTTGATTGCAGCTCCCGGCGTCTCGTTCCGGCGCCTCCATCTTCCCGGCGTCTCTGCTCTGACTGATCAGGCAGAGGGCGCCGCGCACACTGTATGCGTCATCGCGCCCTCTGCCTGAACAGTCAGAGAGCAGAGACGCCGGGAAGATGGAGGCACCGGCCGGGAAGATGGATCGGCGCCCGGCGGCTGGAACGAGGACAGGTGAATATGCTATACTCACCTAGTCCTGGCGATCCTCGCGCTGTCCCCTCCTGTCTTCGGTGCCGCAGCTTCTTTCTCTATCAGCGGTCACCGGCACCGCTGATTAGAGAAATGAATAAGCGGCTCCGCCCCTATGGGAGGTGGAGCCGCTTATTCATTTCTGTAATGAGCGGTCCCACGTGACCGCTGAAGAGAGGAAGAAACTGCAGCGCCGAAGCCCGTGGGAGGGCAGGGACAGCGCGAGGATCGCTGGGACTAGGTAAGTATACCTCAGCGCCCTCACCCGCCGACCCCACCGCTACCGTGACTCGAGTATAAGCCGAGGGGGGCACTTTCAGCCCAAAAATTTGGGCTGAAAATCTCGGCTTATACTCGAGTATATACGGTACCTCAAGAGAGCAGCGATGGCTCATACAAAAGGTCACAAAAGACCCCATAACAACATCCAAAGATCTGCAGACCTCACTTGCTTCAGTTAACCCCTTCAAGACCTTGCCCTTTTCCGTTTTTGCGTTCTCATTTTTCGCTCCACTCCTTCCCAGAGCCATAACTTATTTATTTTTCTGTCAATATGGCCATGTGAGGGCTTGTTTTTTGCGGGACAAGTTGCAATTTTGAACGACATCATTGGTTTTAGTATATCATGCACTAGAAAACGGGGAAAAAATTCCAAGTGCGGTGAAATTGCAAAAAAAGAGCAATCCCACACTAGTTTTTTGTTTGGCTTCTTTGCTAGGTTTACTAAAGGCTAAAACCGACCTGCCATTATGATTCTCCAGGTCAGTACGAGTTCATAGACACCAAACATGTCTAGGTTACGTTTTATCTAAGTGGTAAAAAAAAAACAAAAACAAACGTTGCTAAAAAAAAAAACAAACAAAAAACAATTGCGCAATTTTCCAAAACCCGTAGTGTCTCCAATTTTCGTGATCTCGGGTTGGGTGAGGGCTTATTTTTTGTGTGCCAAGCTGACATTTTAATGATACCATTTTGATGCAGATACGTTGTTTTGATCGCCCATTAATGCATTTTAATGCAATGTTGTGGTGACCAAAAATCTGTAATTCTGGCATTTCAAATTTTTTTCTCGCTACGCTGTTTAGCGATCAGGTTAATGCTTTTTTTTATTTTTTTATTGATAGATCGTGCAATTCTGAACGCGGCGATACCAAATATGTGTAGGTTTGATTTTTTTATGGTTTTAATTTGAATGCGGCGAAAGTGGGGTGATTTAAATATATATACAGTGGGGCAAAAAAGTATTTAGTCAGTCAGCAATAGTGCAAGTTCCACCACTTAAAAAGATGAGAGGCGTCTGTAATTTACATCATAGGTAGACCTCAACTATGGGAGACAAACTGAGAAAAAAAAATCCAGAAAATCACATTGTCTGTTTTTTTAACAATTTATTTGCATATTATGGTGGAAAATAAGTATTTGGTCAGAAACAAACAATCAAGATTTCTGGCTCTCACAGACCTGTAACTTCTTCTTTAAGAGTCTCCTCTTTCCTCCACTCATTACCTGTAGTAATGGCACCTGTTTAAACTTGTTATCAGTATAAAAAGACACCTGTGCACACCCTCAAACAGTCTGACTCCAAACTCCACTATGGTGAAGACCAAAGAGCTGTCAAAGGACACCAGAAACAAAATTGTAGCCCTGCACCAGGCTGGGAAGACTGAATCTGCAATAGCCAACCAGCTTGGAGTGAAGAAATCAACAGTGGGAGCAATAATTAGAAAATGGAAGACATACAAGACCACTGATCTGGGGCTCCACGCAAAATCCCACCCCGTGGGGTCAGAATGATCACAAGAACGGTGAGCAGAAATCCCAGAACCACGCGGGGGGATCTAGTGAATGAACTGCAGAGAGCTGGGACCAATGTAACAAGGCCTACCATAAGTAACACACTACGCCACCATGGACTCAGATCCTGCAGTGCCAGACGTGTCCCACTGCTTAAGCCAGTACATGTCCGGGCCCGTCTGAAGTTTGCTAGAGAGCATTTGGATGATCCAGAGGAGTTTTGGGAGAATGTCCTATGGTCTGATGAAACCAAACTGGAACTGTTTGGTAGAAACACAACTTGTCGTGTTTGGAGGAAAAAGAATACTGAGTTGCATCCATCAAACACCATACCTACTGTAAAGCATGGTGGTGGGAACATCATGCTTTGGGGCTGTTTCTCTGCAAAGGGGCCAGGACGACTGATCCGGGTACATGAAAGAATGAATGGGGCCATGTATCATGAGATTTTGAGTGCAAACCTCCTTCCATCAGCAAGGGCATTGAAGATGAAACGTGGCTGGGTCTTTCAACATGACAATGATCCAAAGCACACCGCCAGGGCAACGAAGGAGTGGCTTCGTAAGAAGCATTTCAAGGTCCTGGAGTGGCCTAGCCAGTCTCCAGATCTCAACCCTATAGAAAACCTTTGGAGGGAGTTGAAAGTCCGTGTTGCCAAGCGAAAAGCCAAAAACATCACTGCTCTAGAGGAGATCTGCATGGAGGAATGGGCCAACATACCAACAACAGTGTGTGGCAACCTTGTGAAGACTTACAGAAAACGTTTGACCTCTGTCATTGCCAACAAAGGATATATTACAAAGTATTGAGATGAAATTTTGTTTCTGACCAAATACTTATTTTCCACCATAATATGCAAATACAATGTTAAAAAACAGACAATGTGATTTTCTGGATTTTTTTTTCTCAGTTTGTCTCCCATAGTTGAGGTCTACCTATGATGTAAATTACAGACGCCTCTCATCTTTTTAAGTGGTGGAACTTGCACTATTGCTGACTGACTAAATACTTTTTTGCCCCACTGTATATACACACACACACACACACACACACACACACAGTACAGACCAAAAGTTTGGACACACCTCATTTAAAGATTTTTCTGTGTTTCCATGACTATGAAAATTGCACATTCACACTGAAGGAATCAAAACTATGAATTAACACATGTGGAATTATATACTTAACAAAAAAGTGTGAAACAACTGAAAATATGTCTTATATTCTAGGTTCTTCAAAGTAGCCACCTTTTGCTTTGAAGACTGCTTTGCACACTCTTGGCATTCTCTTGATGAGCTTTAAGAGGTAGTCACCGGGAATGGTTTTCACTTCACAGGTGTAGCCTGTCAGGTTGAATAAGTGGGATTTCTTGCCTTATAAATGGGGTTGAGACCATCAATTGTGTTGAGCAGAAGTCTGGTGGATACACAGCTGATAGTCCTACTGAATAGACTGTTAGAATTTGTATTATGGCAAGAAAAAAAGCAGCTAAGTAAAGAAAAACGAGTGGCCATCATTGCTTTAAGAAATTAAGGTCATTCAGTCCGAAAAATTTGGAAAACTTTGAAAGTGTCCGCAAGTGCAGTTGCGAAAAACCATCAAGCGCTACAAAGAAACTGGCTCACATGAGGACCGCCCCAGGAGAGGAAGACCAAGAGTCACCTCTGCTTCTGAGGGTAAGTTTATCTGAGTCACAAGCCTCAAGAAATCGCAGGTTAACAGCAGCTCAGATTAGAGACCAGGTCAATGCCACAGAGTTATAGCAGCAGACACATTTCTACAACAACTGTTAAGAGGAGACTTTGTGCAGCAGGCCTTCATGGTAAAATAGCTGCTAGGAAACCACTGCAAAGGACACGCAACAAGCAGAAGAGACTTGTTTGTGCTAAAGAACACAAGGAATGGACATTAGACCAGATGAAATCTGTGCTTTGGTCTGATGAGTCCAAATTTGAGATCTTTGGTTCCAACCACCGTGTCTTTGTCCAGCGCAGAAAAGGTGAACGAATGGACTCTATATGCCTGGTTCCCACCGTGAAGCATGAAGGAGGAGGTGTGTTGGTGTGGGGCTGCTTTGCTTGTGACACTGTTGGGGATTTATTCAAAATCGAAGGCATACTGAACCAGCATGGCTTTCACAGCATTGCATTTAGTTGGATCATTTATTTTTCAACAGGACAATGACCCCAAACACACCTCCAGGCTGTATAAGGGCTATTTCACCATGAAGGAGAGTGATGTGGTGCTACGCCAGATGACCTGGCCTCCACCGTCACCAGACCTGAACCCAATCGAGATGGTTTGGGGTGAGCTGGACCGCAGAGTGAAGGCAAAAGGGCCAACAAGTGCTAAGCATCTCTGGGAACTCCTTCAAGATTGTTGGAGGACCATTCCCGGTGACTACCTCTTGAAGCCCATCAAGAGAATGCCAATAGTGTGCAAAGCAGTCATCAAGGTGGCTACTTTGAAGAACCTAGAATATAAGACATAATTTCAGTTGTTTCACACTTTTTTGTTAAGTATATAATTCCACATGTGTTAATTCATAGTTTTGAAGCCTTCAGTGTGAATGTACAATTTTTATAGTCATGAAAATACAGAAAAATCTTTAAATGAGAAGGTGTCCAAACTTTTGGTCTGTACTGTATGTATGTATGTATGTATGTATGTATGTATGTATGTATGTATGTATGTATGTATGTATGTATGTATGTATGTATATATATATTTTTTTTTTTTTTTTTTTTTTTACACCTTTGCCATGCTTCAATAGCCTCCATGGGAGGCTAGAAGCTGGCATAGCCTGATCGGCTCTGCTACATAGCAGCGATAATCAGATCGCTCCTATGTAGCTGAATTGCAGGCTTGCTATGAGCACCGACCACAGGGTGGCGCTCACAGCAAGCAGGCATCAGCAACCATAGCGGTCTCAAGGAGACCTCTGGTTACTATGCCGACGCATCGCTGACCCCTGATAATGTGACGGGGGTCAGCGATGCGAGCATTACCGGCCGCGCGGCCAGAAGCGCCGGTTAAATGCTGCTGTCAGCATTTGACAGCGGTATTTAACTAGTTAATAGTGGCGGGTGAATCGCGATTTCACCCGCCGCTATTGCGGGCACATGTCAGCTGTTCAAAACAGCTGACATGTCCCGGCTTTGATACGGGCTCACCGCCGGAGCCCACATCAATGCAGGGGATCCGACTTCCGCAGTAATAGTTCGGCGGAGGTCAGTAAGGGGTTAAGGTCATTGTTCAAGACTCCATAAGAAACTAGACTGGGCAAAAATGGCCTGCAAGGCAAAGTTCCAAGACTAAAACGACTGTTGAGCAGTAAGAACATAAAGGCTTGCCTCAGTTTTGCCTAAAAACATCTTGATGATCCTCAAGACTTTTGGAAGAATAATCTGTAGACTGATGAAACAAGTGTTGAACATTTTGGAAGGTCTATGTCCCATTACAGCTGGAATAGAAGTATCAGCATTTCAAAAAAGGAACATCACGCAAACAGTAACATATGGTGGTGGTAGAGTGATGGTCTGAGGTTGTTCTGTTGCCTCTGGTCCTGGAAGACTTGATGTGGTAAATGGAAGTATGAATTCTGCTTTCTACTAAAAAAAAAAAAATCCTGAAGGAGAATGTCTGGCCATCTGTTTGTGACTTCAGGCTGAAGCGCACTTGGGTTATGCAGCAGGACAATGATCCAAAACACACTAGCAAGATCACCTCTGAATGGTTTAAGAAAAACAACATTAAGACTTTGGAGTGGCCTAGCCAAAGTCCTGATCTTAATTTGATGAAGATGCTATGGCATTGCGTTAAAAAGGTGGGTGATGCTGGAAACCCTCCAGTGTGGCTGAATTACTACAAATCTGCAAAGATGAGTGGGCCAAAATTCCTTCAGGGTGTTGTAAAAGACTCCTTGCCAGTTATCAAAAAATGCTTGATTGCAATTATTACTACTAAGGGTGACCCAACCAATTAGACTTGAAGGGCAATCACTCTTTCACACAGGGCCCTGTAGGTTTAGATTTTGCTTTTTTCTGAATAAATACCTTCATTTACAAACTGCATTTTGTGTTTACTTGTGTTATCGTTGTTGAATAGCATTAAGCTACTTACTGGTAGCGGCATTTCTCGGAGGCCCATGACAGCACGACGAGAGAGGGGATCCGCCCATTAGAAACAGGAAACCTACAGATACAAAAGGGTGGCACCTCTCCCTTGCCTCAGTTGTATTTCAGAGTCTTGAGAGGACTACCGCGGTTAGTGGTACACAAAAATATACACTATATACAGATTATATACAAAATATCAGACATCTATTGGAACTGGTATCGTATTGTGAAATATATACATTTATAGGAAGTGCAACCCCCAGTGAATAGGGAGGGAACTAAGGGTGCTGTCATGGGCCTCCGAGAAATGCCGCTACCAGTAAGTAGCTTAATGCTTTACTCGGACTCCCATGACAGCACGACAAGAGAATTACAGAGATGTAAGCTTCCTTAGGGAGGGACTATGGCCTGTAGCACCCTTAACCCGAATGTGAGATCAGAGGAAGCCCCCAAATCCAACCTATAGTGTTTAAAGAAGGTGGACGGGGGATGACCATGTGGCCACCTTACATATCTGGTCGATTGATACTCCAGACTTTTCCGCCCAGGATGTAGCCATGGCCCTGGTGGAATGCGCCCTCAGATTCTGCGGAGCCGGACCTCCACCTGCAGTGTAAGCCAAAGAGATAGCCTCCCTAATCCACTTTGCTAGTGTGTACTTTGATACCCTGAGTCCCTTCCTAGGGTTTTGGAAAGATAAAAATAACGAATCATCTTTCTTCCATGTGTCAGTAATAGAGATGTATTCTAGCAGGCATCTCCTAACATCTAATGTATGGAGTAGTTCTTCTTTAGGGTTGGAGGGATTGGGAAGGAAGGATGGTAAAACTATCTCCTGTGTCCTGTGAAACCGTCATGACACTTTTGGTAAATAGGCTGGGTCCGGTCTGAGGACTACTCTATCCGGCAGAAACTCTGTATAAGGGGCAAGCCTGGAGAGCGCTTGTATGTCCCCCACTCTACGGGCAGATGTAATTGCCACAAGAAAAGCTGTCTTAAGAGATAGGGCCTTAATTGAAGCTGATTGTAAAGGTTCAAACGGCTCTCTAGTCAATGCTGACAGTACTAGGTTGAGATCCCAAGGCATAGATCTATCTTTATGTATGGGTCTAGATCTAATAGATGCTTTAATGAACCTTGAGATCCAATAATTATTGGCGATGTTACATGAAAATAGAGCCCCTAGGGCCGAGACCTGTACCCTTAGAGTACTAGTGGATAGATCTAGCTCTAAGCCTCTTTGCAGAAAATTCTAAGATTTGTTTTATAGGTAATCCCTCTTCTAAATTAAAATCAGAAGAGGCCAGAAATTTCCGCCAGGTTCTAGCGTAAATTGTTGTGGTTATTTGCTTTCTACTTTTCATAAGGGTCTCAATTAGACTCGGGGAGAACCCTTTGCTTTTTAGTAACGCCCTTTCAAAATCCATGCCGTTAAATGGAGATTCTTTACTTGAGGATGGCTGATCGGACCCTGGTAGAGCACATCTGGAATGTCCGGAAGTACCCAGGGGTCCTCCACTGACATGATCCTGAGCCAAGTGAACCAGGCCCTTCTGGGCCAGAATGGGGCAATCAATATAACTCTGGCTCGATCTTCTCTTATCTTCCTGACTACTAAGGGTAACAGGCCTAGTGGAGGAAATGCATACGCCAGTTGAAAATCCCATTTGATCAGAAAGGCGTCTACCGTCAGAGGATTTTCCCTGGGATTTAGGGAACAAAATTTTGTTGTCTTCCGGTTGTCCCTGGTAGCAAATAAATCTACTTCTGGATGTCCCCATTTGTGGACGATCTGATCGAACACGCAATTGTTTAGGGACCACTCCCCTTGCCTCAAGGTGTTGCGGCTTAGAAAGTCTGCCTTGATGTTTTCTGTTCCTCTTATGTGTAGAGCGGTTAGGAATAAGAAGTGATTTTCTGCTGTCTGGAACAGACGATCCGCCACTCTCATCAGTGACTCGGAATGAGTTCCACCCTGATGATTTATGTATGCGACTGCCACCTGGTTGTCCGATAGGATCTTGACATGATGACCCTGCAGATATATGAGGAATTTTTTCACCAAAAGCTCTACTGCCATTAACTCTTTCTGGTTGGAGGAGGCTGATGTTAGGGGAGGGGACCATAGACCCTGAACCATCATGTCATCCATGTGTTCTCCCCAACCCGAAGGGCTAGCATCTATTGTTACCACCCGTGTTACCTGAGACACCCAGGGAACTCCCGCCGATAAATTTTCACTGACTAGCCACCACTTAAGAGATGTGAGTGCTTTTGGACTCAAGGTAATCTGACTCTGCAGGGACCCCCGTAAGATTCTGTCATTAACCAGCACCTCGGATTGTAACGGTCTGGTGTGGAACTGGGCCCAACGGACAGCGGGAATGCAAGAGGTTAAGGAACCCAATAGTGACATAGCCTGTCTAAGGGTCATGGATGGTTTATCAATTGCCCTAGACACCTGTTGTTGGATATGTGACAACTTGTCGGGTGGAAGACAACACTGTTGGGATTCTGAGTTTAACAATAGTCCCAAAAATCTTTGTATTTTCTGGTGTGTAAAAGATTTTTCATAATTTACGATCCACCCCAGATGCTCAAGTTTGGATGTGGCTGTCTCTAGCTGAGAAAGGCAATGGTCTGCAGAGCTCCCTACTATAAGAAAGTCATCCAAGTAGGGAATAATTAGGATGTCAGACTCTCGTAAGTGCGCCATGACTTCGGCCACTAACTTTGTAAACACCCTAGGAGCTGCTGATAAGCCGAAGGGAAGAGCTCTGAACTGGAAATGGCGAATCTGGCCCCCCATTGACACAGCTACTCTCAGGAATCTCTGGAAGTGTTCATGTATTGGAACATGATAGTATGCATCTTTTAGATCTACAACTACCATGAAACAGTGATTAAACAACATTTTTATTGCTGAATTGATTGTTTCCATTTTAAATGATTCATTGACCAGGAACTCATTAAGACATTTGAGATTAATGATCGTTCTAAAAGATCCGTCTGGTTTCTTAATCAGAAAAAGAGGAGAATAAAATCCCCTTCCTCTTTCTGATTCCGGAATTTCAATCAGCACCTTCTTGGAACATAAGTTCATAACCTCTGCTTCCAGAGCTGCTTGCTCAAGGGGGGAGGAACGTAAAGGGGTTAATTTAAATTTTTCACGAGGCCAGTGATTGAAGTCCAGTTTTAGACCTTCAGTAATGATGCCTCTGACCCATTTACTGTTTGTAATGTCAAGCCAAGCTGAGGAAAATGCTGACAGTCTACCCCCCACAGGGATCGCTAGTCATTGGTCCGGTTTTTTCTGATCCTTTGAGGAACGGCGAAACATATAGCCCGTACCTCTACCGCGTCTGTCTTCCCATCTGAAACTTTCTCTAGTGGGAGAGGACCCGCGTTTCTTCCCGCGACCAAATCTCCTTCGATTGAAGGGCCGGCGGTAAGATGAATATAGATTGGGGAATTTCTTTTTGTCATCCCCTGCTTTTTCCAACAACTCGTCCAGAGTTGGACCGAAGAGGTATTGTCCTTCACACGGAATGGCGCAGAGCTTAGTTCTAGACTGAATGTCACCTGACCAGCATTTCAGCCACAAGGCCCTGCGAGCCGCGTTAGATAGTCCTGCCGCTCTAGCCGCCATTCTAACCGAGTCCACGGATGCGTCCGATAGGAAGGCTGCAGCATTCTGGATTGTTGGTAGAGCCTTCAGAATAGTGTCTCTGGATGCACCGTCCTTAAGCTGAGACTCTAACTGATCTAGCCAGACCATTAATGATCTGGCCGTACATGTTGCCGCCACGGCTGGTCTGAGAGATCCAGCCGCCATCTCCCAGGTACCTTTAAGGAAGATATCGAAGATATCTGCCTTCCTGTCCAGAGGATCCTTGAGGGTCCCCATATCCTCAAAGGGTAATGAGGCTTTCTTTGACGCTTTTGCTACAGCCGCGACCAATTTAGGAGCTTTATCCCATGTATGCACAACCGGATCGTCAAAGGGATACCTGCGTTTTAATGCCGGTGGTAAGGCCCCCTTTTTTTCCGGTTTCTAACATTCTCTAAGGATCAAGTCCTGAATCTTCTCGTTTACCGGGAAAGATCTATGTTTTTTACGATCAAGTCCGCTAAACATCAACTCCTGTTTCGAGGGTTGTGATTTAGGTTCCTCTATACCCATCGTGCCTCTAACTGATTTGACAACCTTGTCAATTTTATCCAAGGGTAGACAGAATCGCCCTGACTCCTCATCTGATGAAGAGGAGAGAGGACTGGAGAGATAGGTATTTTCCTCTCTTTCTTCCTCTGAAGAATTAGAGTCCAAGAGAGTCCTATGCTTTGAGCCTTCCGCTTGGGATAGGGACCGTAGTGATTCCCTTACTTCCAGCCGGATCATTTCCCTCAGGTTTGCCGGAGTTACGGACTCTTCTGCTACCTAGGGGAGGACAAAATAGGAGATAACTAATATCTGACCTAATGTCACTACCACCAACCCACTCCTGTAGACCTCACCGTCTGCTGTATACAGGGGGCACATAATTTTTTTGAACAAGAGTCAGGTAGAGGGACTCCACAGAGGGCACACTCCTTATGTTTTGACTTTCCCGTACTCTTCTTCCCCTGGAATGATAAAGTATAAGGGGCCCGCGTCACAGAGTGAACTTTCACGTAGATCACTTACCCGTGTGCCAAAGTAAAGTACCGGAATCCGAGGGGGTTCTTTGTTAGTCGAAGCTCTGGATCCTTGTTCGGAAGAGCTCTTACGACTGGGCTGGTCGCCTCTATCTTTCTGTTTGGGTTTCTGACATACCTCGTCTGGCAGCTGCTGCTGCTCACCACCACTCTCCATGACGAAATGCGACCAAAAGCAGGGAACTAACATCTCCACCTGCATAAATACCCCTTGGATCCGGTCAGCAGATGGGCCAGCGCTGTCCCTATTGGTCCAGGATACAGCAGAGGGCAGGAGATCTTGCGGTCAAAAACCGGCACTCAGACGCGATGGGCGCCGCCATCTTGGAACGACTGCGCATGCGCAGACGTCCGGCGACCCGGAAGCGGCCGCTAACCCCGCCCCCTTACGTCACTGCACCCGGAAACGCTCCAGCACGCACTGAGAGCGGTGCAGGACGCCGGGGATGGAGCGCAGCGCTCCGGGAGCTCACCCACACACTTGAGCCCGGCACCCGCAGCCACACCATACCGCTGCACCACCAATGGGAATACTTACCTGCGCCGACGCTGATGGAGGCAGGAAATCCTCCGGACTCCGCTCCCTGCTGCGAACGCCACTGCCGTGAAATCCAGCAAGGACCACCGTGGCGTCTCCAGGGATCTCCGCACCGGCCGAGGTAGGAGACCCCCCCCGCTACCGTATTCGGCCGGCCTGGGCTCCTTCTGTAGGCATCCGTCCCCTTCAGGAACAGGAAACCAACTCCAACTAAGGCAAGGGAGAGGTGCCGCCCTTTTGTATCTGTAGGTTTCCTGTTCCTAATGGGCGGATCCCCTCTCTCGTCGTGCTGTCATGGGAGTCCGAGTAAATTTGAATTTGTTTGGTGATCTGAAACATTTAAGTGTGACAAACATGCAATAGAATAGGAAATTAAGAAAGGGCAAACACTTTCACAGAACTGACTGTATGTATGCGGTTATATAATACGGACTGATCCTGTGGAACCATATTATGAATAATAATATGGAGTTGACCTCAGCATGCCCCTTGTGTGCTGCAATACAGACTTGTACAATATGGATCAGTAATACAGTTGTGGCCAAAAGTATTGACACCCCTGCAATTCTGTCAGATAATATTCAGTTTCTTCCTGAAAATGATTGCAAACACAAATTCTTTGCTATTATCATCTTCATTTAATTTGTCTTAAATGAAAAAACACAAAAAGAATTGTCCTAAAGCCAAACTGGATATAATTCCACACCAAACATAAAAAAGGGGGTGGACAAAAGTATTGGCACTGTTCGAAAAATCATGTGATGCTTCTCTAATTTGTGTAATTAACAGCACCTGTAACTTACCTGTGGCACCTAACAGGTGTTGGCAATAACTAAATCACACTTGCAGCCAGTTGACTTGGATTAAAGTTGACTCAACCTCTGTCCTGTGTCCTTGTGTGTACCACATTGAGCATGGAGAAAAGAAAGAAGACCAAAGAACTGTCTGAGGACTTGAGAAACCAAATTGTGAGGAAGCATGAGCAATCTCAAGGCTACAAGTCCATCTCCAAAGACCTGCATGTTCCTGTGTCTACCGTGCACAGTGTCATCAAGAAGTTTAAAGCCCATGGCACTGTGGCTAACCTCCCTAGATGTGGACGGAAAATAAAAATTGACAAGAGATTTCAACGCAAGATTGTGCGGATGTTGGATAAAGAACCTCGACTAATATCCAAACAAGTTCAAACTGCCCTGCAGTCCGAGGGTACAACAGTGTCAACCTGTTCTATCCGTCGGCGTCTGAATGAAAAGGGACTGTATGGTAGGAGACCCAGGAAGACCCCACTTCTTACCTCGAGACATAAAAAAGCCAGGCTGGAGTTTGCCAAAACTTACCTGAAAAAGCCTAAAACGTTTTGGAAGAATGGTTCTCTGGTCAGATAAGACAAAAGTAGAGCCTTTTGGGCAAAGGCATCAACAGAGTTTACAGGAGAAAAAAAAAAAAAGAGGCATTCAAAGAAAAGAACATGGTTCCTACAGTCAAACATGGCGGAGGTTCCCTGATGTTTTGGGGTTGTTTTGCTGCCTCTGGCACTGGACTGCTTGACCGTGTGCATGGCATTATGAAGTCTGAAGACTACCAACAAATTTTGCAGCATAATGTATGGCCCAGTGTGAGAAAGCTGGGTCTCCCTCAGAGGTCATGGGTCTTCCAGCAGGACAATGACCCAAAACACACTTCAAAAAGCACTAGAAAATGGTTTGAGAGAAAGCACTGGAGACTTCTAAGGTGGCCAGCAATGAGTCCAGACCTGAATCCCATAGAACACCTGTGGAGAGATCTAAAAATGGCAGTTTGGAGAAGGCATCCTTCAAATATCAGGGACCTGGAGCAGTTTACCAAAGAAGAATGGTCTAAAATTCCAGCAGAGCATTGTAAGAAACTCATTGATGGTTACCGGAAGCGGTTGGTCGCAGTTATTTTGGCTAAAGGTTGTGCAACCAAGTATTAGGCTGAGGGTGCCAATACTTTTGTCTGGCCCATTTTTGGAGTTTTGTGTGAAATGATCAATGTTTTGCTTTTTGCTTCATTCTCTTTTGTGTTTTTTCATTTAAGACAAATTAAATGAAGATAATACCAAAGAATTTCTGATTGCAATCATTTTCAGGAAGAAACTGAGTATTATCTGACAGAATTGCAGGGGTGTCAATACTTTTTGGCCACAACTGTATGACCAGGGGTAGGAACACATTCTCATTCTGCTTAAGGCTGGAAACGTCTCGATGGAGGCAGAGACCAATTATGTGTAAAATAATCAATACGCATCCACATACCTGAAGTTAAAACATGGCCGAATATCACCTCTGAGATCTCATCTGATTTAAGATTGGCTCTCTTCAGAGCTTCTCTGATCACAACTGTCCCCAGGGCATGTACAGGCAGTGTTGACAGGGCTCCATTAAATGTACCTATAGATAGGAAAAAAAAAAAAAAAAAACAACCCTTCACTTATTAGCAATAAATAATTGTATGATTATTCATCCACTAAAAGAATGTATCACTAACTCACCTAAAACTAAATATGTCTACTCGAGTTGAGTTTGGGGTACCCTATCCCCACACTGCTAGAAACAAGCCATTCACACAGGCAATTGGCCACTCGTTTACACAGGCACATTTTTGCTCTTAGGTTGTATTTAGACTAGTTCCCTGGATCAACACCAATCACAGAATCTAATACTCAGAACCTGTAATACTATAATTCTCAAGAAAATCATCCAGGCCCTCTTTGTGCTTTAGTAGCAAATCAGCCATCACCACATATTGTGGAAGAGGAGTTCCAAAGTCTCACTGCTCTTACTGTAAAGAATCTCTGCCCGTGATAATTAAACCTTATTTCCTCTTGTCGTTGCATGCCTAGGTATAAGAAGATCATCAGATAGATCTCTGTACTGGCCCCTGATATTTGTGCTTTGGAAAAATTAAGGCTTAGGGACGATCTTATAACAAACTAAATAGCCCCAAGTGTAATAACCTATCTTGGTATTGCAGACCCCCCAGTCCTCTAATAACCTTGGTCGCTCTTCTCTGCACCCGCTCTAGTTCAGCTATGTCTTTCTTATACACTGGAGACCAGAACTGTACACAGTATTCTAAGTGTGGTCGAACTAGTGACTTGTATAGAGGTAAAATCATGTTCTCCTTATGAGCATCTATGCCTTTCTTAATGCATCCCATTATTTTAATTTTATTTAATATTTGGCAGAAGTTGCCTGGCACTGCTCAGTAGAGATTGTGGTTCACTCATACGCCCACGTCTTCTTCAGTAAATGTTTTACCCAGTGTTTCAACATTTAGTACAAAATTGTACACGATTACAGGATCTGGGGATGTTTAGCTTGCACAAAAGAAGACTCAGAGGAGACTTAACCCCTTAATGACAGCCAATACGTCTTTTAACTGACCTGAGATATAACAGAATAGCCTCCCCATACAGGTGACAATCCAGCAGCTGCCCCAAAAGTGCATAAGGGTCTGGACCCGCTTAAAGGCCGCCCTATTGTGGCAGGGATTGATTCGCTCTCCCAAAACGTTGGGATATATGTGGACCGCATCCTCAGGCCCTTTGTGCTTTCACTGCCCTCGTACGTGAGGGATACTCTCCATCTTTTGGGTATGCTGGAGGATGTTGTTGTGGAGTCATGTAAAATTGGCCTCCATTGATGTTGAGGCACTCTACAGCAGCATCCCCCATGATATCGGCATGCGGGCGGTAGAACACTTTCTCAAAACAAGGGCTGTTGAGTGTGCAGAACACAATTTTTTTGTCAAACAACTCCTCCTATTCACACTTTCTCATAATTATTTCATCTTTAATAGGAAGTACTTCCACCAGCTCAGGGGCACAGCAATGGGGAGCCCGTGTGCCCCCACATATGCCAATCTGTTCCTGGGCTGGTGGGAGGAAACCCATATCTTTCCTGAGGAAGAGAGATGGTGGCAGCCATATATCTGCCTCTGGGCCAGATACATTGACAATATACTAGTCTTGTGGTCTAGCCCAGGGGCAGACTTTGAAAGATTCATAGAGCAGATTAATATCAATAGCATCGGGATGAGATTTACGTCCGAAATTCAGGAACACAGTATTGCTATCCTAGATCTCAAAATCACTAAAAATGAAAAGGGGGGGAGATTAGTACATGTTCGTATCGCAAACCCACTGCAACAAATAGTTTGCTGCAGCGGCAGAGTCATCACCCTACCCCCCTCAAACGTGGCATACCAAAGGGGCAGTTCCTTCGAATAAGAAGAAACTGCTCAGACATAGATACGTTTAAGTATCAGGCCAGTGAATTACATCATAGATTTAGAGAGAGGGGGTACCCCACGGATATTCTGGCAAAGTCCTATAATGAGGCACTTGGGAGGGATAGATCCCTGTTGCTTAGAACAAGAGAGGACTCTGGAGCGGCTCCAGACCCTGTCAGACTTATAGGGACTTTTGATAACCAATCCGAAAGAATATTCCAAATTATGAGAAGACACTGGGGGGTACTTTGGGGGGGATCCAGGGCTGAGAGATGTTATTCCACCAACACCCAGTATCACCTATAGGAGAGGGAGGTCAATTGGGGATAGGCTAGTGCATAGCCTCTATCAAAAACCACAGGGAACACGAACATGGTTGGAGAGAAAACCTCTGGGCTTCTTTAGGTGTGGCAACTGTTCTAAATGCCAATATGTCAAGCAATCTAAACAGTTTATTAGCGCGGCTACCAGGAAAAGCTTTGACATTAGAGACTTTGGAAATTGCAAGTCTACTGGGGTTGTATATAAGATTACTTGCCCCTGCCCCCTAGATTATATTGGGAAGACCACCAGGGAGCTTAGAACTAGATTTGGAGAACATCTGGGGGACATTAGGCATTAGAGGGACACCCCAGTTGCTCGTCATGTCAACCAAATATATGGAGGAAACCCGGAAGGGATGACTTTCTGTATGATAGAACTCCTAAAACCAAGGATAAGAGGTGGAGACTGACAGGGCCCTCCTAAAGCGTGAAGCGGAGTGGATTTTTCGCATGCAGTCCGTCTCGCCGCGGGGACTTAACGAATCCCTGACCTATACCTGTTTCCTGTAATAATAATCTAGTGCCCCCCTCCTTTGATATCCCACTCTGTCTTAGTTTGGTCTTGTTGCTCATTATACTAAGTGAATTGGGAACCCTAATTTGGAGTCGCTATATGTACTGCATACTTACTTGGTTGCAGGAGTCAATTGTGACCAAAAATTTTGTCTTTATTGTTTTCCCTGTATCTACTTTTTTGTACGTTGTTTCGTACCATTCCTGCTCTTAAATCTATTTATTGACATTATCTATATTGATTAGTTTTGTTTAATACTGGAGCATTGCAGCCACCTTCTGATCTTTTGGTGTGTGCTTAGTTTAAGGGCGCTGGATGGAATTTGTTATCCTGCCGCTTTATGTGGGAGTACGGCTACTTTATTATTCTTTGGTGTGCGTCAAAATGTGAGCGTGTTCACGTTTTTATTTGGGGCTCTTCACGGCGTGTGCATCCTGCTGTGTGGGTCTCTTTTTAGATAAGACAGAATGCGCGCGTATTATCTAGTGTACATACTAAGCATGCGCCCTTATGAGACTTGTCCTATTTGGTGCTCCATTTTGTGTGCGTCTCTGTGGTGCGCAGGCGCGATCTTACTTATGCTACTGGCGCGTGCGCACCCCTTTGGTGTTTGCGCTCCAAGTGTGCGTTCCAGCTCACTGCGCAGGCGCCCCTTTATCGCGTTATTTTGCGCATGCGTACGCTGTACTTTTAGTATTCACTATGGCGGCCCCCAATGCGCCGCGTGTGAAGGCACGCCGGCATGGTAGGACATCGCACAAATCCGGCATGGTATGTACTTTGTACTTCCATTATGATCCTATCTGGCTATGGGGGAGGGAACCATATGCCGTTATGGACAGATGTTTAACAATCGGTCCAATCCTTGGACCGCACTAACTATGTACCCGGTGTTTCCGGTAGTATGGGGGTGGTTCTCCACTGGCGGGTTGCTACTGGCCGGTTGTTTTCATTTCTTATTATAAACCCCCCCCCCCCATCAGGATCTACTCAGGCCTGCCCTAGCATCATGGCGCCTGTATCCATGTCTCATTGGTTCTGACATCTCTGCCTCCTGAGGAACCGTATAACGGGGAAACGCGTTGGGGCGACTATTTGGAAGCTAAGTAGATCTGGGTTTATACCCTCCTCTGGCTACCTTGTATACCATGTATATTAACATGCAGAGACTGTGTATTGCTGACATGGCGATTTGTTTTCAGTTTGGTGCCTAGTGAATGGAAAAAAAATTTCTACTGTGCTTTGTGACAACAATATTGTCCTTTACATCTGTTATATATGGATTTTATGTCACACCATTTATTATCTACCTTGGCACATGTTGCTTTAGGCGGTTTAAAGATTGTCTGTCACAAACAGTCCGCTGATATATGGAACCAGACTGTCTTAGGCTACTTTACCTACCCGTTATTAATATTATTGTGCATTAGTTTGTAACCTCTTGCAGTGCTGGCTGTATCTATTTATTCAGCGGTTTCTAGCCAGCACGCTATGAGTCGAGCTTTTATATGCTAGGACTATTGCTTGCATGCAGCACATATAAGAAGCTCTGTTGCAGGTCGCTATATTTTTGGGGTGATTTATTATAGTTTGTTTGTATTTTTTGTGCACCTTAGCCTATTTTTTTTACACCTTCCTTCATTTCTTTTATTAGCTCATTGTTTTCCCACCTATAGCTTGTTAGAAATTTAACAGGGTGAGTTGGGGTCAGCCGCCGTTGAGTGGGGGCGCCAAATCGTTCTATCAGGGTGCCAACCTCCACTGGTAGGAAGGGATAGCAGCTTAGGGCTATCTTATAGGGTAGGTGCACAATTGGATCCTTTTTTTCCATATGTTTCACCAGGAACTGGTATTTTTAGGATATTTGTAATAAAATCTATGTTTTAAGGGACTACATGTTACACAGTTTATTATTTTCCCTAGGTTACATATTTTTTCTTTATACGTCCAGGGCTGTCACAGTGTAGAAAGATCAACCTTATTCTCACTTACAAATGGAAACACGAGAAGCAATGGAATGAAACTGAAGGGGAGAAGATACAGAGAAGATATTAGAAAAACTTTGTGACAATCAGTGGAACAGGCTGCCACGAGAGGTGGCGAGTTCTCCTTCAATGGAAGTCTTCTAACAGAGGCTGGACAGACATCTGTCTGGGATGTTTTAGTGAATCCCTGTATTGTGCAGGGGGTTGGACATGATGACTAGTGATGAGCGAGTATACTCGTTACTTGGGTCTCCTCGAGCGCGCTCGGGTGGTGTCTGAGTACTTGTTAGTGCTCGGAGATTTCGTTTTTGTCCCTGCAGCTACATGATTTACATCTGATAGCCAGCCTGAGTACATGTGGGGGTTGCCTGGTTGCTAGGGAATCCACACATGTATTCAGGCTGGCTAGCAGCCGTAAATCATGCAGCTGCAGGGACAAAAACTAAATCTCCGAGCACTAACAAATACTCAGAGACCACCGGAGCATGCTCGGGGAGACCCAAGTAACGAGTATACTCGCTCATCGCTAATGATGACCCAGGAGGTCCCTTCCAACTCCATCATTCTATAATTCTATGATGAAGACCCCCACAGGCCGCCCCGGAGCACGGGCATATCATTAACTCAAAACTGAAAATAAGGATTAAACAACCACAAGACGGATTTCATCACCAGGTATCATTGTAATCAGATTACTGAGCACAATCCTGCTGACAGGTTCCCTTTAAAGGAAAAATCAGGTTAAAAAAAACAAATGCTGAAATTCCCTCCTTGAAAATGTCTTGTATGATCTTATGTGGGGGACAATCTGTAAAATATCAAATATAAATAAAAAGCTGGAAAAAAAAAAACATGAATAAAAAAAAGCAGTTTCCAAACCAAACTCCTGTTACTAGCCCTGACTCTGGAGAAAGAAACGTCCGGTGTATAAAGATAATTGGCACCGAAAGGGGAACATTTAACATCTCGTGGTCCTTTCTGGTTGAAAAAAAGTGTTAAACATTGAATTCATTCTCCCAGCCATATAGCAGATATCAGAAATAAAAGAATATGACTATAGAAATTATGCCCCACGTGTCACAAAGAAAGATGCAAAAAGGTAATCTGGATATAAAAAAGGAAAAAAACTCAGACTGATCAGCACCGCATGCATCAAAAATCCCGAAAACGTTACTGGTCAGGAAGGGGTGTAACGGCCCGGGCTTATCTGGGGCAGACTGTACCCCGAGCAGTACACGTGATTAGCGCCCTCGTCTGGTCACTCGGCAGAACTTGCAGCACTGGCGCCGCAGCGCCTGCGGACTCCCGTCACCTCGACATGACGTCACTGCTCAAATGTTTACCGAGTGATCGGCCGCCGGCACCGCGCTATCTGCGGAGTGACAGTGCAGCCGCCCGGCCACTGACAGGACAGGCGTGAGAGATGGTCCTACAGCCACAGCCAATCAGAGCACAGCGAGACATCTGATCCGAGCCCCGGCCAATCACGTAGTCACAACCACACATGGGTCTACAACAGACAGCCAATCAGCAGCAAGGATTAGGAAAGCTGACAGACTCCAGTTTTGGCTCCTCTGTTCGTTTCACGACTAAAGAATGACTATGCGTGAGCCGGTCACAGCCTGCAGGGGCCACAGCCGCACTGCCTCAGGCCGGGAGACACGGGGCGGCATGTACAGGCAGCGCATCCAACACCGAGCCACAGAAATGATAGGAGTGTGTGCGGTCAGTAATGGCGGAGCCCCCAACACAAGACACCTGTCAGCGGCAAACATGACAGGCTACAGAGCGACCCCGGGACCATCCCAGCAGCACTGGCCGCATTGTGCTCTGTGCACTCTGAAAAGGAAAGAGTTAAACCAATACTATGAGGAGCATTACCTATAGGAGTGCGGACCGCTGCCACAATCACCACTGGATCCTGGGGAGCGCTCATGTTCCCGGCGGCTGTGGGCTGTCTGCTCTGCTGAGTCTGCTCTGCACACTGCCACTGCTCGGTGTATGGTACAGGCTCAATCCAAGTCGGCTAAAGGACCTCCGCTGACGTCATGCCCATGTGACTAGAAGGGGCGGCGCCTCTTCCTCCATAGCAGAGGGAGCTGCGGGGTTTGGGGTCACAGATCAGGTAAGTGGATGTTCAAGCACGAGCTGGGAGAATGGGGGTGCATGCTGGAGGGGGGTAGCCTGGGGAGAAGGGGGTGATGTTGCTTGCATGGGGCTGCATGTGCATGCTGGAGGGGGGGTCTGCCTGGGGAAAATGGGGGTGATGTTGCTTGCATGGGACTGCATGCTGGGGGTCTGCATGGGAAAGGGTGGTGATGCTTGCATGGGACTGTGTGCTGGGAGTCTGCATGGGAAAGGGGGTGATGCTTGCATGGGACTGTGGTGGTTTGCCTGGGGAAGGGGGTGGTGCTTGCATGGGACTGTGGTGGTTTGCCTGGGGAAGGGGGTGGTGCTTGCATGGGACTGCGTGCCTGGGGTCTGCCTGGGGAAGGGGGTGATGCTGCTTGCATGGGACTGCATGCCTGGGGTCTGCCTGGGGAAGGGGGTGATGCTGCTTGCATGGGACTGCGTGCTGGAGGGGCCTGCCTGGGGAAGGGAGGCTGCGTGCTGTGGTCTCTGTTGGGAAGGGATCATGTTGCTTGCGTGGAGGGGGGTCTACCTGCAGAAGGGGGCTGATGTTAGTCGCATGGGTCTGCGTGGGGTAGGGGGCTGATGTTACATGCGCTGTGCAGGTCAGTGTATGATGTCACTTGCTGTTCGGGGGTGCAGGGAAGTATAGGGGGCGAACAGGGGAGGGGATGATTGATATTACTTAAAGGGACTCTGTCACCTGAATTTGGAGGGAACAATCTTCAGCCATAGGGGCGGGGTTTTCGGGTGTTTGATTCACCCTTTCCTTACCCGCTGGCTGCATGCTGACTGCAATATTGGATTGAAGTTCATTCTCTGTCCTTCATAGTACACGCCTGCGCAAGGCAAGATTGCCTTGTGCAGGCATGTACTAAGGAGGACAGAGAATGAACTTCAATCCAATATTGCAGCCAGCGGGTAAGGAAAGGGTGAATCAAACACCCGAAAACCCCGCCCCTATGGCTGAAGATTGTTCCCTCCAAATTCAGGTGACAGAGTCCCTTTAGCATGAGAATCCCTGCCTGATGGTCAGGAGTCGTCCTGGTGTTTTTTTTTTTGTTTTTTTTACATAAAACGTTTTCTCATTATTGGGGACCAGGGCCGGCGTCAGCACCCGGGCAAATGCCGGGGCCCTGGCGAGACTGGGGGGCCCATAACTGTAAGACACAGTAGACACTTATTATGCTGACACAGATGCACAGCGCATCATGCGCTCCTGGGGGGCCCCCGAAGCCTGACTACATCATCATTCCTGAGTCTCCGACCCTCCCTCCCTGTGCTAGTGTGCTGCACTGTCTGTGTGACTCCAGCCAGGAGTCGGAGCTGGAGCAGTGGAGCCGGAATGCGGATATATGATTCTCAGCAGCAGGAGGCGGGACTCCCTGACTGGGACAGGAATACTCACCAATCACCTCCATGGGGATAGAAGAGTCACTTCCGGGCCGGCGGTCGTCACTTCCGGGTGAGAGTGAGGAGCTCATCATCCTAAGAAGAGCAGCGCAGCGCTGACACACACAGCAGATTGTCGCGACACGGTCCGGGTCCGGGACCGGCGGCGTCCACCGTCCAGTAGTTCCAGCGCAGCGAGGAGCAGCAGCATTCGTCAGTGAGTGCATGCATGTGGAGATCCTGTGTCCACAACGGTCGGGGGCAACGGCGATGGCGTGGTGGTGGGTGAATGAGAGTCGACTCGTGACTGACTGGTGACTGAGTGACGTCACGTGACGTTAAAGTGAAGCAGTGTGACTGACTGTCTTCCTTTCAAGTTCCTGGTCCCAAGCATTAAGGGGGGAATGGATGCAGCCTGCCTGGGACTTGTAGTCAGAGTCCTACACTACACAGACAGACCTCTACAGTATGGCATCTGATGATGCTGGGACAGGACTTGTAGACTATATACTACATGGCTGGCTGTGCTATATTATATACTACGAAGGCTGCGTGTGTTATATACTACGTGCCACGTGGGCTGCCTGTGTAATATACTATGTGGGCTGCCTGTGTAATATACTACGTGGGCTGCCTGTGTTATATACTACGTGGGCTGCCTGTGTTATATACTACGTGGGCTGTGCTATATACTACGTGGCTGTGCTATATGCTACGTGGCCTGTGCTATATGCTACGTGGCCTGTGCTATATGCTACGTGGCCTGTGCTATATGCTACGTGGCCTGTGCTATATGCTATTTGGCTGTGGTATATTTCTCTGCTGTATCTGTGCATCATGAATCGTGGTATGTGTTTAAGAGGGGGCCCACTGAGACTCTTTCGCCCGGGGCCCTCAAAAACCTGGAGCCGGCCCTGTTGGGGACGCATGACGTCAGGTTGATGACTGACCTATGAGTGATAAAGAGACGTGTGCACTACAACCTTGTGGTGCCCAGGTAGGTTCCCAAACCATTGGTGATAAATGAAATACAGGTCCTTCTCAAAAAATTAGCATATAGTGTTAAATTTCATTATTCACCATAATGTAATGATTACAATTAAACTTTCATATATTATAGATTCATTATCCACCAACTGAAATTTGTCACGTCTTTTATTGTTTTAATACTGATGATTTTGGCATACAACTCCTGATAACCCAAAAAACCTGTCTCAATAAATCAGCATATTTCACCCATCCAATCAAATAAAAGTGTTTTTTAATGACAAACAAAAAAACCAACAAATAATAATGTTCAGTTATGCACTCAATACTTGGTCGGGAATCCTTTGGCAGAAATGACTGCTTCAATGCGGCGTGGCATGGAGGCAATCAGCCTGTGACACTGCTGAGATGTTATGGAGGCCCAGGATGCTTCAATAGCGGCCTTAAGCTCATCCAGAGTGTTGGGTCTTGCGTCTCTCAACTTTCTCTTCACAATATCCCACAGATTCTCTATGGGGTTCAGGTCAGGAGAGTTGGCAGGCCAATTGAGCACAGTAATACCATGGTCAGTAAACCATTTACCAGTGGTTTTGGCACTGTGAGCAGGTGCCAGGTCGTGCTGAAAAATGGAATCTTCATCTCCATAAAGCATTTCAGCCGATGGAAGCATGAAGTGCTCCAAAATCTCCTGATAGCTAGCTGCATTGACCCTGCCCTTGATGAAACACAGTGGACCAACACCAGCAGCTGACATGGCACCCCACACCATCACTGACTGTGGGTACTTGACACTGGACTTCAGGCATTTTGGCATTTCCTTCTCCCCAGTCTTCCTCCAGACTCTGGCACCTTGATTTCCGAATGACATGCAAAATTTGCTTTCATCAGAAAAAAGTACTTGGGACCACTTAGCAACAGTCCAGTGCTGCTTCTCTGTAGCCCATTTCGGCACCTGTAGCCCATTTCCTGCACACGCCTGTGCATGGTGGCTCTGGATGTTTCCACACCAGACTCAGTCCACTGCTTCCTCAGGTTCCCCAAGGTCTGGAATCGGTCCTTCTCCACAATCTTCCTCAGGGTCCGGTCTCCTCTTCTCGTTGTACAGAGTTTTCTGCCACATTGTTTCCTTCCAACAGACTTACCATTGAGGTGCCTTGATACAGCACTCTGGGAACAGCCTATTTGTTGAGAAATTTCTTTCTGGGTCTTGCCCTCTTGCTTGAGGGTGTCAATGATGGCCTTCTTGACATCTGTCAGGTCGCTAGTCTTACCCATGATGGGGGTTTTGAGTAATGAACCAGGCAGGGAGTTTATAAAAGCCTCAGGTATCTTTTGCATGTGTTTAGAGTTAATTAGTTGATTCAGAAGATTAGGGTAATAGGTCGTTTAGAGAACCTTTTCTTGATATGCTAATTTATTGAGACAGGTTTTTTGGGTTATCATTAGTTGTATGCCAAAATCATCAGTATTAAAACAATAAAAGACGTGACAAATTTCAGTTGGTGGATAATGAATCTATAATATATGAAAGTTTAATTGTAATCATTACATTATGGTAAATAATGAAATTTAACACTATATGCTAATTTTTTGAGAAGGACCTGTATAACCCAGCACTCAACTTAGCGGTGAAATATTAGGAGTAGATTTATTGATCCCAATGTATAACACGACGTTTCGGTCCCAGGCCGGGACCTTCATCAATAATGTATAGAGGGATATGTAATGGTGAAAAACGGCTGTGTAAGCCAGTAATGATAGCAAAAGATATATAAGGAAGGAAATCCAATGGAGGGAGGGACGTAGCCTGTGTCCTGAGTGCTGCTGCGGCGTCCACCGCTGTAATGTGCTGACCTATAACTTCTGGGAGCGAAACTGCGTGACAATAATGTCTCCAGATCCCGGGTATTAGCCTGGTGGCCACTGGTGTCAGCCACTACTTGTATCGAGTTTTCTGCATGATTTTTTCTGTTTTCTTCTAGGTCTTGTGGCTTTTCCCCATCCTTTGTCCCCCAGAGCAGTGACCTCCCTGCAGATGTCATTTCATCACTGGACTTCTCTTCACCAAGTGGAATGCTGGTGCCCCCACAATCTATGTGAGGACCCAAAGGGATGACACTGTGGGCGTCTGATAATGTCAGATAGATGAGTACAATTCCTTTAAAAAAAAAAAAACCCTCCCTTTCTCTCCATTTATATTGTTTTGCTAGGGTCTTTCCCCATCCCATCCCTCTGGTCTTTCCCCGTCCCTCCCCGTCCCGTCCCTCTGGTCTTGTTTTGTCCCTCCCCGTCCCTCTGGTCTTGTCTTGTCCCTCCCCGTCCCGTCCCTCTTGTCTTGTCCCGTCCCGTCCCGTCCCTCTTGTCTTGTCTCTCCCCGTCCCGTCCCTCTTGTCTTGTCCCTCCCCATCCCTCCCCTCTTTTCTTGTCCCTCCCCGTCCCGTCCCTCTTTCCTTTACCCACGCTCGTGTCTTATAGTGTATTCAATGAGAGAGGAATTTTGTGTTAAGCACCGCAATACAATTTTTGCAGCACAGGGGATTTCGGTACAAAATGTGTTTTGCTTTTGTCATTAATCTCTAATGTCTTTAATGTTTAATTCAGTGTTTTGATTTCTAAAACTCTTTTATTTTTAATTTGTATGAATGCATATATTTATATATTTCTCTTTTTTATTTCTAACTATTTGACTTGTAATAAAATTGTTTGACAGCTATGAGTTGAATTTTCATTTCTATAATTATAAAGCTCGGGGTGACATTAGTGGAGAGTAACTGCATCTGGATCTGTATCAGGCTGAGTTTACACATTGCGTTGTATTGGGGAAACTATCTGCAGGGTAGTCCTCACCAGTAGACCGGACCCGCACTTAGGTTGCCGTCACACTATCAGTATTTTACATTAGTATTTGTAAGCCAAAACCAGGAGTGGGTGATAAATGCAGAAGTGGTGCATATGTTTCTATTATACATTTTCTCTATTTGTTCCACTCCTGGTTTTGGCTTACAAATACTGATGTAAAATACTGACCAAATACTGCTAGTGTGACGGCAGCCTTAAATGTAGCCCATACAGCCAGACTAGCTGTATGTTTTTTGTTTGTTTTTAAATCCATAATTGTTTTTTCTTTTTTTTGAATCAGATATTTTTATTAAACCATCAAAATTGTGCATAAACAATAAAAGGAATAGTTTGTTTTCAGCAATATACAAATACACAATACTTTTTTTTGTTAGAAAACTTATTTAGTCCCAAACCAAACTCCCACCCCCCTTCCCCCCACCCACTAGAGACCTGTCAAGAGTCATCCCCCACTAAATTATCACATACAAAAGTACAAGAAGAGGAAGATGACTTGTCAAAAAATATTTCCATAGGGGCAAAAGGTCTTCAGGTCACATTGATTCAAGCCACGGGCTCCACAACCTGTCAAAGAGGTCCATCTTGTTCCTCCTAACGTAGATACTCTTCTCCAAAGCAATGATATGGTCCACTTGCTTCATAAAGTCTCTCCTTGTTGGTGGCTCTTCCCTAATCCAGAATTTGGCGATCAACTTTCGCGCAATAAATAACAGTCTAGCTATAACCGTTTTATACAGCTTATCAGTTATTACCTCCTCCACATAGCCCAAAACACATACCAGAGGATCCCGAGGCACATTACAACTATATGCCAAACCCACTTTATTCAACACCACCACCCAAAAGGAGGACAGCCTGGGGCACTGCCACAACATATGAAGGATGCCCGCTTCGGACTGCGAGCATCTAGGGCATTCTGAATTAGGCCTTAATCCGGCTTTAAATAACATGTCTGGGGTTCTGTAAGCCCTATGAATGACAAATAATTGTGACAGCCTACCAGGCTCACTCATTGATATCTTGGGCACATAATCCAATACTGATTCCCATCGGTCATCATCAATCGCCCCCAGGTCAGCCTCCCATTTCGCCCTTGCTCTAATAGGGTGCTCCGCCAGAAAAGAAAATAGAAGGAATTCATATATTCCCGAAATCACCCCCTTCGTGCCTCCCCCTTCAAGGATAAAATCCAGCATAAGATCCACCTGGATTTCAACAGGCCCTCTCTTACACTGTGCCCGGTACGCATGAGAAAGACGACGGTATTGGTACATCTCAGACTCCGGGAGTAAAAATTCTTCCTGCAATATCTCAAAGTCTCTAATTCTACCCTGATGTAAAATCTGGCCCATCCGAGAGATGCCTGCCTCCCTCCAAATATGAAATCCCTCCATCTGTCTAAACTCCTGTAGGACACAGTTGTTCCAAATGGGTGAGAATCTAGTGAGTGCCCGTACACCCCTAATTCCTTTAACTTTATCCCACACCTTGTGAATGAGCCTTACAGTGCAAAATTTAGAACCTTTCTCACGGAAATGTCCCCCCTCTAGGCCCTCACTCAACACCTTTGTCCCTATCAATGATCTCAGGCTGCAAGGTGCCCGCATCCCACCTGACCCATCTCCCCATCCCTTGAAATGCTGACACTGTGAGGCCAAAAAATACAACCACGGATTGGGCAATGCCACCCCTCCCTCCGTCTTTGGTCTCTGTAGGGTTTCCTGTTTAAATCTGGGGCTCTTCCCACCCCAGATCAGCTCACCAAACAAAGATCTAATCCTCCGAAACCTATTCTGCGATATCCATATAGGGGAATTGTGCAACACATAGAGTAACTGCGGCATCACAATCATCTTTATCAGGTTTATCCTACCAATTACCGATAAGTGTAGCTTTTTCCACGCCTGGACCTTGGTACGTATCTTACGCAGAAGAGGTGCCAAATTCAGTTCCTCAAAGCTAGTCAGAGGGAGTGCGATCTGAATCCCCAAGTACTTAAATTTCTCAACTAGCCTCAACCTTGTGACAGAGTCCCCCCCATCACCGTCCCCACTATCCCCATCTATCAACATCATATTCGATTTGTCCCAATTGATCCTTAAGCCCGAATAACTCCCGAATTCCTCAATAATGGCCTCCGTCTTTACCAAGGTCCCCTCGGAATCCTCCAAGAAGAGCAGGATATCATCAGCGTATAACGCTACTTTTTCTTCTGCCTCCCCGTACATAAAACCCTTCACCTCCCGGGACCCTCTGATCTTTGCGGCAAGGGGTTCCACCGCCAAGGCGAAGAGCAGCGGGGACAGAGGGCAGCCCTGTCTAGTACCTCTAGATAAAGAGAAAGTCTCAGAGAGAGCGTCATTCACTCTAATTTTGGCCACCGGAGAAGAGTACAACAGCCGCACCCATGAGATAAATTTAGGTCCAAACCCCATTCGTTCCAGTACTGACCACAAATAACTCCACTCCACGCAATCAAAAGCCTTATGAGCGTCCAAGGATACCACAACCCGTTTGCCAACATTGTCAGAAGGGATTTGCAAATTTAAAAATAACCTTCTCAGATTAAGTGCCGTTGATTTATTGGGCATAAAGCCTGACTGATCCGGGTGAACCAGTCTGTCAATCACCCTAGATAACCTGTTTGCCAGAGCTTTTGCCAGTATCTTAATGTCAGCCGTCAAAAGTGAGATTGGTCTATAGGATTCTGGTAATTGTGGGTCCTTGTCGGCCTTAGGGATAACGACCACGATAGCCTCTCTCATTGAAACAGATAACTCCCCTCTTTCCAATGACCTATTATACACCTCCGACAGTTTGGCCAACAAAGTTTCTTTCAATACCTTGTACATCTCAGCTGGAATACCATCCGCCCCCGGAGCCCTACCCCCAGCAACCCCCGCCAAAGCGGCCCCCAATTCTTCCTCCCCAATCGGCTCCTCCAACAACTCACAGTCTTCTTTGCTCAACCTAGGCAGGTCAATCCCCTCCAAGTAGCCCGTCATGTCCTCAGCCCCCCTGTCCACACTTGAAGTATATAGCTTATTGTAGAATTTCCTAAACACTTCCAAAATCTGCTCCCCCTGAGTAACCAATATTCCATCTTCCCTCCTAATGGAGTAGACATGAGAGGAGTCCCTCTGTGCAGACGCCACTACCGAAAGTAAATGCCCCACCTTTTCCCCCTCTGAATAGAAAGACGCTTTTTGAAAGGCCCGCAATCTCTCCGCCCTTCTCAAATATAATTGATTGACCTCCTCTTGGGCCTTCCTCATCCGACTCTGAGACTCCTTAGTACAATGGGCCCCCAATGCTGCCTCAGCTGCCTTCAGTTCTTCCAGAATAGCTTGATCCTGTACTCTAGTCCTAGTCTTGTGTCGTGAAATGTCACGAAACAGTATCCCCCTTAAATACGCCTTCATGGTGTCCCATACTACGTGGCATTCCGCACTCCCGTCATTAATCCTAAAAAACTCCTCTATTTCAGCCCCCACCCTTTCCATGTCCAAGAGTTGTAACCAGGAGGGGTGAACCTTCCATCCCATCTTCCGTGAACCAACCTGTTCAGATAATTTTAATGAGACCCGAACTGGACTATGATCTGATAGAATCCTGGGATTATATTCCACCTCACTTAACAATTCGTTCATCCCATCATTGCCCATGGCGACATCGATACGAGACATAGAACCATACGTGGTCGAGTAACAGGAATAAGAATAAGTATTAGCGTTTCGAACCCGCCATAAGTCAATCCAGCCTATTTCTCTAAGGTAATTCCCAAAAGGAGTGCCATTACCGTCCCTACGTAGCGGAGCGTGATTACTCTTATCCCAATGGTCGTCGGCAATATTGTTCACATCTCCAACCACCAGAAGAGGAACCCCGACCCACCCTCTCATATGCTCCAAAATCTCTTGAATTTTCTTACCAGAATACGGCGGGGGTATATATATTGAAACAATGCAAATCAGACGGTTAAGAATTTTACACACCAAAAGGACATACTGACCATCTTTATCAATTTTAACCTCAACTTCCTCAAATGGAGTACTAGTATGGATCAAAACAGACACCCCCCTTGCATAATTAGAGAAAGTCGAGTGATATGCCCTGCGCACCCATTTTTTCTGTAACATATCTACTTTTTCCTCCACTAAGTGAGTTTCTTGCAGGCATATCACCGAGGGCCTCTGTTTCACTAAGTACTGAAATATTGCCGCACGTTTAGTAGCGTCCGCTAGCCCCCTAACATTCCAACTTATAATATTAACCTTCCCTCCCATTTCCTTAGAAAAAGGTATAAAATAAGAATCGTCTCTCCCAGGTCTCCCCCAATGCCCTCCTCCCCCCCCTTCCCACCCCTCATCCCAACAACTAACCCAACCTTCCCCATCTAAAACTCAAGATAACTCAGATACTCCGAACTTTCTTTCTCTATATGAGAACCGAGGGCACTTAGTATACCCTAGAACTAAGTCTTTTGCCGTCCATCTCTTCCCCCCACACCGCGACCAATATGAAATATTCATTACGCCGCCGAACATAATACTGTAAACGTTAGGTGCAGTTGAACCATCTGCAACAGTAACATTCAGAAAGGACCCCTCCAACGAAGAGAGGCAGAACCAGCAGAGTCACAATCCTTCCGAAACAGTCTTAACGGTTCCGCTCAGTGCCAATCTTCTTGGCGTTGGTGTCCAGCCATTGCATCGCCTCCTCCGGATTTTGAAAAAATTGAACACGGTCCAGCGCCACCACCCTAAGCTTAGCTGGGTAGAGCATTGAATATTTTAGGTCCAGTTCACGGAGCCGTCGCTTGACCTCCCCAAACTTCATTCTAAGTTTCTGCACCGATGCCGAGTAGTCCGGATAAATGGAGATCCGATTCCCATTTATGCTCAGGCCATCACTCAGCCTGGCCTTTCTCAGTAAAGTCTCCCGATCCCGGTAGTCCAGAATTTTTGCCAATATGGCACGAGGGGCCGAGCCGGGCGGCAGAGGGCGAGTGGGGACCCGATGAGCCCTTTCCACCGAGAAATGTTTGGTAAGGTCTGCTCCTCCCACCGAGTTCTTGAGCCATGTCTCAATATATTCAGTGGAATTATTTCCCTCCACCTTCTCCGGCACCCCAATTATTCTTAAATTGTTTCTCCGAGATCGGTTTTCCAAATCGTCTGTCTTAAATTCCAGCTCTGCAATTCGTTGAATATATTTCTTTTCTCTTTTTAACAGTTCGTTTGTCTGATCCTCCACACTGCCCACACGCTCCTCCACCACCTCCACTCTTTTCTCCACTTTGCGCATAGCAGAGTTAAGGGACTTTATTTCAACTGTCAGATCATCCACCCTCAGATTCAGCGCGGCCAAGGCAGATTTGCAGTGAATAACGACAGAGAAAATGTCCTGCAGTGTTGGTTCCCCCATCCTTGGCTGCTGTACCACATCAGAGTCATTGGTCTGCACAGGGCTAGCAGCAGGTGTCACACTTTCTGCACTGTGCGCTCCCTGCGCCCTCCCTGGGGAACATTGCACCTCCACTTCACCGGTCCCAGCGTCCCCTCCACTTTCTTGCCTCATCAGGGCTTCCTCCACCTCAAGTCCCTCTGGACCCAGCAGCAGGGCTCCCCCCTCCACCGTGCGGGCAAATCGCTCCAGCCGGGCTATTACCTCCAGCCTCCGGCGGTATGTAGCGCTGGCCCTGGCCGCCTCCTCCTCGGCCACGGCGCCATCTTGAATTTTCGCGCCGGCTGCAGGCGCCGACTGTTTGCGGCGCGGCATCTCCGCTCCTCACCGCTTATCAACTCCGGAGCCTTCTTCCCCTCGCCGGGGACTTGCGGGGTCCCTCTGCCTGGTTTTCGGCGTTCGGCGGCGCCTGAAAGGGTAGGTTTAAGGAGCGGTGCAGGGAGAGAGACCCTTCGCACGTCCGCTCACATTCGTCGCTCACTACTGCCCCCCATAATTGTTTTTTCTTAAAAAGACATAAGCTACTTTTAACTGAGGGTTTGACTGCTGCTGCCACCACTAATGGGACAGGCTATGGCATATTTTCCCGAGGAAAAATGTATCTTTCTAATGTTAGGCAATATTCACATTTTTTATTTTTAGTACTAATGGTTTACAAAACTCTGACGACCTGTGAGAGAGCTGGAATGAATGTGTCGCATGTATTTGTCTTGCTACACCAATTAAGGAATGTTCTCCTCAGATCTCCTGGAGACTTCACAACCCTGGATCTGACCTAAATCACAGGACCATAAAACCTCACACTCCTTAGCTATGAACTGCCCCAATATTTATGGCCACAACTGTTCCCCCTCCCATTATTATTATTTTTATTTAATAGTTCCGCGTCACTTGTCTTATTTACGGCCTGTTCTGTATAATATGTGACTTCACATTTTGTGTCTTGCTTATGTTAGCATATAAATCAGATGAGTGCAATCTTGTAAATGTCGGCCTGTACTCGGAGCAATGTTCTTCTATCAGGCCGGGCAGATCTGTATTCAGCTGCAATGTGACTGAAATCAGATGGGTGTGAGCAGAAAACATTGGACGCCATACGACCCATCAGTGCCACATTTATAAAGATACAATTCTGTAATATAGAAAACTGAAAATGGTGCTGTAAGATGAATAAAAACTGGGCAAGCACAGCAATGAGAAGTGAGAACAAATCATCCCGTTCTCCTGGATGTGCGTGGAAGCGCTTTCTGTATCCACTGCTGTAAGCGTCCTCCTATACTGACCTGATAGAGACCAGAGGAGACTCCCAAGACACCAGCTACAATCATTGTTACGCTTCTCCTTTAAAAGGGTATCAACCACCGATGATTCTCAAATTTTAATATTTTACTAATTCTTTTTTGTTTTAAAAAGAAAAATTTAGACAATCACTGTATACTGTTTATTTACCACCCTGGTGCAGCATGCCGTAACAACCTGATGCATGCTGCTAGTAATGAAGCATGGTTCAGTGTGCCCTAATTCAGCCTCTTCTCTACTGGGAATTATTGTTGGGGGGAGGGGGAGGGAACATGAGAAGAGCATCAAATGAAGGGCATGGTGGAGGTGTACCTGCTTCAAGAAGAGGACATAGTTGATCTGTGCCCGTTACGTGTCTACATGAAACACTTTCCTCTGATTCATGCAGTCCACGGGATGTTGTGCATCATATCCTAGGCATGAGCACCGCTGGATGGATAGTGAGGCAAGAATATGTGGAGGTGGTGTTAGATTGGATGGCTGAGAGCGCCCCCAGCTCCTTCCACTGCTGAAAGCACAGAGTTTTCACCTGAGGACCTTGGGCATCTTTCTTCCACCTCACCCCCTTGCAAATCGGCCAAGCAGTATCGGCCCAAAGTCATGAAGCAGTCTCTTCTGATTTTTTTTTTTTAACATTTTCTTAACCTGAGCACCACCTACATCTGAGTTCTAAGTACGAGCTGCAGTAGAGTAGACACCTTAAAAAACATGACAGATGTGGGCTTTCCTCCTGCTCCCTCTTCTGCTGCGGTCTTGACCTCTTCATCCAGCTCACGAATAACAGCCTACCCACAAAGACCGAGCATCTCCACCCCGTCCCAACCCCCATAGAGGAAATACCCCACTACCCGCCCACAGGCCCTGGTCCTGAATAACAGCATTTATCTATTC
Source organism: Ranitomeya imitator (assembly GCF_032444005.1). Taxonomy (NCBI): domain Eukaryota; kingdom Metazoa; phylum Chordata; class Amphibia; order Anura; family Dendrobatidae; genus Ranitomeya; species Ranitomeya imitator. The sequence continues at coordinate 145,697,362 of NC_091286.1, read as the reverse complement.
CTGGCCTTTGAAACGCTGCCATTCCAGCTGATGGAGAAAAACTGTTTAAAAAAACTGATGGTGGTGGCTGTTGCGAAGTATGTGGTTCCCATCCACCACTAATGTTTCAAGTTCGCCATCCCTGCCCGGCACACACATGTTGCAACCAAAATCAGGTGTGCACTGTCATCAGTGGCAAGGTCCAGATAACTACTGATACGTGGACCAGTAAGCATGGGTAGGGATGTTACATCTCCCAATCTGCACACTGGGTAAATGTGGCAGCTGGGACAGAGGAGGAAGGTGTTCTAGCACATGTCCTAGATCTATTGCTGGACATTGCTCTGCCCATGTGGCCTCCTACTCCGCTTACTCCATCACCTAGCAGTAAGACTTGCACCAGCAACTTCAACCCAGCCAGGGGAAAAAGACAGTAGGCTGTTCTCAAACTCATCATTTTGGGGGACAAAATCCATACTGCGCAAGAGCTGTGGACAGGGATTAAACAAGAGACTGATGAGTGGCTGGTGCCGTAGAACCTAAATCCCTGCCTGGTGGTGTGTGATAATGGGCGAAATCTGGTAGCCGCTCTAGGCCTAGCCATTTTGACCACATCCCTTGCCTGGCACATGTGTTAAGTTTAGTGGTGCAAATCTTTCTTAAAAATTACCCATATGTGAGAGGTTGTCTGTGCACGCATATGGCGTTCACACCCTGCAGCTGCTCGCTGGTCTGCACTGCAGCGTAACTTCTGCCTTCTCGCTCAGCACCTCATATGTGACATATCAACAAGGTGGAACTCAAAAGGTGAATACGCTGTAGAGGCTGTGCGAGCAGAAGCAATACTGGAGTTTCAGCTGCAGCACGCACGGACGAGTCACTCTGTGGAACAACACCTCACCATGTCGTGAACACAACAGGGTGGCACTCAAAGTACGGTAGCTCACAGGCATCACTGGAGCATGGCAGGGAGGACATAGGACATAAACCATACTCCTCCCACAGAGGACAGTTTGTCTTTGCCTCTGGGCAGCCTGGCACGAATTATCATTATTTATACAGCACCATTAATTCCATGGTGCTGTACATGAGAAAGGGGTTACGTACAGAGTTATAGATATCGTTTACAATGACAGACTGGTACAGAGGGGAGAGGACCCTGTCCTTGCGGACTTACATTCTATGGGATAATGGGGAAGAGACAGAAGGTTGGGGGTGCAGCAGCTCTGATGGGGGTGAGGCGGCAGAATGGTTATTGCAGGCTGTAGGCTTTCCTGAAGAGATGGGTTTTCAGGTTCCGTCTGAAGGATCCGAGGGTGGTGGATAATCGGACGTGTTGAGCCGTGGAATGCCAGAGGATGGGGATATTAGGGAGAAATCTTGGAGGCGGTTGTGTGAGGAATGAATAAGTGTGGAGGAAAGTAGGAGGTCTTGGGAGGATCGAAGATTACATGAGTGAAGATATTGGGAGATTAGTTCAGAGATATAGGGAGGGAACAGGTTGTGGATGGCTTTGTAGATCAGTGTTAGTAGTTTGAACTGGATTCGTTGGGGATTTGGGAGCCAGTGGAGGGATTTACAGAGGGGAGAAATGGGGGAGTAGTGAGGAGAGAGGTGCATTAGCCAGGCAGCAAAGTTAAGGACAGACTGGAGTGGTGCAAGAGAGTTAGCGGGGAGGCCACAGAGGAGAATGTTGCAGTAGTCGAGGCGGGAGATGATGAGGGCATGTACAAGCGTTTTAGTAGATTGAGGGCAGAGGAAGGGACGGATTCTGGCAATATGTTTGAGTTGGAGGCGACAGGAGGTGGCAAGAGTTTGGAAGTGCGGTTTGAAGGACAGGGCAGAGTCGAGAGTTACCCCGAGGCAGCGTATTTCAAGTGCGAGAGAGAGCGTGATGTAGTTTACCATAATAGATAGATCAGGTATGGGGAATACGCGAGATGGAGGAAAGATGAGGAGTTCGGTATTGTCTACATTGAGTTTTAGGAAGCGAGAGGTGAAGGAGGAAGATATAGATGACAGAGATTTCGGGTTTCTGGACAGCAGAGAGGTGACATCTGGGCGAGAAAGGTAGATCTGAGTGTCATCAGCATACAGGTGATACTGGAAGCCATGGGACTTTATGAGTTGTCCTAGGCCAAGGGCATAGATGGAAAAAAGTACGACAGGACAGAGCCTTGAGGGACTCCAACAGAGAGAGGATGGGATGAGCCAATACAGTGTGCTGTGCCTGTGCAATGACTGCAGAGTTGCCCGGATCATACCCCTACTGATTACTGGGTGGTCACACCGCTGGATCTCTGCTGCAAAGACAAAGTACCATTATTACTTCCGTCACTGGAGCGGGATGGCAAAATGTGTCAATACAAGCACATGCTGGTAGGGGCACTACTGATGGCATTCCCACCTGACAGAAGAAGCACAAGGCAGCGGAGGAGGAAGTCGCCAACGCAGCTGGGGCACAACCTCGGAAGGGAGGGTTAGCATGGCTAAAATGTGAAAAAATTAATCAGCACGCCACAACATCCAGCACCACCATCTGATACAGTCTATACAACCAGGTGCCAGCGTTATAACAACATGGTGGAAGAGTACATGTCCACACGTCTGCATGTACTAAGTGATGGGTATGCCCATTTAACTTTTTGGTTTCCAAACTGGACACATGGCCTAGGCTTGTACTTTTTGACTTGGAAGTGCTGGCATGCCCCATGGTAAGTGTAATGTTGGAACGTGTGTTTATCACAGCAGGGGATGTAATCACACATAGGCGCTTCCACCTGTCCAAAGCCAACGTGGGCACTCCCGCGTTCATTAAAAGAAACCAGGAGTGGAGTCCGCAGGACTTGCCTGTACCTTTGGCTGACGAGACAAATGTACCACCTGCACCCAGACATTGTTATATTCTATTTGCCATTCATTTTATTTTGGGGCCTCACCAAAAAGGAAGAGAAATAAAATCCACAAAAATAGTGTTGGATACCATCAGCCCTGCCTCTTCCACCTACACCGCAATGTCCACCTACTGCTAGTCCACCTACACCACCTCCTCCTCCACTATGACATCAGACTACTGTATCTACATTGTTATTTTTAATTTTATACTATGTTCTTTTAAGTGCTGTCTCTAAAAAAATTTAAAAAAAATCCCACAAAAGCTGTTGGATACCTCATCCCCTGCCTCTTCCACCTTCATCGCCACATTTGCCTCAAGCTCATCCACCTACTACACCTCCTACATTTGGATCTATGCCACTTTTTTCAAGATTATTATTATTACTTTTTATTATCAGTTATTTTAAGTGATCTTACTATCCACATTTGTTTTCAGGGCTATTGTCCTGCGTACCCCCTTTTTGTTCCATTTTTCACCTTTACCCCTTACTACCCCCATTTTACAGCACGAAAGTTCGAGACCACATTGGCTGTGAGCTGGTCTCATTATGCTGGGAATGGCCCAATAAACATTAACCATTTCAGCCTATTAATCAGTCAACAGCTGTCTGCTTTTTCTTTGCTGGTTATTAAAAAATGGGTGGACTCACCCAAAAAATGAATTGGGGCACCCTCCATTTTTAATAACCAGCTAAGGCAAAACAGACAGCTAATGGCTGATATTACAAAGCTGTGAAGGTCCATGGATATTGGCCCCTTCCAACACTAATAGGACTAGTCCTCAGCCACACGAGAAATGGAGCATCAACTGTATTATTAGCACTAATTCTTGTGCATCGCCTCAGCTCTTCCTGATTGCTTTTGTGCAGTGGCAATTGGGGTAATATATACAGCTCTGGCAAAAGTTAAGAACCCACCACATCAAAACCCTGTCATGGGCAGCCAAATCTCCAGACCTGAACACCATTGGAAACCTCTGGAATGTAATTAAGGGGATGATGGATAGTCGCAAGACATCAAACAAAGAAGAACTGCTTACATTTTTGTGCTAGAAGCAGTGTTAAAGACTGCTGGAAAGCATGCCAAGATGCATGAAAGCTGTGATTAAAAATCATGGTTATTCCACAAAATATTAAAGGGAACCTGTCACCCCCAAAATCAAAGTTGAGCTAAGCCCACCGGCATCAGGGGCTTATCTACAGCATTCTGTAATGCTGTAGATAAGCCCCCAATGTATCCTGAAAGATGAGAAAAAGAGGTTATATTATACTCACCCAGGGGCAGTCCCGCTGCGGTCCGGTCCAATGGGCGTGTCGGTCCGGTCTTGGGCCTCCCATCTTCTTACGATGATGTTCTCTTGTCTTCACGCTACGGCTCCGGTGCAGACGTACTTTATCTGCCCTGTAGAGGGCAGAGCAAAGTACTGCAGTGCGCAGGTGCCAGGAAAGGTCAGAGAGGCCCGGCACCTGCGCACTGCAGTACTTTGCTCTGCCCTCAACAGGGCAGACAAAGTACATTTAAACCTATAGTGCTAAAGTCCAGGTACTCATATTTATGTTTCTAGGACTGTATAGCATGATGGAAGCAACAAAATTTGCAAAACTAATAAACTTTATTTAAATATTTCAAACAATAACATCATATCATCATTAAATATGTGAGAATCCCAAAAAAAAGAAGACAAAGATTTTGCCAAGGCAGCAAACTGCAGGGTAGAACCCACACCGTACTAAATTACATTGTGTATAAAATAGCCTCAATCTGAGATTCTATATGTATACATAGATGCAGCCATGGCATTTAAGTCATAATAGACTTGGTATAGAGATTCAAACAGGGTATGAGTAATCTGGGATAATATATCATATTCAGAAAAGTGACTGACCAGTTAAAACTCTAACCCAAAAAGGTAAATAGGTTTAAGATGTAGCATATTAGCTTGCTATACCTGTAGCCATGGTTGATCTGGTGAGGGTGGGTAAATCCTGCTGCCGCGCTGCCAGGCGCCTCGATGCACGTTTCGCCCGATGAGCTTCATCAGGAGACATGGCTAGTGCAGCAGAAGAAGTTCCCTCTATAGTGCATACAATTAAAATTTAATGGAGGACCGGTGTGCAGCGTCCCACTAGTGTTGTAGTAATCATGATGTCACCAGAGGTGGGCTTTGCAAATAGCAGTTAACCAATAGAAAGCTTAAAAATTAGCCAGCCACTATCATGTAAAGAAGGGCCTTTCAAACACTGCACCAATAGTAATGCTCGTTTATAGTCACATGGTATGATTATGTGAGTAGTAAGAGCATTGATTACATGTAAAAGGACCTTTGAATTTGGACCAAGGAGGTTTCTCATATAGTCACATGGAGCTTCCTAGTTGTAGGGAATCCATGGTAATGGCAGAATGGACCAATCGGCGCATTACCCTGTGATGCCGTGCTCTCAGAAAGCCGACGCTGGCATCCCACACCGCATGTGACCAGAGGGAGGAGCAAAGTCATCCCCATGGTAACCACAGTGACCGGACACCGTGCCAAGCCCGAGACCATGGCAGCGCACGTGGGCTATGCGTCTGGGTGTAAAAAGGCAGTGATAGGAAATAATTAATCAGAGTATACAGGGGACCTGAACAATATTAATAAAATACAATAAGATATTGCGCATCATAAACAGAGTTTACAGAGTAACAGACACGGACATAGCAATGTCCTGTTGATAAAACAAGATACAAGTTATTACACAATAGATTGAAAGTACTGTTATTCAGACAACCGATCTATAGATCTAAATATAATTCAAAACATATTTAATTCCGGTATATATTTACTGTTGTTATTATTCTATTTCCAGTTCTTCTTTATATGCAATTTCCAAAGGAATAATTCCACGGCACGCAGTGGGACTAGACATCATGCAGACCTCCAAGGAATGGAACAGCACCATAAACAGATCCAAGGTGAAAAAGAATACTTGTATGAAATAATTTTTTAGGAAAGAGAGTGTAATCTCAGATCTGAAAAACTAATAAATAACAAAATTAAAATCAATATCAATTAATATGCAAAATTACAATAAAATGAAAGGAAAAGGGGGGAAACTTATTAAAATAGCGCTATATAGATGTTTACAAAAAAGACTTGGAGCTAACAAACTCATTAAGACCAAAGGGAGTGACGGTGTTTACCATCCATTTCATTTCTATTTGCAGAAGTTTACGTTTAGCATCACCCCCTCTATTACCCATATAGACTCTGCCAATACCACAGACTCTAAGACCCATAGGGTTACAGCCATGGTGTTCTCGGAAGTGTCTAAGGATATTTTTAAGATTCTCATATTCAACATCTGCTTTTTTAGCATTGGTAATATCCCGCACATGCTCTTGTATACGAGCCTTCAAGGTTCTAGTGGTCATGCCTATATAGATTAAATTGCAAGGGCATGTAAGATGGTATCTCACACATTCTGTATTACATGAGATGTGATGAACAATCTTAAAGGATTTATCTCCCTTTGCATTTGAAAAATGAGTAGTTTTGGGGATGTATCTGCAGACTGAACATGTACCACAGGCATATGATTCCCATGGTGGACCTTTCCTCCCAAATAAGTATTGACTGTCCCTAGGAGGAATATAGTGACTTCGGGTTAGAATATCTCCCAAATTACGAGAGCGTCTCCATGTGATGGAGGGTGTCTGAGTAAGATGATATCTAAGATCCTTGTCCGTAAGGACAATATACCAATTCTTTGATAATATTTCTCTCATCTGTTTCCAATTAGAATTGAAAGTGGAGATGAAACGAGGTTTCATCTCACAGTTTGTGCTTTTTTGTTGTTTATCTGACTTATAGGTTAGAAGGGACTGCCTATTAGCATTGGCAGCTCTGAGGTAGCCTTTCTTGATATCCCTTTGATCTATAGCCACGTTCTCTAAATCTATTGGTCAGATTTTCAGCTTGCTGATGAAACACAAAATTATCAGAACAAATGCGTCGTACTCTGAGAAATTGGCCAACTGGTATCGATTTTTTTCAGTTGAGGTAAATAGGACGAATCAGCGTGTAATAATGCATTCGTTGCTATATTTTTACAGAAGACATCTGTTGTTATCATGCCATCTGTTCTTTTCAAAATCATGATGTCAAGAAATTCCATCTTTGTTGTACTAAATTTCCATGTGAGCTTGATATTTATAGTAAGTCATTATTATTTAGTAGTTGGAGGAAGTTATTCAAATGCGATGTGGAGCCCTGCCAGATGAAAAATATATCATCTATATAGCGAGACGAGGTTTTTGTGACCTGGTGTATCAAGGACCACTTCCCTCTCCCACAGCCCCAGGAAAGGGTTAGCATATGAGGGCACACAAGTGGCCCCCATTGCTGTTCCCTGGAGCTGTAGGAAGGGGCGGTCCTAGAATACAAAAAAATTGTGTGTGTTAACACAAAATGTAACAAGGACAGAACAAAATCAATCAGCTCTTCATCTAAATTAGTCATTGTCAAGAAAAATTCTGTTGCCCTCATCCCGTGGTCATGGCCTATAGAAGTATACAAAGACTCCACATCGCAAGTCACCAACAGCATATCTTCCTCCAATTGTGTCCCTTCTAATTTTCCCAAAATGACCGACAAAGTACGCCTGCGCCGGAGCCGCAGTGTGAAGACAAGAAGAGGACATCATCGCAAGAAGATAGGAGGTTCTGGACCGTCCGGCGAAGCCCATCGGATCTGACCGCCCGTGTGAGTATAACCTCTTTTTCTCATCTTTCAGGATACATTGGGGGCTTTTCTACAGCATTACAGAATGCTGTTGATAAGCCCCTGATGCTGGTGGGCTTAGCTCACCTTCGATTTTGGGGGTGACAGGCTCCCTTTAATTTCTGAACTCTTTCTGAGTTTAAAAAAAAAATAGTATTGTTGTTTCTAAATAGTCATGAACTTGTTTTCTTTGCATTATTTGAGGTTTGAAAGCACTGTTTTTCTTTTATTTTGACCATTTTTCTTTGTCAGAATAAAATACTAAATTTATTGCTTGAAAATTCTGAGACGTCAGAAGTTTATAGAATAAAATAACAATTTATATTTTACTCAAAAATATACCTATAAAGAGAAAAATCAGACAAACTGGACATTATGCAGTGGTATCTTTATTTTTGCCAGAGCTGTATGTATAATTACAACTGTGATTTGTCAAAAATCGCAGCTGACATTAAGCCCAGGGTTAGTAATAGAGAGGTGTCTATGAAACACTCCGTTTACTAAGGCCGGGGTCACACTAGAGAGTTTTACGGACGCATGAGAGGCGCAAAAACAACGCATTGCACACTGTTGTGAATTCTGCTTTTGGGCTCCCTCCGGTGGTTGTAGGTGGTAATGCAGTTGTCTCTGGGCTGCAGTCCTGGACAGGTGTTTCTGCTAATTGCAGTTCTGACTGGAGTATTTAGGTTTGCAGGACTCATTAGTCCTTTCCAGTTGTCAATGTTTCTTGGGAAGAATTGGTTCTCTGTCTGGCTCTCCTGCTTAGCTGCCAATTCAGCAAAGATAAGTGTCTGTTTCTTTTTCTATTGCACACAAGCTGTGTGCTTGTTTTTTTTTATTGTATTCCTGCTCTGAGTTTAGTAGTCTCTGGAGTTGCAGATATACGTTCCACGTCTTTAGTTAGATGGAGGAATTTTTGTATAATCTGCTGTGGATATTTTTGGAAGGGTTTTAATACTGACCGCACAGAACTCTGTCCTATCCTTTCCTATTTTAGCTAGAGCGGCCTCTTGTGCTAAATCCTGTTTTCTGACTGTGTGTGTCTTTCCTCTCCTACTCACAGCCAATATTTGTGGGGGGCTGCCTATCCTTTGGGGTTCTGCTCTGAGGCAAGATAGTATTCCTATTTCCATCTTTAGGGGTATTTAGTCCTCCGGCTGTGACGAGGTGTCTAGGGCTTGTTAGGTACACCCCACAGCTACTTCTAGTTGCAGTGTTAAGATCAGGATTTGCGGTCAGTATAGTTACCACCTACTCCAGTGTAAGTTTTCATGCTGCTCCAAGGTCAGCCACGTAGTATTTTGCCCAGCCAGGTTTGTCACAGGTTAAAAAATAAAAAATAAACATATACTCACCTTTCCGATGGCCCCTTGTAGTCCACGGCAGCTTCCGGTCCCAGGGTTGGTATGAGCGCAGGACCTGTGATGACGTCGCGGTCACATGACCGTGACGTCATGGCAGGTCTTTCTAGCGCAGGCGTGCAGGGTCTGTGATGACGTCGCGGTCACATGACCGTGACGTCATGGCAGGTCCTTTTCCCATACCATCTTTGCCACCGGAACCTGCAACGGAAGATGGCGGCCGGCGCGAGCGACTACGGAGGGTGAGTATAGCAGGTTTTTTTTAAAATTATTTTTAACATTACATTTTTTACTATTGATGCCACATTGGCAGCGTCAATAGTAAAAAGTTGGGGACACACTGGGTTAACAGCGGCGGTAATGGAGTGTGTTACCCGCGGCATAACGCGGTCCGGTACCGCCGGCATTAACCCTGTGTTAGCGGTGACCGGAGGGGATTATGCAGGCGACAGGCACTGACTGCGGGGAGTAAGGAGCGGCCATTTTCTTCCGGACTGTGCCCGTCGCTGATTGGTCGCGGCAGCCATGACAGGCAGCTGGCGAGACCAATCAGCGAATGAATAACCATGACAGAAGGACAGACAGACGGAAGTGACCCTTAGACAATTATATAGTAGATGTCAGTGAGACACATATATATTTATATTTCATACAGTGCTGGATAGCTTAAAAGTCGATAATTCAGTTGCCGGCTTTTGCTATCTCCTTATCAATCCCAACAGGATATGAGAGATGGTTTACATATTTACATACAGTAAACCATTTCATATCCCTTATTTTTTTTTTTTACATATTCCTCACTAATGATGTTAGAAGTGTCTGTGTGCAAAATTTGGTGGCTGTAGCTGTTAAAATAAAGGGTTAAATCATGGAAAAAACTGGCGTGGTCTCCCGCGCAATTTTCTCCGCCAGAGTGGGAAAGCCAGTGACTGAGGGCAGATATTAATAGCCTAGAGAGGGACCATGGTTATTAGCCCCCCCTGGCTAAAAAGATCTGCCCCCAGCCACCCCAGAAAAGGCACATCTTTTCTGCGTATTACGCTTGTAAAAAACGAACCGTATTTCCCTACGCTAAGTGTGACGCCGGCCTAACACTGTAATTAAAAAAAAAGAAACAAACAGATTAAAAACATGTAATTGAAATATAAAAAAGACACCCTCTTTCACTCATTTATTTACCCCCCAAAAAACACCTGCAGGTCCAATGAGATCCACAAGGTCCCGCGTAATCAACATCGAGGTCCCAAGACGATCCCCGGCTCCAATACATACAGATGCCACAGTGACATCATAAAACGTGACCCCTCCCCGTATCCGCCGTACAGACACTAAGGGTGGCATGGAAGCCGTCACCTGTGAGATCACTGGAGATTACAGTTTGCGGTTATCACAGTACCCTCTGTGTGAGCCGTCAACTGTCACTTGAGGTGAAATCAAGGAGCACAATGACTGGCAATACCATAACCTGGCGGAATCATTGTAGTAGGTTGGATTGCCAGACTGCCCCCTGCGTGACACAGCGGCACTACAGTACGGAAGTCCGACAGTGAACCGGTGGAATCATTACAGTGCATCAGATTGGTGAATCACTGTATTCTCACGGAGAGCAGGCTAAATCCAAGTTGGCAGAAGGACCTGCTCCATTAGCCTGCTAGGTCTAGTATTAAAACACTCACAGGGACCTGGTCCTTTAGCCAACTGGGATTTAGCTTTCTCACGGAGAGCAGGCTAAATCCAAGTTGGCAGAAGGACCTGGTCCATTTGGCCAATAGTTATAGTATTTATCCCTTCACAACGCATGATGCAGTTACGTCATATATCATAAAATTAAAAGAAAAAGCAAATATCGCTTTTGCTCCATTAAAAAAAACCTCAAATTTGGAATTGATGTGTTCAGAAAGGCCTGGCCACTTAAAATCTAAAATAATCTGATTGGTAAACGGCATAACGAGAAAAAAACTCGAAACGCCATAATTAAGATTTTTTGGTCGCCACAACATTGCAATAAAATGAAATAAGAGGTGATCAAAACATGGTATCCGCGCCTAAATGTTATCAATAAGAACGTCACACCAAAATAAAAAAAATCCCAACGGCGATGTGGATGGAAAAATAAAAAAGTTATGGGAAGGAAAAAAAGAAAAATCGGAAAATCGCCGGAGCGTTAAAACACTCCTAGGTGCATGCATAGAAAAAAAATCTGTGGTTGTGTGATCTAGAAAAATGATCACCAGTAAATAAAACGGGACGCGGATGAGATTGACGCAGAATATTGTACACACTGGAATTAAGGAGAAAATTCTTGTGTATAAATGTCACATATAAATGTGTAATCAGATGTCATATAGATAGGGATTGCATATATCAGTTAGGACTGCTCTATATGGGTATACCTTGACGTTTGGTTGAGCAGCTTAGTATACATTTTTTGCAAAAAATGTATCCACCAAATACCCTGTTTTTTACATCTTTTTACTAGCACTTGCGGATTACTGTGATTTTTGGAAACTGAGTGTTTTTGGTTTTACTATGCTCTTCTGTGTCTTCAAGTTTCTTGGTGGTGTGTGAACATGTTCCTACACACTTGTTCACTGTGCAAGTAGCCCATGTGTTCCTGTTTCCATAATTGTTCTCTTGTGTCTACAAGACTAGGGAGTTACCCACCACTCCTTGTGGGCTATCTGCACAAAAGCTGTTCCACTCAGCGTGTCCACATGGACATTTCCTCTCCGAACCCTGTTCACACAGGTAATATACAGATGATCAGGTTTTTAAATACATCAGATAGGGATTGCATATATCAGTTAGGACTGCTCTATATGGGTATACCTTGACGTTTGGTGGAGCAGCTTAGTATACATTTTTTGCAAAAAAACGTATCAACCAAATACCCTGTTTTTTACATCTTTTTACTAGCACTTGCGGATTACTGTGATTTTTTTAAACTGAGTGTTTTTGGTTTTACTATACTCTTTTGTGTTTTCAGATGTCATATCTAGTCTGCGGCTCAATATTGCTGCACAAAATAACATGACAGGATTCATATGTATCTATACAATAAGTGTTCTTCTGTCTACTGGGATTTAGCATTCTTATATAGAGCAGGCTAAATCCAAGTCAGCTTAAAGGACCTGGTCCCTCTGCCAACTTGGAAATAGCCGACTGTGTGAGAAAGCTAAATCCCAGTGCACAGAAGGACCAGGTCCTTTAGCCGACTTGGATATAGCTTTCTGTATAATGAGTCGGCTATTTCCTAGTTGGCAGATGGACCAATTCCTTTAGCCGACTTGGATTTAGCCACACAACCTTTGCAATATGGAAGGAGCGCATTCAGGAGCGCGCATTTCTGCCGACGCGCATTCAGAATCGCGGATCCCTATTCTGCCTGTAGTGAGCTGTTGCCTTTATTCCCAGTGTATCCGTATTCTGCCTGTAGTGAGCTGTTGCCTTTATTCCCAGTGTATCCGTATTCTGCCTGTAGTGAGCTGTTGCCTTTATTCCCAAAGGGCTGCCACTGGAAATTTTGGGGCCCCATACTGGCAAAATTTTCGGGGCCCCTTTGAGACTCCGCCCAGGCTCCACCCCAGCTCCGCCTCCACCCCTCGAACTGTCCACAGCCACACCGCTCTCTCTTGGAAAAACTCCACTTCTCACCTATCACACATTAAGGCTACTTTCGCACTAGCGTCGTACGACGCACGTCTCAATGCGTCATTTTGCAGAAAAAAAACGCATCCTGCAAAGTTGTTTGCAGGATGCGTTTTTTCTCCATAGGCTTGTATTAGCGACGCATTGCCACACGTCGCAACCGTCGTGCGACGGTTGTGTCGTGTTGTGGCGGACCGTCGGCACCAAAAAAGTTGCTTGTAACGTTTTTTGGTGCGTTGTGTCCGCCATTTCCGACCGCGCATGCGCGGCCGGAACTCCACCCCCTCCTCCCCGCAACTCAGAATGGGGCAGCGGATGCGTTGTAATAATGCATCCGCTGCCCCCGTTGTGCTGCATTGACACAGGATGCGTCGGTACGTCGGCCCCACGCACTGCGACGGGCCGATGCTAGTGTGAAAGTAGCCTAACAGTTCCTATCACCAGATCACACATATAGCCGGCAGCTTTTGATTTGGCCAAAAGATTTTTTAAGCTGCCACCATAACACGGTAGACACGTTTGGCCGGGTGTTGTGAATTCTGTGGCAGAGCTCCCTCCTGTGGTCACAAGTGGTACTTCGGCTGGTTCTCTCTGTGAGCTTCCGTTGGTGGAGGAAAGTGGTACTGCGGCTTCTGAGTTTCCTTCCTCAGGTGATGTGCTGAAGTCGTTAGGTGCTGCTCTATTTGACTCCACCTAGTGCTTTGATCCTGGCTTCCAGTCAATGTTCTAGTATTGGACCTGTTTCCTCCTGGATCGTTCCTGTGGCCTGCTGCTCTGCATAGCTAAGTTCCTCTTTGCTATTTGTTTGCTGTTTTTTTCTGTCCAGCTTGTCAATTTGTTTTTTACTGCTTGCTGGAAGCTCTGGGACGCAGAGGGTGTACCTCCGTGCCGTTAGTTCGGTACGGAGGGTCTTTTTGCCCCCTTTGCGTGGTTTTTGTAGGGTTTTGTGTTGACCGCAAAGTTACCTTTCCTATCCTCGCTCTGTTCAGAAAGTTGGGCCTCACTTTGCTAAATCTATTTAATCTCTACGTTTGTCTTTTCATCTTAACTCACAGTCATTATATGTGGGGGCTGCCTTTTCCTTTGGGGTATTTCTCTGAGGCAAGGTAGGCTTATTTTCTATCTTCAGGCTAGCTAGTTTCTCAGACCGTGCCGAGTTGCATAGGGAGCGTCAGGCGCAATCCACGGCTGCCTTTAGTGTGGTTTGGAGAGGATTAGGGATTGCGGTCAACAGAGTTCCCACGTCTCAGAGCTCGTTCTTGTTTTTTGGGTTATTGCCAGGTCACTGTATGTGCGCTGACCTCTATGTTCACTGTGGTACTGAATTACCTTTCATAACAGTACTGGAAGCCAAAAGTACTAATGATTCTCAATAGAGCGAAAAAAGAAGTTCTGAGACCATTTTTTTTTTCTTTGCACTGTGTTTTGCCTTTTTTTCCCCCTAGACATTTGGGTGGTTCAGGACACAGGTGTAGCAATGGACATTAAAGGTCTGTCTTCATGTGTGGATCAGCTCACGGCAAGAGTACAAAGTATTCAAGACTTTGTGGTTCAGAATTCTATGTTAGAACCGAGAATCCCTATTCCTGATTTGTTTTTTGGAGATAGAACTAAATTTCTGAGTTTCAAAAATAATTGTAAACTATTTCTGGCTTTGAAACCTCGCTCCTCTGGTGACCCAGTTCAACAAGTTAGGATCGTTATTTCTTTTTTGCGTGGCGATCCTCAGGACTGGGCATTTTCCCTTACGCCAGGGGATCCTGCATTAAGTAATATCGATGCATTTTTCCTGGCGCTCGGTTTGCTGTACGATGAGCCTAATTCTGTGGATCAGGCAGAGAAGAATTTGCTGGCTCTGTGTCAGGGTCAGGATGAAATAGAGGTATATTGTCAGAAATTTAGAAAGTGGTCCGTACTCACTCAGTGGAATGAAGGTGCGCTCGCAGCTATTTTCAGAAAAGGTCTCTCTGAAGCCCTTAAGGATGTCATGGTGGGATTTCCTATGCCTGCTGGTCTGAATGAGTCTATGTCTTTGGCCATTCAGATCGGTCGACGCTTGCGCGAGCGTAAATCTGTGCACCATTTGGCGGTATTACCTGAGCTTAAACCTGAGCCTATGCAGTGCGATAGGACTCTGACCAGAGTTGAATGGCAAGAACACAGACGTCTGAATGGGCTGTGTTTCTACTGTGGTGATTCCACTCATGCTATCTCTGATTGTCCTAAGCGCACTAAGCGGTTCGCTAGGTCTGCCACCATTGGTACGGTACAGTCAAAATTTCTTCTGTCTGTTACCTTGATCTGCTCTTTGTCATCATATTCTGTCATGGCATTTGTGGACTCAGGCGCTGCTCTGAATTTGATGGACTTGGAGTATGCTAGGCATTGTGGGTTTTTCTTGGAGCCCTTGCAGTGTCCTATTCCATTGAGAGGAATTGATGCTACGCCTTTGGCCAAGAATAAGCCTCAGTACTGGACCCAGCTGACCATGTGCATGGCTCCTGCACATCAGGAGGTTATTCGCTTTCTGGTGTTGCATAATCTGCATGATGTGGTCGTGTTGGGGTTGCCATGGCTACAAGTCCATAATCCAGTTTTAGATTGGAAATCCATGTCTGTGTCCAGCTGGGGTTGTCAGGGGGTACATGGTGATGTCCCAGTTCTGACTATTTCGTCATCCACCCCTTCTGAGGTTCCTGAGTTCTTGTCTGATTACCGGGATTTATTTGATGAGCCCAAGTCCGATACCCTACCTCCGCATAGGGATTGTGATTGTGCTATCGATTTGATTCCTGGTAGTAAATTCCCAAAAGGTCGACTGTTTAATTTATCTGTACCTGAGCACGCCGCTATGCGGAGTTATGTGAAGGAGTCTTTGGAGAAGGGGCATATTCGCCCGTCATCGTCGCCATTAGGAGCAGGGTTCTTTTTTGTAGCCAAGAAGGATGGTTCACTGAGACCTTGTATAGATTACCGCCTTCTAAATAAGATCACGGTTAAATTTCAGTACCCTTTGCCATTGTTATCTCATTTGTTTGCTCGGATTAAGGGGGCTAGTTGGTTCACCAAGATAGATCTTCGTGGTACGTATAATCTTGTGCGTATTAAGCGAGGCGATGAGTGGAAAACTGCATTTAATACGCCTGAGGGCCATTTTGAGTATCTAGTAATGCCATTCGGACTTGCCAATGCTCCATCAGTGTTTCAGTCCTTTATGCATGACATCTTCCGAGAGTAATTGGATAAATTCCTGATTGTGTACTTAGATGACATTTTGATCTTCTCGGATGATTGGGAGTCTCATGTGAAGCAGGTCAGAACGGTGTTTCAGGTCCTGCGTGCTAATTCTTTCATTGTGAAGGGATCAAAGTGTCTCTTTGGTGTTCAGAAGGTTTCATTTTTGGGGTTCATCTTTTCCCCTTCTACTATCGAGATGGATCCTGTTAATGTCCAAGCCATCCATAATTGGACTCAGCCGACATCTCTGAAAAGTCTGCAAAAGTTCCTGGGCTTTGCTAATTTTTATCGTCGCTTCATCTGCAATTTTTCTAGTATTGCTAAACCATTGACCAATTTGACCAAGAAAGGTGCTGATTTGGTCAATTGGTCTTCTGCTGCGGTGGAAGCTTTTCAAGAGTTGAAGCGTCGTTTTTCTTCTGCCCCTGTGTTGTGTCAACCAGATGTTTCGCTTCCGTTCCAGGTCGAGGTTGATGCTTCTGAGATTGGAGCAGGGGCTGTTTTGTCGCAGAGAAGTTCTGATTGCTCGGTGGTGAAACCATGCGCCTTCTTTTCCAGGAAGTTTTCGCCTGCAGAGCGAAATTATGATGTGGGCAATCGAGAGTTGCTGGCCATGAAGTGGGCATTCGAGGAGTGGCGTCATTGGCTTGAAGGAGCTAAGCATCGCGTGGTGGTCTTGACTGATCATAAGAACTTGACTTATCTCGAGTCCGCCAAGCGGTTGAATCCTAGACAAGCTCGTTGGTCGTTGTTTTTTGCCCGTTTTGACTTTGTGATTTCATACCTTTCGGGCTCTAAAAATGTGAAGGCGGATGCTCTGTCTAGGAGTTTTGTGCCCGACTCTCCGGGTGTATCTGAGCCGGCGGGTATCCTCAAAGAGGGATTAATTGTGTCTGCCATCTCCCCTGATTTGCGGCAGGTGCTGCAAAAATTTCAGGCTAATAAACCTGATCGTTGCCCAGCGGAGAAACTGTTTGTCCCTCATAGGTGGACGAATAAAGTTATCTCTGAGGTTCATTGTTCGGTGTTGGCTGGTCATCCTGGAATCTTTGGTACCAGAGAGTTAGTGGCTAGATCCTTTTGGTGGCCATCTCTGTCGCGGGATGTGCGTACTTTTGTGCAGTCCTGTGGGATTTGTGCTCGGGCTAAGCCCTGCTGTTCTCGTGCCAGTGGGTTGCTTTTGCCCTTGCCGGTCCCGAAGAGGCCTTGGACATATATCTCTATGGATTTTATTTCAGATCTTCCCGTCTCTCAAAAGATGTCAGTCATTTGGGTGGTCTGTGATCGCTTCTCTAAGATGGTCCATTTGGTACCCTTGTCTAAATTGCCTTCCTCCTCTGATTTGGTGCCATTGTTTTTCCAGCATGTGGATCGTTTACATGGCATTCCAGAGAATATCGTTTCTGACAGAGGTTCCCAGTTTGTTTCGAGGTTTTGGCGAGCCTTTTGTGGTAGGATGGGCATTGACTTGTCTTTTTCCTCGGCTTTCCATCCTCAGACTAATGGCCAGACCGAACGAACCAATCAGACCTTGGAAACATATCTGAGATGCTTTGTTTCTGCTGATCAGGGTGACTGGGTGTCCTTTTTGCCTTTGGCTGAGTTCGCCCTTAATAATCGGGCCAGCTCGGCTACCTTGGTTTCACCGTTTTTCTGCAACTCTGGGTTCCATCCTCGTTTCTCTTCAGGGCAGGTTGAGTCTTCGGACTGTCCTGGTGTGGATACTGTGGTGGACAGGTTGCAGCAGATTTGGACTCATGTAGTGGACAATTTGACTTTGTCCCAGGAGAAGGCTCAACGTTTCGCTAATCGCAGATGCTGTGTGGGTCCCCGACTTCGGGTTGGGGACTTGGTTTGGTTATCTTCTCGTCATATTCCTATGAAGGTTTCCTCTCCTAAGTTTAAACCTCGTTTTATTGGTCCGTATAGGATTTCTGAGGTTCTTAATCCTGTGTCTTTTCGTCTGACCCTTCCAGATTCCTTTTCCATACATAACGTATTCCATAGGTCATTGTTGCGGAGATACGTGGCACCTATGGTTCCATCTGTTGATCCTCCTGCCCTGGTTTTGGTGGAGGGGGAGTTGGAGTATATTGTGGAGAAGATTTTGGATTCTCGTGTTTCAAGGCGGAAACTCCAGTATCTGGTTAAGTGGAAGGGTTATGCTCAGGAAGATAATTCCTGGGTCTTTGCCTCTGATGTCCATGCTCCCGATCTTGTTCGTGCCTTTCATATGGCTCATCCTGGTCGTCCTGGGAGCTCTGGTGAGGGTTCGGTGACCCCTCCTCAAGGGGGGGTACTGTTGTGAATTCTGTGGCAGAGCTCCCTCCTGTGGTCACAAGTGGTACTTCGGCTGGTTCTCTCTGTGAGCTTCCGTTGGTGGAGGAAAGTGGTACTGCGGCTTCTGAGTTTCCTTCCTCAGGTGATGTACTGAAGTCGTTAGGTGCTGCTCTATTTGACTCCACCTAGTGCTTTGATCCTGGTTTCCAGTCAATGTTCTAGTATTGGACCTGTTTCCTCCTGGATCGTTCCTGTGGCCTGCTGCTCTGCATAGCTAAGTTCCTCTTTGCTATTTGTTTGCTGTTTTTTTCTGTCCAGCTTGTCAATTTGTTTTTTACTGCTTGCTGGAAGCTCTGGGACGCAGAGGGTGTACCTCCGTGCCGTTAGTTCGGTACGGAGGGTCTTTTTGCCCCCTTTGCGTGGTTTTTGTAGGGTTTTGTGTTGACCGCAAAGTTACCTTTCCTATCCTCGCTCTGTTCAGAAAGTTGGGCCTCACTTTGCTAAATCTATTTCATCTCTACGTTTGTCTTTTCATCTTAACTCACAGTCATTATATGTGGGGGCTGCCTTTTCCTTTGGGGTATTTCTCTGAGGCAAGGTAGGCTTATTTTCTATCTTCAGGCTAGCTAGTTTCTCAGGCCGTGCCGAGTTGCATAGGGAGCGTCAGGCGCAATCCACGGCTGCCTTTAGTGTGGTTTGGAGAGGATTAGGGATTGCGGTCAACAGAGTTCCCACGTCTCAGAGCTCGTTCTTGTTTTTTGGGTTATTGCCAGGTCACTGTATGTGCGCTGACCTCTATGTTCATTGTGGTACTGAATTACCTTTCTTAACAGCCGGGCCCTACTCTACTATAACCTACTAAATATTTGTTAATTTGTTAAAATATGCAATACAATTTAGGTATATTTTTATTTTTCAATTTTTAAAATGACCAATAATATCATATACAACGAACAAATACCGCTACACCATGTCCAGACCACATATTACCACCCAGTGATCGAATAATATCAAATACAGGGAACAAATACCACCGCACCATGACCAGACACCATATTACCACCACATAGTGACCAAATAGCACATACAAGGAACAAATACCACCGCACCATGACTAGACCACATATTACCACCAGTGATCGAATAATATCACATACAAGGAACAAATACCACCACACCATGACCAGACCACATATTACCACCACAAAGTGACCAAATAGCACATTCAAGGGACAAATACAGCAACACCATGACCAGACCACATAACCAATGACCGAATAATATCACATACAAGGAACAAATACCACCGCACCATGACCAGACACCATATTACCACCACATAGTGACCAAATAGCACATACAAGGAACAAATACCACCGCACCATGACTAGACCACATATTACCACCAGTGATCGAATAATATCACATACAAGGAACAAATACCACCACACCATGACCAGACCACATATTACCACCACAAAGTGACCAAATAGCACATTCAAGGGACAAATACAGCAACACCATGTCCAGACCACATATTACCACCACATAGTGACTGAATACTACATTACTGATCAGTAATAAAAAAAAATACAATACTATCACCATAAGTGCCATTATACACAGGAGATCTGTACTTAGTATGCAATGTCTGTGTACAGGTAATACAGTGATCACCGGTGGTATTATACACAGGAGCTCTGTATATAATGTATAGGTAATACAGTGATCACTGGTGACATTATACACAGGAGCTCTGTATATAGTATACAGTGTATAGATAACACACTGACTCACCAGTGACGTCTCTAGGTGAAGTCCTTCATCTTTCATCCAGCACAGACCGCCATCACTTCTTCCAGCCAGGACTTGTCTCTACAGGAAGTAACACAGTTATTTCGAGCTCCACTTGCAGAACACATTGCTTAATTTTTCCCAATTTCTACATTACACCACATGAAGAAAAAAAGGAGACATAGTGTCACTCTACACAGTAACAGGACCGCCCCCATTTAAAACAGTATCCTCAAAAAATAAAATAAATACATGACTGCAGTAATGTCCCTTAATTAGCCCCTATGGTAATAATATTCCTCATCCTGGCCCCCGTGTGTCTCATTCCTGGCATCAGCCATATGTTCTCCCATCCTGCAATCATGAGTATCCATCCTGCCCCATATGATCTCCCCATCCTGACCCATCTGTCTCCATTGTATCCATCCTGCTCCATGATCCAATCCTGCCCCCATGTCTTTCATTCTGCCCCGTGTTTCCAATCATGCCCCGTATCTCCATTCTTGCCCCACCTGTCTCCAGTCTTGCCCCCAGTGTGCCAGCATTCTGCCCCCAGTGTCTCCAGTCCTGCCCCCAGTGTGTCCAGCATTCTGCCTCAGTGTGTCCAGCATTCTGCCCCAGTGTCTCCAGCATTCTGCCCCCAGTGTATCCAGCATTCTGCCCCCAGTGTCTCCAGCATTCTGCCCCCAGTGTGTCCAGCATTGTGCCCCCAGTGTGTCCAGCATTCTGCCTCCAGTGCTCCAGCATTCTGCCCCCAGTGTGTCCAGCATTCTGCCCCAAGTGCTCCAGCATTCTGCCCCCAGTGTGTCCAGCATTCTGCCCCCGGTGCTCCAGCATTCTACCCCCAGTGTGTCCAGCATTCTGCCCCGAGCCCCCCGGATCACCGAAACTGAGGCGAAGACGAAGCTCCCTCCACTCAGCTGAAGTGCGCACTTGCCGGCAACTGACACTGACGTCAGACGCCGGCAACGTGCGCGCTGCTGCTGACGTCAGCTGCCAGCCTCCGGCTGTTAACTATTGACGTGCGGGCGCGGACCCGCACGTTTAAAACAACCTCTGTGTTTATTTCATTAAAATACTTTTTAATAATGTGTGTGTTTTTTTAACCCTTTCATACAATTGGATTAATAATGGATAGGTGTCAGAATTGACGCCTCTCCATTATTAATCTGGCTTAATGTCACCTTCCAATAGCAAGGTGACATTAACCCTTCATTACCCCATATCCCACCGCTACACGGGAATGGGAAGAGAGTGGCCAAGTGCCAGAATAGGCGCATCTTCCAGATGTGCCTTTTCTGGGGTGGCTGGGGGCAGATTTTTTTAGCCAGGGGGGGTGGGGCAATAACCATGGACCCTCTCCAGGCTATTAATATCTGCCCTCAGTCACTGGCTTTACTACTCTGGCGGAGAAAATTGCGCGGGAGCCCACGCCAATTTTTTCCGCCATTTAACCCTTTAATTTAATAGAGCGCCCAAATTTTGCACATACACACTACTAACATTAGTAGTGTGGAATATGAAAAAAAAAATGAGGATATGAGATGGTTTACTGTATGTACAGTCATGGCCAAAAGTATTGACACCCCTGCAATTCTGTCAGATAATACTCATTTTCTTCCTGAAAATGATTCCAAACACAAATTATTTGGTATTATTATCTTCATTTAATTTGTCTTAAATGAAAAAAAAAAAACCACAAAAAGAATTGCCCTAAAGCCAATTTGGATATAATTCCACACCAAACATAAAAAAGGGGGTGGACAAAAGTATTGGCACTGTTCGAAAAATCATGTGATGCTTCTCTAATTTGTGTAATTAACAGCACCTGTAACTTACCTGTGGCACCTAACAGGTGTTGGCAATAACTAATTCACACTTGCAGCCAGTTGACATGGATTAAAGTTGACTCAACCTCCGTCTTGTGTGTACCACACTGAGCATGGAGAAAAGAAAGAAGACCAAAGAACTGTCTGAGGACTTGAGAAACCAAATTGTGAGGAAGCATGAGCAATCTCAAGGCTACAAGTCCATCTCCAAAGACCTGAATGTTCCTGTGTCTACCGTGTGCAGTGTCATCAAGAAGTTTAAAGCCCATGGCACTGTGGCTAACCTCCCTAGATGTGGATGGAAAAGAAAAATTGACAAGAGATTTCAACGCAAGATTGTGCGGATGTTGGATAAAGAACCTCGACTAACATCCAAACAAGTTCAAGCTGCCCTGCAGTCCGAGGGTACAACAGTGTCAACCCGTACTATCCGTCGGCGTCTGAATGAAAAGTGACTGTATGGTAGGAGACCCAGGAAGACCCCACTTCTTACCCCGAGACATAAAAAAGCCAGGCTGGAGTTTGCTAAAACCTACCTGAAAAAGCCTAAAACGTTTTGGAAGAATGTTCTCTGGTCAGATGAGACAAAAGTAGAGCTTTTTGGGCAAAGGCATCAACATAGAGTTTACAGGAGAAAAAAAGAGGCATTCAAAGAAAAGAACACGGTCCCTACAGTCAAACATGGCGGAGGTTCCCTGATGTTTTGGGGTTGCTTTGCTGTCTCTGGCACTGGACTGCTTTACCGTGTGCATGGCATTATGAAGTCTGAAGACTACCAACAAATTTTGCAGCAAAATGTAGGGCCCAGTGTGAGAAAGCTGGGTCTCCCTCAGAGGTCATGGGTCTTCCAGCAGGACAATGACCCAAAATACATTTCAAAAAGCACTAGAAATGGTTTGAGAGAAAGCACTGGAGACTTCTAAGGTGGCCAGCAATGAGTCCAGACCTGAATCCCATAGAACACCTGTGGAGAGATCTAAAAATGGCAGTTTGGAGAAGGCACCCTTCAAATATCAGGGACCTGGAGCAGTTTGCCAAAGAAGATTGGTCTAAAATTCCAGCGGAGCATTGTAAGAAACTCATTGATGGTTACCGGAAGCGCTTGGTCGCAGTTATTTTGGCTAAAGGTTGTGCAACCAAGTATTAGGCTGAGGGTGCCAATACTTTTGTCTGGCCCATTTTTGGAGTTTTGTATGAAATGATCAATGTTTTGCTTTTTGCTTTATTCTCTTTTGTGTTTTTTCATTTAAGACAAATTAAATGAAGATAATAATACAAAATAATTTGTGTTTGCAATCATTTTCAGGAAGAAAATGAGTATTATCTGACAGAATTGCAGGGGTGTCAATACTTTCGGTCAGGACTGTAAACCATGTCTCATATCATGTCGGGTTTAGGAAGGAGATAGCAAAAGCCGGCGATTGAATTACCGGCTTTAAAGCTATCTCGCGCGGGATGAAATATTAATATATACATACAGTGGGGCAAAAAAGTATTTAGTCAGTCAGCAATAGTGCAAGTTCCACCACTTAAAAAGATGAGAGGCGTCTGTAATTTACATCATAGGTAGACCTCAACTATGGGAGACAAACTGAGAAAAAAAAATCCAGAAAATCACATTGTCTGTTTTTTTTTACATTTTATTTGCATATTATGGTGGAAAATAAGTATTTGGTCAGACACAAAATTTCATCTCAATACTTTGTAATATATCCTTTGTTGGCAATGACAGAGGTCAAACGTTTTCTGTAAGTCTTCACAAGGTTGCCACACACTGTTGTTGGTATGTTGGCCCATTCCTCCATGCAGATCTCCTCTAGAGCAGTGATGTATTTGGCTTTTCGCTTGGCAACACGGACTTTCAACTCCCTCCAAAGGTTTTCTATAGGGTTGAGATCTGGAGACTGGCTAGGCCACTCCAGGACCTTGAAATGCTTCTTACGAAGCCACTCCTTCGTTGCCCTGGCGGTGTGCTTTGGATCATTGTCATGTTGAAAGACCCAGCCACGTTTCATCTTCAATGCCCTTGCTGATGGAAGGAGGTTTGCACTCAAAATCTCACGATACATGGCCCCATTCATTCTTTCATGTACCCGGATCAGTCGTCCTGGCCCCTTTGCAGAGAAACAGCCCCAAAGCATGATGTTTCCACCACCATGCTTTACAGTAGGTATGGTGTTTGATGGATGCAACTCAGTATTCTTTTTCCTCCAAACACGACAAGTTGTGTTTCTACCAAACAGTTCCAGTTTGGTTTCATCAGACCATAGGACATTCTCCCAAAACTCCTCTGGATCATCCAAATGCTCTCTAGCAAACTTCAGACGGGCCCGGACATGTACTGGCTTAAGCAGTGGGACACGTCTGGCACTGAAGGATCTGAGTCCATGGTGGCGTAGTGTGTTACTTATGGTAGGCCTTGTTACATTGGTCCCAGCTCTCTGCAGTTCATTCACTAGGTTCCCCCGCGTGGTTCTGGGATTTTTGCTCACCGTTCTTGTGATCATTCTGACCCCACGGGGTGGGATTTTGCGTGGAGCCCCAGATCGAGGGAGATTATCAGTGGTCTTGTATGTCTTCCATTTTCTAATTATTGCTCCCACTGTTGATTTCTTCACTCCAAGCTGGTTGGCTATTGCAGATTCAGTCTTCCCAGCCTGGTGCAGGGCTACAATTTTGTTTCTGGTGTCCTTTGACAGCTCTTTGGTCTTCACCATAGTGGAGTTTGGAGTCAGACTGTTTGAGGGTGTGCACAGGTGTCTTTTTATACTGATAACAAGTTTAAACAGGTGCCATTACTACAGGTAATGAGTGGAGGAAAGAGGAGACTCTTAAAGAAGAAGTTACAGGTCTGTGAGAGCCAGAAATCTTGATTGTTTGTTTCTGACCAAATACTTATTTTCCACCATAATATGCAAATAAATTGTTAAAAAAACAGACAATGTGATTTTCTGGATTTTTTTTTTCTCAGTTTGTCTCCCATAATTGAAGTCTACCTATGATGTAAATTACAGACGCCTCTCATCTTTTTAAGTGGTGGAACTTGCACTATTGCTGACTGACTAAATACTTTTTTGCCCCACTGTATATGTGTTTCAATGACATTATATATATATATATATATATATACCTATTCTATGTGTACACATTTATTCTACCTATTCTACTGTAAGCTGTCAGTGTGATTTTACTGTACACCGCACTGAATTGCCGGCTTTTCTCTCTAACACCGCTGCGTATTTCTCGCAAGTCACACTGCTGGTCCGTGTATAATCCGTATTTTTCTGGCCCCCATAGACTTTCATTGGCGTATTTTTTGCGCAATACAGTGACAAACGCAGCATGCTGCGATTTTCTACGGCCGTAGAAGACCGTATAATACGGATCAGTAAAATACGGCTGATAGGAGCTTGGCCATAGAGAAGCATTGTACCGTATGCAATCCGTATTTTCAGCACCTCTCTTATGTCCGTAAAACACGCTAGTGTGAGGCCGGCCTAAAAGGCAAAATTTACATTAGTCTGCACCTGCAATATTGGAGGAGCTTTTGCTGAACCAAACAGATTTGGGTTTTGTTGCAAACTTTGACTATCCTATTGACCTCAATGGGGACCAGTTGCAGCAAATTTACAATAGTAATCGACATGCTGTGCTCTCCAAAATCCAAAACACAGGTCAGATCTTCGAGGTAAAATTTGCGCAGAGCGTGAATGGGTCTAAAAACCCATGGTCTTGAAAAAATAACTTTTAGGCTATGGTCTATGTGGCATAAACGCTGCCTTCTTTACAACAATGTAGTTTTTGAGTGGAAAACCCACAGGTTAGGGCAGTCCCACACGTCCAGATAATTCCCGTACCGGAAAAATCGGTACTGGAATTATCCGTGTCCGTGTGCCCGTGAGTTTCTGTGGCACATCAGTGTGGCACACGAGCGGCACACGTGTGCCGCCCGTGTGCCCACTGGGTACCACATGCACCGTGCAGGAGACATCGCTAAAGTTTAGCGCTGTCCCCTGCATCTGGTGCTGAAGCCGCGATTCATATGTTCTCTGCAGCAGCGTTTGCTGTAAAGAAGATATGAATAATCCTTTTTTTTTTGTTTCTCGTGTTTAAAATAAATATCCATGTCCCCGAGCCCCCTTCCACCTCCTGTGCGCACGCCCGCTGTTTTTAAAATACTCACCCGGCTCCCTCGCTGGCTGGCGCTGCTTCCTGTCCTGGCCGCACCTTCTACTGTATGAGCGGTCACGTGGGGCCGCTCATTTACAGTAATGAATATGCGGCTCCACCCTGTGGGAGGTGGAGCCGCATATTCATGACTGTAATCGGCGGCCCCACGTGACCGCTCATACTTTTCCCAGCCGCCAGAGCATTTAATTCTGGTATGCGTAACGATTTTTAGGGTTGATGTCAGCTGCGTAATGTCAGCTGCTATCAATTCCTGGTGTAAGTAATGGAGAGGTGTCTATCAGACACCCCCACTACTAGCCCAGACCTGGACTCTGAAGAGCGGTGACGGTAGTAACAATACCGCTCCTCACAGTCGCCGAGCTCAGCGCAAGACCCGGAATATCTGAGGAGCGGTGACGTTACTGATGTCACCACTCTTCAGAGTCACCGGGTCTTGTGCTGAGCGGATCCAAAAGTGGCTGTAGGCAAAGTTTATGGAGCATCAGAATGAGGTATATAACGAGATCCAGTTATATAGGTAAAGTAGCGGCTTTTCTTGGTACTGCAACTAAAAGCAATAAATAGGACAAAGCTGTAATGCTGGATACAGCTGTGATTATATGTTATATAGTCGTGTTACACTCCCCTCACTTCTTGTAACCTACAAGTGTACAAAGATATTATACAGTCACCATGTGACAAGTGGGCCTGTGTAACTTCAAATACCAGGGCTGAATTTTAGTCCCCGTCCGGCCCTGACTGTAATGTACAGGAGAAGCTACAGTGGGGAAAAAAAGTATTTAGTCAGTCAGCAATAGTGCAAGTTCCACCACTTAAAAAGATGAGAGGCGTCTGTAATTTACATCATAGGTAGACCTCAACTATGGGAGACAAACTGAGAAAAAAAATCCAGAAAATCACATTGTCTGTTTTTTTAACATTTTATTTGCATATTATGGTGGAAAATAAGTATTTGGTCAGAAACAAACAATCAAGATTTCTGGCTCTCACAGACCTGTAACTTCTTCTTTAAGAGTCTCCTCTTTCCTCCACTCATTACCTGTAGTAATGGCACCTGTTTAAACTTGTTATCAGTATAAAAAGACACCTGTGCACACCCTCAAACAGTCTGACTCCAAACTCCACTATGATGAAGACCAAAGAGCTGTCAAAGGACACCAGAAACAAAATTGTAGCCCTGCACCAGGCTGGGAAGACTGAATCTGCAATAGCCAACCAGCTTGGAATGAAGAAATCAACAGTGGGAGCAATAATTAGAAAATGGAAGACATACAAGACCACTGATAATCTCCCTCGATCTGGGGCTCCACGCAAAATCCCACCCCGTGGGGTCAGAATGATCACAAGAACGGTGAGCAAAAATCCCAGAACCACACGGGGGGACCCAGTGAATGAACTGCAGAGAGCTGGGACCAATGTAACAAGGCCTACCATAAGTAACACACTACGCCACCATGGACTCAGATCCTGCAGTGCCAGACGTGTCCCACTGCTTAAGCCAGTACATGTCCGAGCCCGTCTGAAGTTTGCTAGAGAGCATTTGGATGATCCAGAGGAGTTTTGGGAGAATGTCCTATGGTCTGATGAAACCAAACTGGAACTGTTTGGTAGAAACACAACTTGTCATGTTTGGAGGAAAAAGAATACTGAGTTGCATCCATCAAACACCATACCTACTGTAAAGCATGGTGGTGGAAACATCATGCTTTGGGGCTGTTTCTCTGCAAAGGGGCTAGGACGACTGATCCGGGTACATGAAAGAATGAATGGGGCCATGTATCGTGAGATTTTGAGTGCAAACCTCCTTCCATCAGCAAGGGCATTAAAGATGAAACGTGGCTGGGTCTTTCAACATGACAATGATCCAAAGCACACCGCCAGGGCAACGAAGGAGTGGCTTCGTAAGAAGCATTTCAAGGTCCTGGAGTGGCCTAGCCAGTCTCCAGATCTCAACCCTATAGAAAACCTTTGGAGGGAGTTGAAAGTCCGTGTTGCCAAGCGAAAAGCCAAAAACATCACTGCTCTAGAGGAGATCTGCATGGAGGAATGGGCCAACATACCAACAACAGTGTGTGGCAACCTTGTGAAGACTTGCAGAAAACGTTTGACCTCTGTCATTGCCAACAAAGGATATATTACAAAGTATTGAGATGAAATTTTGTTTCTGACCAAATACTTATTTTCCACCATAATATGCAAATAAAATGTTAAAAAAAAAACAGACAATGTGATTTTCTGGATTTTTTTTTCTCAGTGTGTCTCCCATAGTTGAGGTCTACCTATGATGTAAATTACAGACACCTCTCATCTTTTTAAGTGGTGGAACTTGCACTATTGCTGACTGACTAAATACTTTTTTGCCCCACTGTATGTACTGATGGTAAAAACTGGCCAAAACAGTGATGAAGCTCAGATCCAAAACACTAATAACACTCGGACTGTTTCTTTTGTGTACATGAAAAATCACGGCCGTCTGAATGAGGCCTAAGGCCACGTTCAGTATTTGGTGAGATTTTTTACCTCAGGATTCGTAAGCGAAAACCAGGAGTGGGTGAAAAATACAGAAGTGTTGACATGCTGCTATTATACTTTTCCTCTGATTGTTCCTCTACTGATTTTGGCAAATACTGAGGTAAAATACTGACCAAATACTGAACCTGTGACCATGCCCTTAAAGGAGCTGTACTGGAAAACAAATGAATAAGGAGCTGATCGGTGGGGATGCCAGTTGTTGGATTCCAACCAATCACATATTGATGATCTTTATTAATCCTGGACAAATCCATTAACTTATGTAAAAAAGAAAAAAAGGGTTTCTCATACCTTGCACCACATTTACTATGTGTTTAAGACAATTTTTTCTTATTAGGCCGGGATCACACACAGCGAGATACGGCCGAGTCTCGCAGGTGAAAACCCAGCTCTGGCGCCGACACTCCGGAACAGAGCGTGCAGCCGCACAGCAATACATGGAGCCGCACGCTCCGTTCCGGAGTGCCGGCGCCAGAGCTGGGTTTTCACCTGCGAGACTCGGCAGTATCTCGCGTATGTGTGATCCCGGCCTTATAATGCCCAACAAAGGGGCGTTGTCCATTTAGTCAATGGCTGAAGGAAGGGTGCAGACTAAACTACAATCCCGCGCACAACCATTTGAGCCAAAGAGGGACACAATTTGGTGAAGCTTAGTTGACCAAAGTAAGCCAATAGGTGGTGTGAAGTACAACTAGACCATGCATCAAAAAAATGAGCTACTCTAATAAATAAGGTGCATTTTAGTAATGTCTAGTCCGAGTTTCTATAATGTAAAAGTCAGTGATAAGAAATCTGCCCCACTGAGTGTATGATAAGAAAACAGATCACTAAGAAAATTAGCAAAGAAAATAAAAAGGTTTATAAAAAAAAATATCATTCAGTTACTGGATTTAGATATTAAATTTAAAAAAAAATTTCTCTGCCATCGATTTCAGAAAACAAGCCTATTGTCATCATATCTTATACACATCACTGAAATCTGGAGTGAAGGGTTAAGCCCTCTGGTACTATGGACAATTCTTCCGAATACTGAAGAGTAACTATATATTTGGCACATACAGTCACGCTGTCCGGTGTGCTCAGTTTGCCTCCTGCTGCCTCCTCCACAAGATGAGTGTTTCATTTCTCCAGCACCAAAATGGCCACTATGGTGACATGGGCTGCACAGATCTAAATCTGAACCATGTCTCCAGTCTTTTCTGTGCTGTGGAGAAGTGGTTTAGATTTATCACTGAAGCTGCCAGGATGAATGAGGCCCAAAAATGGTGTCAAACAGAGAAAACAGCAGAAGCAAACAACGGGCACCAGGTAGGGTGCATGAGTAACACAAGGTATCTTCAGGTGGATGCTCGTGCGGCGCCCCAGGGTCCTGGTCGTCGCAGTGGTATTGCTTTCCTCTCGGGCAGAGTGATGCTACCTTGGAGGCAAGAAAGGATAACTGCATCCAGGTATCACAAACATGCAACACATTCACACTCCAGGCCACCAGGGGGAGCTTCTGCTCCTATTTATTAGGTCACTTCCCATATATATATATAACTGGTAGTCTGTAGGGAAAGTTAGTTGCTGGCTGAGCTCAGCTCAGTTCACTTCCAGACCGGAGTCTGAGGAGGACAGAGGGTCAAAGGAGCTGTGCATGCCCTCAGAGCTGCAGCTCCCAGAAAGAGACATTAAAAGGCAGAATTGTGTTGCAGCGAGCGTGAAGGAAGTCGAAGCAAAGGAAAGGATACCAGAAGGGGACCAGCCCCGCTCAGGCTGCCTCTTTCTGGGGCGCAAAATCCCGGTAGCCGGAACACCAAGGGAGTAAGGACCTCTACGCCTTATTTCAGAGACCAGCAGGACAGCAAATTGCAGGTTACCTGTCAGCACTTACACCCAGGAGGCACGGTGACACCCACAGAGCCGGGTTATCTAAGAGACCCTATAAACAGGCTCAAGTCACCAGTCATACGGGTTTTGTCCTATCCTATATGGGACAGAGAGAACGAAACACCACATCTGTGAGACCCTTATGTGAAGTCATAGGCAGTAAGGCACTACACCACCGCAGCGCAAGGGAAGGCTACTGATTTCCACCTGGACAAGGGGACTCTGGACTTGCCTCCAAACCGGCCAGACTCTGCCTGCCCTGTGATCTGGTGCCCTGGACTGTGGATGCTGAAGTCTTCAGTAAAGGTAAAGAGACTGCAACCTTGTGTCCTCGTTCTTCTCTGCGCCTCTCACCATACCACCATCTACACACCGGGAAGCCCTAGGGACATACTTCACCTGTGGGAAGGTATACCATCTAGCTGCTATCACATCACCCTAGCGGACCCCTTAAAGCAGCGTTGGTCACCCTGACTGAATACCACAGGTGGCGTCACGAACATAAACTCTATCCCATTAAAGACCTTTCCCCTTTTACATGGGCGCCCTGGGCCCTGGACCAGGTCGTAGCCACTGTGACATCCCCTTGTGAACCGCAGGACCCGGTACCGAGTACCCCTAGCCTGCGGGGCGACTCACTCGCTTTAAGTGATCACTTTAGGAACAGATACAGAGTCTTATTCTGTGGATAGCAAACTTTAACCCAAACCTGACAAGCAAACCGCAGTACTAGTATGGCGCTGCTATTTCCGGTCACCACGCTGCATCGTGCGGTGACTGGGTGAGGATGGCTGCTGTTTCAGACAGCAGACCATCCTGGCACATCACTACGAGGGGCTAATCCGCGCCCCCGCGTCGGTGATTGCTGTGATTGGCTGGTGAATTGTCACCAGCCAATCACAGCAAAGCTGGCAATAAAGCTGTAGAAAAAAAAAGCATGTGACAGGCTGCGATTGGTGCTGTGTGACGTAGCACCAATCACAACAGTCACAGTAGGTGGGGTGATCACCACGTCACCTCACCTGATTAACCCCTATGGCGCTGATTGGCTGAACAATAGCTTCTAGTCAATCAGCGCCAAAGGGGTTAATTTAAAAAAGCGATCACCGCCCTGCACGCCATCTTTTCCTCAGATTTGGCATGCAGAGCGGTGGTCTAAGCCCCTCTGTGTCACCTGAGCAAAGGATTCCATTGGTGGCCAGTGCGATTGTCCCTGCGATCTCCTGCGATCTGTGCTGTGCTGTGTGCTGTGATCTGCCTGCTGTGTGACTCCTGTGATCACAGCAGCAGCCCCTTCCCCACCCCTTTGCCATCCCCCATCCTTGTTCCAGTACCCCCTCCACCTCCCTCCAATTGATTTTTTGCGCACTTTTTTGCGCTTTTTTCCCTGTGCGTGGCGTCCCGCGCAGAGCATTCGTGCTCTTCCTGTGTCCGCAGCGCTTTGATCAGTATCGCTGCTGATCAGAGACTGCGCCACGGGACTTTTTCTTTTTTTAGGTAGTTAG
The DNA here is from genome assembly GCF_032444005.1 of Ranitomeya imitator. Lineage (NCBI taxonomy): Eukaryota > Metazoa > Chordata > Amphibia > Anura > Dendrobatidae > Ranitomeya > Ranitomeya imitator. The sequence continues at coordinate 145,665,483 of NC_091286.1, read as the reverse complement.
CGTAGCAGACTTCGCAGTCTAAGCGAAGTCCGATGTTTTTTTTTTTTAGAAAAAATAATAATTGTAGTTAGTACAGTGTAGTTTCAGGCTCAGCAAAGTACCGTAGCCAGCGTCAGTGTTTGACGTCTCCTTTCCCATCCCCCCTCCCTGTTCCAGTACCCCCTCTCTTCCCTCCAATTGATTTTTTGCCCACTTTTTGCACTTTTTTCCTGTGCGCGTCGTCCCACGCAGAGCATTCGTGCTCTTTCTGTGTCCGCAGCGCTTTGATCAGTATCGCTGCTGATCAGAGACTGCGCCACGGGAATTTTTCTTTTTTAGCTAGTTAGTGTAGCGGACTTCGCAGTCTAAACAACATCCAAGTTTTTTAGAAAAAATAATAATAGTTAGTAGTAGCGTGTTAGTACAGCCGGCATCACAGCGTTAGTGACGACAGATCTTGTTTTAGAAAAAAAGTACAGAGTAGTTGTATGGGTAGGGAAGTAGCTTATTTTTTTCTTGCATAAAAAGTGCATTAGGGGAGCGTAAGTCACATTGTTGGTGACGTCCGTTTTTCTTTTGTAGGAAAAAAGAATTAGTTGCGTTGATTAACTTTTTAGCGAGTGCGTTAGGGGAGCGTACGTCACATTGTTAGTGACATCCGTTTTTCTTTTGTAATAAAGAATTTGCGTCGGATAAATTTATAAGGAGGGCATTAGTGGAGTGCACGTCTGTTTTTTTTATACAAACCTTTTTTAAATCTGATTTTTCTTTACATTTTTTCTTCTACATTTTACCTTTCTACTTTTTTTTTCTCTGTTTTGTTATAATAAAGAGTACCCTTACACAAGCCCCACACATTACACGTGTAATAGCACCACTTCCATACACATCCCGGGGTTTGGGAAAAAAATATAAAAATGGCCCATTCGTCAACAAGGCGCTATTCACCAGAGGAGGCTTACGCCATCCTTGCGTCCGACATGGATTCAGCAAGAGAGGAAGATCCCACATTCCTCTATCCCTTCTCATCTGGTGAAGAAGGACCCCCAACAAGGCGCCCTAGGACCCAGGCAACTCCTTCAGCAATCGATCCCGTATGGATTGCACCCCCCGAAAATTTTCAGCCCGTCATTCCGGATTTCAGCAGCAGCTCAGGAATCCAGTTTGACACCACTGGCCTCACTGAAATTGACTTCTTCAAATTCTATTTCAGTGAGTGAATAATAAATCTTATGGTGGCCCAGACAAACTTGTATGCCCAGCAATTTTTCACCCAAAATCTCACGTCATCATGCGCCAGATGGACCCCCGTAAATGCAGCAGAGATGATGATGACATTTTGGGGAGTTGTGCTGCATATGGGCATAATAAAAAAAAACAGAGATTCGTCAGTACTAGAGTACTGATATTCTCTACAGTACACCAGTATTCCGCAAGAGATCCAAAGATTTTTGCATTATAGTGATAATGCGCAGTGTCCTCCCCGAGACAATCCTAACTTTGATCGTCTATCTAAAATTCGGCCAGTGGTTGAACACTTGAGCAGAAAATTTGCTGAGGCGTACATACCCCAGAGGGACATCGCTATTGATGAATCTCTCGTTCACTTCAAAGGGAGGCTAAAATTCTGACAATACCTGCCCAGTAAGAGGTCCAGGTACGGAATAAAGCTGTACAAACTGTGCGAGAGTTCCTCAGGGTACACCCACAGATTTAGGGTCTACGAGGGGAAGGAAACCCAAATTAACCCCCCCTGAATTCCCCCCCGTCCTGGGGGTGAGTGCGAAAATTGTGTGGGAATTGCTGAACCCACTGCTGGATAAAGGTTATCACCTCTACATTGATAACTTTTACACCAGCATCCCACTCTTCAAGGCCCTCTCTGCCAGAGGTACGGCTGCATATGGCACGGTGCGAAAAAATCAGCGAGGCCTCCCTAAGCTGTTAATTGGGCAAATGCTAAGAAAAGGGGAAAGCAGAGCCCAATGCAGCGACAACATGCTTGTGGTCAAGTATAAGGACAAAAGGGATGTCCTTATCCTGACCACCATACACCGTGACAACAGCACCCTTGTCACTGTTCGTGGGACCACAACACAAGTCACAAAGCCAGATTGTATCTTGGATTACAATCGGTACATGGGGGGTGTGGATCTTTCAGATCAGGTCCTCCAACCATACAGTGCCATGCGAAAAGCCAAAGTATGGTACAAAAAATTGGCCGTGCACATTGTACAGATGGCACTGTACAATGATATTGTGCTGTCCCGATCTGCAGGCAATATGGGGACCTTCCTTCAGTTTCAGGAGGAAGTCATGAAGGCCCTAATGTTTGCAACTCGGGGAGGTGAGGGCCCCAGTACTTCTGAATCTGATAGTGCCCGTATTGTCCCAGGTCAACATTTCCCAGGACAGGTTCCCCAAGCAGCGAGGACAGGTCGATCACAAAAACGGTGCAGAGTATGCTCCAAGAGGGGAATACGAAAGGACACAACTTACCATTGTGAAACCTGCCCTGAGAAACCTGGCCTTTGCATTAAGGATTGTTTCAAAGCGTACCACACGTCCACAAATTATCTATAATCTGATCTACCGAGCACATCTTACACATACCACCATATTATAAATTCATACACTAAAACCAAAAGCATTATAGTTATTACTATAAAACTATGCCTCTAGATAAATTCCTTCAGAGGTGTAGTTTCCAAAATGGGGTCAATTGTGGAGGATTTCCACTGTTAAGGCACAACAGGGGCTCTGCAAACGCAACATGATGTCCGCAGACCATTCCATCAAAGTCTGCAATCCAAAACGGCACTCCTTCCATTCTGAGCCCTGCCGTGCGCACAAACAGTAGTTTTACCCCACATATGGGGTATCGGCGTACTCAGGAGAAAATGTGCAACAACTTTAGTGGTATATTTTCTCCTATGACCTCTGTGAAAATAAAAAAAATTGAGGCTAAAAGATCATTTTTGTGGAAAAAATGTGATTTTTTTTATTTTCATGACTCAACGTTATAATTTTCTGTGAGGCACTTGGAGGTTTACAGTGCTCACCACATATCTAAATAAATTCCTTGGGAAGTCTAGTTTCCAAAATGGTGTCACTTTTGGGAGAATTCCACTGTTTAGGCACATCAGGGGCTCTGCAAATGCAAAATGATGCCCGCAGACCATTCCATCAAAGTCTGCAATCCAAAACGGCACTCCTTCCATTCTGAGCCCCGCCGTGCGCACAAACAGTGCTATCGGCGTATTCAGGAGAAAATGTGCAACTTTAGTGGTTTATTTTCTCTTTGTGAAAACAAAAAAATTGGGGCTAAAAGATCATCTTCGTGGAAAAAAATTAGATTTTTTTTTTCACGGCTTGACGTTGTAAATTTCTGTGAAGCACCTGGGGGTTCAAAGTGCTCACCACACAGCTACATAAGTTCGTTAAAGGGTCTAGTTTCCAAAATGGAGTCACTTGTGGGGGTTTTCCAATGTTTAGGCACATCAGAGTCTCTTCAAACGCGACATGGCGTCCACTCTCATTTCCAGCCAATTTTGCGTTCAAAAAGTCAAAAGGTGCTCCGTCCCTTCCGTGCCCTGCTGTGCGCCCAAACAGTGGTTTTCCCCCATATATGGGGTATTGGCGTATTCAGGAGAAATTGCTCACCAACTTTAGTGGATCATTTTCTTCTTTTACCCTTGTGAAAATAAACAAATTGTTGCCGAATGATCATTTTTGTGACTAAAAAGTTAAATGTTCATTTTTTCCTTCCACATTGCTTCAGCTCCTCTGAAGCACCCCAAGGGTTAATAAACTTCTTGAATGTGGTTTTGAGCACCTTGAGGGGTGCAGTTTTTGGAATGGTGTCACTTTTGGGTATTTTCTGCTATATAGACCCCTCAAAGTGACTTCAAGTGTGAGGTGGTCCCTAAAAAAATGGTTTCCTAAATTTTATTTAAAAAAATGAAAAATCGCAGGTCAACTTTTCACCCTTATAACTTCCTGACCCAAAAATATTTTGGTTCCAAAATTGTGCTGATGTATAGTAAACAAGTGGGAAATGTTATTTATTTATTTTTGTGACATACTGTATCTCTCTGATTTAAGGGCATAAAAATTCAAAGTTAAAAAATTGCTAAATTTTCAAAATTGTCTCCAAATTTCCATTTTTTTCACAAATAACCACAAGTCATATCGAAGAAATTTTACCACTATCATAAAGTACAATATGTCACAAGAAAACAACCTCAGAATCACTAGGATCTGTTGAAGCGTTTCAGAGTTATGACCTCATAAAGTGACAGTGGTTAGAATTGAAAAAAATGGCCTCGTCAGGAAGTCGAAAACAGGCTTCGGGGTGAAGGGGTTAAAGGACTTGTCCAAGAAACTAATTAACGTACCTGCAGGAAGTGACAAAGTAACATATCAACTATTACTCGCTTCTCAAATCTAGCACCGACGCTCTAGTGGTTCCCATCGGGATTCTTACTTTCTACAGCAGAGCCATGCCACGCATCCACGTGCTGTCTGCAGCCAAAATCCGGTCTCAGCGGTGGTGTTTGCAAGGATGGTATGAGGCACTGGGACCAGTGACCGGCTGTGATGTCACGTGGAAGCCTCTGACATCATTTATGTAGGAAAAATATAGAGAATGAGAACCACCAAAACTTCAACGCTGGATCTTGGGAAGTGAACAGATTAGTTATGGTTCAAACACTTTAATATCATTTTTTCCCCATTTCCTGTGCTCTCAGACAGCCCCATTAATGGTTTGGGTCACAACTCTATTTCTACTGAAGGAACCTAGTGCTCCGATGCAGATGATGACATTTAGAGAGAATTGAGGCATCCATTCAGCAATGATCCTCAGAGAACGGAGGTGACGACATCCTTCTCAGGACTCCATAATAAAGACCATGGGTGGTCAGGAGAGACACACAGATGTAATGGGCAAGACGAGAGATTGTAGAATCCTGGATGTCACTCATTAATGTAAAGTATATCCAACTTTGTGATAGAAATCTTACCCGTATCCATCCTGATAAGTGAAACAGGCCGGCCATCCCGGACATCCTGCAAAGGACAGAGTCCACATTACCACATTACAGACGTCCATAAAGGCACGGATGATTGACCTCGTGGAGGCCAAAACATCCAACACCGCGGAGACACCATCAAGTGTTTCTCAACGCAGTGATCCAGAACACTGCCCCCAATATGCAAATGCATGTAGAGGAGCTGTCTCCGCAGCTCCTCTACATGCATTTGCATATTTGGGGGCAGTGTTCTGGATCACTGCGTTGAGAAACACGTGATGGTGTCTCCGCGGTGTTGGATGTTTTGGTCTCCAAGAGGTCAATCATCCGTGCCTTTATTGACTTTCTACTAGGCACTGCTCCTGATAGCCAGTTTCCTACTCCACACTGATGAGGGGCAAAAACCCCGAAACAGCTGTCTGTGGATGGATACCATGCTTGGCATAGGTGGTTTTCCTTTATTGGATGTTTTCCTTTATTGGATGCTGCCCTTCCCTTGGTTGTTCCTTCCAGGGGAAAGGTCTGGCTATTCATTGCCTGCGTTGAGAAACACGTGATGGTGTCTCCGCAGCTCCTGTACATGCATTTGCATATTTGGGGGCAGTGTTCTGGATCACTGCGTTGAGAAACACGTGATGGTGTCTCCGCGGTGTTGGATATTTTGGTCTCCACGAGGTCAATCATCCGTGCCTTTATAGACTTTCTACTAGGCACTGCTCCTGATAGCCAGTTTCCTACTCCACACTGATGAGGGGCAAAAACCCTGAAACAGCTGTCTGTGGATGGATGCCATGCTTGGCATAGGTGGTTTTCCTTTATTGGATGTTTTCCTTTATTGGATGCTGCCCTTCCCTTGGTTGTTCCTTCCCGGGGAAAGGCCTGGCTATTCACTGCCTGCATTGAGAAACACGTGATGGTGTCTCCGCAGCTCCTCTACATGCATTTGCATATTTGGGGGCAGTGTTCTGGATCACTGCGTTGAGAAACACGTGATGTTGTCTGTTATGATACGGTGGTCCAGGAGCAACATGGGACGAGCTTTGAAGGAAGTTGTAACTGTACTGACCGCAGTCCCTAAGCTCAACACAACACTAGAAGTAGCCGTGGGATACTCCTAACTCTCCCTATGCACCTCGGCACAGCCTAAGAGCTAACTACCCCTAAAGATAGAAGCAGGAAAGCTATCTTGCCTCAGAGAAAATCCCCAAAGGATAGATTAGCTCCCACAAATAATGACTGTGAGTGGAGAGGGAAAAGAAATAAACAGAATGAAACCAGGATGAGCACAGGAGGCCAGTCTAGCTAAATAGATAGGACAGGATGGAATACTGTGCGGTCAGTATGAAACACTACAAAAAATCCATGCAGAGTTTACAAAAATCTCCACACCTGACTAAAGGTGTGGAGGGTAAATCTGCTTCCCAGAGCTTCCAGCAAGACAGAATTAATTCATACTGATAAGCTGGACAAACATAGAAAGCACAGAACGGATAAGTCCACAATCTATGGACAGAAAAGAGCAAGCAAAAACTTAGCTTAGCTGAACTGGTCAGGATAACAGGGAAATCCAAAGAGATGTGAATCCAACCAGGAACCATTTACAAGTGGCACTGGCTAAGGAAAGAGCCAGGCCTAAATAGCCGAGCAGAAGAGACGATAAGTGGAGGCAGCTGAAGACAGCTAACTCCAAGGAGCAGCCATACCACTTGAAACCACAAGAGGGAGCCCAAGAGCAGAACTCACAAAAGTGCCACTTACAACCACCGGAGGGAGCCCAAGAGCGGAATTCACAACAGTATCCCCCCCTTGAGGAGGGGTCACCGAACCCTCACCAGAGCCCCCAGGCCGATCAGGACGAGCCAAATGAAAAGCACGAACCAAATCGGTGGCATGGACATCGGAGGCAACAACCCAAGAATTATCCTCCTGGCCATAACCCTTCCACTTGACAAGATACTGAAGCCTCAGCCTCGAAAAACGAGAATCCAAAATCTTCTCAACCTCATATTCGAACTCTCCCTCAACCAACACCGGGGCAGGAGGGTCAACCGAGGGAACAACGGGCAACACATATCTCCGCAACAAAGATCTATGGAAAACATTATGAATGGCAAAAGAGGCTGGAAGAGCCAAACGAAAAGACACCGGATTAATAATTTCAGAAATTTTATAAGGACCAATAAACCGAGGCTTAAACTTAGGGGAAGAAACCTTCATAGGAACATGACGAGAAGACAACGAAACCAAATCCCCCACACGAAGCCGGGGACCAACACACCGACGGCGGTTAGCAAAACGTTGAGCCCTTTCCTGAGACAACGTCAAATTGTCCACCACATGAGTCCAAATCTGCTGCAGCCTGTCCACCACAGAATCAACACCAGAACAATCAGAAGGCTCAAACTGCCCAGAAGAAAAACGAGGATGAAAACCAAAATTACAAAAGAAAGGTGAAACCAAAGTAGCCGAACTAGCCCGATTATTAAGGGCAAACTCGGCCAACGGCAAGAAAGACACCCAATCATCCTGATCAGCAGAACAAAGCATCTCAAATAGGTCTCCAAGGTCTGATTAGTTCGCTCAGTTTGGCCATTAGTCTGAGGATGAAACGCCGAAGAAAAAGACAAATCAATGCCCATCCTAGCACAAAAGGCCCGCCAAAATCTAGAGACAAACTGAGAACCTCTGTCAGACACAATATTCTCCGGAATGCCATGCAAACGAACCACATGCTGAAAAAATAATGGAACCAGATCTGAGGAGGAAGGCAACTTAGGCAAAGGTACCAGATGGACCATTTTAGAGAACCGGTCACAAACAACCCAGATAACAGACATCTTCTGAGAAACAGGAAGATCCGAAATAAAATCCATGGAAATATGCGTCCAGGGCCTCTCAGGGACCGGCAAAGGCAAAAGCAACCCACTAGCGCGGGAACAGCAAGGCTTGGCCTGGGCGCAAGTCCCACAGAACTGCACAAAAGCACGCACATCGCGCGACAAGGAAGGCCACCAAAAGGACCTAGCAACCAAATCTCTGGTACCAAAAATCCCAGGATGACCAGCCAACACTGAACAATGAACCTCAGAAATTACCTTACTTATCCATCTATCAGGAACAAACAGCTTCCCCACTGGACAGCGGTCAGGCCTATCAGCCTGAAATTCCTGAAGCACCCGCCGCAAATCAGGGGAGATAGCAGAAAGAATCACCCCCTCCTTAAGAATGCCAACCGGCTCAAGGACTCCAGGAGAATCAGGCGAAAAACTCCTAGAGAGGGCATCAGCCTTAACATTCTTAGATCCCGGAAGATACGAGACCACAAAATCAAAACGGGAGAAAAACAGGGACCATCGAGCCTGTCTAGGATTCAGCCACTTGGCCGACTCGAGGTAAATCAGATTCTTATGATCGGTCAGGATCACAACGCGGTGTTTAGCTCCCTCAAGCCAATGTCGCCACTCCTCAAACGCCCACTTCATAGCCAACAACTCCCGATTGCCGACATCATAATTGCGTTCCGCAAGCGAAAACTTTCTGGAAAAAAAGCACACGGTTTCATCAAAGAACCATCAGACTCCCTCTGAGACAAAACGGCCCCTGCCCCAATCTCAGAAGCGTCGACCTCAACCTGAAAAGGAAGAGAAACATCCGGCTGACGCAACACAGGGGCAGAAGTAAATCGGCGTTTAAGCTCCTGAAAGGCCTCAACAGCCGCAGAGGACCAATTCGTCACATCAGCGCCTTTCTTTGTCAAATCAGTAAGGGGCTTAACCGCACTGGAAAAGTTGGCAATGAAACGGCGATAGAAATTAGCAAAGCCCAAAAATGTTTGAAGGCCCTTCACAGATGTGGGTTGGATCCAGTCATGAATAGCTTGGACCTTAACAGGATCCATTTCTATAGACGAGGGAGAAAAAATAAAACCCAAAAAAGAGACCTTCTGAACTCCGAATAGGCACTTAGACCCCTTCACAAACAAAGCATTATCACGAAGGATCTGGAACACCATCCTGACCTGCTTCACATGAGACTCCCAATCATCGGAAAAAATCAAAATATCATCCAAATATACGACCATGAATTTATCAAGATAATTGCGGAAAATATCATGCATGAAAGACTGGAACACAGATGGAGCATTAGAGAGCCCAAATGGCATCACAAGGTATTCAAAATGGCCTTGGGGCGTATTAAATGCAGTTTTCCATTCGTCACCCTGTTTAATACGAACAAGATTATATGCCCCTCGGAGGTCAATCTTAGTAAACCAACTAGCCCCCTTAATCTGAGCAAACAAATCAGTAAGCAAAGGCAAGGGGTATTGGAATTTGACCGTGATCTTATTAAGAAGACGATAATTAATACAGGGTCTCAAGGAGCCTAGCAACAAAAAAGAAACCCGCTCCCAATGGTGACGAAGAGGGCCGAATATGCCCCTTCTCCAAAGACTCCTTAACATAACTCCGCATGGCGGCATGCTGTGGCACAGACAGATTGAAAAGTCAGCCCTTAGGGAACTTGCAACCAGGAATCAAGTTAATAGCACAATCACAGTCCCTGTGCGGAGGAAGGGAACTGGACCTGGGCTCATCAAATACATCCTGGAAATCCGACAAAAACTCAGGGACCTCAGAAGAGGGGAAGAGGAAATTGACATCAAAGGAACTTCACTATGTACCCCTTGACAACCCCAACTAGTCACCGACATAGTTTTCCAATCCAGCACCGGATTATGTTCCTGTAACCATGGAAAACCCAGTACAACAACATCATGCAGGTTATGCAACACCAGAAAACGTCAATCTTCCTGATGTGCTGGAGCCATGTACATAGTCATCTGTGTCCAGTACTTAGGTTTATCCTTGGCCAAGGGTGTAGCATCAATACCCCTCAAAGGAATAGGGCTCTGCAAAGGCTGCAAGGTAAAACCACAGCGCCTGGCGAATTCTAAGTCCATTAAGTTCAGGGCAGCGCCTGAATCCACAAATGACATGACAGAAAAGGACGACAATGAGCAAATCAGGGTCACAGATAAGAGAAATTTAGGCTGTATAGTACTAATGGTAACAGACCTAGCGACTCTCTTAGTATGCTTAGGGCAATCAGAGATAACATGAGCAGAATCACCACAGTAAAAACACAGCCTATTCTGACGTCTGAATTCCTGCCGTTCTGTTCCAGTCAAAATCCTATCACATTGCATAGGTTCAGGACTCTGCTCAGAGGATACTGCCATATGGTGCACAGCTTTGCGCTCGCGCAGACGCCGATCGATCTGAATGGCTAAAGACATAGATTCGCTCAAACCGGCAGGCGTAGGAAAGCCCACCATAACATCTTTAAGGGCTTCAGAAAGACCATTTCTGAAAATAGCAGCCAGAGCCTCTTCATTCCACTTAGTGAGCACAGACCATTTTCTAAATTTCTGGCAGTATAACTCTGCCGCTTCCTGACCTTGACACAAGGCCAACAGGGTTTTTTCTGCATAATCCACAGAATTAGGTTCGTCATACAATAATCCGAGCGCTTGAAAAAATGCATCTACATTCAATAATGCCGGATCCCCTGTTTCAAGAGAAAAAGCCCAGTCTTGAGGGTCACCACGCAGCAAGGATATGATGATTTTTACTTGCTGAATGGGATCACCAGAAGAACGGGGTTTCAAAGCAAAAAACAATTTGCAGTTATTTTTAAAGTTCAAAAACTTGGATCTGTCCCCAAAAAACAAATCAGGAGTAGGAATTCTAGGCTCTAAAGCCGGAGTCTGGACAACATAGTCCTGGATACTCTGTACTCTTGCAGCAAGTTGATCCACACGAGAAAACAAACCCTGAACATCCATGCCAAAGCATATATCCTGCACCACCCAGATATCAAGAGGAAAAAAAAGACAAACCAGAGCACAGAAAAAAAAATGGTTCAGAACTTTATTTTCCTTCTTTTGAGATGCATTTAATTCATTTTTGGCCACTTGTACTGTTATGATACGGTTGTCCAGGAGCAACATGGGACGAGCTCTGAAGGAAGTGGTAACTGTACTGACCGCAGTCCCTAAGCTCAACACAACACTAGAAGTAGCCGTGGGATGCTCCTAACTCTCCCTATGCACCTCATCACAGCCTAAGAGCTAACTACCCCTAAAGATAGAAGCAGGAAAGCTATCTTGCCTCAGAGAAAATCCCCAAAGGATAGATTAGCCCCCCACAAATAATGACTGTGAGTGGAGAGGGAAAAGACATACACAGAATGAAACCAGGATGAGCACAGGAGGCCAGTCTAGCTAAATAGATAGGACAGGATGGAATACTGTGCGGTCAGTATAAAACACTACAAAAAATCCACGCAGAGTTTACAAAAATCTCCACACCTGACTAAAGGTGTGGAGGGTAAATCTGCTTCCCAGAGCTTCCAGCAAGACAGAATTAATTCATACTGATAAGCTGGACAAACATAGAAAGCACAGAACGGATAAGTCCACAATCTATGGACAGAAAAGAGCAAGCAAAAACTTAGCTTAGCTGAACTGGTCAGGATAACAGGGAAATCCAAAGAGATGTGAATCCAACCAGGAACCATTTACAAGTGGCACTGGCTAAGGAAAGAGCCAGGCCTAAATAGCCGAGCAGAAGAGACGATAAGTGGAGGCAGCTGAAGACAGCTAACTCCAAGGAGCAGCCATACCACTTGAAACCACAAGAGGGAGCCCAAGAGCAGAACTCACAAAAGTGCCACTTACAACCACCGGAGGGAGCCCAAGAGCGGAATTCACAACAGGTGTCTCCGCGGTGTTGGATGTTTTGGTCTCCACGAAGTCAATCATCCGTGCCTTTATTGACTTTCTACTAGGCACTGCTCCTAATAGCCAGTTTCCTACTCCACACTGATGAGGGGCAAAACCCCCGAAACAGCTGTCTGTGGATGGATACCATGCTTGGCATAGGTGGTTTTCCTTTATTGGATGTTTTCCTTTATTGGATGCTGCCCTTCCCTTGGTTGTTCCTTCCCGGGGAAAGGCCTGGCTATTCACTGCCTGCGTTGAGAAACACGTGATGGTGTCTCCGCAGCTCCTCTACATGCATGTGCATATTTGGGGGCAGTGTTCTGGATCACTGTGTTGAGAAACACGTGATGGTGTCTCCGCGGTGTTGGATGTTTTGGTCTCCACGAGGTCAATCATCCGTGCCTTTATAGACTTTCTACTAGGCACTGCTCCTGATAGCCAGTTTCCTACTCCACACTGATGAGGGGCAAAAACCCCGAAACAGCTGTCTGTGGATGGATACCATGCTTGGCATAGGTGGTTTTCCTTTATTGGATGTTTTCCTTTATTGGATGCTGCCCTTCCCTTGGTTGTTCCTTCCCGGGGAAAGGCCTGGCTATTCACTGCCTGCATTGAGAAACACGTGATGGTGTCTCCGCAGCTCCTCTACATGCATTTGCACATCACAGACGTGACACACAATCAATAGCCACAATTTACAGCTAGTCTGGATGTGGCCGGGGGCAGGGGCTAATGTGACGTCCTGGGCCCAGCAGACATGGATGACAACAACTCCCACAGCTGCCATCTGACTTAGAAACACACAGTATGGGCGTCTTCGTTAATTCACAGGACTGGACATGAAGGGAAGTTCCATCAGGATATAACCTAATGTTTAATTTCTGGCATTTATGTTACAAGGATTTTCTCTAACATTTTATCTAAAGCTTGCTTGGCCCAAAAGGGCATTTTCAAAGAATAAGGCCTGCACTCCCTGAGGATCACCGCTTCTCTGCTCTTACAGGTTAGGGTCACTTGAGCGGTTGCAGCCTTTTCATCCTGTCAATCTTGGCTCAGATGGAATGAGAAGACAGCAGGTGCTGATTGTCTGCAGCCACCTCGTACCGCCCGTATTGGGTGTTGATGCCAGCAGATCAACAGGGGACACGGTTGCGAGTTAGAGCACAAGAGCAGCGATAGAGAGAGAGGTCATTTCACATGTCAGTTTCATCCGTTTATTGCTGGGACTGTCGCTTGGCGTTTTCACCGGACAGAAAAAAGGTTCCTATGACCGTTTTCTCCGGCCACCGGAAAACTAATTTTAGATGGATCCGGCAAACAACGGATGAAACGTGTGGCCATCAGGCACAATCCGGTGCTAATACAACTCTATGACAAAAAAACAGATCCGGCGGGAAAAAAACAGATCCGTTTTTTCAAAACTCGCTGGATTGTGCCTGATGGCAAAAACCTGATGTGTGAAAGTAGCCTAACTTCATTACACCCCTTAGCCCAATGATATTTAGACAAAATGTAATGGAGAACCCTTTAAAAATGTTTCTTTTCAGTTTTCACATCTGTCACCAGTAGACTTCATGCGAATTGATTCTCTGGACACGACTCATCAGCCACGACAGTTACCAGAGGCCACTGGATGTGAACCCTGCGAACCACTTATGTTGAACAGAGCGCCAAGCAGGCTACCAAAAAAGAGCCGCAGATGCGGTCAGCTAGACGGAGGCTCTCGGGGTCCAGTCCAGATTAGTGACGTGGCTGATGAACCAGGTCCGGCACATCAGTAGGCACTAGGACTAATACCAGACTTATACTTCCTGTTCTGTAAAGAAGACTTTTCAGCAGTCTTAATATCATCACAGACAGGATTACAATGAATGGTAACATCTCTATATAAAGCGCATAACACAGGATCCACTATTCACAGTAGGGGACGTGACAGATCACCTACACCCCCTGCTTGTATGATGACTTCTGCCTAGATTAGATCATGCTCAGATAATGCATGTATACAAACAAATAGGGTCTCTCATCCTATTGCTGCTAATGCTCACATTAAAAAGAAAAAAAAAACAAGATGTAGGAGTCTAATATTATACCTAGTGTCAGTGGGAATATTGCAAGATTTTTCTTTATAAAAAAAAACCATAAAAACCTTTACCCCCAAGGGTGGTTTGCACGTTAATGACCGGGCCAATTTTTACAATTCTGACCACTGTCCCTTTATGAGGTTATAACTCTGAAACGCTTCAACGGATCCTGATGATTCTGACATTATTTTCTGGTGACATATTGTACTTCATGATAGTGGTAAAATTTATTTGATATTACCTGCGTTTATTTGTGGAAAAAACGTAAATTTGGCGAAAATTTCGCAATTTTCCAACTTAGAATTTTTATGCCCTTAAATCACAGACATATGTCACACAAAATACTTAATAAGTAACAATTCCCACACGTCTACTTTACATCAGCACAATTTTGGAACAAAATTTTTTTTTGTTAGGGAGTTATAAGGGTTAAAAGTTGACCAGCAATTTCTCATTTTTACAACACCATTTTTTTAAGGGACCACATCACATTTGAAGTTACTTTGAGGGGTCTATATGATAGAAAATACCCAAGTGTGACACTGTTCTAAAAACTGCACCCCTCAAGGTGCTCCAAACCACATTAAAGAAGTTTATTAACCCTTCAGGTGTTTCACAGGAATTTTTGGAATGTTTAAAAAAATGAACATTTAACTTTTTTTCACAAAAAATTTACTTCAGCTCCAATTTGTTTTACCAAGGGTAACAGGAGAAAATGGACCCCAAAAATTGTTGTCCAATTTGTCCTGAGTACACTGATACCCCATATGTTGGGGTAAACCCCTGTTTGGGCGCACGGGAGAGCTCGGAAGGGAAGGAGCACTGTTTTACTTTTTCAAAGCAGAATTGGCTGGAATTGAGATCGGACGACATGTCGCGTTTGGAGAGCCCCTGATGTGCCTAAACAGTGGAAACCCCACAATTATAACTGAAACCCTAATCCAAACACACCCCTAACCCTAATCCCAACAGTAACCCTAACCACACCTCTAACCCTGACACACCCCTAATCCTAATCCCAACCGCAAATGTAATCCAAACCCTAACCGTAACTTTAGCCCCACCCCTAACTGTAGCCTTAACCCTAACCCTAGCCCTAACCCTAATGGGAAAATGGAAATAAATACATTTTTTTAATTTTTCCCTAACTAAGGGGGTGATGAAGGGGGGTTTGATTTACTTTTATAGCGGGTTTTTTAGCGGATTTTTATGATTGGCAGCCGTCACACACTGAAAGACGCTTTTTATTGCAAAAAATATTTTTTGCGTTACCACATTTTGAGAGCCATAATTTTTCCATATTTGAGTCTACAGAGTCATGTGAGGTCTTGTTTTTTGCGGGACAAGTTGACGTTTTTATTGGTAACATTTTCGGGCACGTGACATGTTTTGATCGCTTTTTATTCCGATTTTTGTGAGGCAGAGTGACCAAAAACCAGCTATTCATGAATTTCTTTTGGGTGAGGCGTTGATACCGTTCTGTGTTTGGTAAAATTGATAAAGCAGTTTTATTCTTCAGGTCAGTACGATTACAGCGATACCTCATTTATATCATTTTTTTATGTTTTGGAGCTTTTATGCGATGAAAACTTTTATAGAAAAAATAATTATTTTTGCATCACTTTATTCTGAGGACTATAACTTTTTATTTTTTTGCTGATGATGCTGTATGGTGGCTCGTTTTTTGCGGGACAAGATGACGTTTTCAGCGGTACCATGGTTATGTATATCTGTCTTTTTGATCGCGTGTTATTCCACTTCTTGTTCGGCGGTATGATAATAAAGTGTTGTTTTTAGCCTCGTTTTTTTCTTTTCTTACGGTGTTTACCGAAGGGGTTAACTAATGGGACAGTTTTATAGGTTGGGTCGTTACGGACGTGGCGATACTACATATGTCTACTTTTATTGTTTCGTTTTTTTTTATTTAAAGAAATATATTTATGGGAATAATATATATATATATTTTTCTTTATTTAGGAATTTTTTTTTTTTTTTACACATGTGGACATTTTTTTAAAAACTTTTTTACTTTGTCCCAGGGGGGGACATCACAGATCGCTGATCTGTCAGTTTGCACAGCATTCTGTCAGATCAGCAATCTGACTTAGAGCACTGCAGGCTTACCAAGCGCCTGCTCTGAGCAGGCGCTTGGTAAGCCACCTCCCTCCCTGCAGGACCCGGATGCCGTGGCCATCTTGGATCCGGGGCCTGCAGCAAGGAATGAGGTAGGAGACCCTCGGAGCAATACGATCACATCGCGTTGCTCCGGTGGTCTCAGGGAAGCCCGCAGGGAGCCCCCTCCCTGCGCGATGCTTCCCTATACCGCCGGCACACCGCGATCATGTTTGATCGCGGTGTGCCGGGGGTTAATGTGTCGGGGGCGGTCCGTGACCGCTCCTGGCACATAGTGCCGGATGTCAGCTGCGATAGGCAGCTGACACCCGGCTGCGATTGGCCGCGCTCCCCCCGTGAGCACGGCCGATCGCGTTGGATGTACTATTCCATCCTTGGGAAGTAAGGCCCACCCCACATGGACGAAATAGTACGTCCAATGGCAGAAAGGGGTTAAAGAGATGGAAACAAGATACCAGGGAGGATGGAGCATTATAATGATGGCAGACTACTGTTGGACGCTTCAGAGAGACATTCCAGATGCTACTCACAAGCGTAAATGTACCAAGAGCAGCCTCACAGGGAAGAATCGATTTTAGTGTGTGTTAGTGAGCTCATTGCAGTTAAAAAACGATTTTCATGAAACATTTGTAATAAAAAATAAATTTTATGAGTCTATTTTCATTTATTTTTAGGTATTGTCTTATTTAACATAGTTACTTAAATTGTCAGAAAACGTGATGTCCTATGACAAAACAGAGGTCATTTTCGGATTCAGCGCGCTTAAAAACATAAAGATTACATGGAATAACCAAAGCAGCTCTTGAAACATTTTTTTTTTGCAGACCTGTGTTATACATGTCTGGAGTGCAGACCCTATATATATATATATATATATATATATATATATTTGTCCAAGGGTCACTTCCTTCTTTCTGTCACGGACATTCATTGGTCGCGGCCTCTGTCTGTCATGGAAATCCAAGTCGCTGATTGGTCATGGCAAAACGCCCATGACCATTGCCACGACCAATCAGCGACGGGCACAGTCCGGCAGCAACATGGCCGATCCTTCCTCCCCGCAGTCAGTGCCCGCTCCGTAGTCCCCTCCAGTCAGCCCTCACACAGGGTTAATGGCAGCGCTAATGGACCGTGTTATGCCGTGGTGTAACGCACTCCATTAATGCTATTAACCCTGTGTGACCAACTTTTTTACTATTGAGGCTGCCTATGCAGCCTCAATAGTAAAAAGATCTAATGTTAAAAATAATAAAATAATAATAATAAAAATTAAAAATCATCATATACTCACATTGCGGCGCCTTTCCCGCTCCTCGCGACGCTCCGGTGACCACTCCATACAAGCGGCAGGTTCCGGTGGCAAGGATGGTATGCGACAAGAACCTGCCATGACGTCACGATCATGTGACCGCGACGTCATCACAGGTCCTGCGAGAAAGACCTGCCATGCGCCCATACCAACCCTGGGACCGGAAGCTACTGCGTGCACCTCACACAGGGCCAGGACTTCAATGGAGGGTGAGTATATGTTTATTTTTTATTTTAAGTCTGTATACTACATGGCTCTGCGCTGTATACTCCGTCGCTGTGCAATATACTACATGGCTGGGCAATATACTACGTGGCTGGGCAATATACTACAGAGCAGGACAATATACTACGTGGCTGGGCAATATACTATAGAGCTGGGCAATATACTACGTGACTGGGCAATATACTACGTGGACATGCATATTCTAGAATACCCGATGCGTCAGAATCGGGCCACCATCTAGTGTATATATATATTTATATATATGTATATATATATAAATATATACTGCTCAAAAAACTAAAGGGAATACCAAAATCCCACATCCTAGATATCACTGAATGAAATATTCCAGTTGTAAATCCTTAGGCTATGTGCACACGTTGCAGATTTGACTGTGGAATTTTCTGTGGAGATTCTGCAGAAAACACAGGTCAGAATCTGCTCCTTTTTTTGGTCTGTGCACACGTTGTATATATTTGTGCAGATTTCTTCCTTTTTTTTACCCCTGCAGATTTCTATTATGGAATGGGTGCAGAAATGCAGCAGATCTGCAAAAAGAAGTGACATGATCCTTTTTTGAATCTGCTGAATTTTCTGTGCCATTAGCACATTATTATTTTTTTTGCCATTGATTTACATTGTACTGTAAGTTACTTGCAGATCTGCAGCGTTTCTGCATCGAAAAAAAAGCTGCAGATCTGCAGGAAATCTGCAATGTGTGCACATACCCTATAGTAGAATGCGTTGAGAACAGTAAAACCTAAAAATGAACAATGTAAACCACAATTAATATCCCACGGAGGTCTGGAGTTGTAATGATGCTCAAAATCAAAGTGGAAAATCAAATTGCAGGCTGATCCAACTTCAGTGGAAATGCCTCAAGACAAGGAAATGATGCTCAGTAGTGTGTGTGCCCCCCATGTGCCTGTATGACCTCCCTACAACGCCTGGGCATGCTCCTGATGAGGCGGCAGATGGTCTCCCGAGGGATCTCCTCCCAGATCTGGACTAAAGCATCCGCCAACTCCTGGACAGTCTGTGGTGCAACGTGATGTTGGTGGATGGAGCGAGACATGATGTCCCAGATGTGTTCAATCGGATTCAGGTCTGGGGAACGGGCGGGCCAATCCATTGCTTCAATGCCTTCATCTTGCAGGAACTGCTGACACACTCCAGCCACATGAGGTCTGACATTGTCCTGCATTAGGAGGAACTCCGTGCCAACAGCACCAGCATTTGGTGTCACAAGGGGTCTGAGGATCTTATCTCGGTACCTAATGGCAGTCAGGCTACCTCTAGCGAGCACATGGAGGGCTGTGTGGCCCTCCAAAATGCCACCCTACACCATTACTGACCAACTGCCAAACCAGTGATGCCGAAGAGCACAGGGGGCCAGTGGCGAATTTGACAAGCGTAGTGCATGATGTTGTGCTGTGAGCACAACCCCCATCTGTGGAATTCGGGCAGTCAGACCATCCTCATGGAGTCGGTTTCTGACAGTTTGTGCAAACATGCACAATTGTGGCCTGCTGGAGGTCATTTTGCAGGGCTCTGGCAGTGCTCCTCCTTGCACAAAGGCAGAGGTAGCGGTCCTGCTGCTGGGTTGTTGCCCACTCCACATCTCCTGGCCTGTCTCCTGGTAGCACCTCCAGCCTCTGGACACTACGCTGACAAGACACACTTCTTGCCACAACTCGCATTGATGTGCCATCCTGGATGAGCTGCACTACCTGAGCCACTTGTGTGGGTTGCAGAGTCCGTCTCATGCTACAAGTGTGAAAGCACAACCAACTTTCAAAAGTGACCAAAACATCAGGCAGAAAGCATTGGTACAGAGATGTGGCCTGTGGTCCCCACCTTCAGAACCACTCCTTTATTGAGTGTCTTGATAATTGCCGATAATTTCCATCTGTTGTCTATTCCATTTGAACAACAACATGTGAAATTGATTGTCAAACAGTGTTGCTTCCTAAGTGGACAGTTTTATTTCACAGAAGTTTGATTTACTTGGAGTTATATTCTGATGTTTAAGTGTTCCCTTTATTTTATTGAGCAGTGTATATTGCATACACTCCTCAACACCAAAGTTACAACACTAAGAAGGAAAAGTCATGCAAATGAAGGATGGAAACAAAATATCTTGATTTATTCAGTATTGTTTAAGAACGTCAAGTACAGAAATACACGTTACCATGTAATCAGTAAGATTATTAAATGTCTGACTGAGGAATGTTCTGCCCCGCTGAATGCACTAGGTCACAGAAATCATCAAGATCCACCACTGCTGGCAGAGCCCTTTGCAATTGTTGACTAAAGACATCAAGATGTGCTAGATGGTAGACAAGTTCAGAGACACTGCTGGCCATGGTAGCACATTTAGGCTGCGCAGAATAAAGTAGCAAGAACATGCGGCCTGACGTTGTGTTAAACAATTGCTACTGGAACACATTTACATTCCCTCGTTCCTGAAGACCTCTTCGTAGCATTGCCGACGTGGTCTCCATACCAATCTTCAGCTATCAATGCATTAAATTCAGTAGTGGTACGCATCGCTGAAGAGAATAGACCAGGGGTGTCAAACTGCATTCCTCGAGGGCCGCAAACCATGCGTGTTTTCAAGATTTCCTTAGCTTTGCACAAGGTGCTGTAATCATTATGTGTTTAGGTGATTAAATTATCACCTGTGCAGTACAAGGAAATCCTGAAAACATGACCTGTTTGCAGCCCTTGAGGAATGCAGTTTGACACCCCTGGAATAGACCTCCACGCCAAGCTACATCTCAGTCTTGCTCTGCACCATGATAACCTTTGTAAGTGTTGACATGATGCCAGTGGAACATCTGGAGCTGGATGACTGGCTCGTAAATCAATGCTCTGCAAACACCTAATGGTTCATGTAGATACTGTTTGAGGTCTTAGGCCTGGTATGTCCAATTTCACTTACAGCGGATAATGGCTCACCATGTGCCATTGCTTGAATCTCCCATCGAGCACATCATAAATCAGCAATTGCAACAAAAGCAGCAGATCTTGAAGATTTGCGTGCCCAAGTGAATTCAGTATATTAGAATATTCATCAAACAACCATGAAATGGGGTTGTCCAGCCTCGGCGTGACTGCAGACTTCTGAATCCTCACATCACACACACTGCTTGCTGTGAGGAGTGGGCAGGCATGTGAGCACAAGTATAGGATATGAACACTTCCAACTAGATTTGTCTGGCCTACCCCAATATGCACTGTGTGAGGCTGCATATATCTGGTCGGCACGTGACTGCATGTATGCAAATCGTATACTTAATGTCATGCACCCTGCAACGCAGAATCCTCAGTGTGCGCAATGTGAGGATTCACAACTCTGCAGTCATATAGAGTGACTTCCGATTTCCAGCCTAAGGCCAGACAATTATAGCCTAAATGGTAGCATGCCAAGGCGTGTAAGTATTTGCGTGCTCATTCAATAATGATTAAATAGAGATGTTTTTTGAAATTTTGATTCAAATTTGTTATGATTTGCATATCATTAACATGTCTATCAATCAAGCTTTTTTCACAATTCCATAACTTTTCCTTCATGTTGTTGCAATTTCCATGTTGGAGGAGTGTGTGTGTGTGTGTGATAATGTAATATATATTTAACAAGCCACTACCTCCCCAGATTGTTTCCCTGCTCATCAGCAGCCTCTTTACCTTGACTGATAGCTCATTGTCTGTGTGAGGTTAGGCACCAGGCAAGGAAATCAGACTGGGATAATAAAACTAGAAACTGGTGCTAGACGGGTTAAGAAGTTGGGGAGGCAGTGGCTAATTAAGTGCTCTGACACACCTAGAGTGCCTAAAACCTCTTTTGCATATGAGATTGCTAATTATTTGGGAATGCAGCAACAGATAGATGTAAAGATGTTGAATGAACTATTAAGACAAGTCCTGCAATGCCCACTTATGCGGCTTGGAGGACGAGGTTCATCTTATATTAGTCAACTAATGTGTATGGCAGCTTATATTCTGCCATATCTTAAATATATACATATATTGTGTTACGGATACTTTATTCCTCCTTCAGTGTTTCTGAAACTTCTTTTCTTAAGGTCCACCAACAAATCAGGATTTCTGGATTTACTTTGCGTTGCAACACTTGCGCAATACTAAGTAAATCCCAAAAACATGATTTGTTGGTGGGCCTCGAGGACTGGTGCTGTCCTACATGCTTGAACTTTAGAAACATAATGCCAGTACTCATTTCATGTTGCTTTACATGGCAAACATTCAAAACAAAAGGTGTATAAAGTGACATTATTCATATTAAAAATCTTTATTTTGGTTTGGTCAGAACAGGCAAGGTAATATCGGAGTCACAGGATCATATGCATAAACAAGGTACAACGATCTGGTAACTGAATAACTAGTGTCAAACATTCAGCCATCTAAAAGGAGGAAAAGTTGTATGTACAGTTTTGCAGAAGGAGAAAATAAGATGGATTTCAACAAAAACTACCAAAGAACTTTTTGTGATAAATCTATGTTACTGGGCATAATTTGGCAGTCATACCCACACAGTACTATGAAAACATGGTAAGGAAAAGACTAGATATCCCACTACACGGCAAAGGTTTAAGATATTAGCAATTGTACAGACATCATTAATGTGAAGATTTTACAAAGTTATTTTTTCCAATGTATAATTATCTTACATAAAAATAACTGTCCACATAAATGTCAAATTTTAATTTGCAACTCTCAATGCAAATAACCAAGTTGGCAGAGGTACTGTATTAAACAAAGAAAAACAAAACCTGGAAAGGCAAAGTTATGACAAAATATACACTATTCTTGGACAGTTTGAACTGTGAAATTATATGACTTGGGATTTATAGAAAACAAAAATTAACACTTTATTTCTTTTACAAAACTGATCCCTGTACATTTGCTCCAGAGTCCAAGCCGTTCTGAATGTGGCGGGAGCTCACAGTTCTGTTGCCTTTCACACTCCTGGGTTTCTCCTCCTGAGAGTCGTGATTGGAGTCTGTATCATTGGAGTGGTGAGTGAGAGAGTTCTCACTTCCAGTAGGAGAGTCTACACTTTCGTACCCAGTACTAAGCTGGTTTAGGTAGCTGGACCCCCCCCTACCAGTTCTCTCCTCTGAGTGGTTGGACAGCTTGCCCTCATTTACAGGTGACCCAGGGAAGTCTTCATCTGCACTACTACCCTCCCTATAAAGCGCTGCAGAGCTGTGGCTTCTCTGATGGGCAGAACCACCGTTGCTTGGTCCATTGACCACACGACTGCAGTCTTTGCTTAGGGCCTCTCCATCATCTTTGGTATCTGCTGGGGTCCTGTTAGCAGAAGCTTGAGACTGTTGCTGAAGTGTAGAGAGTTGTTGGCGGGATTCTTTGAGTTGCTGTTGAAGAACTAGGATAGTACTTTGCATGCCTTCCACCTCCTCATCCAACTGAATGATGAAATCGTTTAACTCTGTTGAATGAAATAACCAACACAAGACAAATTGAACATAAAAGTATCATGGAAACATCAAAGACCCTACTGATTCCTGATTGTTATATTTTGCTCAAAGTAAAAATAAGCATTATATAAGCAACCATTGGAGGGGTGCTCTCAACCCAAAAATTATTATAGTCCCTATGTAGACTATTCTTTCCAATACATAGTTATGTGAAAACAGTTTACATTCGTAATTTTTCACTATACTCTCAGTGGTCCAATTAACTTTTCTAATTGCAGTGTTTCTACCCCATTAGATTATAATTTAAAGATACATATAAAGAGCAACTGTGGAAATTTCACAGACATCAACAATTAAATCAACTGTGCAATATTTTAAAAAAAAAAATCCGGAATACATGACCTGTTTTGAGTACCTGGAACAGAGATGAGAATGACAAACACCAAACAGCACTAATATATATAATATATGAATTATGGCTTCCTGCTGGTCCTCTGCCTTTACTTTAGCGCATGCACAGACCAGACAAACTA
Source organism: Ranitomeya imitator (assembly GCF_032444005.1). Classification (NCBI taxonomy): domain Eukaryota; kingdom Metazoa; phylum Chordata; class Amphibia; order Anura; family Dendrobatidae; genus Ranitomeya; species Ranitomeya imitator. The sequence continues at coordinate 145,641,941 of NC_091286.1, read as the reverse complement.
TGGCCATGCAGGGTGCTATAAAAGCTACTGAGAACACGACGTAGACAAAAAAGAATAACTGGTCTCTGCACTTTTCACCCAATATCTTACCCTCAGCTGTCTCACTGGCCTAGTCAATCTTTTGCTGAGGCTAATAACTACCAGAAGAAAGTTATTACAGGCATACCAAGCATTGGAAATCCATGCACAGCCTTGCACTCGTAAACATAACAAAATTGTTCCACTTACATAAAAACTAGTACAAGCTTCAAGTGGTTAGCCACTATTGTTTTGGAGATGGCCTAATCCATAGAACAGGCCATGAATCACGATTATGGCCCCCTGCTTACTTGTTACCGATGCTGGTCAGGAGGTTTTGGATGTTGCTGCCAGAACACAGCAGCTGCGTCAAAGCTTTAATGGCCAGGTACGGCAAATTCTTCCCAATAAAAGGAAAGATCTGCAGTATCCGGCCATGGCCACTATAGAAAGGACGGAACGCTGTGTTTCAGCAGCATCTCAGAACGTCCAGACAGCGCTGGGAACAGCTGATTGACATGGGGCTGAGGGTGTCACATCCCCACTGATCAGATATTGATAAGGATAAGACATCAATACACTAATGACCAACCTCAATAACAGATACAGGAGTGGTGTAAAAGTATATAAGACGAGAAACCAGAACAATATTTGGTGGGAATAGACAAGTTAGCTATCAAAGAAATATAAAAGTGACCAATTACCGTACCTTCGAAAATGGCACCAGACCATGCCTTAAAGTACCCTCTAAAGAGTCATTTGAAACCTTTAGGCTGTATGAACATGTTGCAGATTTGGTGCATTTGTCGTTATGATAAACCCTGATGCCAGCAAAGTGAATGAGAAACCTGACGTGTCATGCACATGTTGAGCATTTTTGACTTGCAGATTTGGTGCAGAAAATAATGTGCAGCATATCAATTCTCTGTGCTTTTTTCTCATTGACTTCACTGAAACCAATCAAAAACACACAAAAAAGCAGCAAAAACGTGCGTTTTTGCAGCTGCAGTTTTCCTGCTAAGAGATGCAGAAATTTTCCTCCACGTGGTCACATCCCCTTAATGTGCAGCCAGTGAGAGCAGCTACAAAGGGCATTTCTATGTGAAGGACACTTGGAGCATGTCTGTACATTACATGGTAACACACTGATCACAATGTGCACTGTGTTTTATCGCCCCCCCCACTGACTCTGGCAGGGAATTAGCCCGTTGATTATAGCAAATCTGTAGTTAGATTTATTTTTGGTGTAGACCGTTAGGCCCCCAAGACTATGGATCATGGTTCCCCAACTATAATCACAACTCGCCAACAGATCATGTTTTCTGGATTTCCTTAGCATTGCCCAGGAGATAATACCAAGAAAATCGTGAAACTTGAGTTTATCAATGCTTGTTCATGATTTTCTTGCAGTGCAAATGCAGCCTAAGGCAGTTCCCAGGTATTTATTTTTTCATATCAGCAGAGTTAAACAGATAAAATATTAGTTATATATCCCCTACTTGTGGCCAAACCCTTACCATCCTGACTGCTCTTAAGTTCCTCACTATACTTCTTCTGCAAAGCCAGCTCTGCCTCCAGCTGAGCAATACGACCCTGGGACAGCTGTCTTCCCAGCTCTTGATTCTCCTGGATAAGCATTCGACACTTCGCCATTAGTTTTTTGCCTGTTTGGCTGAAAATGCAAAAAGGGTTTTATTTCATCAAAAGAATATATTAACATTACAAATGAGATTTTAAAACGAGTCAAGATTCGCCCCAACAATACGAAAACCTGGGAGAACGTTTGCTGCTTATAATTACCCAAGTGCTTCACTAGAGTTTGGAGGTCTTCTTGTTTACTGGCACATTAGAAAAACAAATGGGTCGCACTGGCACCTCCCAACTAAAAGAACCAACTGGTCACATGTGTACAAGCATGGAAGTAATAAAGTGGAAATGTGCAGTTAACGACAAAACATTCCTTGTGATGGAGAATAGAGAAGGCCAAGGAGATAAATGCCACATCATTACCATAATAAAATATTAGCAACCCGCTTTATTGTTGTTTAGGCAACACTGATCTTCCGCCATCCAATCCAAAAAATTTTTTAATTTTATTATTCAATATCTACAGTTTCTCTGTAAATACCTGGGTATATAAACACGTAAAATGGAATCTATCGCTCTTTAAAAGACAAATCCAGAAATCCCTTCACCTAGGCAGTCCGTCCCTGAGGGTTCAGCATTTGAATGGATATGTAAATAAGGCTGAAGTGCTATTTGGGTGTGGAAGCTCTTTACTAAGCGGGCCACTCTGGCTCTTCTCCCCGCCCTTCGCTGCCGCCTTCTGCTTTACTGACCACTAGTGATGAGCGAGTGTGCTCGTTACTCGAGTTTTCCAAGCATGCTCGGGTGGTCTCAAAGTATCTTGGGTGTGCTCGGAGATTATGTTTGAGTCCCTGCGGCTGTTAGACAGCCTGAACACATGTGGGGGTTCCCTAATAGACAGGCAATCCCTGCTTGTGTTCGGGTTGTCTAAGAGTCGCAAATTATGCAGCTGCAGAGACAAAAACCATCTACGAGCACGCCCAAGATACTCGGAGAACACCCGAGCATGCTTGGAAAACTTGAGTAACGAGCACACTCACTCATCACTACTGACAACCTCTATTCTGTCTGACTTCCAGCAAAGGAGCTTCTGCCTGAGTGACGGAGGCTTGGGAAGAGCTTCCACTTGCCAAAAGCACTTCAACCTTATTTGCTTATTAGTGATGAACGAGCGTGCTTGGATGTTATCAGGGCATGCTCAGGTGCTAACCAAATCAAAGGACTGAAAAACATGTCCAAGTCTCCGTGCATGCATACCTTACGGCTTTTCAACAGCCGCAACACATGCAGGGATTGCCTAACTAAGAAGCAATCCCTTTCATGTGTTGCAGCTGTCAAACAGCCAGAAGACATACAGGCAGCGGTACTTGGACATGAGAGCACGCCGAAGACACTCAGCACATGTCAGCCGAGCACGTTCGCTCACCACTATTGCTTATCCTGGTAAATGCTGAAGTCTCAATAACGGAGTGGCGCACTAGCCATGTAAAGGCCTTGTAGCTTTCTCAAAGCCAAACGCAGCATGTGCATCGTATATAGCTTGAGGGGTGAAATCCTGCAGCCAAATTCCCCTAACACCCTGGTGGCCAATGTGCCAGAAGCTCTTTTAAATCAATTGTCACACCCCAATTCAACCCATTTTGGCGAAGCCAAGCAAAGCTAATGTGAAAATGCCAATAGTTGGAAAATGGTTGCACAGCCGTAATTTGCACAAAACAATTGCAACTTAAAGTTTTTTTTACAGAAGAATCCAAGTGTTTAAAGGGGATCGGGCACCGTGTTTTGTTACCCCATCTGAGAGCAGCATGATACAGGGCAGAGACAATTGATTCCAGCGATGTATCGCTTATTGGACTGCATGTTTTACCTACTGCAGATGTACCAGTTCTCTAAATACGGAGCTCTGTACAGCCTCGCCCACAGCACAGATTGGCAGATTTCTGCCTATGCATAGTGTACACAGAAAGCTGTCACAGTGGGGGAGAGGTTATACAGAGCTCATGAATATGTAGGACTACATGAGCAGGTTTAATAGTCATCCATAGATAATCCGCTGCTGATACAAGTATGATTTTACCAAAACTACAGTAAGCAGCCCAGTATGACATCACAAACCATGGTCGCCATTTGTACATTATACTGCCTACAATTAGACCACAAAAACCTGTTGAAAGATTTTCCTTTAAGGGTTTTTAAACTTTCTTTAGAACAAGAGTCTAAATATTTGTAATAAAAGTAAAACCAGAATAAATACAGCGAGTACTTTCCTTCCCCGACCAGCGCAGGCGCTCGGTCCATGCTCCGGTCTGTTCACATTGTGAGTATAGATAAGCACTGCAGCCAATCACTAAGCCTGGCCGATGTAGATGGCGCTCAGGGATTGGCGACATTGGTAGGGTGTACTGTAGTGACAACTTCACTGCTGCAGACAGAAACAGGGGTCGGGGATCATTTAAGTTTTTTGACCAGAAATAATTGAAAAGTAGCAACAATTTTACACAGCACAAAGTTATGCAAAGGATTTGCAACTTTAATCTGCGCAGAGCATGGGCAGGACAGTGCAGCACCTGACAGCCAGATTCCCAAATGTCAGGTTATTAATTACACCAGAAATATTACTCTAATGTTCAGGAATCGGCCCCATAAACTGAAGCGACAGGGAAAGACAGTACCAGCCGTGCTTATTATTCCACACGTATTCAAGTGTGCGAAAACATAGAAGTGTGAAAAACACTTTCAAAAGATCAAAGGCGGATTGACAAGCAACTGGCCAAGAAAATTACTGCTTTATCATAATTTTGGGCTGCTTAAATGTTGCCATGAAAAAAATAATTAAAAAAAACGCATCCTTTCTGTGCAGTTTCTGTGCAGTACAATGTAAATCAATGTGGAAAAAAAAAAGCTGTGCACATGGTGCAGAAAAATCTGCGCAGAAACGCTGCAGAACTGCACAAAAGAAGCGATGTGCACTTTGAAATCTGCGTTTCTGCGCAGATTTTTCTGCACCATGTGCACAGCTTTTTTTTTTTCACATTGATTTACATTGTACTGTAATCACAGTGCAGTTCTGCACTAAATCTGCATTGCGTGCACATACCCTAAAGGTACCGTCACATTTAGCGACGCTGCAGCAATATAGACAACGATGCCGATCGCTGCAGTGTCGCTGTTTAGTCGTTGTGTGGTAGCTGGAGAGCTGTCACACAGACAGCTCTCCAGCGACCAACGATGCCGAAGTCCCCGGGTAACCAGGGTAAACATCGGGTTACTAAGCGCGGCCCTTTAAAAAAAACAAACACTACATACTTACATTCCGGTGTCTGTCACGTCCCCCGGCGTCAGCTTCCCTGCACTGTGTAAGCGCCGGCCGTAAAGCAGAGCGGTGACGTCACCGCTGTGCTCTGCTTTACGGCCGGCCGGCGCTGACAGTGCAGGGAAGCTGACACCGGAATGCAAGTATGTACTGTTTGTTTTTTTTAAACTTTTACAACGGTAACCAGGGTAAACATCGGGTTACTAAGCGCGGCCCTGCGCTTAGTAACCGGATGTTTACCTTGGTTACCAGTGAACACATCGCTGGATCGGCGTCACACATGCCGATTCAGCGATGACAGCGGGTGATCAGCAACCAAATAAAGGTCCTGATCATTCCCCAACGACCAACGATCTCCCAGCAGGGGCCTGATCGTTGGTCGCTGTCATGCATAACGATTTCGTTAACGATATCGTTGCTACGTCACAAAAAAGTAACGATATCGTTAACGAAATCGTTATGTGTGACGGTACCTTAAGAGTCTCTTTTAGGCCTCCTTCAGTCTCACACAGGTCAGAGGCATCCTGGGTGTGGGGGAGGGTGGTAAGGCAAAATTCTCCATTTATGCATCTGATAGAACAGCTCAAGCAGCAACCGGAGAAAACCATCAGATTGTTTTCAAGTTCTTCATTCACAGAAGATTTCTTCACCTGGGTAAATGCCGTCTAACATTAGTAAGAGAGCAGGACTAGCTGTGCAATGGGTTTACTTGAAATGTAACCAAGAGTTCCCCATTACCGACAGCAAACACCAGGAAAATATTAAGGAAATGAAAAACAACAATTAGAAAGCTGTCAAACATTTCATTTATAGTTGGAAATGGCTGTGAAAACCACTTTTGAATGTGTAGAATAATTAAAGGAAGCAAACCTGTCCTCCCCCACTCTGCGCACTGTGTCCACCAGAAATCACGTCACGGGAGCGCTGCAGCCCATCAGCAGCTACTGATCGCCGACAACATTTACTGTCAAGAGTACTATCCTTTGTCTGTTTTTATCTTAATCAGCATTTTGGGACATTCAAAAATGGTCAACTAAGCATTTATTTCCAGTATGGTAGAATCCAGGAATTTAAAAAAAAAAGTAAATTGTATCAAAAACACCCAATGTTTCTTTTCAATATTCTTAAAAATCTGCAGAATACCGTATATCCCTTTAAATAAAATTATGCCAAGTCCTTTGTGTTTAAATTACATAAAATACCTTAAATGTTTTTTCCATTTACTCTTTAAGAATGGAGTGATGCAACATTTCGCGCTGTTCTCCCTCATCAGATTTTATCAAAACATACAGCAAGTGACATAGCTGGAATCAGGGTCTCTGCCCCTAAATCATGTTGCGCTCAGATTAGGTGGCAAAAACCTCTTGACAGATCCCCTTTAAATAAAAATGCATAAAACATTTGAAAGACAGTAAAATCACAGTAATAAAAAAAAAACAAAAACCTTTGGTATGATCTAGTGTCTGTAAAGTTAAAACTTTATCAAATTTGGAAAATGCAGTAATTTAGTTAGTACAGACCTCCATAACAACAAGTGTGAAGAATCAGGGTGGATTCTCATGCTGAAGATTTGGTTGCTACATTTTCAGTAACTGACATTTGCATTCATCCGAGTTGGCTAGCTAGGGATGCAAGCACATGCCATTTCATAAACTAAAGCTTCAGCATGCGAATTCACCCCTCATGTAGAATACTAAATATTCATAAAACAATTCCTTACATTTTTTTTATAATGTTCATAAATGGTTCAATTGCAAGAGTTTGGGCGTGTGAGAACTCTACAACTAATCTAGCAAAGAGAAAATGAAAGGGGTAGCTCAGGCTAAACAAATTACCCCCCACCAGATAGGTGTTAGCGGCTAGACTGCTGTGCCCTACTACTGGGACCCCAATGATCGCTGTCAGGTCACACACACTATGCTGCTCTCATCACGGCAATACCTGAGCAGAGTGATTGCTGGAGCGCTGCAGCTACTAGTCCACTATTGCAGCCTGCGGATGTATTTTTATGCATTGCTTATATAGCGCTATCATATTTCGCAGCACTTTACATAGAATATCATTGCTGCCTCCATTGGGGCTCACAATCTAGATTCCCTATCAGTATGTCTTTGGAATGTGGGAGGAAACCGGAGAACCCGGAGGAAACCCACGCAAACACGGGGAGAACATACACAGACTCCTTGCAGATGTTGTCCTTGGTGGGATTTAGCAAGTTAGCAACAGTGCTAACCACTGAGCCACTGTGCTGCCCTTAGCGGCGGAAAGGAAACACTGGATGAGTAAATATGAGTGTTATTTTTAACAATGGCGATTCTTAGGGTTAAAAAATATATATTTTTCGTGGAAAAAACTCTTAACCAGAATAGCATTAAATTTAGATAAATGTATTAAATGTTCATGAAAATCTGGTCCCCTCGATTCATGTATTTAACAGTTAGGCTACGTTCACATTTGCGTTGTTGGGCGCAGCATCGGCGACGCATACGTCATGCGCCCCTATCTTTAACATGGGGGGGCGCATGGACATGCGGCGGTTATGCGCTGTACTGCGTTTTACGACGCATGCTTCATAGACGCAGACAGGGCGCAGAGGACGCTACTTGTAGCGTTTTCCCTGCGCCGAAATTCCTGCTCTGTGCTTTCTTATGACAACGCATGCGTCGCAAAACACTGCGTTGTGCACATGCGTTGTTGGTTGCGTCGCCGATGCTGCGCCCAACAACGCAAATGTGAACGTAGCCTTAGTTGGAAAATTACTATTTTTATTTACTATTATTAATTAAGGTGTTATCCGGGACCATTTTATTCTATGGGCCCAAGAACTTGCAGGAAAGTAGTTTAACTACCTGCCTGTTGCCGATTACTGCCAGCTCAGAGCAGTTAGAGACGGCTTCTGCAGCTTCCGCTGACGTCACATCGACAGAGCAGCTGCTTCTCTTCTGGACTGCTCTGTTGATGGGGCGTCTGTCGTCATCATGCTGATTGACAGCCGGCTCCCTGCTGCGTAACGTGAAGAGCTGTTCTGTGATCATTTTGAGTCGGGTAGAACAAGTAAGTTCTGTTTGCTTTTAGGCCCTTCGTAGTGATGAGCGAACGTTCTCAGATAAGGTGTATTCAGAGCATGCTCATGTGCCAACAGTGTCTTCGGTGTGCTTGAATAATATGCTGGAGTCCCTGCAAGTCTGCAGCTGTACGACAGCCGTAACACATACAGGGATTGCCTAACAGACAGATAATCCCTGCATGTGCTGCGGCTGTCGAACAGCCACGAGACTGGAGCGACAGGATATTATTTAAGCACGCCGAAGACACTTTGTTAGCACATGAGCTATCTTGGTTAACAACTTATCTGAGCATGAGGGTATGTGTACACGTTGCGGATTTATCAGCACGGATTCTGCAGAATCTGAAGGTAAAATGACCTGTGTTTTACCTGCGGATTTCCGTGGATTTCACCTGCGGATTCCTATTATGGAGCAGGTGTAAATACGCTGCGGATTCCGCACAAAGAATTGACATGCTGAGGAAAACAAACCGCTGCGTTTCTGCTAGGAATTTTCCGCAGCATGTGCACTGCGGATTTGGTTTTCCATAGGTTTACATGGTACTGTACACTGCATGGAAAACTTCTGCGGATCGTAGGGCCAGTCCGCAACGTGTGCACATAGCCTTGGATAGAAGCTTAGGTCAATATCACTTTCTTTGGAGATTACCACCTCCCCAATACCAGAGATACACAATGGCATAGAAACCAGAGGATTTAACCTCTTTCTCACCTGCTCTCTTCACTTTTATTTTAAGGTCACAGTCACACTACCATATAGCATGGCCAAGCGCTAGGCAATAAAAAATCACACATCACTCTGCCCAATGTTATTCTATGGGGTACCTCTGATCTGTGATTATTTTCTCATGCCAATACGTCATAAGTTAGCAATGACAGCATGCTGCAATTTGCAGCAAAACTCGGCTCACACACTCATACATGCAAGGGTGCAAGTGAAACATTCGGACTGCACTCGGATGTCATCCCAGTGCAGTTCGATATACGGCAAGTCAGGTAATGGAGGAGATCTCTGCCCCGATCCTATCACATGAAAGAGTTGCTGCACAGTAGCCTGACGCTCGGCTCCTCACAGCAGAGCCAAGGGTCATTAGCATATCACATCTGATGCCACATGCTGCTGTGATTCCTGCCCAACTCCATTTTTTGGACTACTTGGGGATTTTTGACTCGTACCGCTATGCATTCCTTTAGTGTCTCCATAATCCTGACCTCATTTACCTTTTGTTTTGGGGACATTTCTCATTTTAAACACCCATCAACATAATCCATTACAGCATAATTATGTACAGCCATATCTCTTGGGAAATCGATAACATCCCAAACAAACCAGATTATGGTTAATCAAAAACACAATATTACAAGTTTTTATACTCCGCTTGTGTTTAACATTATGCTCATACATCAATTTTTGCACAATACCACGACGTAGCTGTAAAACCATATTTAACGCTTTTCCACATGCCAGTAGGGGCGCAGAGCCCCGCTATATTAGAGAGAGCAATCACAGGGAAAACATGCACTACTGCATTAAGCCATTAGAAAGTGCAGTCAATAGTGACCTCAGCATCTCAGTGGTTAGATACACACTATGGCAGCCAGGGGCTTAAAGGGAATGTATTGGCGGGATCACCCCTCCTAAGCTGCCTATATGGGCATGCAGGTCATAGGAAGCTGAATAAAATGATACATTGATAGCTGCAATCAGATGTCTTGTTCCATCCTTACGTTCCCCCCCACCCCCCAGTAAAAACAAACATGTTCTTACACACCCCTCTACTGAGGGATCCGTCCCACCGGTGTCAGCAATGGCTCCCCTCGAGGCTTGCGCGACAATGTCTGTAGCCAATCAGCATGAGCTTCACGCTCCACATCTGGAGGGAGAGCTGCGTGTTAATCCCTTAGTGGGACTTAACCCCATAGTGACCACCAAGTGTTTTTACTGACCTCACATATCAAGACAATGGCATCCCCTGCCAGGTAGAAATGCATCAGCCCTTGACTGTACACTATAGCCCACACCTTGCTGCATCAGCCTCGATTGGTGTTGGCACCAACCATTGCTTTTTAACCCCTTAGATGCTACTGTCAATAGTGACTACAGCATCTGAATGGTTAACAGTGTGGGTGCTCCCTCTTTAACCCTATTGACACCCTGAGATCATGATGGTGTGGTCCTGATGTTAGCCATGGCAATTTCTGCATAAATAATGGCCTATAGTGACCTGTTCAGAAGTTAGCGACATTTAGGTGATAGAAATAAAAATTTTCCTTCCTGTTATGCCACTTTGTATAAATTCCTGAAAAGCAGCTGAATGGTTAATAAACTACCTGACTGCACTTTTGAATACGTTGAAGGGTGCGGTTTTTAGAATTATCTCACTTTTGGGGATTTTACAACATCTAGGTCCACCAAAGTCACATCAAAACTTAATCGGTCCCTAAAAAAAGTAAGCTTTGTAAATTTCATTGAAAAAAATGAAAAATTACTGCTACAATTATAAACCTTCTAACAGCATCTATATACATAATTGTCTAAGGAGTACTTCCGTCTGTCTGTCCTTCTGTCACAGTTATTCATTCGCCGATTGGTCTCGGCAGCTGCCTGTCATGGCTGCCGCGACCAATCAGCGGCGGCCACAGTCCGATTAGTCCCTCCCCTACTCCCCTGCACTCACTGCCCGTCACCCGCTCCGTAATCCCCTCCACTCACACAGGGTTAATGGCAGCGGTAACGACCCGCGGTGTAACGCGCTCCATTACCGCTGCTATTAACCCTGTGTGTCCCCAACTATTTACTATTGATGCTGCCTATGCGGCATCAATAGTAAAAATATGTCATGTTGATAATAATAATAAAAAAAACCCTGCTATACTCACCCTCCGCCGTCTTTCCCGCTCCTCGCCACGCTCCCAGGACCGCTCCATTGCAAGCGGCAGCTTCCGGTGAGGTCCCGTCCCAGGGCTGGTGTGCGACAAGGACCTGCCGTGACATCACGGTCATGTGACCGCGATGTCATCATAGGTCCTGCTCACACCAGCCCTGGGACCGCAAGCTGCCGCTTGCAATGGAGCGATCCCGGGAGCGTGGCGAGGAGTGGCAAAGGCGGCAGATGGTGAGTATAGCAGGACTTCAAGGGCCTTCGGAAGGTGAGTATATGTTTATTTGTTTTTTAAAGTCTCTATACTACGTGGCTCTGTGCTGGGCAATATACTACGTGGCTGTGCAATATACTACGGGGACATGCATATTCTAGAATACCCGATGCGTTAGAATCGGGCCACCATCTAGTAACAAAATAAAAGGATATTTTAAAAATGATGCTGATATAAAGCAGACATGAGGGAAATGTTATTTAATGACTTTTATGTGGCATGACTGTCTGGTTTAAATGGATAATCATGTAAAGTTTGAAAATTGCTAATTTTGAGAATTTTCGGACAAATTTCTGATATTTTTATAAACAGAAAATATCGATACAAATTTACTATTAACATAAACGACAATGTGTCACGAAAAAAACAACCTAAAAATCAATTAGATCTGTTGAAACGTTCCAGAGTGATTACCCCATAAAGTGACACTGGTCAGATTTCAAAAATTTGGCTCGGTCACTAAGGCTATGTGCACACGTTGCGGATCCGCAGCGGATTTGACGCTGCGGATTTGCAGCTGTTTTCCATGCGTTGTACAGTACCATGTAAATGTATGGAAAACAAAATCCGCAGTGCACATGCTGTGGAAAAAAATGCACGGAAACGCAGCAGTGTTTATTCCGCAGCATGTCAATTCTTTGTGCGGATTCCGCAGCGGTTTACACCTGCTCCTCAATAGGAATCCGCAGGTGTAAAACCGCAGTTGGAATCCGCACAAAAAAGTGCGGTAAATCCACGGGTAATCCGCAGTGCTGTTTACCTGGGGATTTTACAAAAACAGTGTGGAAAAATCCGCACACCAATCTGCAACGTGTGCACATAGCCTAAGGGGTTAAAGGAAATCTGACAGCAAATACATATGTAGCAGACACTGGCTGCATGATTTCAGCCATATTTGTTTAACACTGAAATACTGGGCACTTCAGAGAAAAACAATTTAAAGGTCGCCGCTGACCTGGACTGACAGGTCTCTACACACAGGCAGGGAGAAACCTTTCACTCAATGGGAACAGGCATGTGTAATAAAATTTAAAAAAAAGAGTTCTCAGGTTTTTTTTTTTATGAAAAAAAAAAACCCCCCTACAAAATAAAACTACAAAAAGGGCTTCTGAAAAGGTGTTGACAAAACACACATACGGTATAAATGCCTTCGTTATAAACCATATAAAGTTAATATTTGAACAGCATAAAAAAATAAGTGGTAAAGACAAATGGCAGATTTTTTCCGAATTCCTAGCGTCAAAAAGAAAAAAAAAGTGAGAGAATATGTTTTCCTCCTTTAAATGTGCCATTTTACAATATCAGTAAAGCACAAACATACATATTCGGCATTTCTGTAACTTTATATACCAAGAAAGTGGAATGGGATTTATCCTGCATCACAATAACAGAATTTTTAATTTGGGCCCACTAAAAAGGAGTTGTGCCCTTTCAGAAAGCTCCTGATATGTACGACACCAGTATCTTTTGTCCTCAAGGGCCTTTTTGAGAATTTCTTTGCTGTTTTCGCCAGTGGCTTTTTTTTAAACCTTTTGATTAAATTCTTGAGTGGCTTCCAAGTAAAAGCCGTCGGAAAAATTGTCAGGTCACTTAATGGCTTCACGATTTTCAAAGCATTGATCAGTTAAAATAAGCTCAAACACAATGAACATATAAACAGCGTCATTTTGACAATACCGTGCATATGTTCATTCTTTTTATCATTTTCTTAAACACTTTCAGGAGCCTTACTGTATCGAAACCCAACTGATTTGTCATGTGCACGTACCCTAAAATTGGTTGTAAAAAAGAAAAACAACCTGTGCTTTCTTTACCCTCCTAGGTACTTTGTCTCTGTCCTGGTTTCCATTATTTGGTTGTAGCCAATCACTGAGCGCAGCAGTGCTGAGCAGCTTCCTCAGTCTACACGGGCAGAACTGGAGAGGTCAGTGACTAGCAGCAGTTATGTTGATGTGACGTCACCAATGTTGGAAAATAAGACTGGGGGAGAGCCATAGAGAAAAGGAGAACCCAGGAGAACAGTTTCTTACAACCACCTGTACTCATTAAGGCTACGTTCACATTTGCGTTGTGCGCCGCTGCGTCGGCGACACAACGCACAACGCAAATGAAAACGCACCAAAACGCACGCAAAAACGCTGCGTTTTGCGACGCATGCGTCATTTTTTGCCGAAATTTGGACGCAAGAAAAATGCAACTTGTTGCGTTTTCTTGGCCCGACGCTTGCGGCAAAAAAAAACGCATGCGTCGCACAACGCATCACACAAAAACGCATGCGTCCCCCCATGTTAAATATAGGGGCGCATGACGCATGCGTCGCCCGACGCAAACCCGATGCAAACACGCAAAACGCTAATGTGAACGTAGCCTAAGCCACGTTCACACGGCAGTATTTGGTCAGTATTTTACATCAGTATTTATAAGCCAAAGCCAGGAGTGGGTGATAAATGCAGAAGTGGTGACGTGTTTCTATTATACTTTTTCAGTTGTCCCACTCCTGGTTGTCTTACAAGTAAAGAAGCAAAATACTGACCAAAATACTGTCATGTGAATGTAGCAAAAAGTTATCTGATAGAAGACAACCCCTTTAAATGTCCATGCCAATATAAAAAGTTAATCAATTAGTCGTATGCACCCCAAACTAAGGAAGTTGAAAAATATCATTCAATTTGCAAGTCCTCATACAGACAGGACAGCACAGGGCCACAGCTGCTGCTTTTTGTGAAGAAAAACATTTCTTTGAGTGTTTGAAAACATACAGGAAAGTAATGTTTTACCTCACAGAATGAATCGGCTGTGATCCCATGCTGTAATGTCTGTATAGTCTTTTGCTTCCTCCCCTGCCCAGGAGATGTGATATGATCAGACAATGTCCCTGTACGGTCAGACACAGCCATTACACAGAAGACCCACCTCTTCCGGCAAGCCTACAACCTGCAGTAACCACCGATCGACCAAACCGCTGCACGACCAGCTCTATCCTCGCCTACTGTATCCTCACCCATCCCTTGTAGATTGTGAGCCCTCGCGGGCAGGGTCCTCTCTCCTCCTGTACCAGTTATGACTTGTACTGTTTAAGATTACTGTACTTGTTTTTATTATGTATACCCCTCCTCACATGTAAAGCGCCATGGAATAAATGGCTCTATAACAATAAATAATAATAATTACACAGTACACAGCAGGGGCACATTTATAGAATTATCTCCGCACTGGAACATTTTTTTTAGCATTTCCAATTATGGAACCTAATATTCTGAATTCTGACAATTAAAATTAAACTATGTTTAACCCCTCCAAGACACGGCCCTTTTTTGTTTTTGCGTTTTTCGCTCCCCTCCTTCCCAGAGCCATAACTTTTTTATTTTTCAATCAATATGGCCATGTGAGGACTTATTTTTTGCGGGACGAGTTGTACTTTTGAACGACATTACATTGCTTTTTACCATGTCTTGTACTAGAAAACGGGAAAAAAATTCCAGGTGTGGTGAAATTGCAAAAAAAGTGCAATCCCGCACGTGTTTTTTGTTTGGCTTTTTGCTAGGTTCACTAATTGCTAAACTGACCTGACATTATGATTCTCCAGGTCATTACGAGTTCATAGACACCAAACATGTCTATGTTATTTTTGTATCTAAGTGGTGAAAAAAAATTCAAAACTTTGCTAAAAAAAAAAAAAAGAAAGAAAAAATTGCGTCATTTTCCGATACCTGTAGCGTCTCCATTTTTCGTGATCTGGGGTCGGATGAGGGCTTATTTTTTGCGTGCCGAGCTGACGTTTTAATGATACCACTTTTGTGCAGATATTTTCTTTTGATCGCCCGTTGTTGCACTTTAATGCAATGTCTCGGCGACCAAAATGTAATTCTGGCGTTTCGAATTTTTTCTCGCTACGCTGTTTAGCAATCAGGTTAATCCTTTTTTTTTATTGATAGATCGGGCAATTCTGAACGTGGCAATACCAAATATGCGTATGGTTTTATTTTTTTATTTTGGATGGGGCGAAAGGAGGGTGATTTCAACTTTCATATTTTTTTCATATTTTTTAAAACTTTTTTTTTTTTTTTACTTTTGCCATGCTTCAATAGCCTCCATGGGAGGCTAGAAGCTAGCACAACTGGATCGGCTCTGCTATATAGCTGAATTACAGGCTTGCTATGAGCGCCGACCACAGGGTGGCGCTCACATCAAGCCAGCATCAGTAACCATAGAGGTCTCAAGGACCTCTATGGTTACTACCCTGACACATCGCTGACCCCCAATCATGTGACGGAGGTTGGCGATGCATGCATTTCCAGCCGCGTGGCCGGAAGCGGTCGTTAAATGCCGCTGTCAGTGTTTGACAGCGGCATTTAACTGGTTAATAGCGGCAGGTGGATTGCGATTCCACCTGCCGCTATTGCGCGCACATGTCAGCTGTACAAAACAGCTGACATGTCGCGACTGATGTGAGCGCAGCGCTGGAGTCCACATCAAAGGGGGAGACACGACATGCACTGTACTAGTACGGGGCATGTCGTGAAGGGGTTATTAAAGGAGTCCAAATAAATAAAGTCTGCAGTCACTCTGCACGCACTTTGTGCTGCAGGGATTCACCAATTTCAGACCCAGGACTGGAGGGTGTGTATGAGTTATGCATGCTCCCGGTTAGTGGGCATGGCCTCGCTCCATACACTGGCGCTGAGCGGTATAATTCAAAGTTGTCAAATAATTTTTTATAGGAGAAAGCAATAGTATGTACTGGGCAAATGTGGCTGTAACGTGCGCAGAGCCTATGCACAAAGGGACACTGTGCTTGAGATCATGGTTGACACTCAAACAAAATAGCTTCACATTAAAGCCCTAAATGTAATTAGCTTGTGCTGGTGAAATATTAAAATACCAGCACAGGTGGCAATTGATAGCTTTTTTGTACAGCATTCAGATTTAAAAAAAAATTATCTGTCCTCTTGATTAAAGCGTATAGCCAGGACTTTACAAAAAATGTATCTAAGTACCAACAGGCAGGTGCCCGATGCAGTTTTTCCCTGCTTCACTCCCGCCGAGGATTCAGAAGCCTCTGCTGATATAAGGTCTACAGAGAGCAGGCTTTCTCTCCAGTCCACTCTGTCGACACGGCGGGACTTCAGAGGTCATTCTGATTGACAGCTGGATCACCATTGCCTAACTGGGGGAGGTCACTATCAAAATGATCTCAGATGTCCTGTCAGCAAAGGAAGCTGAATCCCGGGCAGGAGCAGTCTGTGGCCAGTCTGTGCTGGCGAAGAACGTTAGCAGGCAAGTTGCAATTACCTGCCTGTTTGAGCTTAGATACATGTTTGGTAAACTCCTGGATACCCCCTTTAATCATCACCACATAAAAAGGTTAAAATACAATACAGTTATTTTTGTATTTTAGGTGGAAACTTTCTTTGGAAATCCGCAATTTGCACAACCAGTAATCATGCATGTTTTCTCTGACTTGCCAGAGAAAATACATACTGTGTATTAACATGCAAGTGTGATCTGTAGCAACTACCAAGAAACTAAAGCTATATACGTGTAAAGCAAAAATGGCAGCTTAGTCTTAGTATGCTGGTCTAGATGAGATGGCTTGGTGGAGTAAACACTCTTGATTCATTAAGGCCCCTTTCACACATCTGTTTTTTAGAATCAGTCACAATCCGTCAAAGTCTTGAAAAGACGGATCCTCTGCCGATTGTAAAAAACAAGAGATTGATTTTTTTTTGAGGAAATTCTTCCAGGCATGCTCGGTTTCAAAAAACACTTAATTCGTCGCTGGATATCGTTTTTTGATGGTCAGCGACGGATCCTGCGTCCATAGGCTTCCATTATAGACAACGACGGGCAGCGCAAGATCCGTAGCTGGGCGATTTTACGACGTACACAAAAAACGTTTCTATGTGCATCTCTTAGGCCTCTTTCACACTTCCGTTTTTTACAATCAGTCACAATCCGTCAAAATGTTGAAAAGACGGATCCTGTGCAAATTGTAAAAACCAGATGCACTGGATCCGTTCTGACGGATCCGTAGCGTTTTCCAAGCTATCTGTAGCATCGCTTGGATAAACTGATTGACAGATTGGTCACACTTGTCAAACATAGTGTTTGACAAGTGTGACCAACTTTTTACTATTGATGTTGCCTATACAGCATCAATAGTAAAAAAAACAATGTAAAAAATAAAAAAAATCTTGATATTCTCACCTTCCGTCGTCCCTTCCAGCGTTCCCGATGGTCGTAAAAAGATATAATGTTAAAAAAACACCTTGCTATTCTCACCTTCCGGCATCCCCCGCAGCGTTCCCGATGGTCGTAATGCTCCCGTTCCCAGTAATGCCTTGCGAAATGACCCGATGACGTACTGGTCTCGCGAGACCGCTACGTCATCACAGGTCATTCTCGCAAAGCATTACTGGGAACGGGAGCATCGCGATGCATAGGCATCAATAGCAAAAAGAGATAATTTCCCTGACTGGAAATTCTTCCACGCATACTCAGACGGAACCAGTCGCTGGATTCCTGCTTTTGACACACACACAGTGACCCTGCATCCATAGGTTTCCATTATAGCCAACAACGGATGGTGCAGGTCGCTGGGTGATTTTCCAACGTGCACAAAAAAAAAACGTTTCTATGTGCGTTGTCTCTGCCCGAAGGACAGGGATTTTACGACGGATCCAGTGCATGACGGATGAAACTGAAAGCCATCCGTCACAATCCGTTGCTAATACAAGTCTATAAAAAAAAAAACGGATCCATCAGAAACATTTTTTCACAAAACGACGCATTGTGACGGAAAAAGAAAGACGGAAATGTGAAAGAGGCATTAACGAATCAGAAGCCTCTGACCAGTGGCGTACACCTCAATGCGACTCAACACAAATCTTACTCCAGTCACAGACAAACCAGAAGAGCAGTGGTGTCACAACCCAATCCCATTTTGCGACTTTTCAAAGCTTTTTATGCCAGTTTTCCAGCATAAAAGCATTTGGTTAATCAGGGCCTTGGAGCATTTGCGGGAATGATCCTGGCATATACATTAAATGTGGGATTACATTAACTAGATTGAGGCCCCCCCAAAAAAAAAAGAGAGTGTCCTTTTTGTTCGCCTTGTAAATATATATATTTATATATTTGCATACTAAACTATGCCAAGTCATACCATGGTAATTAAATGGTTAAAAAAAATAAAATACACAACACTTTCTTTTTACCGTCATGCTTTTTGTACTTGGTGTAAATGTTAAACAGCAACAATAACAATGTGAAAAAATCCAGAGAAATAGAACACATAGTAACATAAAATAGGGTTAAGTACTTAATACTTACATTCACCTCTTTCATATGTAAAGATGAAGTAGGAGCTACTGGTGCTTCTCACAAAATTAGAGTATCATCAAAAAGTTAATTTATTTCAGCTCTTAGTAACATAGTTAGCAAGGCCGAAAAAATACATTTGTCCATCCGTCAGAATAATTCCCCAGATCTACGCCCTTCTAAAGAACCTAATAACTGTAAGATACAATATTGTTACGCTCCAGGAAGACATCCAGGAAGGCCTCTCTCGAACCCCTCGACTGAGTTCGCCATCACCATCCCTCAAGGCAAGGAATTCCAGATTCTTCAATACAAAAAGTGAAACTCATTATACAGTCATTACAAACAAAGTGATTTATTTCAAGTATTTATTTCTGTTAATGTTGATGATTATGGCTTACAGCCAATGAAAACCCAAAAGACATTATCTTGGTAAATTAGAATAATTAACAAAAAACATCTGCAAAGGCTTTTTAAGTCTTTAAAAAGGTCCATTGGTCTGTTTCAGTAGGTTCCACAATCATGTGGAAGACAGCTGACATAACAGGTGTCCAGAAGGCAGTCATTGACACACTCCACATGGAGGGTAAGCCACAAAAGGTCATTACTAAAGAAGCTGGCTGTTCAGAGTGCTGTATCCAAGCATATTAATGGAAAGTTGAGTGGAAGGAAAAAGTGTGGTAGAAAAAGGTGCACAAGCAACTGGGACATCTGAAGCCTTGAAAGAACTGTTGAGAAAAGGCCATTCAAGAGCCACACACAGATGTATCCAGGACATGGGCTACAAGTGTCACATTCCTTGTGTCAAGTCACTCATGAACAATAGACAATGCCAGAAGCGTCTCACCTGGGCCAAGGAGAAAAAGAACTGGACTGTTGCTCAGTGGTCCAAGGTGTTTTCAGATTAAAGTAAATTTTGCATTTCATTTGGAAATCAAGGTCCCAGAGTCTGGAGGAAGAGTGGAGAGGCACACAATCCAAGTTACTTTAGGTCTAGTGTGAAGTTTCCACAATCAGTGATGGTTTGGGGAGCCATGTCATCTTCTGGTGTTGGTCCACTGTATTTTATCAAAGTCAGCGCAGCCGTCTACCAGGAAATTTTAGAGCACTTCATGCTTCCCTCTGCCGATAAGCTTTTTGGAGATGGAAATTTCATTCTCCAGCAGGACTTGGCACCTGTTCACACTGCCAAAAGTACCAATACCTGGTTTAAAAATAACAGTATCATTGTGCTTGAGCAAACTCACCTGACCTTAACCCCATAGAGAATCTATGGGGTATTGTCAATAGGAAGACGAGAGATACCAGATCCAACAATGCAGACAAGCTGAAGGCTGCTATCAAAGCAACCTGGGTTTCCATAACACCTCAGCAGTACCACAGGCTGATCGCCTCCATGCCACACCGCATTGATGCAGAAATTGATGCAAAAGGAGACCCGACCAAGTATTGAGTGCATTTATAGAACATACATTTCAGTAGGCCAACATTTCGGATTTTAAA
This sequence comes from Ranitomeya imitator, assembly GCF_032444005.1. Lineage (NCBI taxonomy): Eukaryota > Metazoa > Chordata > Amphibia > Anura > Dendrobatidae > Ranitomeya > Ranitomeya imitator. Next base: position 145,621,977 of record NC_091286.1, on the reverse strand, counting down.
ATAATTTTTCAAGCTGGTGTTATAATTTACTGAGATAATTACTTTTGCGTTTTCATTGGCTGTAAGCCATAATCATCAACATTCACAGAAATAAACATTTGAAATAGATCACTCTGTTTGTAATGACTAATAAATGAGGTTGACTTTTTGTACTGAATAAGTACTGAATTAACTTTTTGATGATAATCCAATTTTATAGAAGCACTTTTATGTACATAGGACAATCTAAACAGTTTTAATACAAATGTAATCTATTATTCAGGCTTGCGACATTAAAGACTTACTGGATTTGGCAGCACAATTTTTCGTCTTTTAGGTAACGCATGAAGTATCTCATGAACCACCATAGACAAGTTAATTTGTGAATGCTTTTAAGGTTCTGTTCACAGGTCTGTTAATATTTTCTGATTGCATCCTGTACATATTTCAAATGGAACCAGAGGTGTTACACTGATATATTTGGGGTCCGTATGGTCACCATTTATTGTTTTCCATAACATAAGAAAAAATAAATAGAAGCCAGATGGATCCCATATAAATCAATGGTGCCCCTCTGCTTCCAGTTCAAACTAGATCTGTTTTGTTTCATTATAGCAAATAGAAAAAATAAACGAACACGTGAACAGAGTCCAACAAGTAACATTTGCCTTTAGAAGGGTAAGGCTATGTTCACACGTTGCGGATTCATGTGCGGATTTTTCCGCACAGTTTTTGCAAAATACACAGATAAAACGCACTGTGTTTTACCTGCGGATTTCCTGCAGTTTTACGCCTGCGGATTCCTATTGAGGAACTTTTATATTTTTTTCATATTTTTAAAAACTTTTTTTTTTTTTAACTTTTACAATGGGAGGCTAGAAGTTGCCACAACTTGATCGACTGCTACATAGAGGCGATGCTCAGGTCAGTTAATAGGTGCGGGAGCCCACATCAAAATGGGGGTTCTGCCATCAGATGTACTATTCCCTCCGATAGCAGAAAGGGGTTAAAGCTAGACCGCTCTAACTCCCATGTCCCTTTCATACAGTCGTCTGCATACTTTGAAAACGATGGAATCTGTTCTTTTGCATTTTCTTTTTAAGTTCTGAAGACAATTAAGCTCAGAAAGTGATATTCGGCACACAGGCATATCAGAAAACGAAATATATTTGTTTTTAGCACACCAGACTAGCTCTCAGTGCACGGCTTATCAGCCAACACGTTTCTATAGTTCACACTTAGAGGTTTCCAGGGAATTGCTCTAAGGTAACAAACAGAGCAGGCACGTGCCATCAACGGTTTAGCACCTGCTCTAGCCACTGCTCAGATATTAGTGTTTTGGCTGTAGCGGTGACATCACGTCGACAGCATGCATCACCACTGCAGCCAATCACGGAGCTCCGCGGCTGTAGACTGCACAAGTCAGTAATTGGCAGCAGCATTGAAAGAGAAATTGACATGTCGCAGTCTGGAGAGATGCACCGCATGTCGGTCTGCACCGCATGTCGGTCTGCACCGCATGTCGGTCTGCACCGCATGTCGGTCTCCGTGAGCGTCTCTGGATACATGGTGGGCATGGGATTTCTTAAAATCCTATCCTGTAACATCTGGACGCTGCACATGTACACAGAGTCCAACACGCAGCGTTTACCGATTATGGGAGCATACCCTAACTGCTGCAATACCGAAGACTTCCTCTGATTCACGTGGCCCCTAGTTTGGGCAGAATTAATTGGCTATTAAGTTCACTCTACGAATTCGAACAGCAGTCAGACAATTCAGTGCATAAAACCACTAAAATATATATATTTTTTTCTATGAACAAACTTTCTTTGGCTGAGCAAATTGAAGTTAAAGGGAACCTGTCACCCCGAAATTCGCGGGTAAGGTAAGCCCACCGGCATCAGTGGCTTATCTACAGCATTCTGTAATGCTGTAGATAAGCCCCCGATGTTACCTGAAAGAGGAGAAAAAGGCGTTACATTATACTCACCCAGGGGCGGTCCCGCTGCTGGTCAGGTCAAACGGGCGTCTCCGGTCCGCTGCGGCGCCTCCCATCTTCATTACAAGACGTCCTCTCCTGATCTTCAGCCACGGCTCCGGCGCAGGCGTACTTTGCTCTGCCCTGTTGAGGGCAGACAAAGTACTGCAGTGAGCAGGCGCCGGGACTCTGACCTTTCCGGCGCCTGCGCACTGCAGTACTATCCTCTGCCCTCAACAGGGCAGAGCAAAGTATGCCTGCGCCGTAGCTGAAGATCAGAAGAGGACGTCTTGTAATGAAGATAGGAGGCGCCGCAGCGGACCAGAGACGCCCATCCGACCTGACCAGCAGCGGGACCGCCCCTGGGTGAGTATAATCTAACGTCTTTTTCTCCTCTTTCAGGTAACATTGGGGGCTTATCTACAGCATTACATAATGCTGTAGATAAGTCCCTGATGCCGGTGGGCTTACCTCACCCGCGATTTTCGGGGTGACAGGTTCCCTTTAATGGAAAAAAAAAAACATTCCTGCTGAGCTCAAGATGAATAAAGGGAACTTTAACGCCTGACAATCAGCAGTGACTGAGCGCACCTTGTTAATTTATTCATACATTTCCAGGAGGACTATAACAAAAAACGCATTAAATTGCTGCAGCACTGTTAATTTAATGGGGCATATACCCATTTACTTGATGTATAGTGAATACTATAATATCTAATTAGCGAAATTTAAGCTGATTAACTCCTTATTTAGTAACTTGGTGTGGGGGAAGCAGCATCCCCGTATTAGGTTGGAGACGTTTCAGAGACCTAAGGATGAAGGAGGGTTGGCTTTGCCTAACCCTGAAATATACTTCCCGGCGGCTCAGTGCCAGTGGGAGCGTGAGGCGTCTTCCAGCATGGTACAACAGCTGACAGAGGGTGACGACAAGATGGCCTGCGGTACAGTGCTTGGAAGATGGGTCTCTGGGGGCACTTGGGAAAATCTATCCTGCGCTATTCCTGATATATAAATTATGGGGAAGAGTCAGACAAATTCGTGGAGTTACCCGTCTTACCAGGATCTCCCCGCTGTGGTTTAATAACAATTCACCGGAGTGTCTGGCAATGGGATGTTTACCAGAATGGCAGGCCAGGAAGATACAATATGTCTGTCAGATTCTAGGGCGGCGAGAGCTGAAATCCTTTTCCCAGCTATAATCGGAGCTTGGTATTAGGGCTTCTGGGGGATATCAATATGCACAGGTGAGACATGCGTTTAATGCCCAGAACAGGGGGAGACCGTTTTAAAATTCAAGGCTATTTAGTGTTGGAGTATGTGTGTGGAGAGGGGGCAACGAGAGGGGTTATTTCCACCTTGTACAGAGACCTACTACATACTCATTTACTGGCCTTCCCAATTGGCGCTAGAACTAAATGGAAGAGAGAATTGGGCCATTTAGAGGATGAAACATGGATGTCTGTGTTAGAATGGATACCAAAACTGTCACTGAATGAACCGTACAGACTGTCTCCGCTTTATCCTACATAGAGTGTATAGATCTCCAGATGTCTTGCATAAGGCCGGATTGCGGTCTGACTCGGAGTGCCCTAGGTGCAGGAATGACGATGCTGGACTGCTTCACATGCTCTGGACGTGTCCGAGGTTGGCTGCTTTCTGGTTGGTGATTTTCAGTCGAATAGAGGGGGCTTATAGATGCGTGGTCCCAAGGGAACCGGTGGTGTGTTTGTTGGGATATGTAGAGAAGGCAAGAGTAGATAACAATTTGAAGACAGCAATTGCTAGACTATTGTACATGGCTCGGAAGGTCATAGCAAGAAACTGGATAAAAGAGAATCCACCTTTGAGAGGAGAATACCTTCAATATGTGAAATATGTTATTACTCTAGAAAAGGGGGAAAGTGGAGTTTTATGATCAACTGTGGACGCCTTGGCTGGAATTAGGGTAGGGGAGGGATAAGGGAAGAACGTTCTGTGAAGTTTTTCCCTGTTGGAATGTTTGTTTATAAGGGACAGTAGGAGTCATCAAATAATACTAAAGTATATGCCGGTATACGATATGCTAAGGGAAGAGCAGGAGCTGTCTAAATGGGGAGAAGGGGGGTTGGTAATGTTGGGATATTTTGCGGGGGGATCTTTTGAAAATCCCTGTACTGTTGTAAAATGTTTATTGTGATTTTAGACTTCTAAAATCTAATTAGCAAATTATATCTATTTACCTCCTATAGGCTACAGGAATTCATCTGGCAGGGAATAAGTCAGCAAGATTAAAATGGGAAAATGCTTTCAGTTATTAAACAGGTGGATGTATTATGAATTCAAAATTTGAATGAGAAAAAAAATCCAGTTCAGGTCCTGTCTAAACTTAGCTTCTATAATTTAAGTACTCAATCTGTGATGTTTTTCCTGAAAAGATCAAGGACATAGCAGTAAATGTATATAACCACATATTCTAAAAGTACAAGGGGTAAGTTTAAATAGACAAAACCTTATTTACAAAAGCGGTATTTCAATCTTGTGGCATATCCACTGGATATCCACAAATGTATGAGATACGGGTGCCACATCTGGGACCTGCAACTACTTAAAGGAATTGGCCACCACTATTTATTTTACTTTTTTTTTTTATTGCTGGCCTATGCAAATAGGGAAACTGCTGTAATTCACAGTTTTAGCCTATCCCAAAGGAACAGCATAGAAAACTTGATTGCTAGTAACTATGGTTCTGCCCACTGCAACAATTTGTGCCAAATGACTAATAGGAACACAAATAATACAGGTGGCTCACATTTATAGCTCCAATGTAATCATGAGAGCAGTTCCCTTCCTCTTTGGGAGGCTGCTAAGAATATATGTAAAAACAGGAGCTTCTAAAGGTGCCGTCACATTAAGCGACGCTGCAGCGATATAGACAACGATGCCGATCGCTGCAGCGTTGCTGGAGAGCTGTCACACAGACAGCTCTCCAGCGACCAACGATCCCGAAGTCCCCGGTAACCAGGGTAAACATCGGGTTACTAAGCGCAGGGCCGCGCTTAGTAACCCGATGTTTACCCTGGTTACCATTGTAAAAGTAAAAAAAACACTACATACTTGCATTCCTGTCGCGTCCCCCGGCCTTAGCTTCCCTGCACTGTGTAAGCGCTGGCCGGAAAGCAGAGAGGTGACATCACCGCTGTGCTTTGCTTTACGGCTGGCCGGCGCTGACACTGGGAGACGCAGGGAAGCGGACGCTGAGGAACGTGACAGGAATGTAAGTATGTAGTGTTTTTTTAAGCGGCCCTGCGCTTAGTAAGCCGATGTTTACCCTGGTTACCAGTGAAGACATCGCTGAATCGGCGTCACACGCCGATTCAGTGATGTCAGCGGGTGATCCAGCGACGAAATAAAGTCCTGGACTTTCCCCAGTGACCAACGATCTCCCAGCAGGGGCCTGATCGTTGGTCGCTGTCACGCATAACGATTTAGTTAACGATATCGTTGCTACATCACAAAAAGCAACGATATCGTTAACGATATCGTTATGTGTGACGGTACCTTAAGTCGCCACAGAAAGGAAGTAATTGACCAAAATTGAACAATTTAATTATTTTGTGCCATTTTGATAAATTTGTTTGTTAGTACCTTACATAGACAAGTGACACAATCGCTCTGTGACATTTGTAAGGTAAACAGAAGTGCCAATCACACAAGCACAGCCAGTATAGGAACCACTTTTACTTGGAAATGTCAAATTAATGTCTCAAGACCCTCAGACTAGAATTATTTACACACGATTTGCAGAACTATTGAAACAAGTGTGAGATCAAGAATTACTGGAAAGCTTAGCAGCAAACGAGATCACCACAATCTCTCTTTATTCAGCCCTACTATTCTTAAAGAGTAACAGGGATTTATAGCGGCGCGACACGAAACTGTGCTACTGCGTGTAAACGTTGAGGAGTCACTACATTTTATACATACTTCTCCCACAATCTTCTATGTAATGTACGAAACACCCATAGATTGCACAGAGGCGCTTTACTTCTGCAGCCATGCCGCTAATGAGGGTTTACAGAATCTGCGACTACATAGTGAACTCTAGGCTTTGAGCAACTGCTAAGATACATTGAAACACCAGATAATATTAAAAGGTCCTGGTTGCATTCAACCACAAATCTTTCAAACAGGGCAAAAGAGCACAAAAATGATGAAAATCTGCTGAGTCTTGCAACATTCATGACTGTTTTCAGTGTGAATATGTACTTTTATGGTGAATACAAGATTTCAGTAGAAAACAATAGTACAAGCTTAAATTTTTGTTTTACTTATTATTCCATACATCAATAGTACACAGGAAAATAAGCAACTTTGTAATATATCTTATCAGAGAAACATTCTTCTTTCTCCACCAGGACTGATCGCAGATTCGCAATTCCTGGGTAAAATCTGTATCCGTTTGAGACAGATTACTACATTCACCTCTCCCAGCTACATAGAATAATTTTCAGTCCAGGTGGAAAAAGAAGCAGATTTCTCTGATAGTACCGAGTTTCTTATTTTCAAGTGTGCTATTTATTTATGAAATAAAACAATGGTTTCTCTTTAGTGTTCAGAAACTTTGTGGCAAAGCAGAACTTACCTGTTTTGGTAAAAGAACAAACCCCTCTATTCTCAAAAACAAGGTTTCACACACAAAAACATTGTTTTTGCATATTATATATCCATTTTTAAAAACGTCACTTAACTGCTATTTCATATAAAAGGGTTAAAAAAACCACCGTATCCAAAAATAAATAGTAGACAATATAACAAAGAAAATATTTGATTATTAGATGATCAAATGACAAACATTTCTAAAATTGGAAAAGAAAGGTTTGTGTCATCCAAGGGAAAAAAAAATTAAAGTCTAAATATGCAAATCCTTAGTGGCAAACAAACTCAAAAGTGCATTTTTGCCAATAGTCTTTCTTGGCCGCACCTGAAGTAAAAAAAAAAAAAGCACACAAGATACAAAGAGCAGTATTAAAACATGTAAAGAAAGTGCATATGATAGTAATACCAGCAAGCTTAATAATATCAGAAATGCATGTCTTAATATTTCAGGTGATCTAATTGACTCTTTTTGCTACAGTCTTGCTAACTCTAGCAACAACAGTCTGGTAACATTATTATTTGTAAACCAAGCTCATTTCATGTGGAGGTGCATAAAAATACCTCTATGTTATGAATCCCAAAAGTAATACCATACAAAAGAGAAGCGTGCTTAAAACAAACGCCAACCTTCTGATACATGCACAAAAAGCTGGGTGTTAAAAAGCAAACACTACTCTGGTGTCAGGATAAAGTGTCAAAAGCTATCGACAACGCCTTAAAAACAAAAATCACCTTATGGTTTGACATTGGGCCCAGAAGTTCATTGAACAATCATGAAGTCCAGAGTCTTATTTGAATATGCGGACTTAGAATGTCTATAAGTCACTAGGCTCAATGAACATTCCACCTTTACCGGGAAATTTACATGTTCAAATACATGCTTTATGGCAAAAGAAAAACAAAACAAAACGAAAAACTAAGTTCTCTCCTCCATACATGGACACTGGCACAATGTGCCACACTTCTTTTTCTGCCTGAATTTTCTTCAATCAGAACCATTTTTGCAAGTGTCTAAGTGTTCTAGAAAATGGGGACACTGTTGGTTGCGGCCTCTTCTTCGGATTAGTCCGATGCTCTCAGGCCTCTGAAGCAAATGAAGGGAGGAAAATAAAAAGCTGAAATACAAGGTTCATCTGATAAGTTTTACATTAAGCATTACAAGCTGGACAATGTAAGTAAGAGGCTTTTTGGCTCACAGAGTCTGAGTCTTGGTGTGCAAAACGAGTACTTGGCCATCCCACCATAGCACTCTCGCAGTGGGATTGTCAGGGAAGTCTTGACTGGGGAGTATGTGGATTGTTTACCTATCAGGCGTAAATTTCCAGGCACTCAGTTCATTTTGGGCTTGTTCCAGTTTGTCTTTAGTCTGTTCCAGTTCGCCTTTCATTTTGAGGAAAAACAAGTTGATGGCTGGGTCAACCATAGTTGTTCTCAGCTGGGCAACACTTGGCTGCTGGACTTGCTTGAGATGCTGAATTTGGTTCTGGATAAAGGAGCCAATAAAAAACAATTATCAGCTTATTAGGCAACAGAGATAACATACCTAAGTGCCACCAAGGATTAGACAAACATCGGTTCATAACCAGTTGGAAAATTATAATTTTCTAAGTCTTGCATGAGAGAAGGCCCATATTTTTTTCTTAAAAATAACATTTTATCAATCATTTTTGTTTTAGTGTGCCAAAACTAGAAACTTTTTAAGTCCTTGAATGTTCTTGGGGCATGTCCACAGATGAGGCAACAATTTGACACAAAACGCTACTATGGGAATAATTTCAAAATTATCAAAGGCTTCCTAGAGTGGGCTAGCCTGCAAGTTTACGTGAAAACCTCGAGATCACATCTACCAAACCAGACAAGGCAATCTTTACTACATATTAAGAAAGCATGGAAAACAAATAGGGGAATTTACCAGCATCATTCATTACCTGATACTATTAGAAGATATTTGCACAACTCAGTAGTAAATGTCAATTTGTAAAACCTTTTTAATATCTCAAATGGCAAGGCCCTGCTTCTCCTGTACTTCCACTCTGCACTTGTGCTTTTAAACTTTACAAAACTTTGTCAGCCCTTACGCTAAAAAGAAAACTACTTACTTAAAGTAAAGTAGCAACAAGAGTAAAAAGAGGTTGAAGCTGCTGCTTTTTAACAATGGGAAAAGGAAAAATCTGAATGTAGAAGAGGGGACAGATCCAATTGACTCCAGCCCCATCTTGTGTGTGCAGCAAGAAAATCCACTAACAGGCCCAATCAAAATGCATGAAAAGAATAGATTTGTATAGCCATACAAAGGAAAAAAAACAAAAACAAACAAAACACTTAGCTGCACTATAATACACAAGTGCATCTGCCTGACGTTATTGGCACAGTGAGGATGCAGAATACAAGCAATTATGCTATTCCCAGCACGCTCTCAAAACTTATTTTGCATTTTCCAATTTTCATCTTTAAAGAAAACAAGCCATTTAAAACATGGAATCTCAGGCTAGAAAAAGATGACTAATCTGAGATAAAGCATTAAAAAGTCCACTAATAAAAAGCAGGGATTAGATTTTGTGTTGAACACAATGATGTTACTCTCAGTGTGAGGGGCCTTTACTATACACCCAAGTCTGCAAGTGTTTTTTTATTTATGAAACCAGACTGCATTGCAAAGGGATGTATAAAGAACAAATGACTGAACAGCCAGCCCCAATGGGCCACATACCTGCTAATGGTAGCTGTATACTAGGGATCAGTATGGCCTCCATGTATTGCTGCATGTCAGGTTAAAGGGAACCTGTCCGGTCCCCCATGCACTCTGACCCAGCAGCATTCACCTATGTATGGTCACACTCCCTGCCTAACCAGCCCTATATAACATAATTCAGCTAAGTGCTTTGAAAAAGTAATTATAATGCCCCTATGTCCTATGCTAATGACGTCTGTGACTAGTCCATGGGGCGTCAGTTTCCCCATACCAGTCAGTTATGTTTCGAAGTTATCACGCCCCTGTTATCAAATTTTGCACAAGCCGGTCTCGTTGCCAGCTCATGCAGATCTCGCGAATGCGTGCTGATCATTTCAGCAGTGTCACTGCGCCTCTGTAGCCGGGTATATGTGGGGGATTTGCATGAGCTGTTGATGAGGCCGGCTAGTGCAAATCATGTTATCACGTCTACAGGGGTGTGATAATATGGAAAAAGGGCTGACTAAAACACCCCATGGACGAGTCTAAACTCTTTAGCATAGCAAACGGACATTTTCAATATTTTTTTAAAGCATTTATGGAACTGAATTACATTATACAGGGCTGGTTAGCAGGGAATGTAAACATACATAGGTGAATGCTGTTTGGTTGGAGGGCATGGGGTGACAGCAGAAGTTCCCTTTAATATTTATTGCACTCATTTCCTATGCAAGCTCATCTCGCTGCACCTTCACCCAAGTCCTGAAGATCTTCTCGAGTGTCTCACACTATTTCACTTGTAGTTCTCCACCTATTCCTTGTGTCACAATCATCATCCCCTTTTTCTCTTTCCTAACTTACCACCATCTCCTCAGATTGCTCTCCTGACAAAATGATCTTTCTGGCTCCTATTCATAGGCTCATCCTGAATTCAAATCCACTTTCTCCTGTACTCCTATCATTTCACTCTTTTCTCTTCAACACTTTTTGTCGTTTTTCATCTATTATATGTATTAATTTCCCTTTTTCCTTTACAATGGTGCCTGTAACTCATCTCCCTAGGTGGCTCGTCTGTCTAATGTCCTCTTTCTGGCTCTCTCTTTCACAGGCTTATCCTGGGTTCTAATCCCATTTTCTTCTGCACTCATCTCATTTTACGACTTTCTTTTCATTCAACACTTTGTCCTTGAGGCCATGTTCACATGTTGCGTTTTTTTATGCAAAATGTTAAGCTGTGTTTTACAGTACTAGCAAAGTCTATGAGATTTGAGAAATCGCATGAGCTCACATTGGTTTTATTTTCCGGACTCATTTGGGAAACGGCTGCATTTTTGAAAACTGGAGCATTCATTTCAGCATTTATTCACCAATAGAAAGCAATGGGTAAGTGCAAAAACGCAGCCCAAAAGGCAGGTATCAGGTTTTTCTGTACTTTTGGTGCAAAAACTTTAGAAAGAAGTTGCATCATGATTTTTCTGCGGCACTGAACTTTATCAGCATACACAATAGACAACACTAAGGCAGCAAACACGCAGAACAAAATGTAGCAAACCTGCTTTTTTGTTGGAGCAGCTTTGAGCAGGTTTTGCCTGCAGAAAAGAAAACATTGCAAAAAAAAGCAACGTGCTAACAGATGAATAAGGCCATTTCTATTTTAGAATTAATATGTATAGCTCCCTTTCCTGTATCAGCTTTCCACCATCTGCCTAAGTGGCTCCTCTGTTAAATATTCCCTTTCTGGCTTCTATTCACTGGCCCATCCCAGGTTCTTATCCCATGTCTCCTATACTCCACAACCATTTCTCCTAAACATTGTCATCTATTCACATTTTATCATTAATAAGATTTTTTTTATTATCCAACTTTAATATCAATTTGATATTGCCAGTTGAACTTCTCTCCCTCCTAATTTTAATGGTTTCAGTGTTCCTGTGGGTGTGTTCATGTAATAGGCATCCATTTTGGGTCCTTTATACCCATCTGTTGTCAGGTTCTGCACATTTTTTTCCACTTGATAAAGACACCAGCACAGTTTTGAAATGCAATGTAAATTAAAAAAAAAAACCATATTCTCATCAATTTCTTAAAAATGTATTTACTCTAGCAGCGCAGGCCACCTACATGTTCATCCAACTGGACCTAGCATTTCCTGGAGGATTTCGCCACCAGCAGCTGCTGTTCTTCATGCCTACATAGTAGTTGTGCCCGTCACACTGGTGAGCGTATCCAGCACTCTCCCTCCGTAGGGTATCACTCTACCGTGCGTGGGTTTTCCACTTTTAGATCCATGTATTGCTGCATAGCATCTGTAACCACAGACTTGGTGTGTGCATTCGCCATTATGCCATGTGTTCCTTATTTTATTGCCATTTAGGAAAACCAAGTACCTGGGTATATTCAGATGGTGCAGCAGAGTAAGGGATCATTAAGACATCAGCGATTTTTCTCTGTCTTATTAAAAATTGGTCAGTGTTTACCATCCCCATTTGGTCAGCATTACAAATTTTTTGGAAGGATAAATTAATTGATGAAAGCCTCTCAAATCTAACAGACTGTGCAAAACAGCACACAAATGGCATCCAAGTAATGTAAAAAAAATTTCACAGACCCATAGACTTGTATTGGCGAGTTAGATCTGGGACTCCGATCAAAATCGGACATGTCTCCAAGATTTTGAGCGGACCACTCAGGTTGCAAAAAAATAGACATGTGAACATCTCTACAGACTATTACAGGTAAGGGTGCCATGAGTAAAACACAGAACGTATGTGAAAAACCTAAGTGTGAATGAGCCCTAAGGTAATATTCACACTGGCTTTGGGGCATTTACTTTGTCTGCTCCATTTTATGAACAAATGAAATGAAAGTGTAACAATCAGTCCCTACAAAAAAAACAAAACAAAATGAGAGTTGATGAAATTATAACACTTTACTCAAATCCATAGCTGCAGTCAGTTGATTTTTCCCTAAACAAGTTTTATTCTCACTTTGGCTAGTTTCACATTTGCGTTAAAAAACGCAGCGTTTTTAACGCAAACGCAGGTGGGGCAAAAAACGCATGTAAACGCGTGCAAACGCTGCGTTTTTTAGACGCATGCGTTTTTTGCATGTGGTAAAAAAACGTGTTTTGACGCGTTTATATGCGTTTTTTCCTGCGTTTGCGTTTTTGAAACGCATGATGAGAAGTGTGTGACAGCTGCCAATCATCAAAATCAACTAGAAAACCCACTATAAACAGAAATAGCTAGGGTTAGGATCCCTCTTAACCCTAGGGATCCTTAGTAACCCTAGGGATCCTAACACTAACCCTAGAGTTAGGATCCCTAGTAACCCTAGGGATCCTAACCCTAACCCTAGGGATCCTAACCCTTACCCTAAAGGTACCTTCACACATAACGATATTGTTAACGATATCGTTGCTATTTGTGACGTAGCAACGATATCGTTAATTAAATCGTTATGTGTGACAGCGACCAACGATCAGGCCCCTGCTGGGAGATCGTTGGTCGCTGAATAAAGTCCAGAACTTTATTTCGTCGCTGGACTCCCTGGAGACATCGCTGGATCGGCGTGTGTGACACCGATCCAGCGATGTCTTCACTGGTAACCAGGGTAAACATCGGGTAACTAAGCGCAGGGCCGCGCTTAGTAACCCGATGTTTACCCTGGTTACCATGCTAAAAGTAAAAAAAAACAAACACTAGATACTTACCTACAGCCGTCTGTCCTCCAGCGCTGTGCTCTGCACTCCTCCTGTACTGTGTGAGCCGGAAAGCAGAGCGGTGACGTCACCGCTCTGCTTTCCGGCTCACAGACAGTACAGGAGGAGAGCAGAGAAGCAGAGCGCAGCGCTGGAGGACAGACAGCGGTAGGTAAGTATCTAGTGTTTGTTTTTTTTAACTTTTAGCATGGTATCCAGGGTAAACATCGGGTTACTAAGCGTGGCCCTGCGCTTAGTTACCCGATGTTTACCCTGGTTACCGGCATCGTTGGTCGCTGGAGAGCGGTCTGTGTGACAGCTCTCCAGCGACCAAACAGCGACGCTGCAGCGATCCGGATCGTTGTCGGTATCGCTGCAGCGTCGCTTAATGTGAAGGGGCCTTTAGGGTTAGGATCCTAACCCTTAGGGTTAGGATCCCTAGGGTTAGGATCCCTAGGGTTAGGGTTAGGGTTGGGGGGTGGCTTATCAGTGTGTATTCTTGTGTTTTTCTATTGAAACGCATGCGTTTATATAGACAATACGCTTTTTTGCTGCAAAAAGCGCCGCTAGAAATTACTACAGGTTGCATTTCCGCAACAAAACGCAAGCATAGAAACGGCGCGTCGCCAAAATGCGGCAAAACGCAGGCGTTTTTAATGTTAAGTATAGAAAAAAAAAACACATGCTTTCTTTGCGCTAAAACGCAGCGGCAAAAAACGCAAATGTGAAACCAGCCTTAGTCAGTGAGAATCGGAATCTGGCGAGATTCTCCTCTCTAGGATGTACCACCTGCACAGGGGTGGGGGAGAGCAGATTCTATACAGAATCTAAATGGTTAATAGAGCCTTGTGCTTAGATCTGCAGGAATGAGGATGGAATCATACTGGGAGAAACAATTAACCCATCTCTTCAAATTGCTCAATAAAATTAATAAACTGCTTTACCCAAGCATCCCAATGAGAAGTGAATCAGTGACATGTAAATCAGGAGGTTTTTTTTACTTTCCCTTAACAAGGAGTGTGAATTTCACTTCATACTGAAAACTGTTATAAATCAATTATGTAATATAGAGGACATAGCCACTTCTAAAAAGTTAACCTGCTAAAAGGAGGACACAGCTGCTGGTAAAGTAGAGAGCCAGCAGCAGCCCAACCACAGAGAAGACTAGGATTTTTCTGTACAAATTTTTCCATCCTGCATGTCACAATGCCACATATACAACTACATTCAGCATGGCATAAGAGACTCTCCTGTGTTAACATGCAGCACTGACTCAGACCCCTAGAGCAGAGGTCCCCAACTCCAGTCCTCAAGGCCCACCAACAGGTCATGTTTTCAGGATTTCCTTTGCATTGCACAGGTGATGCAATTATTACCTGGGCAAGACTAAGGAAATCCTGAAAACATGACATGTTGGTGGGCCTTGAGGACTGGAGTTGGGGACCCCTGCCCTAGAGCACTTCCCAGCGCAAAACCAGGAAGCTTCACGAACAGGCAATCCCCCCGCAACAGCCGCAGCACATGCAGCCGCAGGGACTCAAACATTATTTGAGCACGCCCAAGATACTCGGACAAAACGTTATCCGAGCACGTTCGCTCATCACTAATAATAACCAATGCGGTCCTACTGCTTCAGTGTCCATCAGTTATGAAACCTACCTGTTGCGATCATATTGTTCTCTGAATTATTCCAGCATTTCAGAGAAAATCTACTTCAGAGATCTATCACTGGCCCATAGCCAGAGACTAGACTCGTATGGCTTGGCCCTGGCTGACTTTCTGGGTGAAATGGCACGTGATTGACAGATCTCTCGCTATAAGGACAGACCATAGTCAAATTAGTAGCCTATGGTCAGGCTCTGATTCATGTGGACTGCTTTTTAATCAGCAATAATGTGACAGGTTCCCCTTAAATACATTTGTGTGTTCCTAAAAATGGAACAAACTTAACGTAGCGTTACATGAATGACTGCAGGAAAAAGTTTATTACTTGGCTACAAAGCCATGTAGCTGACAGTCAAGTAGAGAAGGTTGGACTAGGCGGGGAGGCAGAGGCTTGGGAAGTGCTCTTAGGGTATGTGCACACATTGCGGATTTGCCTGTGGAATTTTCTGTGTGGATTCTGAATCTCTTGGCAGAAAATGCAGGTCAAAATCTTCACTTTTTTTTGCAGATTTTGTGCGTTTTTGTTGCGGATTTACTGAAGATTCTGTGTGGATTTCATGCGTTTTTACCCCTGCGGATTTCTATTATGGAATTGGTGCAGAAATGCTGCAGATCCGCACAAAGAATTGACATGGTCCTTTTAATCCACTGCGTTTTCCGTTTGGAATTTTCCATCCCATTAGCACAGCATTTTTTTTTCCTTTGATTTACATTGTACCGTAAATCACTTGCGGATCTGCAGCGTCTGTGTGGAAAAAAATGCTGCGGATCCGCAGGAAATCTGCAACGTGTGCACATAGCCTTAAGAACACTTAAAAACCAAGTTTCCATAATAATTAAGACTTTTTTTTTTATTTTTTAGTCAGGGAGCAACAGATTGCACAAGTCTGGATGACATTCTATAAGAAAGGAATATGACCATATAAACAGACAGAGGTGGGGAGGGGGTGCGACAGATTGCCCCTTAAAGTCCATAAACTGTTTTTTTTCCCCAACAAAATTCCTCATCTAGTAAAACACAACGTTAGGTGTAATTTTGCCTTGTGTTTATTTTAGATGCATTTAAGAAAAGCTTTGTTTCACACCAATTCACATTGTAAAATGGATTGAAAGGTATTGAATACCATTGATAATCTTGCTCCAGAAAAGTAACAACTGTCCATGGGACTCTAGTATTATAGAAGAAATACATATTGTGAATGGTACAGACCTGCAGTATCAGACAGCACATAAATAACTCAGTACAGTTTCGTAAAATAAAGTTTCTTTTTCAACGATTTGGCAAAACAAAAGAAATACTGTGGTAGTTGTATGGAAATACATTTGGAACTAACCGTGCATTCCTGCATCTCCTGCTCCTTAGTAGCCAATCTCATGACTAATATATTCTCTCTTCGGGCAGACTCTTGCTGTTGCTGTTTAAGCTTTTCTTCAGATTCTCTAAGTCCAGTTACATCATTAGCTGCAGATACAAGTTCAAAAAACATAAGACACTTTTTAAACATTTTTTTTTAAGCTAAAATATAAAATAATCCAGCAATTTGTGGAAAGCCAATTGATGCTCAAATATATTATAGTTGATGCATTGGAGCAATACAAAGATTTTTTTCAAACGTGTTTAAATATTACTAAAAGGTTAAAGGGAACCTGTCACCCCCATAATGGAAGGTGAGCTAAGCCCACTGGCATCAGGGGCTTATCTACAGCATTCTGGAATGGGCAGTCCCGGTTCTGTTCTGGTCCGATGGGTGTTGTGGTCCGGGGCCTCCCATCTTCATACGATGTCATCCTCTTCTGGTCTTCATGCCGCAGCGTGAAGACAAGAAGAGGACGACATCGTATGAAGATAGGAGGCCCCGGACCACAACACCCATCGGACCAGAACAGTACCGGGACACCCCCCCCCCCCAGGGGGGTATAATCTAACCTCTTTCTCATCTTTCAGGATACATCGGGGTCTTATGTACAGCATTCCAGAATGCTGTAGATAAGCCCCTGATGCCGGTGGACTTAGCTCATCTTCCATTTTGGGGGTGACAGGTTCCCTTTAACCCCTTAGTGACAGAGCCAATTTGGTACTTAATGACCGGGCCAATTTTTGCAATTCTGACCACTGTCACTTTATGAGGTTATAACTCTGGAACGCTTCAATGGATCCCGCTGATTTTGAGATAATGTTAGTGGTAACATTTCTTCGATATTACTTGCGATTATTTATGAAAAAACCGGAAATATGGCGAAAATTTTTAAAATGTTGCAATTTTCAAACTTTGTATTTTTATACCCTTAAATCAGAGAGATATGTCACGAAAAGTAGTTAATAAATAACATTTCCCACATGTCTACTTTACATCAGCACAATTTTGGAAACAAAATTTTTTTTTGTTAGGGAGTTATAAGGGTTAAAAGTTGACCAGCAATTTCTCATTTTTACAACACCATTTTTTTTTAGGGACCACCTCACATTTGAAGTCATTTTGAGGGGTCTATATGATAGAAAATAACGAAGTGTGACACCATTCTAAAAACTACACCCCTCAAGGTTCTCAAAACCACATTCAAGAAGTTTATTAACCCTTTACGTGCTTCACAGGAACTGAAACAATGTGGAAGGAAAAAATGAACATTTAACTTTTTTTTGCAAACATCTTAATTCAGAACCATTTTTTTTATTTTCACAAGTGTAAAAACAGAAATGTAACCATAAATTTTGTTATGCAATTTCTCCTGAATACGCCAATACCCCATATGTGGGGGTAAACTACTTTTTGGGCGCACCGCAGAACTTAGAAGTGAAGGAGCGCCGTTTGACTTTTTCAATGCAGAATTGGCTGGAATTGAGATTGGACGCCATGTCGCGTTTGGAGAGCCCCTAATGTGCCTAAACAGTAGAAAGGAAAAAAAAAAAAGAAAAAAAAAAAAAAAATCGCATTTTTTCTACAAAAATGATCTTTTTGCCCACAAATTTTTATTTTCACAATGGTAACAGGAGAAATTAGACCACAAAAGTTGTTGTGCAATTTCTCCTGAGTACGCTGATACCCAATATGTGGGGGTAAACCACTGTTTGGGCGCACCGCAGAGCTTGGAAGAGAAGGAGTGCCGTTTTACTTTTTCAATGTAGAATTGGCTGGAATTGAGATTGGACGCCATGTCGCGTTTGGAGAGCCCCTGATGTGCCTAAACAGTAGAAATCCCCCACAAGTGACCCCATTTTGGAAACTAGACCCCCCATGGAACTTATCTAGATGTGTGGTGAGAACTTTGAATGCCCAAGTGCTTCACATAAGTTTATAATGCAGAGTCGTGAAATTAAAAAATATTTTTTTTTTTCCACAAAAAAGATTTTTTAGCCCCCAAGTTTTTATTTTCACAAGGGTAACAAGAGAAATTGGACCCCAAAAGTTGTTGTCCAATTTGTCCTGAGTATGCTGGTACCCCATATGTGGGGGTAAACGACTGTTTGGGCGCACGGCAGAGCTCGGAAGGAAGGAGCGCCGTTTTGGAATGCAGACTTTGATAGAATGGTCTGCAGGCATTATGTTGCGTTTGCAGAGCCCCTGATGTACCTAACCAGTAGAAACCCTCCACAAGTGACCCCATTTTGGAAACTAGACCCACCCATGGAACTTATCTAGATGTGTGGTGAGAACTTTGAATGCCCAAGTGCTTCACAGAAGTTTAGAATGCAGAGTCGTGAAAATAAAAAATATTTTTTTTTCCACAAAAAAGATATTGTAGCCCCCAAGTTTTTATTTTCACAAGGGTAACAGGAGAAATTGGACCCCAGAAGTTGTTGTCCAATTTATCCCGAGTATGCTGATGCCAAATATGTGGGGGTAACCCACTGTTTGGGCGCACGGCAGAGCTCAGAAGGGAGGGAGCACCATTTGACTTTTTGAGCGCAAAATTGGCTGTCGTGTTTGGAGACCCCCTGATGTACCTAAACAGTGGAAACCCCCCAATTCTAGCTCCAACCCAACTCCAACACACCCCTAACCCTAATCCGATCCATAATCCTAATCACTAACCCTAACGATAATCCCAACCCTTACCCCAAAACAACCCTAATGTCAACCCTAACCATAACCCTAATCAAAACCCTAAATCCAACACACCCCTAATCCTAATCTCAACACTAACCTCAAACCTAACCCTAATCCCAATACACCCCCAATCACAACCCTAACCTTAACCCTAATCCCAAACCTAACCCTAATCCCAAGCGTAACCCTAATGCCAACCCTAACCCCAATACCAACCCTAATCCAAACCCTAACCCTAATCCCAACTCTAACCCTAACTTTAGCCCCAACCCTAACCCTAAGGCGACTTTCACACTTGCGTCGTTTGGCATCCGTCATTTTGGACAAGAAATGGATCCTGCAAATGTGCCCGCAGGATGCGTTTTTTGCCCATAGACTTGTATTGCCGACGGATCGTGACGGATGGCCACACGTCGCATCCGTAGTGCATTGGATCAGTGTTTTGGCGGACCGTCAGCACAAAAAAAGTTCAATGTAACGTTTTTTTGTACGTCGCATCCGCCATTTCTGACCGCGCATGCGTGGCCGTAACTCCGCCCCCTCCTCCCCAGGACATAGATTGGGCAGCAGATGCATTGAAAAACTACATCCGCTGCCCACGTTGTGCACAATTTTCACAACGTGCGTCGGTATGTCGGGCCGATGCATTGCGACGGCCCCGTACCGACGTAAGTGTGAAAGAAGCCTAACCCTAAATTTAGCGCCAACCCTAACTCTAAATTTAGCCCTAACCCTAACCCTACCCCTAATTTTAGCCCCAACTGCTCTTCTCCTGCCGGCCGGCAGATGGAGACAGATGGCGGGCGCACTGCACATGCACCCGCCATTTTCTTTTGCCCAGAAGATGCCGGCGGCCAGGAGGAGCAGCAGGAGGATCCAGGGACGCAGGTGAGTATTGTAGGGTCCCCGAATCCCCCTATTTCTCTGTCCTCTGATGTGCGATCACATCAGAGGACAGAGATTTACACTTAGCTTTTTTTTTTTTTTTTTTGCGGTTGCCGGTAAACAGTTAATTACCGGCGATCGCAAAACAGGGGTGGCTAAAACCGACCCCCGATCATGCTCTTTGGGGTCTCGGCTACCCCCGGCAGCTGAGACCCCAAAGATTCTCACGGGGCCGGCCGGCGGCATTTTCAAGATGGCGGCGCCCACGAGGAGCATCGGGGGAGATAGGTAAGTATTGGGGGGCTACCTGGGACCCCTTTTCTCTATCCTCCGATGTGCGATCACATCGGAGGATAGAGAAATTAAAAAGATTGCGTTTTGTTTTTTTTTGCGATCGCCGGTAAACGGTTAATTACCGGCGATCGCAAATGCGGGGTGGGTTAAAAAAAACCCGAATCATGTTCTCTGGGGTCTCGGCTACCCCCGGCAGCCGAGACCCCGGAGAAAATCCGACTCTGGGGGGCGCTATTTACTTTTTCCACAGCGCCGTTAATTAACGGCGCTGTGGTTTAAGTACCCTTAGCGGCCGCCGTTAAAAGGCGTATCGGCGGTCGCTAAGGGGTTAAGCTAGCAGGCAGGCCTGGACCTTTATCCACAAGACAGGCGTAAAAGCACATGCAAATTATTCCTTCTAGGTTAATCCTTGTTATGGCTAGTTTAAGACAGACAGATCAGTTATGACTTTTTTTTGCATTAACATTAGTGATGAGCAAACGTGATCGGTTAAGGCGTTCAACTTCTTCAACGTGCTCGAAAAATATGTTCGAGTCCCCGGGGCTGCATGTCTCGTGGCTGTTCGACAACTGCGACACATGCAGGGATTATCTGTTTGTTAGGCAATCCCTGCTTGTGCAGGTCGAACAACCACTGGGGCTTAAACTCATTATTCAAGAACGCTGAAGACACTTTGTTAGCACCAATCATGCTCAGATAACACCTTATCCAATCACGTTCGCTGATCACATGCTTTGACAGTAAACTTTTGACTGCACGACTCAAATGTAATATATTTTAACCCTATCATAACTGTAGGATATTTTATTTTTGCACTTTCGTTATTCCTCCCCACTTTCCAAGATCCATATCCTTTTTTACTTTTCCCATCGACATAGCTGTATGGAGGCTTTTTTTGCGGTAAGACTTGTACTTTTGAGTGACACCATCCATTGTATCATGTGATGTACTGGTAAGTAGGGGGATTAAAAAATGGCAAAAAAAAGTGTTATTTTGCCTTTTTTTTATTTACACTGTAAAAAAAAAAAGTGGCACAAGGATTTAACAGATTAATACGATTACAGCAATATTAAACATACGTTTGTGGTTTAAAAATAAATGCTTTTGCATGTGTCGCTTTTTCTCCGAGAGTCATAACATTTTTACTCTTCAGTAGTGATAAGCGAATATACTCGTTACTCGAGATTTCCAGAGCACGCTCGGGCATCCTCCGAGTATTTTTTTAGTGTTCAGAGTTATAGTTTTTTTTGCCGCAGCTAAATGATTTACATCTGTTAGCCAGCATAAGTACATGTGTGGATTCCCTAGCAACCCCCACATGTACTTATTCTGGCTATCAGATGCTCCGAGCACTAAAAAAATACTCGGAGGACCGAAGTATATTCGCTCATCACTACTTTTCAGACGATGAAGCTTATTTTTTGCGCCCGGAGCCGATGTTTTCTACTTATCTCGTTTTGGAGGTAGATAGTATTTTGATTGTATCTTGTTACTTTGCAATGTCTCAGCTGAAAAGCCACAATTCTGGGGTTTGGAATTTTTCTCATGAAGCCGTTTACTAATCTGATTAACCAATTTTACATTTTTATACATCAGACTTTTACGAACAAAGCAATAGCGCTAGTGTATTTTTTTTATATATATTTCTTAAGAGAAAGGGAAAAAGGATATGAATTTTTTTTCCATATTTAAATTTTCTTTTTATTGTATTTGTTAGTCCTCTTAAGGGACTTGGAACAGTTCGAGTGCTTATGCTATATTGTAGTATTTGCTGTATACAACAAAAATCACAGTCTCCAATTAACGCCAGCTACAGGATGCCCTTCACGGAAATAATGTCGTGACAGCCATCGGGGTCTTCATTAGACCCCCAGCAGTCATGATAACGCATCAGTGCCCCATAATGGTGCTGACGGACAGTTAGAACAGCGATACCCTCCGGACATGCACTATATATTGCTCTGTCACAGAATGGCAGCGGAATCCGACAGATTAACAGCAGTGTGTGGAGCTCAGCTACACGTGTGACTATTAAGAGGCAGATGATGGCTGAATAATACAGCCATTATCTGCCAAGAAAGAGGTGGGCTCAGTTCCTACATTTTCTGGCCACAGTTTTCCAAAAAGCGCATCTTCCCCAAGACTTAACTACTAGGATGCATTGTGGCTTTTGTAAAACCTGGTGGATGATAATAGGATTGGGCCAATTGTCATGGCTCAGTACAGCAGAATAGAAGAATGCTGCAGTATTGAACATAAGTGACTGATCACTGCGTTTTGTGCCTTTTTTCATCGAGATGTGTGTATTGTGAGGTTTATTTTACATCCAATTGTTCTTTTTTCCCCCTCAAATTTTTTCCCCCCTGTGTGGTGTGTTTAGCAATGCCATGTTTTCACCCCAATTCATCCATTTTGACAAGTTTAGGTGCAACTGGAGTTCCCCCATATATTTTTGATTACGCTAGCATTTTGTGCAATTCTTGAACCATTTTGAGGAATGTGTGACTTTTGGCAAAAGTTGCAAAAACAAGCTTAACCCCTTTACCCCCAAGGGTGGTTTGCACGTTAATGACCAGGCCAATTTTTACAATTCTGACCACTGTCCCTTTATGAGGTTATAACTCCGAAACGCTTCAACGGATCCTGGTGATTCTGACATTGTTTTCTCGTGACATATTGTACTTCATGATAGTGGTAAAATTTCTTTGATAGTACCTGCGTTTATTTGTGAAAAAAACGGAAATTTGGCGAAAATTTTGAAAATTTCGCAATTTTCAAACTTTGAATTTTTATGCAATTAAATCACAGAGATATGTCACACAAAATACTTAATAAGTAACATTTCCCACATGTCTCCTTTACATCAGCATAATTTTGGAACCAATTTTTTTTTTTGTTAGGGAGTTATAAGGGTTAAAAGTTGACCAGCAATTTCTCATTTTTACAACACCATTTTTTTTTAGGGACCACGTCTCATTTGAAGTCATTTTGAGGGGTCTATATGATAGAAAATGCCCAAGTGTGACACCATTCTAAAAACTGCACCCCTCAAGGTGCTCAAAACCACATTCAAGAAGTTTATTAACCCTTCAGGTGTTTAATAGGAATTTTTGGAATGTTTAAATAAAAATGAACATTTAACTTTTTTACACAAAAAATTTACTTCAGCTCCAATTTGTTTTATTTTACCAAGGGTAACAGGAGAAATTGGACCCAAAAAGTTGTTGTCCAATTTGTCCTGAGTACGCTGATACCCCATATGTGGCAGTAAACCACTGTTTGGGCGCATGGGAGAGCTCGGAAGGGAAGGAGCGCTATTTGACTTTTCAATGCAAACTTGACAGGAATTGAGATGGGACGCCATGTTGCGTTTGGAGAGCCACTGATGTGCCTAAACATTGAAACCCCCCACAAGTGACACCATTTTGGAAAGTAGACCCCCTAAGGAACTTATCTGGATGTGTGGTGAGCACTTTGACCCACCAAGTGCTTCACAGAAGTTTATAATGCAGAACCGTAAAAATAAAAAATCATATTTTTTCACAAAAATTATATTTTTGCCCCCAATTTTTTATTTTTCCAAGGGTAAGAGAAGAAATTGGACCTCAAAAGTTGTTGTCCAATTTGTCCTGAGTACGCTGATACCCCATATGTGGCAGTAAACCACTGTTTGGGCGCATGGGAGAGCTCGGAAGGGAAGGAGCGCAGTTTGACTTTTCAATGCAAAATTGACAGAAATTGAGATGGGACGCCATGTTGCGTTTGGAGAGCCACTGATGTGCCTAAACATTGAAACCCCCCACAAGTGACACCATTTTGGAAAGTAGACCCCCTAAGGAACTTATCTAGAGGTGTGGTGAGCACTTTGACCCACCAAGTGCTTCACAGAAGTTTATAATGCAGAACCGTAAAAATAAAAAATCATATTTTTTCACAAAAATTATATTTTTGCCCCCAATTTTTTATTTTTCCAAGGGTAAGAGAAGAAATTGGACCTCAAAAGTTGTTGTCCAATTTGTCCCGAGTACGCTGATACCCCATATGTGGCAGTAAACCACTGTTTGGGCGCATGGGAGAGCTCGGAAGGGAAGGAGCGCCGTTTGACTTTTCAATGCAAAATTGACAGGAATTGAGATGGGACGCCATGTTGCGTTTGGAGAGCCACTGATGTGCCTAAACATTGAAACCCCCCACAAGTGACACCATTTTGGAAAGTAGACCCCCTAAGGAACTTATCTGGATGTGTGGTGAGCACTTTGACCCACCAAGGGCTTCACAGAAGTTTATAATGCAGAGCCATAAAAATAAAACAAAATTTTTTTCCCACAAAAATTATTTTTTAGCCCCCAGTTTTGTATTTTCCCTAGGGTAAGAGGAGAAATTGGACCACAAAAGTTGTTGTCCAATTTGTCCTGAGTACGCTGATACCCCATATGTGGGGGGGAACCACCGTTTGGGCGCATGGGAGGGTTCGGAAGGGAAGGAGCGCCATTTGGAATGCAGACTTAGATGGAATGGTCTGCAGGCGTCACATTGCGTTTGCAGAGCCCCTAATGTACCTAAACAGTAGAAACCCCCCACAAGTGACACCATTTTGGAAAGTAGACCCCCTAAGGAACTCATCTTGATGTGTTGTGAGAGCTTTGAACCCCCAAGTATTTCACTACAGTTTATAACGCAGAGCCGTGAAAATAAAAAATCTTTTTGTTTTCCCACAAAAATTATTTTTTAGCCCCCAGTTTTGTATTTTCCCAAGGGTAACAGGAGAAATTGGTCCACAAAAGTTGTTGTCCAATTTGTCCTGAGTACGCTGATACCCGATATGTGGGGGGGAACCACCGTTTGGGCGCATGGGAGGGCTCGGAAGGGAAGGAGCATCATTTGGAATGCAGACTTAGATGGATTGGTCTGCAGGCGTCACATTGCGTTTGCAGAGCCCCTAATGTACCTAAACAGTAGAAACCCCCCACAAGTGACCCCATATTGGAAACTAGACCCCTCAATGGACTTATCTAGATGTGTTGTGAGAACTTTGAACCCCCAAGTGTTTCACTACAGTTTATAACGCAGAGCCGTGAAAATAAAAAATCTTTTTGTTTTCCCACAAAAATTATTTTTTAGCCCCCAGTTTTGTATTTTCCCAAGGGTAACAGGAGAAATTGGTCCACAAAAGTTGTTGTCCAATTTGTCCTGAGTACGCTGATACCCCATATGTTGGGGTAAACCCCTGTTTGGGCACACAGGAGAGCTCGGAAGGGAAGGAGCACTGTTTTACTTTTTCAACGCAGAATTGGCTGGAATTGAGATCGGACGCCATGTCGTGTTTGGAGAGCCCCTGATGTGCCGAAACAGTGGAAACCCCCCAATTATAACTGAAACCCTAATCTAAACACACCCCTAACCCTAATTCCAACGGTAACCCTGACACACCCCTAACCCTAATCCCAACCCTATTCCCAACTGTAAATGTAATCTAAACCCTAACCCTAACTTTAGCCCCAACCCTAACTGTAGCCCCAACCCTAACCCTAACCCTAATCCTAGCCCTAACCCTAGCCCTAACCCTAACCCTAGCCCTAACCCTAGCCCTAACCCTAGCCCTAACCCTAGCCCTAGCCCTAACCCTAGCCCTAACCCTAGCCCTAACCCTAGCCCTAACCCTAACCCTAGCCCTAACCCTAGCCCTAGCCCTAGCCCTAACCCTAGCCCTAACCCTAGCCCTAACCCTAGCCCTAGCCCTAACCCTAACCCTAGCCCTAATGGGAAAATGGAAATAAATACATTTTTTTTTATTTTTCCCTAACTAAGGGGGTGATGAAGGGGGGTTTGATTTACTTTTATAGCGAGTTTTTTAGCGGATTTTTATGATTGGCAGCCGTCACACACTGAAAGACCCTTTTTATTGCAAAAAATATTTTTTGCAATACCACATTTTGAGAGCTATAATTTTTCCATATTTTGGTCCACAGAGTCATGTGAGGTCTTGTTTTTTGCGGGACGAGTTGACGTTTTTATTGAAAACATTTTTGGGCACGTGACATTTTTTTATCGCTTTTTATTCCGATTTTTGTGAGGAAGAATGACCAAAAGCCAGCTATTCATGAATTTCTATTGGGGGAGGCGTTTATACCGTTCCGCGTTTGGTAAAATTGATAAATCAGTTTTATTCTTCGGGTCAGTACGATTACAGCGATACCTCATTTATATCATTTTTTTATGGTTTGGTGCTTTTATACGATAAAAACTATTTTACAGAAAAAATAATTATTTTTGCATCGCTTTATTCTCAGGACTATAACTTTTTTATTTTTTTGCTGATGATGCTGTATGGCGGCTCTTTTTTTGCGGGACAATATGACGCTTTCAGCGGTACCATGGTTATTTATATCTGTCCTTTTGATCGCGTGTTATTCCACTTTTTGTTCGGCGGTATGATAATAAAGCGTTGTTTTTTGCCTCGTTTTTTTTTTTTTTTTTTTCTTACGGTGTTTACTGAAGGGGTTAACTAGTGGGCCAGTTTTATAGGTCGGGCCGTTACGGACGCGGCGATACTAAATATGTGTACTTTTATTGGTTTTTTTTTTTTATTTAGATGAAGAAATGTATTTATGGGAATAATATTTTTTTTTTTTTCATTATTTTGGAATATTTTTTTTTATTTTTTTTACACATTTGGAAATTTTTTTTTTTACTTTTTTACTTTGTCCCAGGGGGGGACATCACAGATCAGTGATCTGACAGTTTGCACAGCACTCTGTCAGATCACTGATCTGATAGGAGTGCAGGCTGCTTCACAGTGCCTGCTCTGAGCAGGCTCTGTGAAGCCACCTCCCTCCCTGCAGGACCCGGATCCGCGGCCATCTTGGATCCGGGGCTCGAGCAGGGAGGGAGGTGATCGCGTTGCTGCGGGGGGCTCAGGGAAGCCCGCAGGGAGCCCCCTCCCTGCGCGGTGCTTCCCTGTACCGCCGGCACATCGCGATCATCTTTGATCGCGGTGTGCCAGGGGTTAATGTGCCGGGGGCGGTCCGTGACCGCTCCTGGCACATAGTGCCGGATGTCAGCTGCGATAAGCAGCTGACACCCGGCCGCGATCGGCCGCGCTCCCCCCGTGAGCGCGGCCGATCGGCTATGACGTACTATCCCGTCCAGGGTCAGATAAGCCCAGGGCACCTCGACGGGATAGTACGTCTAAGGTCACAGAGGGGTTAAATGAAGAATTTTTTTTTTTTTTTTTTTTTTTTACTTTGCATTAATTGCATACACCATCTTGAAGAATTTGGCACCAAAAACTATAACTAATAGCACAAAAAAAGGGAAAATTACGGTAAAAAACAAGACAAAACAAAATAAAATGCAATTATCACCACTGATATAGTGACAGCTAGTGGCTGGTGCCGCCAATGGGTTGGCATGACAACTGGGGGGTCTGCAGAAGACCCCAGTGCTTGTCATTGTAGATCTCCAATGGATGTCAGTGCTGCTATAGCACATGCAATCGCATTTTCGAGTCCTAAGGAGACTACTAAAGCGAGTAAAAAGAGAAAATAAGCTCTCGCCCAGCCCTTCTTGGAAAATGGCAATTTTTTTTTTTTTTTTTTAAACAAAACTTGGGATTTCTTTTTCATCACTCAAATAAAAAAAGAACTTGTACGTGTTTGTTATATGCAACCTTGTAATGACCAGGAGATGGCAGGTCGGTTTTAGCATTTCATGAACATGGTAAAATAATCCACAATATTGTGGAATTGCACTTTTTTTTTTGCCACAAATAGTCCTACAAAAAACAAGCCCTCGCATGGCCAAAGTAATATAAAAATAATAATAATTAAAAAAAAGTTATAGCTCTAGGAAGAAGGGGAGCAAAAAAACGAAAGCTCACTTAAAAAAAAAATTGTCGTGAAGGGATTACAGAAATCTTTTGCACTTTTATTTACGTTGCCCAGCACTGTCTTTCAAGCATTGCTCTGGTAATTGTGTATAGGATGCAGTGGTAATTGATAGCGCTGCAACCAATCAGTAAGCTCAGCTGATTAAGCTCAATCTATGCTTAAAACTAGAAAGCTTTATTATCAACATACAAAAACTTATAACGAAAAGGCTTAAGACAATTGAACACAAGGTGTACCCTGTATTGGGAACTCCAGTGCGATCCTGATCAATTAATAAAGTGATAAGAAAATTACAAATATACTATCAGTAACCCAGTCTTTAATTAAAAATCACATGCTGTTTTTAAATACCAAGTGACAAATCAATCAAATAAAAACAAGACTATAAGGAACACAATGAGGATATGGGTACTGTAAAGAATGGAACATACGAAGGAAAGGTGGCTCACTAGTAACATGTGTACAAGCCTAATAGAATGTAAAAGGGAATGCCGAATTGCAAAGTATCTGGGTCATATTACCTCATAACACTGGGGCCACAAGTGTTCATCTTCCCGTAAGAAGCTAAGGGCGAAACGAGCGTCGGGGTGACGGGGGAACGTCCGGCCTATCCTGCTCCACTTGTGGCCCCAGTGTCCTCATTACGTGTTCCTTAAAGTCTTGTATTTAATTGATTGATTTGTCATTTGGTATTTGATAACAGAGCATGTGATTTTTCATAGACTGGGTTACTGATAGTATATTTGTAATATTCTTATCACTTTATTCATTGATTAGGATAGCACTTGAGTTCCCCCTACAGAGTACACCTTCTTGTGTTCAATTGTCTTAAGCCTTTTCATTATTAGTTGATATGTTGATAATAAAGCTTTCTAGGTTTAAGCATAGTTTGGATCTCTTCCTCTGACCAGCTAATTTTGATGATCTTGGTTGTTGTGGTTGTATATTTATCTGAAGTGCCAGCTTGGTAATTTATGGACTTTTTTGAATTATATCTCAAAAAACGAGTCTGAGACAGGTCCTCAGGGGCTTCTCTACATTTAATACCCTTGAATGACAGGTTCTTCCATTATATGCACAAATACAAGAAAGTCCTAACAGACAAGGAGATTGGCCAACATAAATCAGATAGCAGGTTCCCTCTAACTGTGCAGACAAAAAGAGTCCCCTAATCCACCAAAGGCTAAGTTCACACACTGCGTTTTTGCGGCTTTTTTCTGCAGCAAAACCTGCACTCTTGGCAGAAAAGATGCAAAGTCAAAAACAGGGTTTTGGTGCATTTTTCAGGATCTGAAAGATCAGCTTTGCTTCCACCGTAGAAGCATGAACACAGGTCACCAATACAAGACATACTGTATGTTCATGAAAAAAATACACATACAAATGTAACAGCTGAGGGAGGTGAATTGGTCTAGAATAATTTACCCAAGACACTGGCAGTACATTGAGTTTGTAGGGCACTGTTTACTTTCACACTTTGGTCTGCCATTGGGTTGCTTACACACTGTGCACCATTACACCTTGGTCAGCTACAGGCACTGTTCAGTTGCACACCTTTGATGGCCAATGATTAATTTTTACGCATCATTAATTTAGACTGTACTAGTTCAAACTGCCATCTCAGGTGACCAAGACAAGATAAACCTGAAGAAAAAAAAAAAAAAAAAAAAAAAAAAAATCACAAAAATAAATGTGTTTCATATACTGCTGTGCTTGCTTTTTTTTAATTTGTCAGCATTTTTTCCATCACCCATCGCTTTCAATTTGTGAAAACCACTGAAAGAAGTGACAGGCTCTATGTCCAAAAAAAACATGCAAGGCACAAAATACTGATGACAAAAAACACAAAAAGGTGTGCTTGAGATTTCTGAAATCTCAAAGGCTTTGCTGGGACTGTGAAAAGCAGCTGAAAATTAGCATTAAAAAAAAACCTTTAAAAAAAATGAAGGAAAAAAATCTTAGTGTGAACTTAGCCCAATAATGTTGCAGCACCCAAGTAAAGAAATTGAGAAGTAGCTATTTTCGTATCTCCCATAGAAGCGAACTGGCATCAGAGGCAAGTATAAATATTATTTTACTTGGTAGAAACAGTGATTGAGAAGGGGTTGTCCGAGTAGTGGACAACCCCTTTAAGCTGTTATTCTAATGGTTTTTTTTTTTTTTTTTTTTTTTTTACAAAGTGGAAAAAAGTATTGATTTTTTTCATATTTTCACAATCAGTCTTCACATCATACCAGTAGAGTAACCTGAATAATGATTGCTGTAAATCTGGAAGGACATCTCCTTCTACGACTGCCTCAAGCCTCTTCTATGTAAGAGCAAATCTGTTTACCAGCTCTAGGCCCCGATGCCAGCTCTCATCACCACCATACAGCACAACACTGCTGCGTTGCCCAGAAGCTGCTGTGAGGATGTGGCACAACTGCAGCATAGATGATCTATGGATGGGCTCCACATACATTGTAATGGGCTGCCCCTAGTATTGCAAATGCTGTGAATTGTGCATGTCATAGCGCAAGCATGCACAGTTCACAATTGGGCTCCAGAATAGGAGTCAGACATCGTCCCTATACGCCTATGCTCTGTGTGTCATTCTGCAAGTCTTGTGCCCTCACACAATTAACAGGAGCAAATGTGTATAGTAGTCTCAATTAAAAAGGCAGATTAAAATTGTTGTTTATGGGGCAAGACACATCAAAGGAATCTTGTGCCAAAAAAACACCACTGAGTAACAATTACAAACTAGATTGTGAACACAGGTCATTAAATGTTTTAATATAAAGCTGTCTTTTATTAGAAAACAAAGTGAAAAAAGTAAAGAAGTCTGGATGGAGCGCTGATGACAGAGGCCACCGGAGCACAGGTTAGGGATTTTAGATCTTTAATCACAACACGTTTCAACAGCCAATCGCTGTCTTCTTCAGGTGACAAAAAACAACTCATTTTCAAACATGAAAAATGCTAACATTTACAGTGCAGGAATAATCGTAAGAGAAAAATGGATTTTTAATAATTTTACAGAGACTTACAATTCAGATCACTGTATTTGCTTTCGAGAGCTTGAACATAAGCTTCATATTGCTTCCACCTAAAACAGGATAAAAAGTTTAACAAAATTGCAAAAACCCTCGCACTAGTCTTATTTCTGCATATTAAAGTAGCCTGAGTATACAATAAATCCCAAGACAAAGGAAGTGAACACTAGAAAAATCAATAAAATAATATAGCAATATTTATTAGATACATATCGTACACAAAAAGGTGTCACACTAAGGCTATGTTCACACGTTGCGTTTTTGATGTGCTTTTCCCAGCAGGCAAAGCCTGCTCTCTTGGCAGTAAGAAACTTGCTTAACCCCTTTCCGGCATCGGGCGTAAATGTACGCCGATGTCGGACTCCGGCGCTGAGCCCACATTTTCTAGGGCACATATGAGAGGTTTTGAACGGCCTTAGAGGGGACCCAGACAGCAAGTCTGATAATAGTATATAATGCAGTAGACTAGGGATTATGCAACATACATCACCAGTGTCTTAATCCAATAACCAGTTTACCTAAGCAATAAAGGGTGGCTGTTTGTAAATACTAAGAAAAAGTAAAGGTACCGTCACACATAACGATATCGTTAACGATATCGTTGCTTTTTGTGACGTAGCAACGATATCGTTAACGAAATCGTTATGTGTGACAGCGACCAACGATCAGGCCCCTGCTGGGAGATCGTTGGTCACTGGGGAAAGTCTAGAACTTTATTTCGTCGCTGGATCTCCCACTGACATCGCTGGATCGGCGTGTGTGACGCCGATTCAGCGATGTCTTAACTGGTAACCAGGGTAAATATCGGGTTACTAAGCGCAGGGCCACGCTTAGTAACCTGATGTTTACCCTGGTTACCAGCGTAAAAGTAAAAAAACAAAAAAACAAAAAACACTTCATACTTACCTTCCGCTGTCTGTCCCCCGCTGTGCTTCTCTGCATTGTGAGTGCCGGCCAGCTGGAAAGCAGAGCGCAGCGGTGACGTCACCGCTCTGCTTTCCGGCCACTGCGCTTACACAGTGCAGAGAAGCAGAGCGCCGGGGACAGACAGCGGAAGGTAAGTATGAAGTGTTTTTTTTTTTTTTTACTTTATGCTGGTAACCAGGGTAAACATCGGGTTACTAAGCGCGGCCCTGCGCTTAGTAACCCAATGTTTACCCTGGTTACCCGGGGACTTCGGGATCGTTGGTCGCTGGAGAGCTGTCTGTGACAGCTCTCCAGCGACCAAACAGCGACGCTGCAGCGATCGGGATCGTTGTCTGGATCGCTGCAGCGTCGCTCAGTGTGAAGGTACCTTAAGAGCTATTACCTTTGAATTGATTACAGTCACTAAAGTTCCAAGTGCTAGGTCCCTCCACCCCGATGAGTGTTCCACCTTGCTTCTTCTGGTAGAAAGAAGAAAGAAAGCAAAGCGAAACGCTCATCGGAGTAATTCTGGCTCTCATTTTTTTTTCTTGTTATGCTGTTTACTGATGGGAATAGTTTACTTTATATTTTTGATAGATCAGACTTTTTAAATGGGGCAAAAAGGGGGTAATTTGAACGTGTTCTTTTTATTTTCATATTCTTGATATTTATTTGTTTTACTCTATTTAATAGTCCCCCTAGGGGACTTGAAGCTGCGATCATCTGATGGCTTGTGCTATACAAAGCTGTGCATCAGCACTGCTACGTGTAGGTAAAATCATAAAAATCATAATCTGTTAAGGCCTCCTACAGGCTGGCTATCACAGAATTGTCATGACAAGCATGGAGGTCTTCAGCAGACGTCCGGCTATTATGGCAACACATCAGTACCCCGCGATCACATCACTGGCACACCAATGGGCCATCAAATAACATGCACCCCCGCCTGTTAAATGATGCTATCAGAAATTGACAGAGGCATTTAACATCCACAAGAGGAGCTTTGCTTCACCTGCGGCTGCTAAAGGCTCATGATGGCTGATTGAATCAGCCATCACCTGCCTGCTCAGGATATGAGCCTACACCAAAGTCATAAACACAACATATGACATAAATGTACATTGTGTCATGAAGGGGTTAAGTCCAGCTAGGAACTCGTACATGGGAGACTAAGTATACAAGTATAAGTATTGAAAAGTGTATAATACGCTTGAACTTAAAAGGGGATATCCGGGACTTGGGGGGGGGGGGGGGGGGGGGGGGGAGGAGGAGGGGGGAAAGGCATGAAGTTGCTAACAGAGGCAACTACCTGCCTGTTGTAACCAGATCCGGACATTGCCCGCTCCTGCCAGAGATTCAGCTGCTCACTAACGGAGGAGCAGTTTCTCTTCCTATTGACAGGGCAGGATTACCTAGTATCATGCTGATTGACAGCCAGCATCCCTCAATTAGGTAGTTGAGAGCCAACTGGCAATCAGCATGACACCAAAAGTTCCCCCTGCCAAAAGGAAGAGAAACTGCTGCTCTGCTGACAGCGAGTTGCTGAATCTATGGAAGGAGTGATCACTGACCGCTGCTGGGTACAGGGGGCAGGTAGTTGTTAATGCTAGCAACTACATGCCCCCCCCCCCCCCCCCCCCTTTTTTTTTTTTTTTTTAAAGTCCCAGATATCCCCTTTCAAAAGCTAACTCGTTAGGTATCCAGTTCAACACAAAATCTTTAAAGAAATATCTAAACACAAGTTCATGACACTGGCAAGCAGATATTGAGTTAAACTATGTGGCAACACGTTTTTATTCGACAACCCCCAGAGCCCTTCCTCCCAACTACCCAGCCCTCCACCTCCAAAACCAACTTCTCCACTACAGAAGATCGACTCTCCATTCTACTCTCAAGATGACATCTCACCACCTGTGCACTTGACCCGATCCCTTCCCTTCCCACTTCATCCCAAACCTCGCCAGAGTCTTCATCCCAACTCTAAGTCATCTCTTCAACCTATCACTAACAACTGGTGTTTTCCCCTCAAGCTTTAAACATGCCTCAATCACACCTATCCCCAAAAAGCCCTCTCTTGACCCATCCTCTGTATCTAGCGATCGCCCTATATCACTTCTCCCATATGCCTCAAAACTACTGGAACAACACGTCCATCTTGAACTGTCCTCCCATCTATCTTCCTGCTCCCTTTTCGACCGCTTATAATCAGGCTTCCGGTCACACCACTTCACTGAAACTGCCCTAACTAAGGTCACCAATGACCTATTAACCGCCAAGAGCAAGCGACACTACTCTATCCTCCTCCTCCTGGACCTGTCCTCTGCCTTTGACACAGTGGACCATTCCCTATTACTACAGACCCTCTCATCCCTTGGCATCACAGACTTGGCCCTATCCTGGATCTCATCATACCTAACTGACCGAACATTCAGCGTCTCCCATTCACACACCACCTCCTCACCTCGCCCCCTATCTGTCGGAGTCCCACAAGGTTCAGTCCTTGGGCCCCAGCTCTTCTCCATTTACACTTTTGACCTGGGACAGCTCATAGAATCTCACGGTTTTCAGTATCATCTCTATGCTGATGACACACAGATCTACATCTCTGGACCAGATATCACCTCCCTACTAACCAGAATCCCTCAATGTCTATCCGCTATTTCATCCTTCTTATCCGCTAGATTTCTAAAACTTATCATGGACAAAACAGAATTCATCGTCTTTCCGCCATCTCACGTGACCCCCCCAACAAACCTATCCGTTACAGTAAACGGCTGCCCACTCTCCCCAGTCCCACAAGCTCGCTGTCTCGGGTAATCCTTGACACTGATCTCTCCTTCAAACCGCATATCCAAGCCCTTTCCACTTCCTGCCGCCTTCAACTCAAAAATATTTCACGGATCCGTACATTCCTAAACCAAGAATCTGCAAAAATCCTAGTCCATGCCGTCATCATCTCTCGCCTTGACTACTGTAACCTCCTGCTCTGTGGCCTCCCCTCGAACACTCTCGCACCCCTTCAATCTATTCTAAACTCAGCTGCCCGACTAATGCACCTGTCCCCCCGCTATTCCCCGGCCTATCCCCTCTGTCAATCCCTTAACTGGCTCCCCATTACCCAGAGACTCCAGTACAAAAGGCGAACCATGACATACAAAGCCATCCACAACCTGTCTCCTCCATAACATCTGTGACCTCGTCTCCCAAAACTTTCCTGCATGCAACCTCCGATCCTCACAATATCTCCTTCTCTACTCCCCTCTTATCTCCTCTTCCCACAATTGCATACAAGATTTCTCTCACGCATCACCCCTACTCTGGAACTCTCTACCACAACATATCAGACTCACCTACCACCGAAACCTTCAAAAAGAACCTGAAGACCTACCTCTTCCGGCAAGCCTACAACCTGCAGTAACCACCAATCGACCAAACCACTGCACGACCAGCTCTATCCTTACCTACAGTATCCTCACCCATCCCTTGTAGATTGTGAGCCCTCGCGGGCAGGGTCCTCTCTCCTCCTGTACCAGTTGTGACTTGTATTGTTCAAGATTATTGAACTTGTTTTTATTATGTATACCCCTCCTCACATGTAGAGCGCCATGGAATAAATGGCGCTATAATAATAATAATATTATAACACGCAAAACAATGTGTGCAAAATATGTATCTAATGTATTATACATGTCCTAGAACAAGGATAAAACTTAATACAGAGCAATGTTCTGTATAACCAGAGCAGTACATTTTATACCTTTGAAGAAGTTCTTCCCTTGGTAAGACTTTGAAATCTGCTTCGTTGAGGCGAACCTGCACAAGGCCAAATGTACAGTATTGAGCTCAATTGAAAAAAAAAAAGAAAGAAAAAAAAAAAAAAAAAAAAAACAGACAAGAAACCCTTCTAGAGCTAAAGTAAAACTGATAAAATGGCATATTACACCAACCTTTTTCAGAAGTGGTTCTTCGTTGGTCATTGTGACCTATGGAGAAAAAAACCACACACATTATAAGTTAATTTACCAGGAAATATTGACCTATGACACCAATAAGCAACAAAGCAAAAACAAAACAACTAGTGTCACATTTAGCACACAAATAACTATTAGGAGGGCAAAGACATGGAATTTCATGAACAAAATGGATTTTGAATTAATGAATCACAGCCTGTCCCCCTCACACTTAACCTTCGTCAGGCTGCATAATTTTACAATGTTAACAGGCTGCAGAGGTACAATTGTACCTTCATATGTATTTTATTGAAATTTGGCCATTATATTCTGGACAAAAACTGCAGAGATGTCACGAAATTTCAGCCCTCTACGGCTTTTCGAAAAAAAAAGTTATTGCAATTTTAAAACGGAATAGTTACAATTGTACCTACTCAGCCGGACGAAGGTTAAAAAACAAACAAAAAAACAGCCAAGGTAAATTGTATCCTCTCTGCTGTCTGATCAAGAAATTGCAGAAAGTAAAGGCCTCTGCTGTTTCCTAAATGGCAATAGATGTGAAAGGAGGAAGCTGTACACAGGCTTGGCCCCATCTCCATTCAGTCTTCACCTGCATGTGCCGGCAAGTGGCCAGTCACCACAATCACTGGGTCACCCCTTTCTGGAGACCGGTGCAGATCCCAGAGGAGAGATTTAGATATTCAGATATTTAAGGCATATTCTGTGGATAATTCAGAAACGTCTAAGGTTGGAACATCTTCAGTTGCATGGAATCTCTTTCAGCTCTCCCTCCTCCAATTGTACACTAGTTTTATCCCAGCCAGATCCTTGACTACGCTATCATAGCTGCACACCCCACAATGTGATGTACATTTGGTGAAGAACACAACAAAAGGGCATAAGCAGCACAAATCTCCTGAAGGGAAATAAAGATGGCTCAGCTAGTCAGATCCAATATACAGTAAAGCATTAAAAGGGATTTCCACTATTTTAAAATGATTGATAAATTATATAGTACTTTAACCTCTTAGTGACCGGGCCAATTTTTTAAAATCGGACATCTGTCACTTTAAGTAGTAATAACTCTGGAATGCTTCAACAGATCCCTCCGATTTTGAGATTGTTTTTTCGGGGACACATTATACTGGATAATGATAAATTTAAGTTGATATGTTTTACGTTTTGTTATAAAACTATAATAAATTTGTTCAAAGTTTTTTTTTTTAACCCCTTCACGACCCATGACGCCACGTAGGCGTCATGAAAGTCGGTGCCAATCCAACCCATGACGCCTATGTGGCGTCATGGAAATATCGCGTCCCAGCAGATCGGGTGAAAGGGTTAACTCCCATTTCACCCGATCTGCAGGGACAGGGGGAGTGGTAGTTTAGCCCAGGGGGGGTGGCTTCACCCCCCCATGGCTACGATCGCTCTGATTGGCTGTTGAAAGTGAAACTGCCAATCAGAGCGATTTGTAATATTTCACCTATTATAACTGGTGAAATATTACAATCCAGCCATGGCCGATGCTGCAATATCATCGGCCATGGCTGGAAACACTAATGTGCCCCCACCCCACCCATCGCCCCCCCAGCCCTCCGATCTGTCCGGTACACTGCTCCGGCTCCCCTCCTTCCTGTGCTCCGCTCCCCCCGTGCTCTTGTCCGCTCCCCCCGTGCTCCAATCACCCCCCCTGCACTCCGATCCACCCCCGTGCTCCGATCCACCCCCCGTGCTCCGATCCACCCCCCCGTGCTCCGTTCCACCCCCCCCCCCGTGCTCCGTTCCACCCCCCCCCCCCGTGCTCCGTTCCACCCCCCCCCCCGTGCTCCGTTCCACCCCCCCCCCCGTGCTCCGTTCCACCCCCACCCCACCCCCGTGCTCCGATCCACCCCCCCATGCTCCGATCCCCCCCCCCCCCCCCCCCCCATCATACTTACCGATCCTGCCGGGGTCCGTCCGTCTTCTCCCTGGGCGCCGCCATCTTCCAAAATGGCGGGCGCATGCGCAGTGCGCCCGCCGAATCTGCCGGCCGGCAGATTCGTTCCAAAGTGCATTTTGATCACTGAGATATAATCTATCACAGTGATCAAAATAAAAAAAATAATAAATGACCCCCCCCCCTTTGTCACCCCCATAGGTAGGGACAATAAAAAAATAAAGAATTTTTTTTTCCACTAATGTTAGAATAGGGGTAGGGTTAGGGGTAGGGTTAGGGTTTCGGTATGTGCACACGTATTCTGGTCCTCTGCGGATTTTTCCGCTGCGGATTTGATAAATCCGCAGTGCTAAACCACTGCGGATTTATGGCGGATTTACCGCGTTTTTTCTGCGCATTTCACTGAGGTTTTACAACTGCGATTTTCTATTTGAGCAGTTGTAAAACCACTGCGGAATCCGCAGAAACAAGTGACATGCTGCGGAATGTAAACCCCTGCGTTTCCGTGCAGTTTTTCCGCAGCATGTGTACAGCGATTTTTGTTTCCCATAGGTTTACATTGAACTGTAAACTCATGGGAAACTGCTGCGGATCCGCAGCGTTTTCCGCAGCGTGTGCACATACCTTTAGAATTAGGCTATGTGCACACGGTGCGGATTTGGCTGCGGATCCGCAGCGGATTTGCCGCTGCGGATTCGCAGCAGTGTTCCATCAGGCTTACAGTACCAAGTAAACTTATGGAAAACCAAATCCGCTGTGCCCATGGTCCGGAAAATACAGCGCGGAAACACTGCGTTGTATTTTCCGCAGCATGTCAATTCTTTGTGCGGATTCCGCAGCGTTTTACACCTGTTCCTCAATAGGAATGCGCAGGTGAAATCCGCACAAAAAACACTGGAAATCCGCGGAAAATCCGCAGGTAAAACGCAGTGCCTTTTACCCGCGGATTTTTCAAAAATGATGCTGAAAAATCTCACACGAATCCGCAACGTGGGCACATAGCCTTAGGGTTAGGGTTGGAATTAGGGTTGTGGTTAGGGGTGTGATTAGGGTTATGGCTACAGTTTGGATTAGAGTTAGGGGTGTGTTGGGGTTAGGCACATCAAGGGTCTCCAAACGCAACATGGCGCCACCATTGATTCCAGCCAAACTTGCATTCAAAAAGTCAAATGGTGCTCCCTCACTTCCGAGCCCCGACGTGTGCCCAAACAGTGGTTTACCCCCACATATGGGGTATCCGTGTACTCAGGACAAACTGCGCAACAATTACTGGGGTCCAATTTCTCCTGTTACCCTTGTGAAAATAAAAAAATGCTTGCTAAAACATTTTTGAGGAAAGAAAAATTATTTTTTATTTTCACGGCTCTGCGTTGTTAACGTCTGTGAAGCACTTGGGGGATCAAAGTGCTCATCACATATCTAGATAAGTTCCTTTCGGGGTCTAGTTTCTAAAATGGGGTCACTTGTGGGGGGGTTTCTACTGTTTAGGCACACCAGGGGCTCTGCAAACGCAACGTGACGCCCGCAGACCATTCCATCAAAGTCTGCATTTCAAAACGTCACTACTTCAATTCCGAGCCCCGGCATGTGCCCAAACAGTAGTTTACCCCCACATATGGGGTATCACCGTACTCAGGAGAAACTGGACAACAAATATTGGGGTCAAATTTCTCCTGTTACCCTTGGGAAAATTAAAAAATTCTGGGCTAAATAATTATTTTTGAGGAAAGAAAACGTATTTATTATTTTCACGGCTCTGCATTATTAACTTCTGTGAAGCACTTGGGGGTTCAAAGTGCTCACCACACATCTAGATAAGTTCCTTTTGGGGTCTAGTTTCCAAAATGGGGTCACTTGTGGGGGGTTTCTACTGTTAAGCCACATCAGGGGCTCTGCAAACGCAACGTGACGCCACAGAGCATTCCATCAAAGTCTGCATTTCAAAACGTCACTACTTCACTTCCGAGCCCCGGCATGTGCCCAAACAGTGGTTTACCCCCACATATGGGGTATCAGCGTACTCAGGAGAAACTGGACAAAAACTTTTGGGGTCAAATTTCTCCTGTTACCCTTGGGAAAATAAAAAATTGCAGGCTAAAAATCATTTTTGAGAAAAAAAATTGTATTTTATTTTCATGGCTCTGCGTTATAAACTTCTGTGAAACACGTGGGGGTTCAAAATCCTCACCACACATCTAGATTAGTTCCTTTGGGGGTCTAGTTTCCAAAATGGGGTCATTTCTGGGGGATCTCCAATGTTTAGGCACACAGGGGCTCTCCAAACGTGTCATGGTGTCCGCTAATGATTGGAGCCAACTTTCCATTTAAAAAGCCAAATGGCGTGCCTTCCCTTCCGCGCCCAAACAGTGGTTTACCCCCACATATCGGGTATCAGCGTACTCAGGACAAACTGGACAACAACATTTGGGGTCCAATTTCTCCTATTACCCTTGGCAAAATAGGAAATTCCAGGCTAAAAAAATCATTTTTGAGGAAAGATAAATTATTTTTTATTTTCATGGCTCTGAATTATAAACTTCTGTGAAGCACCTGGGGGTTTAAAGTGCTCAATATGCATCTAGATAAGTTCCTTGGGGGGCCTAGTTTCCAAAATGGGGTCACTTGTGGGGGAGCTCCAATGTTTAGGCACAAAGGGGCTCTCCAAACGCGACATGGTGTCCGCTAACAATTGGAGCTAATTTTCCATTCAAAAAGTCAAATGGCGCGCCTTCCCTTCCGAGCCTTACCATGTGCCCAAACAGTGGTTTACCCCCACATGTGAGGTATTGGTGTACTCAGGAGAAATTGCCCAACAAATTTTAGGATCCATTTTATCCTGTTGCCCATGTGAAAATGAAAAAATTGAGGCTAAAATAATTTTTTTGTTAAAAAAAAGTACTTTTTCATTTTTACGGATCAATTTGTGAAGCACCTGGGGGTTTAAAGTGCTCACTATGCATCTAGATAAGTTCCTTGGGGGCTCTAGTTTCCAAAATGTGGTCACTTGTGGGGGAGCTCCAATTTTTAGGCACACGGGGGCTCTCCAAACGTGACCTGGTGTCCGCTAAATAGTGGAGCCAATTTTTCATTCAAAAAGTCAAATGGCGCTCCTTCCCTTCCAAGCCCTGCCATGCACCCAAACAGTGGTTTACCCCCACATATGAGGTATCAGCGTACTCAGGACAAATTGGACAACAACTTTCGTGGTTCAGTTTCTCCTTTTACCATTGGGAAAATAAAAAAATTGTTGCTAAAAGATAATTTTTGTGACTAAAAAGTTAAATGTTCATTTTTTCCTTCCATGTTGCTTCTGCTGCTGTGAAGCACCTGAAGGGTTAATAAACTTCTTGAATGTGGTTTTGAGTACCTTGAGGGGTGCAGTTTTTAGAATGGTGTCACTTTTGGGTATTTTCAGCCATATAGACCCCTCAAACTAAATTCAAATGTGAGGTGTTCCCTAAAAAAAATGGTTTTGTAAATTTCGTTGTAAAAATGAGAAATCGCTGGTCAAATTTTAACCCTTATAATTTCCTAGCAAAAAAAAAAATTTGTTTCCAAAATTGTGCTGATGTAAAGTATACATGTGGGAAATGTTATTTATTAACTATTTTGTGTCACTTAACTCTCTGGTTTAACAGAATAAAAATTCAAAATGTGAAAATTGCGAAATTTTCAACATTTTCGCCAAATTTCCGTTTTTTATCACAAATAAACGCAGAATTTATTGACCTAAATTTACCACTAACATGAAGCCCAATATGTCACGAAAAAACAATCTCAGAACCGCTAGGATCCGTTGAAGCGTTCCTGAGTTATTACCTCATAAAGGGACACTGGTCAGAATTGCAAAAAACGGCAAGGTCTTTAACCCTTTCTGACATGGGACGTACTATCCCGTCGAGGTGGGGTGGGCCCCCATGACCACGGACGGGATAGTACGTCCAGCGCGATCGGCGGCGCTCACGGGGGGAGCGCCGCCGATCGCGGCTGGGTGTCAGCTGTTTATCGCAGCTGACATCCGGCACTATGTGCCAGGAGCGGTCACGGACCGCCCCCGGCACATTAACCCCTGGCACACCGCGATCAAAGATGATTGCGATGTGCCGGCGGTATAGGGAAGCTTCCCGCAGGGAGGGGGCTCCCTGCGGGCTTCCCTGAGCCCCCCGCAGCAACGCGATGTGATCGCGTTGCTGCGAGGGTCTCACCTCCCTCCCTGCTTCCTCCAGCCCCGGATCCAAGATGGCCACAGATCCGGGTCCTGCAGGGAGGGAGGTGGCTTCACAGCCTGCTCAGAGCAGGCACTGTGAAGGCTGCAGCGCTGCATGTCAGATCAGTGATCTGACAGAGTGCTGTGCACACTGTCAGATCACTGATCTGATGTCCCCCTCCTGGGACAATGTAAAAAAGTTAAAAAAAAAATTTTCAAAATGTGTAAAAAAAAAAAAAAAAATTCCTAAATAATGAAAAAAAATATATATATATTATTCCCCTAAATACATTTCTTTATCTAAATAAAAAAAAAAAAACAATAAAAGTACACATATTTAGTATCGTCGCGTCCGTAACGACCCGACCTATAAAACTGGCCCACTAGTTAACCCCTTCAGTAAACACCGTAAGAAAAGAAAAAAAAACAAAAAAAAAACAACGCTTTATTATCATACCGTCGAACAAAAAGTGGAATAACACGCGATCAAAAAGACAGATATAAATAACCATGATACCGCTGAAAGCGTCATCTTGTCCCGCAAAAAACGAGCCGCCATACAGCATCATCAGCAAAAAAAAAAGTTATAGTCCTGAGAATAAAGCGATGCAAAAATGATTATTTTTTCTATAAAATAGTTTTTATCATATAAAAGCGCCAAAACATAAAAAAATGATATAAATGAGGTGTCGCTGTAATCGTACTGACCCGAAGAATAAAACTGCTTTATCAATTTTACCAAACACGGAACGGTATAAACGCCTCCCCCAAAAGAAATTCATGAATAGCTGTTTTTTGGTCATTCTGCCTCGCAAAAATCGGAATAAAAAGCGATCAAAAAATGTAACGTGCCCGAAAATGTTACCAATAAAAACGTCAACTCGTCCCGCAAAAAACAAGACCTCACATGACTCTGTGGACCAAAATATGGGAAAATTATAGCTCTCAAAATGTGGTAACGCAAAAAATATTTTTTGCAATAAAAAGCGTCTTTCAGTGTGTGACGGCTGCCAATCATAAAAATCCGCTAAAAAACCCGCTATAAAAGTAAATCAAACCCCCCTTCATCACCCCCTTAGTTAGGGAAAAATTAAAAAAATGTATTTATTTCCATTTTTCCATTAGGGTTAGGGTTAGGGCTTGGGCTAGGGTTAGGGTTAGGGCTAGGGTTAGGGTTGGGGCTACATTTAGGGTTGGGGCTAAAGTTAGGGTTAGGGCTAAGGTTAGGGCTAGGGTTACAGTTTGGGTTGGGGCTAAAGTTAGGGTTGGGGCTAGGGTTAAGGCTACAGTTAGGGTTGGGGCTAAAGTTACGATTAGGGTTTAGATTACATTTACAGTTGGGAATAGGGTTGGGATTAGGGTTAGGTGTGTGTCAGGGTTAGAGGTGTGGTTAGGGTTACTGTTGGGATTAGGGTTAGGGGTGTGTTTGGATTAGGGTTTCAGTTATAATTGGGGGGTTTCCACTGTTTAGGCACATCAGGGGCTCTTTAAACGCGACATGGCGTCCGATCTCAATTCCAGCCAATTCTGCGTTGAAAAAGTAAAACAGTGCTCCTTCCCTTCCGAGCTCTCCCGTGTGCCCAAACAGGGGTTTACCCCAACATATGGGGTATCAGCGTACTCAGGACAAATAGGACAACAACTTTTGCAGTCCAATTTCTCCTGTTACCCTTGGGAAAATACAAAACTGGGGGCTAAAAAATAATTTTTGTGGGAAAAAAAAGATTTTTTATTTTCACGGCTCTGCGTTATAAACTGTAGTGAAACACTTGGGGGTTCAAAGTTCTCACAACACATCTAGATAAGTTCCATGGGGGTCTAGTTTCCAATATGGCGTCACTTGTGGGGGATTTCTACTGTTTAGGTACATTAGGGGTTCTGCAAACGCAATGTGACGCCTGCAGACAATTCCATCTAAGTCCTCATTCCAAATGGCACTCCTTCCCTTCCGAGCCCTCCCATGCGCTCAAACGGTGGTTCCCCCCAACATATGGGGTATCA
The DNA here is from genome assembly GCF_032444005.1 of Ranitomeya imitator. Taxonomy (NCBI): domain Eukaryota; kingdom Metazoa; phylum Chordata; class Amphibia; order Anura; family Dendrobatidae; genus Ranitomeya; species Ranitomeya imitator. Next base: position 145,578,194 of record NC_091286.1, on the reverse strand, counting down.
GCGTACTCAGGACAAATTGGACAACAACTTTTGGGGTCAAATTTCTCCTCTTACCCTCGGCAAAATACAAAACTGGGGGCTAAAAAATAATTTTGGGGGGAAATATTTTTTTTTTCAATTTTCACGGCTCTGCATTATAAACTGCTGTGAAGCACTTGGTGGGTCAAAGTGCTCACCACACATCTAGATAAGTTCCTTAGGGGGTCTACTTTCCAAAATGGTGTCACTTGTGGGGGGTTTCAATGTTTAGGCACATCAGTGGCTCTCCAAACGCAACATGGCGTCCCATATCAATTCCTGTCAATTTTGCATTGAAAAGTCAAACGGCGCTCCTTCCCTTCCGAGCTCTCCCATCCGCCCAAACAGTGGTTTACCCCCACATATGGGGTATCAGCATACTCAGGACAAATTGTACAACAACTTTTGGGGTCCAATTTCTTCTCTTACCCTTGGGAAAATAAAAAATTGGGGGCGGAAAGTTAATTTTTGTGAAAAAATATGATTTTTTATTTTTACGGTTCTACATTATAAACTTCTGTGAAGCACTTGGTGGGTCAAAGTGCTCACCACACATCTAGATAAGTTCCTTAAGGGGTCTACTTTCCAAAATGGTGTCATTTGTGGGGGGGTTTCAATGTTTAGGCACATCAGGGGCTCTCCAAACGAAACATGGCGTCCCATCTCAATTCCAGTCAAGTTTGCATTGAAAAGTCAAATGGCGCTCCTTCGCTTCCGAGCTCTGCCATGCGCCCAAACAGTGGTTTACCCCCACATGTGGGGTATTGTCGTGCTCAGGACAAAATGTACAACAAGGTTTGGGGTCTATTTTCTCCTGTTATCCTTGGTAAAATTAAACAAATTGGAGCTGAATTAAATTTTTTGTGAAAAAAAGTTAAATGTTCATTTTTATTTAAACATTCAAAAAATTCCTGTGAAGCTCCAGAAGGGTTAATAAACTTCTTGAATATGGTTTTGAGCACCTTGAGGGGTGTAGTTTTTAGAATGGTGCAACACTTGGGTATTTTCTATCATATAGACCCCTCAAAATGACTTCAAATGAGATGTGGTCCCTAAAATAAAATGGTGTCGTAGAAATGAGAAATTGCTGGTCAACTTTTAACCCTTATAACTCCCTAAGAAAAAAAATTTTTGGTTCCAAAATTGTGCTGATGTAAAGTAGACATGTGGGAAATGTTACTTATTGTGAACACTTACCGAAGGCTAATGTCTGCATGCTTGGGTGAATATGGACACCTCTCTCAGCAAAGCCTACATATGGGTTGGCCGGAACCAAGTGTGATTAGATGTAATTAAAAACCAGATGGTAGTGTGTTCACATTTGGACAGGGAGGTCAGGTACCCATCAGTTTAATGAGACCACCTTGACAATGGTTGATGGGCTCACACTATTTGGCCAAATTCTGTGCTAAGCGTATTAAAAAAAAAAATCCTAATTTTCAAAAAGCCATTTTGCTATTCATATTTCATGTATTTCATATTTGACGTGTTTTGGCAAGATAGAGTGCAACCTTTTTTTGTATATCCCTTTAATCCAGTCATACCACACAAAAATATTAATAAACAACATTTCCCTCATGTCTGCTTAACTCAGCACCATTTTTGAAGTTTTATTTTGCTAGCAATTTAGGAGGTTTAATAATGTAGCAGTCATTTTTCTTTAGGGACCTGTTCAGTTTCGAAGTGACTTTGGGGGTCCTATATATTTGAAACCCCCAAAAGTGATACCATAAAAAAACCCTTTAATGTTTTTAAAATTGCTTTCAGATGGTTTATTAAACCTTCAGGTGCTTTTCAGGAATTAATGCAAAGTGGCATAACTGGAAAAAAAAAAAAAAGTTGATTTTCACCACCTAAATGGCGCTAACTTCTGAACAGGCCACTATAGCTTGCAGACTCTGGCCACTATTTGGCTATGAACTAGTATGACAAGCATCAAGACCACATGATCAAGGTCTCAGGGTGCCAATGGAGTCGAAGAGGGCCCCCCCACACTATTAACCATTTAGATGCTGTAGTCATTATTGACAGCAGCATCAAACGGCCGTGATCGGTGCCAACACTGATTGTGGCTGATGCAGCAAGCTGTCAGCTACAGTGTACAGCCGACAGCTGCTGGATTGTCACCTGTCAGATAAGGCTATTTCTCTTATATTACAGGTCAGTGTATTGGTAGTCATTAAGGGGTTAAGGCTTGAGCATCTGAACCTGCCATATTTCCATTTCTCAAGCTGAAGGCCTTTGGTATAATAATATTAGAAGAGGACTTTTCACCAGTTTGTGCATGTTCTGGTCACATCATGGAAATAGTTTGTATTTACCAGGTCCGTGGAGGCTGCTATTTTTTAAAGGGAACCAGTCAGCAGAATTGTGCATAGTAACCTACAATTAGTGTCAGGTGGTCGGCGCTGTTATTCTGAATAAAAATTATACCTTGGCTGCTGAAATCCGTCTTGTGGTTGTTTAATCTTTATTTTTTTCAGTTTTCTGTTAATGACATGCTCGTGCCCTAAGGGGGGGTTGGTGTTGGTGTATGTGGTGCTCTGATCATGTATTCATAATGCAGACTGTTGACAGGTCACTGATCCCTCACTGACCCGCCCCTTAGTTTGCATATTAATTACAATCACATACAACACAACCCCCCCCCCCCCCACACACACACACACACACACACACACCCCCTGAAAGCTGGTGCCAGCCGTGGTACCTGAGCTACAGCATAATCACATGTTTACTGTGCAAGTATTCCATTTTGCAGATGAGCGGGGTAAAAAAAAAAAAAAAATAAATAAAAGTTTGAAAATGGTGACTGCACAATAGCAGCTATCGGTTTGCATGGAGATCCGATAGCTGCTGTTGCGCAGGTGCTGTGGGCGCTATTTTCAAAATTACTCTTTTTTTTTTTTATGTCGCTCAAGTAAATCTGCAAAAGGGAATTTAGTGCAGAGTAACCATGTGATTATGCTGCAGCGCAGGGTCCTAGGCTGGCACCTGCCCGCAGAAGGTTTTTTTCTCTGCAGCATATACAGGTATTCAATATGTAAGGGATCAGTGACCTATCAGCAGCCTGCATTATGAATATATAATCAGAGGACCACATACATGAACCCTGTCTTAGGGCACGAGAATCTCTAACACAAAACTGATAATAAAGATTTAAGGGAACCTGTCACCGCCGCCTGCACTGAGCTACTGAACCCAATATCTATATACATAATTGTCTAAGGAGTACTTCCGTCTGTCTGTCCTTCTGTCACGGTTATTCATTCGCTGATTGGTCTCGGCAGCTGCCTGTCATGGCTGCCGCGACCAATCAGCGACGGCCACAGTCCGATTAGTTCCTCCCCTGCACTCACTGCCCGGCGCTCCGTAATCCCCTCCACTCACCGCTCACACAGGGTTAATGGCAGCGGTAATGGCCCGCGGTGTAACGCACTCAGTTACCGCTGCTATTAACCCTGTGTGTCCCCAACTATTTACTCTTGATGCTGCCTATGCAGCATCAAGAGTAAAAATATGTCATGTTAAAAATAATAATAATAAAAATAAAAAAAAAACCTGCTATACTCACCCTCCGCCGTCTTTCCCGCTCCTCACCACGTTCCCGGGACCGCTCCATTGCAAGCGGCAGCTTCCGGTCCCATCCCAGGGCTGGTGTGCGACAAGGACCTGCCGTGACGTCACGGTCATGTGACTGCGACATCATCATAGGTCCTGCTCACACCAGCCCTGGGACCACCTGAAGCTGCCACTTGCCATGGAGTGGTCCCGGGAACGTGGCAAGGAGCAGGAAAGGCGGCGGATAGTAAGTATAGCAGGACTTCAACGGGATATAGGTGAGTATATGTTTATTTTATTTTTTTTTAAGTCTCTATTGCTGGGCAATACACTACGTGACTGGGCAATATACTATGTGGCTGGGCAATACACTACGTGGCTGGGCAATACACTACATGGCTGGGCAATATACTACATGGACATGCATATTCTAGAATACCCGATACGTTAGAATCGGGCCACCATCTAGTATATACATAATTGTTTAAGGGGTACTTCCGTCTGTCCTTCTGTCTGTCTGCCTGTCACGGATATTCATTGGTCGTGGCCTCTGTCTATCATGGAAATCCAAGTCGCTGATTGGTCGCCGCAAAACAGCCACGACCAATCAGCGACGGGCACAGTCCGGAAGAAAATGGCCGCTCCATACTCCCCGCAGTGTCCCTGCGCTCCGCTCCATACTCCCCGGTGTTCCCGGCGCTATGCTCCATACTCCCCGCAGTGTTCCCGGCGCTCCGCTTCATACTCCCCGCAGTGTCCCCGGCGCTCCGCTCCATACTCCCCGCAGTGTCCCCGGCGCTCCGCTCCATACTCCCCGCAGTGTCCCCGGCGCTCCGCTCCATACTCCCCGCAGTGTCCCCGGCGCTCCGCTCCATACTCCCCGCAGTGTCCCCGGCGCTCCGCTCCATACTCCCCGCAGTGTCCCCGGCGTTCCGCTATATACTCCCCGCAGTGACCCCGGCGCTCCGCTCCATACTCCCCGCAGTCAGTGTCCCCGGCGCTCCGCTCCATACTCCCCTTCGGTCACCGCTAACACAGGGTTAATGCCGGCGGTAACGGACCGCGTTATGCTGTGGGTAACGCACTCCGTTACCGCCGCTATTAACCCTGTGTGTCCCCAACCTTTTACTACTAATGCTGCCTATGCCCTCCGTTCTACAAATGGCCTAAGACCAACATCCCCCGTAATCCGAACCTCGCACCACCGTCTCCAAGACTTCTCTCGTGCTACACCAGCTCTCTGGAATGCACTTCCCCAGACGCTCAGACTGATACCTAGCCCCGACCTATTCAAGCACGCTTTAAAAAACCCATCTCTTCAAACAAGCCTACCACATCAACTACTCAGTAAACTAACTTTGCCCTGTTCCCTCCTTCCAAATATTATTCTGTATCTGTACCCTACTATTCATCTGTCTCCACACCCTCCATGCACATGATAACTGCACTTGATACTTGACTCTTGCACTTAAACACACAACTTTTTGAAACAATTTTTCTAACGAAGTTATAAGGGTTAAAAGTTAACCAGCGATTTTTCATTTTTTTAACAAATAAAAAACCTTTTTTTTTTTTTTTTTTTTTTTTTTTAGGGACCACATCATATTTGAAGAACCACATTCAAGAAGTCTATTAACCCTTCAGGTGAACAGGAATGAATGGAAGGAAAAAAAATAAACATTTACTTTTCTTTCACAAAAATTTTCGTTCAGACCTAATTTTTTTTTTTTTTTTACTTTCGCAAGGGTAACAGGAGAAAATGGACTATACCTTTTGTTTTGCAGTTACTCCTGAGCATGCCGATAACCCTTATGTGGGTGAAATCTACTGTTTGAGCTCACGGCAGGGCTTGGAAGGAAAGAAGAGCCATTTGACTTTCTGAATGTAAAATTTGCTGGAATAATTAGCGGTTGCCATGTTGCGTTTGGAGAGCCCCTGATGTGTCTAAATAGTGGAAACCCCCAACAGGTGACACCATTTTGGAAATTAGACCCCTTATGGAACTTATCTAGATGTCTATTGAGCACCTGTAACCCACAGGTGCTTCACAGAACTTTATAATGTAGAGCTGTGGAAATAATAAAAAAAAAAAAAAACATTTTTCCCAAATAAATCTATTTTAGCTCCATATTTTGCATTTTCATAAGGGTAAAAGGTGAAATTGCTCCATACAATTTGTTGTGCAATTTCTCCTGAGTACGCGGATACCCCATATGTGGGGGAATACTACTGTTTGGAAGCACGGCAGGGCTCGGAAGAGAAGGAGCACCATTTGACTTTTGGAATGCAAAATTGGCTGGAATCGATAGCGGACGCAGTGTTGTGTTTCGAGAGCCCCTGATGTACCTAAAGAGTGGAAACCCCCAACAAGTGACCCCATTTTGGAAACTAGATCCCTCGAAGAATTTATCTAGATGTCTGATGAGCACCTTGAACCTCCCTCCAGGGGTTTCACAATTTTATAATATTGAGCCATCAAATTAAAAAAAAAATTATTACCACAAAAATTCTATTTTAGCCCCAATTTTTTATTTTCACAAGGGTAGCAAGAAAAAAATGGACCCCAAAGTTAGTTGTGCAATTTCTCCTGAGTATGCCAATACTATATACCAGTATATGGCGGAAATCTACTGAGCACGGCAGGGCATGAAAGGGAAGGAGCGCCATATTACGGTGCAGGTTTTGCTGCATTGGTTTGAGGGGGCCATGTCACATTGGCAGAGCCCCTGAGGTGCCAGAACAGCAGAAACCCCCATAAGTGACCCCACTTTACAAACTACACCTCTCAATGAGTTAATCTAGGGTTGCAGTGATCATACTGACACCACATGTGTGTCACAGAATTTGATACCATTGGGCAGTGAAGAAAAAATAATTACATTTTTACCACAAAAAAAATGTTTTAACCCTAGATTTTACATTGCAACACTGGGAAATGGGTAAAAATGGTGCCAAAATGCGTTACACAATTTCTTCTGAACTTGGCAATACCCCATATGTGGCGGTACAGTACTGCTTAGCCACACAGCAAGAGTCTAAAGGGATGGAGCGCTGCTTGACTCTTTGAGAACAAAAGATTAGAATGGTTTCCAGACTCTATATAAAGAGCCGCTAAATGCCAGAAAAGCAGAATCCCCCCTCAAGTGACTCCAGTTAGGAAATTATACCCCTTTAGGAATTTATCTACAAGTATAGTGAGGATTTTAATTTTATGGTTTTTTTTTCCAGAAACAGGCAGCAGTGGATGTTGCTGAGTGAAAAATGCAAACTGCCGTTGTAGTGACCAGTACGCTGTAATGACCAGTATGTTGCAGTCACCAGTATATTAACCCCTTACTGACGGAGCCAAATTTTTAAAATCTGATCAATGTCACAATATGTGGTAATAACTCTGGAATGATTCAACATATCCCAGTGATTTCGAGATTGTTTTTTCATGACATTATACTTTATGATAATGGTAAATTTAGGTTGATATGTTTTGTGTTTATTTATAAAAAAAAATCAGAAGTTTGAGAAAAATGTAAAAAAAAATTGCAATTTTCTAACTTTGAATGATTATCCCTTTAATCCAGATGGTCATACCATAGCAAAACATTAATAAATAACATTTCCCACATGTCTGCTTTACATCTGCACCGTTTGTAAAGTGTTCTTTTATTTTGTTAGTATTTTAGGAGGTTTAACAATGTAGCAGTAATTTTTCATTTTTTCAAGGACATGTCCAAAATAAATTTTTTTAGGGACCTATCCATGTTTGAAGTGACTTTAGGGGTCCTATATATTGGAAACCCCCAAAAGAGATACCATTTTAAAAACAGCACCCCCTGACATATTGAAAACTACTGTCAGGTAGTTTATTAACCCTTCAGGTGCTTTTCAGGAATTAATGCAAAGTGGCATAACAGAAATGAAAATGTCTATTTTTACCACCTAAATATCTCTAACTTCTGAACAGGTTACAACAGCCGTCAGACTCTAAAGCCGCTATTTGGTCATGAATTGCCACGGCAAACATCAGGACCACACAATCATGATCCGGGAGCACCAATTGGGAAAAAGAGGAAGCCCCCACACTCTGTTTACCATATAGAATGATGTAGTCAATATTGACAGCATTTTCTGCCAGAAATCCGCATGTTTTTTTTCTCGCATTTTTGACGTGTTTTTGGTGCGTTTTTTCCAAGTGCATAGAATAGCGGAAAAAACTCAGAAAATCCGCAAAATTAATGAACATGCTGCTTTTTTTTTTACCGCAATGCGTTTTTTTTTCCGGAAAAAAACGCATCATGTGCACAAAAATTGCAGAATGCATTCTAAATGATTGGATGCATATGTCTGCATTTTGTAATGCGTTTTTATCGCGCTTTTATGAAAAAAAAATGCGAAAAAAAACTGAACGTGTGCACATACCCTAAGGGGTTAAACAGATTTTGACGGTGCAAACACTGATTGTGGCTGTCCAAAAACAAACAAAAAGGGGACCGCACAACCAGCTGGTTCTATCACCTGACTATATCAAGTGTGACTTAGATACCAAGAAGCAAAAAACGGATTTCGGGTGCTCACGCTGAAACAAGTCCAAATCACCGCTGCATGAAAGTTAAAGAAAAAGCCGGCACTCAACATCCAGATAAAATCCAAACTTTATTCTGACATCATGTCAAATGCAAAACAGGCAGGGAAACACGGATTTCCAAAGACGAAGGCCGTTTCGCGCAATTGCACTTCCACGGGTCTTGACACTAACTGAAGGTGGGTGGAACCATTATAACAATATCCGCCACTAGGTTACCTCCCCAACCTTCAGCGTTATAACATCCTACTTTTCAATTAAAGCATTTAAAACATGAAATGACTTAAAATTAATTAAAGCAACATCAATTACAGAAAAACATATCGCCAAAAGTTCCATAATCTCAAAATTACGGGATAATGAACAGAAGAAAAGGGGGAAAAAATGAAAAGTAAAAAAATACATATATACACACACGAATTTACCGGGAGACAGACATTCACAGAAACACCGACATATCCAGTTTTTCATTTAACCCCAAAGGGCCCATGGCGTTAACACGCATAATCCATTTACCCTCTCTTCTCAACAGCAACCTATTATGGTTACCCCCCTGTTCTGGTAAAGTCACTCTTTCTAAACCAATGAACAGCAGCAAGGACGCATTGCCCCCATGTTGATTGCGCATATGAGAAATTAAACGGGGGCACACCCTTCCCTGTACTAATGGATTTAAAGTGCTCTCTCTAAATCTAATATACAGGGGTCTGATCATTTTCCAAATATAAAAAAAAGCCACAAGGGCAAAAAAAAGTGCATATACTGTATATGTAGTCTTGCATGTTATGAAATCACGGACCCGATGTGTGTGGGAGCCAATCCTAACAATTTGATCTGTCATATCGTATCTGCAGAAATTGCAGCTGCCACACCTAAAGTTACCTTGCGGTGTCCCTGCTTCTAGCCAATGGGTCTGCATCGTAGTAACGACATTATGCACCAAGATATCCTTCAAATTTCTCCCTCTGCGAACCGCAAACAGGGGACACCAACTGGCCGTCTGTTAAAACAGGATTTTTTTCTAAAATGTGCCAGCTCCTTCTAACTGCTGCTCTAAAGGTACCGTCACACATAACGATATCGTTAACGATATCGTTGCTTTTTGTGACGTAGCAACGATATCGTTAACGAAATCATTATGTGTGACAGAAACCAACGATCAGGCCCCTGCTGGGAGATCGTTGGTCGCTGGGGAAAGTCCAGGACTTTATTTTGTTGCTGGATCTCCCGCTGACATCGCTGAATCGGCGTGTGACGCCGATTCAGCGATGTCTTCACTGGTAACCAGGGTAAACATCGGGTTACTAAGCGCAGGGCCACGCTTATTAACCCGATGTTTACCTTGGTTACCGTTGTAAATGTAAAAAAAACAAACACTACATACTTACATTTCGGTGTCTGGTCAGGTCCCTCGCCGTCAGCTTCCCGCACTGACTGGTGAGCGCCGGCCAGCCGTAAAGCACAGATATTTACCCTGGTTACCCGGGGACTTCGGGATTGTTGGTCGCTGGAGAGCTGTCTGTGTGACAGCTCTCCAGCGACCAAACAGCGACGCTGCAGCGATCGACATCGTTGTTGGTATCGCTGCAGCGTCGCTTAGTGTGACGGTACCTTAAGGCTACGTTCACATTTGCGGTGCGTCGGGCGCAACTGCGGCGACGCATGCGCCCCTATATTTAACATGGGGGGCGCATGGACATGCGTTTTGTGACGCATGCGTTTTTTGGGCGCAAGTATCAGGGCGCAGAGGACGCCGCTTGTTGCATTTTTTTTGCGCTATAAAAATGAACGCATGCGTCACAAAACGCAGCGGTTTACTGCGTTTTGCATGCGTTTTTGCATGCGTTGCGTCGCCGACAGCACACAACGCAAATGTGAACGTAGCCTTATTACGGAGTCCGGGGGCCCATAGTCAAAACGAACCTTTTTTTTTTTGCGCTATGTCAACTTTTCTACCCCCTCCAATTCGACAAGCTTGATCACTGGATTTATCTGCTCTTTCCAAAGCCTTATCCAACACAGAGCTGGGATAACCCCTAGCTCTAAATTTGTTATAGAGCTCCGCCGTCTGTCTCTGGTAACCCTCCTGGCTACTATTCACCCGTTTAACCCTTAGAAACTGACTATATGGAAGAGAATTCTTAGTATACTGGGGATGTGCGCTGTCATAGTGCAATAGAGAGTTTGAAGCGGAGGATTTTCTGAAAAATCTCAGTATGTAAGGAACCACAACCGGCACTTACTCTGACGTCTAGAAACTCTAATGTTAGCCCACCAAACACTGAAGTGAATTTCATATTCATAGTATTGACTCTACACAAATACTCAACAAATTGATGAAAGATCTGCTCACCGCCATCCCAGATTATGAACACATCGTCTACAAATCTAAGATATAACTTAATGTGCTTCAAATATGGGTTGTAATCCGTATAAATGTATCTGCTCTCAAACACAGCCAGAAACAAGTTTGCTAGCGTACACGCAACAGGCGTACCCATCGCGGTTCCTTCTAACTGAAGGAACCACTTGGAATTAAAACGGAAAGGATTATGGGTCAATACAAAGTGCAAACCATGACAGATAAACCTGATGGTAACCTCATCAGTGCTTGTATGAGAAAGGACTTTTACCGCAGCCACGGCCGCCTGATGCGGTATCAGAGTATATAAACTCTCCACGTCTATTGAAGCTAGTGAAAAAGTCTCCTGCCAGTCAAAACCTTTTAATGCCTCTAAGAAATGTTTTGTATCTCATATATGATGGAATGTCAGGTAGCAATGGGTGAAGTAGCCAGTCTGGATACCGTGAAAGGGGTTCTGTTAATGAGCCTATACCTGACACGATTGGATGGCCAGGTGGCTCTGTTAGTGACTTATGGACTTTTGGGATGTGGTACCAGTACGGTTTTTTGGGGAATTCAGGAAACAATTTTTCCGCTTGTCTTTGTGATAATACTCCACTCTCAACCGGAACACGTAACAATGATTGTAGTTTATTTTTGTATTTGGTAGTAGGATCAGAATTCAAACCCAAGTAAATTTCCGTTCTGGACAGATGCCTATTTGCTTCCAACATATACATATCTTTAGAAAGGAGAACATTTTCAATAACATTTGGGATCACAATTATCCGGCGCTCTACACTGAGCACTTACTTTTAGGTTTCTATCTAAATCTCTAAGTGACGTGACAGATGAAACCCCAGATCAATTCACTATAATGAGGATGCAGAGTTACTCTGGATTCAGTCTAGCCTCAGCGGTATCCTCCTTTTCAGAGGTGCGCAAAACTGGCTGACTGAGCTTTTATGTATGACTAAAGACAGACACCGCCAGATCACAGGTCTTATGGCGTCCACAGTGTCTCCATCTGGCTCATTATAGGGAATCTTCCGCCGGGAGTTCCGTCTGAATCACGCATTTCAGAGATTTACATGGAAACCCCGATGTAAGCGCTCAGCGCAGTACACGGGATAAATGTGCGTCGAGCCTTACTGCGATCTTTGGGAAGTAGACTGAAAAAAAAAAAAATCACAGCATGTGAAGAATTGGTTTTATTTTTTTTTTTTACGCCGTTTGTCATGTGGTATAAGTGATTTGGTGACTATTCTTCAGGTCAGTGCGATTACAGCGATACCCGATTTATAGTGGGTTTTTATGTTTGGCTGCCGTCACACACTAAGACTTTTTTTCCGCAAAAAATTTTTGGCATCACCATATTTTGAGAGCTATAATTCTCCCATATTTCAGTCAATAGAGTCATGTGGCCGCTTGTTTTTTTGCGGGACAAGCTGACGCTTTTATTGATACCATTTTCGGGCACATGAAATGTTTTGATCGCTTTCTATTCTGATTTTTGACAGACAGAATGATCAAACACCAGGAGCTGCCGGGGCCTCCGGGCTTTGAGGAAATGCCGGAGGAGCCCCGACTCTGCACTAAGATACGCCACCCCACAGCACAGAGCCCCGACGCTGCATGAAGAGGAGTCGCCGCCCCACAGTACAGCACCCACGCGGCACAAAGAGGAGCAGCCGCCGCCGCTCCCCAGCACAGAGACCCCACGCTGCAGCTACAATGAGGAAATAGGGGATACTCCACACACTTTCCTGTGACACGCCCCCTCTTCGTCATCGGGACCACTCCCCCCCAAAAGGCACATTAGTCACCGGCCCTATAAGACGACACATGGCATATAAGACGACCCCCGACTTTTAAGAAGATTTTATATTTTAACTGGAAAAGTTGGGGGGTCGTCTTATACGCCGGAAAATACGTTAGTTGTTTTTGCATCGCTTTATTCTGAAAGCTATAACTTATTTTTCTGCTGTTGAAGCTGTATAAAAGCTTGTTTTTTGCGGGACAAGACAACGTTTTCAGCGGTACCATTTTTATTTTGATATAACTTTTTGATCTCGTTTTATTCTACTTTTTGTTTGGCGGCATTATAAAAAAAGAAAAGGTTTTTGCTCCATTTTGTGTTTTTTTTTTTTTTTTTTACAGTGTGCACTGAAGGAGTGAACAAGCGTGACCGTCTTACAAGTTGGCTCGCTCCGGACGTGGTGTACCAAATGTACGTGTGTGTGTGTGTGTGTGTGTGTGTGTACGTGTGTGTGTGTGTGTACGTACGTGTGTGTGTGTGTACGTGTGTGTGTGTGTGTGTACGTACGTGTGTGTGTACGTGTGTGTACGTGTGTGTGTACGTGTGTGTGTGCATACATACATATTACACACACACACTAGATGGTGGCTCGATTCTAACGCATCGGGTATTCTAGAATATGTATGCAGTTTATTTATGCAATTTATACAGGATTCGGGCGGCCGGGCGTGACCAATTAGCGAAGCGTGGTTCAAACTCCGCGCCAATACGCGGACGGACTGCGACTGTCGCTGATCGTTCGTGGCCGGGCGTGACCAATCAGTGAAGCCATGGCCGGCTCCATGTTTTTGAGGGGCCGGGCGAAAGAGTCACAGTGGGCCCCCCTCTAACACATACCACGATTCATGATGCAGATACAGCCCACGTAGTATATAGCACAGCCCACGTAGTATATAGCACAGCCCACGTAGTATATAGCACAGAGATGGCTGTGTTTATGTAGTATATAGCACAGAGATGTAGTATATAACACAGCCCAAGTAGTATATAGCAACTAGATGGTGGCCCGATTCTAACACATAGGGTATTCTAGAATATGCATGTCCACGTAGTATATTGCCCAGCCACATAGCATACTGCCCAGCCACATAGCATACTGCCCAGCCACATAGCATACTGCCCAGCCACATAGCATACTGCCCAGCCACATAGCATACTGCCCAGCCACATAGCATACTGCCCAGCCACATAGTATATTGCCCAGCACAGAGCCACGTAGTATAGAGACTTAAAAAAAAAAAAAAAAAAAACATATACTCACCTTCCGAAAGCCCGTTGGAAGTCCTGCTATACTCACCATCCGCCGCCTTTGCGCTCCTCGCCACGCTCCCGGGACTGCTCCATTGCAAGCGGCAGCTTCCGGTGGTCCCAGGGCTGGTGTGTGCAGGACCTATGATGATGTCGCGGTCACATGACCGTGACGTCACGGCAGGTCCTTGTCGCACACCAGCCCTGGGACCGGAAGCTGCCGCTTGCAATGGAGCAGTCCCGGGAGCGTGGCGAGGAGGGTGAGTATAGCAGGTTTTTTTTTTTTTTAAATTATTATTATTTTTAACATGACATTTTTACTATTGATGCTGCATAGGCAGCATCAATAGCAAATAGTTGGGGACACACAGGGTTAATAGCAGCGGTAACGGAGTGCGTTACACCGCGGGCCGTTACCATTAACCCTGTGTGAGCGGTGAGTGGAGGGGATTACGGAGCGGGCACCGGGCAGTGAGTGCAGGGGAGTACGGGAGGGACTAATCGGACTGTGCCCGTCGCTGATTGGTCGCGGCAGCCATGATAGGCAGTTGCCGAGACCAATCAGCGAATGAATAACCGTGACAGAAGGACAGACAGACGGAAGTGACCCTTACATAATTATATATATACCGTATTTTTCGGACTACAAGACGCACTTCCCCCCCCCCCCCCAAAAAAAAAGGGGGGAAAATGGGGGGTGCGTCTAATAGTCGAAATGCAGGCTTACCGTGGGGGCAGAGGTGCGGTGGCAGAGGTGCGGTGGCAGAGGAGGCGCAGTAAGCGGGGTCCCTTTCTCCGGTGAGGTGATGCAGCAGCCCGGTAAGCAGGAGAGCCGGGTGAATCCTGTTAGCGGTGGTGGCGGCCATTTTCCTGAGGCCGCGCGTGCGCAGATGGAGCGCTCTGCTTCCCGGGGCTTCAGGAAAATGGCCGCCGCGATCTGCGCACGCGCGGCCTCCCGCGGCCATTTTCCTGAAGCCCCGGGAACCAGAGCGCTCCATCTGCGCACGCGCGGCCTCAGGAAAATGGCCGCCACCACCGCTAACAACAGGATTCACCCGGCTCTCCTGCTTACCGGGCTGCTGCATCACCTCACCGGAGAAAGGGACCCCGCTTACTGCGCCTCCTCTGCCGCTGCACCTCTGCCACCGCACCTCTTCTGCCACCGGAAGCCTGCATGGTAAGCCTGGGACCCCTCTCACGCCATACCTCTCACTGCACCTTCTCATCCCAGCACCTTCTCATCCCAGCACCTTCTCATCCCAGCACCTTCTCATCCCAGCACCTTCTCATCCCAGCACCTTCTCATCCCAGCACCTTCTCATCCCAGCACCTTCTCATCCCAGCACCTTCTCATCCCAGCACCTTCTCATCCCAGCACCTTCTCATCCCAGCACCTTCTCATCCCAGCACCTTCTCATCCCAGCACCTTCTCATCCCAGCACCTCCTCATCCCAGCACCTCCTCATCCCAGCACCTCCTCATCCCAGCACCTCCTCATCCCAGCACCTCCTCATCCCAGCACCTCCTCATCCCAGCACCTCCTCATCCCAGCACCTCCTCATCCCAGCACCTCCTCATCCCAGCACCTCCTCATCCCAGCACCTCCTCATCCCAGCACCTCCTCATCCCAGCACCTCCTCATCCCAGCACCTCCTCATCCCAGCATCACCTCTGCCGACACCTTGCCTCCTGTGACCCTGCTCTGCCACCACCAGCCCTCAGGTAAGATACTGTAAATTCGGACAATAAGACAGACCCCCATCTTATAAAAAATCTTTTTTTCTGCAATTTTCACCCCAAATTTGGGGTGCGCCTTATGGTCCGGTGCGTCTTATAGTCCGAAAAATACGGTAGATGTGGGCACCACATCTCTGTTAAAAAAAGAATTAAAATAAAAAGTAGTTATATACTCACCCTCCGTCGGCCCCCGAATCCAGCCGAGGCATTTACCTATGCTCCTCTCCCAAAGAGTGCATTGCGGTCTCGCGAGATGATGACGTAACGGTCTCGCGAGACCGCTACGTCATCATCTCGCAAGACCGCAATGCATGGACCGGTCACCAGAGCGTCGCGAGGAGCGGGAAAGGCCTGGGCTGGATCCAGAAGGTGAGTATATAATGATTTTTTTTTCCTTATTTTTAACATTAGATCCTGCGCCAATGTCGCTGATTGGTCACGACCAGCCGGCGCGACCAATCAGCGATGCGGTGGGACCAGAGCATCGCGAGCTGCAGGAAAAGCTGCTTCGGAGGCGACGGAAGGTGAGAATATCACAATTTTATTATTATTATTATTTTTAACATTTTTTTCACTATTGATGCTGCATAGGCAGCATCAATAGTAAAAAGTTCGTCACATAGGGTTAATAGCAGCGTTAACAGACTGCGTTACACCGCAGTGTAATGCAGTCGGTTTAATGGACTGCTACAACACTATGTGGGCAGCGGGGGGAGTATGGAGGGGGCACTGACTGCAGGGGAGTAGGGAGCGGCCGGACTGTGCTCGTCGCTCCCAAGAGTGCATTGCGGTCTCACGAGATGATGATGTGCGATCTCGCGAGACCGCAATGCATGGACCGGTCACCGGAGCATCGCGAGGAGCGGAAAAGGCCTCGGCTGGATCCAGGGGGCCAACGGAGGGTGAGTATATAATGATTTTTTATTTTTTTAAATTATTTTTAACATTAGATCTTTTTACTATTGATGTGTGAGCGCTGACTGGAGGGGAGTATGGAGCGGGCACTAACTGCGGAAAGTAAGGAGGGGCCATTTTGCCGCCAGACTGTGCCCGTCGCTGATTGGTCGTGGCTGTTTTGCTGCGACCAATCAGCGACTTGAGATTTCCGTTACAGACAGAAAGATGGAAGTGACCCTTAGACAATTATATAGTAGATGTATTTATTGGTTTAATATTCTTTTTATTTATTTTGTGATTTTTTTTTAATAGTTTTAAAACCTGTATGGGACATCAATTTGTATTTGTCTGATCACAGGTCTCTTACAATGCAATACACATATATTGCATTGCAGAAACCTGTTACTGTTACATTGTGAAATCGCTTGTTAGACTCAGCTGCAGGCTGAGCCTAACAAGCCACCATAGCTGGAAGTCATCGTGCAACTTCCAGCTGCCATTGCATTGCGGGATCCCCCGTGATGTGATCAGACCTCATCACCGGTTGGGAGTCAGAGAGGTGAGTATAGCAGCAGCGAATGTGGCATCTAGAAGATAGCAAAGGGTTAACATCATTGGGACCTGACCTAATCAGGTCCCGATGAGGTCACCTGGCAGAGCAACAGCTCTGCACAGGAATAGCAGCACTTGCTGGACCTTGAGGGTCCTGATCGCTGCTAGACCACCCACCAAACGTCAGTTAGCGCCGACATTTATATACAGTGGGCGGTCCTGAAGCAGTTAAAGTCTAAAAGAGCCCTAGTGGCCAGTGTGAAAGGTTTCTAAATACAAGTACCGATAATTTGGTTTTCCTAAGCACACCATGGCAGCACACAGTTATGTCCACTTGTGCCAACATGAACAGGAAAAAACCTTAGCCCCCACCATTTCCCCAGTGTTTTTCTAAATAAAGACCAAGTGCCCACGTTCCAGAACTAGAAGCTCTTTGGACGCAGCGCATGTTAGCTGTGCTCAGAGCGCTGCCTTCTATTGAACACAGGTAAATCCGCATGTGTTCACTGAACCGTGCAAATTCACCGCATCCAATACATTATCATACCTCCCAACCGTCCCGGATCCAGCGGGACTGTCCTGATTTTGACAGTCAGCCCCGCGATCCCGGGCGGGACATTAATTGTCCTGCACTGGTTGGGAGGTATGTGAATCACCCGGTCGGTCAGCTGAGAGCTCCCTGCACCCGGCCAGCACAGCAGCACATAATGGCTGCTCTGTGCACAGGACCTGTGATGAGGTCACAGGATGGGAGGAGTCAGGGGTCACATGATCGGATTCGGGAGGAGGACCTCCTGTACAGGACTTTGCTGGTTGCCATGGCGCTGGAGGAGGGTAAGGCAGCGTATGTGTGAGGTCAGGAGGTGTTTACAGGGTGGATGTAGCAGAGCCGTGTGTGTACGAGGTGTACGGAGCTGTGTGCATGAGGTGTACGGAGCGCAGCCGAGTGTGTACGAGGTGTACGGAGCAGAGCAGCATGTGAAAGGTGTACGGAGCGGAGCCGTGTGTGTAAGGGGTGTACGGAGCACAGCCGCGTGTGTACGAGGTGTACGGAGCACAGCCGCGTGTGTACGAGGTGTACGGAGCACAGCCGCGTGTGTACGAGGTGTACGGAGCACAGCCGCGTGTGTACGAGGTGTACGGAGCACAGCCGCGTGTGTACGAGGTGTACGGAGCACAGCCGCGTGTGTACGAGGTGTACGGAGCACAGCCGCGTGTGTACGAGGTGTACGGAGCGGAGCAGCATGTGAAAGGTGTACGGAGCGGAGTCGTGTGTAAGAGGTGTATGGAGCACAGCCGTGTGTGTTACGAGGTGTACGGAGCACAGCCGCGTGTGTACGGAGCACAGCCGCGTGTGTACGAGGTGTACGGAGCACAGCCGCGTGTGTACGAGGTGTGCGGAGCAGCGTATGAAAGGTGTACGGAGCGGAGTCGTGTGTAAGAGGTGTACGGAGCCATGTGTACGAGGTGTACGGAGCACAGCCGCGTGTGTACAAGGTGTACGGAGCGGAGCAGCATGTGAAAGGTGTACTGAGCGGAGTCGTGTGTACGAGGTGTACGGAGCACAGCCACGTGTGTACGAGGTGTATGGAGCGGAGTCATGTAAGAGGTGTTCGGATGAGAGCAGAGTGTGAAAGGTGTATGGAGTGGAGCAGTGTGTGCAATGTGTATAGAGCGGAGCCGTGTGTGTACGAGGTGTACGGAGTAGTGCCGTGTGTGTACGAGATGTATGGAGAGGAGCCGTATGTGTATGAGGTGTACGCAGCGGAGCCGTGTGTGTGCAAGGTATACGGAGCGGAGTAGCTTCTGCAATGTGTATGGAGCAGAGCGGTGTGTGTATGAGGTGTACGTAGTGCCGTGTGTACGAGATGTATGGAGCGGAGCCGTGTGTGTATGAGGTGTATGGAGCGGAGCTGAATGTGTACGAGGTGAACGGAACGGAGCCGTGTGTTTGAGATGTATGGAGTGGAGCCGTGTATGCAAAGTGTACGGAGCGCAGCCGCGTGTGTAGGAGTAGCTATGTGTGGCCATTATACGGTACGAAGTATCATGTGCGGCCAATATACAGTATGGAGCATCATGTGCGGCTGTTACAGTATTGAGCATCATGTGGGGTCATTATACAGTATGGAGCATCATGTGTGGCCATTATACAGTATTGAGCATCATGTGGGGCCATTATACAGTATGGAGCATCATGTGGGGCCATTATACAGTATGGAGCATCATGTGTGGCCGTTATACAGTATGTAGCATCATGTGTGGCCGTTATACAGTATGGAGCATCATGTGTGACCATTATACAGTATGGAGCATCATGTGTGGCTATTACAGTATGGAGCACCATGTGTGGCCGTTATACAGTATGTAGCATCATGTGTGGCCGTTATACAGTATGGAGCATCATGTGTGGCTATTATACAGTATGGAGCATCATGTGGGGTCATTATACAGTATTGAGCATCATGTGGGGTCATTATACAGTATTGAGCATCATGTGCGGCAATTATACAGTATGGAGCATTATGTGTGGCCGTAATACAGTATTGAGCATTATGTGTGGCCGTTATACAGTATTGAGCATCATGTGCGGCCATTATACAGTATGGAGCATCATGTGTGGCCATTATACAGTATTGAGCATCATGTGTGGCCATTATACAGTATTGAGCATCATGTGTGGCCATTATACAGTATGGAGCATCATGTGCAGTCATTATACAGTATGGAGCGCTGTGTGGCCATTATACAGTATGGAGCACTGTGTGGCCGTTATACAGTATTGAGCATCATGTGCGGCCATTATACAGTATTGAGCATCATGTGTGGCCATTATACAGTATGGGGCATCATGTGTGGCCATTATACAGTATGGAGCACTGTGTGGCCATATTTTTTTGTTTATAATTATTCTTTATGAACAGTGTGATCAGCAGTGCTAAATGGGTGTGGTTGAGACGTGGATATGGGTGTGACTAGTGAATGGGTGTGGTCAGAGGCGTGGCCTAAAATTTGCCACGGCGCGCGTTGCGCGCCGCTAACTTTGTCCCTCTTTCCCAGCTTCAAAAGTTGGGAGGTATGCATTATATTGATGTAATTGACATTATGAAATTGACATGCTGCAGTCTGGATAGACGTGTCGCATGTCAGTAGTGTCGGCAGGTGAGCCGCAAGCGTCTGTGGACGCATAGTGGACATGGAGTTTCTTGAAATCCCATCCACTATGCTGTAACATCTGGACACTGTGGGTATGACAAGGCATAAATACGCAGTGTCAAACCGGTAGCAACTCCGGATCATGGGCAGGTACCCTTAGAGACACTAGCGAATAAATATTTACCGTATTTTCCCGACTATAAGACGCACTTTTCCCCCCCCCCCAAAAAAAGGGGGGAAAATGGGGGGTGCGTCTTATAGTCGTAATGCAGGCTTACCGGCAGTGGTGTGGCGGCAGCAGAGGTGCGGGGATGAGGAGGCGGTATGGCGTGAGCGGGGTGGCCATTTTCCTGAAGCAGAGTTCGCAGATTTAGATCTCGGCTTCAAGAAAATGGCCGCCGCGATCTCCATCTGCGCATGTGCGGCCTCCCGCGGTCATTTTCCTGAAGCCCCGGGAAGCAGAGCACTCCATCTGCGCACGCGCGGCCTCAGGAAGATGGCCGCCGCCACCGATAAACCAGTAATTAACCAGCCTCTGCTGCTCACATTGGAATGGATACCGGGCCGCTGCGTTATCTCACCTGTGGAAGGGAGCCTGCTCACGCCATACCGCTCATTATCCCCGCACCTCTGCCGTCGCCACACCACTGCTGCAACCCCCCATGGACACCAGGCCATGGCGTCGCCCACCTAAGCAGGAAGGGACCCTGCTCAGGTGCACGCCGTGCCGCATCACCGCACCTCTGCTGACACCATGCCTCCTGTGACCCTGCTCTGCCACCGCCAGCCCTCAGGTAAGATACTGTAAATTCGGACAATAAGACGGACCCCCATCTTATAAAAAATCTTTTTTTCTGCAATTTTCACCCCAAATTTGTGGTGCGTCTTATGGTCCGGTGCGTCTTATAGTCCGAAAAATACGGTAATTGCAATTAGATGGTAACAAGGAACTTTATTCCTCCTGACATCATGTCTGTTTGCTAACATGTTGAATACCGCTGTCAACCCTGCATGTGGGCAGAGCTTCAGACGAGAACACGATTTCTGCTGAGGCACTAGCGATCAAAGAATTACATCATCAAGTCACTTAAGGGGACAAACAATAACAGTATTTAAAAACAAAAAAAAAAGTAAACGTTCAATTCACCCCCCTTTTCTCACTGAAAATAAAGATATAAAAAAAAAATATGCACATGTGGTATTGCTGTGTTTAGAAAATTCAGATCAAAATATAACAAGTAACTCAATCAGTAACACAGTAAAAGGAAAAAACTTGAACGCCAAAATTATGGTTTTTGGTAGCTGCAATTGCACAAAAAAAAAAACATAGCAAGAGATCAAAAGAGTCACATTATTACAGAATGGTATCAAAAACGTTGTCTTGCCCCCCCTCAAAAAAGGCATCACACACTGGTTTCAGGGCAATATAATTCTTCAGCAATGCCATAAAAAGGCAGCAGAAGATGTAGCGTTAAAGGGCCCGTTAGCACAGAATGACTGTTCAAACAAAGTTCCGCTTGGTGCTCCCGCCATGATGCACCAAGCACCTGTACAGTGGGTACGGAAAGCATTCAGACCCCTTTAAATTTTTCACTCTTTCATTGCAGCTATTTATTAAATTCAAAAAAGTAATTTTTTTCCCTCATTAATGTACATTCTGCACCCCATCTTGACTGAAAAAAAAAAAAAAAGAAAAAGGAAATGTAGATTTTTTTTTTGCAGATGTATTAAAAAAGAAACTAAAATATCACATGGTCATAAGTATTCAGACCCTTTGCCCAAAAACTCATATTTAAGTCACATGCTGTCCATTTCCTTGTGATCCTCCTTGAGATGGTTCTACTCCTTCATTGGAGTCCAGCTGTGTTAAATTAAACTGATAGGACTTGATTTGTAAAGGCACACACCTGTCTATATAAGGCTATGTGCATACGTTACAGATTTGCCTCTGGAATTTTTTGTGCGGATTCTGCATCTCTTGGTAGAAAACGCAGGTGCGGTTTTATGCATATTTTGTACGGATTTCATGCATTTTTACCCCTACGGATTTCTATAATGGAATGGGTACAAAAACACTGCAGATCTGCACAAATAAATTACATGCTCCTTTTAATCCGCAGCATTTTCCGTGCGGAATTTTCCACACCATTAGCACAGCATTTTTTCCCCCATTGATTTACATTGTACTGTAAATCACTTGCGGATCTGCAGCGTTTCTTTGCGGAAAAAAACGCTGTGGATCCGCAGTAAATCCGCAATGTGTGCACATAGCCTAAGACCTCACAGCTCACAGTGCATGTAAGATCAAATAAGAATCATGAGGTCAAAAGGAACAGGACAAGGAGCTCCGAGACAACTGTGCAAGGCACAGATCTGGCCAAGGTTACAAAAGAATTTATGCAGTACTCAAGGTTCCTAAGAGCAGAGTGGCATCCATAATCCTTAAATGGCAGACGTTTGGGACCACCAGAAGTCTTCCTAGACCTGGCCAAACTGAGCACTTGTGAGAGAAGAGCCTTGGTGAGAGAGGTAAAGGAGAACCCCAAGATCACTGTGGCTGAGCTCCAGAGATGCAGTAGGGAGATGGTAGAAAGTTCCACAAAGTCAACTATCACTTCAGCCCTCCACCAGTCGAGCCTTTTTTGATTAAAAAAAAAACAAAACACACGAAGGACTCCCAGACAATGAGAAATAAAGTTTCTCTGGTCAGACGAGAGGAAGATTGACCTTTTTGGTGATAATTCTAAGCGGTGTGGAGAAAACCAGGCACTGCTTATCACCTGACCAATACAATTCCAACAGTGAAACATGGTGGTGGCAGCATCATGCTATGGGGGTGTTTTTCAGCTGCAGGGACAGGATGACTGGTTGTCATTGAAGGAAACATGAATGTGGCCAAGTACAGAGATATCCTGGATGAAAACCTCTTCCCGAGTGCTCTGGACCTTAGACTTCACCTTTCAACAATACAATGACACTAAGCACGCAGCTAAAATAACAAAGGAGTGGCTTCAGAACAACTCTGTGACCATTCTTGACTGGCCCAGCCAGGGCCCTGACCTAAACCCAATTGAACATCTCTGGAGAGACCTGAAAATGGCTGTCCACCAATGTTCACCATCCAACCTGACAGAACTGGAGAGGATCTGCAAGGAAGAATGGAAGAGGATCCCCAAATCCAGGTGTGAAAAACTTTTTGCATCATTCCTAAGAAGACTCATGGCTGTACTAGCTCAAAAGGGTGCTCCTACTCAATACTGAGCAAAGGGTCTGAATACTTGTGACCATGTGATATTTCAGTTTTTCTTTTTTAATAAAGTTGCAAAATTTAATACATTTGTTTTTTTTTGTCAAGATGGGGTGCAGAGTGTACATTAAAGGGAACCCGTCACCCCGTTTTTTGAGATTGAGCTATAAATACTGTTAAATAGGGCCTGCGCTGTGTGTTCCTATAGTGTATGTAGTGTACCCCGATTCCCCATGTATGCTGAGAAATAACTTACCAAAGTCGCCGTTTTCGCCTGTCAATCAGGCTGGTCAGGTCGGGAGGGCGTGGTGACATCGCTGGTTCTTCCTCAGCTTTACGTTGGTGGCGTAGTGGCGTAGTGGTGAACAAGCAGCGCGCGATCTGCGCTGTAATCCCTTGCATCGGTGGGGGCGGCCATCTTCCTGGGGCCGCGCGTGCGCAGATCGAGTGCTCTGCTGCACGGGGCTTCAGGAAAATGGCCGCGGGATGCCGCGCGTGCGCATTAGAGATCGCGGCGGCCATTTTCCCAAAGCCGAGATGCAAACTCGGCTTTGGGAAAATGGCCGCCGCGATCTCTAATGCGCACGCGCGGCATCCCGCGGCCATTTTCCTGAAGCCCCGTGCAGCAGAGCACTACATCTGCGCACGCGCGGCCACAGGAAGATGGCCGCCCGCACCGATGAAAGGAATGACAGCGCAGATCGCGCGCTGTGTCTTCACGTGGGCACAGGGAATCCGGACCTTGGACATGCGCACACCACTACGCCACCAACGGAAACCTGGGGAAGAAAAGAACGCTGTGAACACGCCCACCTGACCAGACCAGCCTGATTGACAGGCGAAAACGCCGACTTTGGTAATGTATTTCTCGGCATACATGGGGAATCAGGGTACACTACATACACCATAGTAACGCACAGCACAGGCCCTATTTAACAGTATTTATATCTCAATCTCAAAAAACGGGGTGACAGGTTCCCTTTAAACCACCTTGTCCCAAATTAAAATTACATATTGAAAAATACATGCGGCATCACTAAATCAAAATATTAAATTAAATAACTTGATCGGTAAAAGTAGTAATGGGAAAAAAAAATACAAATGCAACTTGTTCTGTAAAAAAAACAAGCTGCCATACAGCTATGCTGACAGAAAACAGAAAAAGTTGTGGCTCTTGGAAGGGAAGGAAACCGCTATAGTCAGCACCACAGGGGCCGGCACAGGCTCTACTCTCACCTCCTTTGGACACAACTGACATCCGGAGGCAGTCAGAGCTGTGGCTGTTCTCACTTCAGATGTTTGATTTGTCCTTAGGAGACAAGAGTGAATGGTCACTGATTGGCCACAGGGATCGTGACAATGTCACCAGAGCAACAGGAGAGCCAGTGCCAACTCTGAAAGAGCGTTAGGGTATGTTTCCACGGTCAGTATTTGCAGCGTCCAAATGTTACAGCATAGTGGAGGGCACTGTATGAAATCCCATCTCCACTACGCGTGTCGGGACGCCTCCGGCATCCCTTCGTATACGCACAGGACGCGTCATTCTAGACCGGAGCATGTCTATTTATCTTGCGGAGATGCTCCATCTCTGCAAAATAAATATCACAGTCTATGCATAGGTCGCGGTGATTCCACACGGTTCAATGAACACATGCGGAATCACCGCGCCTAAAAAAGCCGGCAGCGCTTTGGATGGAGCGCGTCCAAAGCGCTGCCGGTTTGTGCCCATGGAAACATACCCTGATTATTCTACTTAGGGGGATCAGCGATTTAGAAGAGGTTGTCAAAGTAGTGTACGACCCCTTTAGTTATTGAAAGCATTTGCTACAGTCATTTGTAAATAGCGGCCAACTAGATGGTGGCACAACACTACCAATACAGACCACCGGTGGGCGGCACAGCACTACCAATACGGACCACCGGTGGGCAGCACATCACTACCAATACGGACCACCGGTGGGCGGCACAGCACTACCAATACGGACCACCGGTGGGCGGCACAGCACTACCAATACAGACCACCGATGGGCGGCACAGCACTACCAATACGGACCACCGATGGGCGGCACAGCACTACCAATACGGACCACCGATGGGCGGCACAGCACTACCAATACGGACCACCGGTGGCCGGCACAGCACTACGAATACGGACCACCGGTGGGCGGCACAGCACTACCAATACGGACCACCGGTGGCCGGCACAGCACTACCAATACGGACCACCGGTGGGCGGCACAGCACTACCAATACAGACCACTGGTAGATGGTCACTGATAACTGTCCATAACATGTAAATCAGAAGAGCGGCAGAGTTTTAATTCAACACAACAGAGATAATGTAAACCAAGAACCTCACATCTCTGACCAGAGGTTTACGTAATGATAATGAACACAAAAGCAGCCAAAGTATGGGGATGCCCGCCACCCGTCCTCCCTCTATAACACGGGGATGCCCGCCACCCGTCCTCCCTCTATAACACGGGGATGCCCGCCCCTCCCTCTATAACACGGGGATGCCCGCCACCCGTCCTCCCTCTATAACACGGGGATGCCCGCCACCCGTCCTCCCTCTATAACACGGGGATGCCCGCCACCCGTCCTCCCTCTATAACACGGGGATGCCCGCCCCTCCCTCTATAACACGGGGATGCCCGCCACCCGTCCTCCCTCTATAACACGGGGATGCCCGCCACCCGTCCTCCCTCTATAACACGGGGAAGCCCGCCACCCATCCTCCCTCTATAACACGGGGATGCCCACCACCCATCGCCCCTCTAGAACACGGGGATGCCCGCCACCCATCGCCCCTCTAGAACACGGGGAAACCCACCACCCATCCCTCTAGAACACGGGGATGCCCGCCACCCATCATCCCTCTAGAACACGGGGATGCCCACCACCCATCATCCCTCTAGAACACGGGGATGCCCACCACCCATCGCCCCTCTAGAACACGGGGATGCCCACCACCCATCCCTCTAGAACACGGGGATGCCCACCACCCATCCCTCTAGAACACGGGGATGCCCACCACCCATCCCTCTAGAACACGGGGATGCCCACCACCCATCCCTCTAGAACACGGGGATGCCCACCACCCATCCCTCTAGAACACGGGGATGCCCGCCACCCATCCCTCTAGAACACGGGGATGCCCGCCACCCATCCCTCTAGAACACGGGGATGCCCGCCACCCATCCCTCTAGAACACGGGGATGCCCGCCACCCATCCCTCTAGAACACGGGGATGCCCGCCACCCATCCCTCTAGAACACGGGGATGCCCGCCACCCGTCCTCCCTCTGTAACACGGGGATGCCCGCCACCCGTCCTCCCTCTGTAACACGGGGATGCCCGCCACCCGTCCTCCCTCTGTAACACGGGGATGCCCGCCACCCGTCCTCCCTCTGTAACACGGGGATGCCCGCCACCCGTCCTCCCTCTGTAACACGGGGATGCCCGCCACCCGTCCTCCCTCTGTAACACGGGGATGCCCGCCACCCGTCCTCCCTCTGTAACACGGGGATGCCCGCCACCCGTCCTCCCTCTGTAACACGGGGATGCCCGCCACCCGTCCTCCCTCTGTAACACGGGGATGCCCGCCATCCGTCCTCCCTCTGTAACACGGGGATGCCCGCCATCCGTCCTCCCTCTAACACGGGGATGCCCACCACCCATCCTCCCTCTAGAACACGGTGATGCCCACCACCCCTCTAGAACACGGGGATGCCCACCACCCATCCTCCCTCTATAACATGGGGATGCCCACCACCCATCCTCCCTCTATAACACGGGGATGCCCACCACCCATCCTCCCTCTATAACACGGGGATGCCCGCCACCCGTCCTCCCTCTATAACACGGGGATGCCCACCACCCATCCTCCCTCTAGAACACGGGGATGCCCACCACCCATCCCTCTAGAACACGGGGATGCCCACCACCCATCCCTCTAGAACACGGGGATGCCCACCACCCATCCCTCTAGAACACGGGGATGCCCATCACCCATCCCTCTAGAACACGGGGAAGCCCACTACCCATCCTCCCTCTATAACACGGGGATGCCCACCACCCATCGCCCCTCTAGAACACGGGGATGCCCACCACCCATCCCTCTAGAACACGGGGATGCCCACCACCCATCCCTCTAGAACACGGGGATGCCCACCACCCGTCCTCCCTCTATAACACGGGGAAGCCCACTACCCATCCTCCCTCTATAACACGGGGATGCCCACCACCCATCGCCCCTCTAGAACACGGGGATGCCCACCACCCATCGCCCCTCTAGAACACGGGGATGCCCACCACCCATCGCCCCTCTAGAACACGGGGAAGCCCACCACCCATCCTCCCTCTATAACACGGGGATGCCCACCACCCATCGCCCCTCTAGAACACGGGGATGCCCACCACCCATCGCCCCTCTAGAACACGGGGATGCCCACCACCCATCGCCCCTCTAGAACACGGGGATGCCCACCACCCGTCCTCCCTCTATAACACGGGGAAGCCCACCACCCATCCTCCCTCTATAACACGGGGATGCCCACCACCCATCGCCCCTCTAGAACACGGGGATGCCCACCACCCATCGCCCCTCTAGAACACGGGGAAGCCCACTACCCATCTTCCCTCTATAACACGGGGATGCCCACCACCCATCGCCCCTCTAGAACACTGGGATGCCCACCACCCATCGCCCCTCTAGAACACGGGGATGCCCACCACCCATCGCCCCTCTAGAACACGGGGATGCCCACCACCCATCGCCCCTCTAGAACACGGGGATGCCCACCACCCGTCCTCCCTCTATAACACGGGGAAGCCCACTACCCATCCTCCCTCTATAACACGGGGATGCCCACCACCCATCGCCCCTCTAGAACACGGGGATGCCCACCACCCATCGCCCCTCTAGAACACGGGGATGCCCACCACCCGTCCTCCCTCTAGAACACGGGGATGCCCACCACCCATCGCCCCTCTAGAACACTGGGATGCCCACCACCCATCGCCCCTCTAGAACACGGGGATGCCCACCACCCGTCCTCCCTCTATAACACGGGGAAGCCCACTACCCGTCCTCCCTCTAGAACACGGGGATGCCCACCACCCATCCCTCTAGAACACGGGGATGCCCACCACCCATCGCCCCTCTAGAACACGAGGAAGCCCACTACCCATCCTCCCTCTATAACACGGGGATGCCCACCACCCATCGCCCCTCTAGAACACGGGGAAGCCCACTACCCGTCCTCCCTCTAGAACACGGGGAAGCCCACCACCCATCGCCCCTCTAGAACACGGGGATGCCCACCACCCATCGCCCCTCTATAACACGGGGAAGCCCACTACCCGTCCTCCCTCTAGAACACGGGGATGCCCACCACCCATCGCCCCTCTAGAACACGGGGAAGCCCACTACCCGTCCTCCCTCTAGAACACGGGGATGCCCACCACCCATCGCCCCTCTAGAACACGGGGAAGCCTCCTCGCTCTGTAATGTGCAGCTCTGACTATCACGCACAGACCTGACGACACTAATCTATGGCGTATTAATGGTGTTCACAAGCTATCCGCACCCGGACTATAGAGCCTGCTCCCGGGGTCTCCTCCGGCTCGCTCCCCCTCAGTAAGTCGCTCATTACACATTTCCTGTCCCTCTTGCAGACGCCATGCTGAGTGGAAACGACTTCTAAACGAGGTCAGGACCGTGAAGGCCGCAGAGTCTTCCGCTCCGCCATCTTTGAACACGGAGACGTGACAAACAACAAATTCCCAGGTCTCAGAGGAAGCGTCGCCTCCATGCAGCGACCAGTGCAGCAGCCGTGTCTTACCTGCAGCGGGAGCTCCTCAGCCCGGGCGGCCCCTGCTGTCCTCACCGCCCGCTCAGGAACGTAACGAGGACTCCTATGGAGCGGCTGCTTCTGTGACGGACACGCAGCTTGTGCTGTCGTCTCCGCGGCTTCTGCTGGCGTCTCACACGCTCGGCTTCCCGCTCTTCACGAATTCTTCTCCCAGTTTTCCAACGCGCTCTTGCTTCCCTGTAGCGCAATGCATCCGACACAAAATGGCGGCGGAGGAGGAAATGATACTCCAGCCAGCCTCCATGTTACACACAGACCCTCCCCCAGCCCCGCACGTAGTAAAGCCTGGACACGAGCCAAGGCTTCAGGGCTGAAAATGGCCACATACATTGTGTGCTCTGTCAGCAGACATGTCACCGAGGCAGGCCTCCTGCTGCAGGGCTGTGCTGGCCCTCACTAGTGGACTGTGCTGGCCCTCACTAGTGGACTGTGCTGGCCCTCAGTAGTGGACTGTGCTGGCCCTCAGTAGTGGGCTGTGCTGGCCCTCACTAGCGGACTATGCTGGCCCTCACTAGCGGACTGTGCTGGCCCTCAGTAGTGGACTGTACTGGCCCTCACTAGTGGACTGTGCTGGCCCTCAGTAGGGGACTGTGCTGGCCCTCACTAGCGGACTGTGCTGGCCCTCACTAGCGGACTGTGCTGGCCCTCACTAGCGGACTGTGCTGGCCCTCACTAGCGGACTGTGCTGGCCCTCACTAGCGGACTGTGCTGGCCCTCACTAGCGGACTGTGCTGGCCCTCACTAGCGGACTGTGCTGGCCCTCACTAGCGGACTGTGCTGGCCCTCACTAGCGGACTGTGCTGGCCCTCACTAGCGGACTGTGCTGGCCCTCACTAGCGGACTGTGCTGGCCCTCACTAGCGGACTGTGCTGGCCCTCACTAGCGGACTGTGCTGGCCCTCACTAGCGGACTGTGCTGGCCCTCACTAGCGGACTGTGCTGGCCCTCACTAGCGGACTGTGCTGGCCCTCACTAGCGGACTGTGCTGGCCATCACTAGCGGACTGTGCTGGCCCTCACTAGCGGACTGTGCTGGCCCTCACTAGCGGACTGTGCTGGCCCTCACTAGCGGACTGTGCTGGCCCTCACTAGCGGACTGTGCTGGCCCTCACTAGCGGACTGTGCTGGCCCTCACTAGCGGACTGTGCTGGCCCTCACTAGCGGACTGTGCTGGCCCTCACTAGCGGACTGTGCTGGCCCTCACTAGCGGACTGTGCTGGCCCTCACTAGCGGACTGTGCTGGCCCTCACTAGCGGACTGTGCTGGCCCTCACTAGCGGACTGTGCTGGCCCTCACTAGCGGACTGTGCTGGCCCTCACTAGTGGGCTGTGCTGACCCTCAGTAGCGGACAGTGCTGGCCCTCACTAGTGGGCTGTGCTGGCCCTCACTAGTGGGCTGTGCTGGCCCTCACTAGCGGGCTGTGCTGGCCCTCACTAGCGGACTGTGCTGGCCCTCACTAGCGGACTGTGCTGTCCCTCACCAGTGGACTGTGCTGGCCCTCACCAGCGGTCTGTGCTGTCCCTCACCAGTGGACTGTGCTGGTCCTCACTAGTGGACTGTGCTGGCCCTCACTAGTGGACTCGCTGGCCAAGCGGGCTACCAGCTCTCTTTACGTTTTGACATATCTGCCTGCAGACATTTGGGCTGTCTCTGACTCTTGTCTCTGGGATTTGAACGTTTTACACTAATAAGAGATGAGCAGATCTATGTGCAGGACTTGGGTCCCGGTTAGTGGTCCCTGGCGGCTCACAGGTTTCCCGCAACTCTCTTACCTCCAGACGACCCTGAAGTGACGTTATCTGTGCAATATGACCCATCTAGCCACCAAGTACCACTGACCTGGACTGGAGTCCCACAAATCCGTCCACTCGCCTCTAAGAGTATGTTCCCACAGTCCGTAAACACTGTGGGTTGGATGCTGTCTATTTGTGCTGCTGCAAACCAGCAGTGTCCAGCTGTTACAGCATAGTGGATGTGATTTCAAGAAACCCCATGCCCACTATGGATGCACCAATGCCCTCGGCTCCCCCACGGAGACAGACATGCAGTGCGTATTTCCAGACTGCAGCATGTCTATTTATCTTGCAGAGATGCGAGTCTCCACAAGAGAAAGTTCACCAATAGAATGTATGGGACGCGGTGAATCCGACGGTTCAGTGAACACATGGGGAATTACCTGCGTTCAGTAGCCGGCAGCGTTTTGTATGCAGCGAACATGCTCTACATCTAAAGGTACCTTCACACATAACGATATCGTTAACGATATCGTTGCTTTTTGTGACGTAGCAACGATATCGTTAAGGAAATCGTTCTGTGTGACAGCGACCAACGATCAGGCCCCTGCTGGGAGATCGTTGGTCGCTGAGGAAAGTCCAGAACTTTATTTCGTCGCTGGACTCCCTGCAGACATCGCTGAATCGGCGTGTGTGACACCGATCCAGCGATGTCTTCACTGGTAACCAGGGTAAACATCGGGTTACTAAGCGCAGGGCCGCGCTTAGTAACCCGATGTTTACCCTGGTTACCAGCGTAAAAGTAAAAAAAAAAAAAACACTACATACTTACCTACCGCTGTCGGTCCCCGGCGCTCAGCTTCTCTGCACTCCTCCTACACTGGCTGTGAGCGTCGGTCAGCCGGAAAGCAGAGCGGTGACGTCACCGCTCTGCTTTCCGGCCGCTGTGCTCAGTCAGTGCAGGAGGAGTGCAGAGAAGCTGAGCGCCGGGGACAGACAGCGGTAGGTAAGTATGTAGTGTTTGTTATTTTTTACTTTTACGCTGGTAACCAGGGTAAACATCGGGTTACTAAGCGCGGCCCTGCGCTTAGTAACCCGATGTTTACCCTGGTTACCCGGGGACCTCGGGATCGTTGGTCGCTGGAGAGCTGTCTGTGTGACAGCTCTCCAGCGACCAAACAGCGACGCTGCAGCGATCGACATCGTTGTCGGTATCGCTGCAGCGTCGCTGAGTGTGAAGGTACCTTAAAGCGCTGCTACTTTCAGATCGTTGGCACGCGGCCAAAGGCTGTGTGCACACGTGGCAGATTTGATCCGTTTTTGTTGCGGATTTGTGACACCCTGATGCCAGCAAAGTGAGTGAGGAACCTGACGTGTCGTGCACATGTTGAGTATTTTTGACTTGCAGATTTGGTGCAGAAAATAATGTGCAGAAAATCAATTCTCTGTGCATTTTTTTCCTGCTTTCTTCACCATTGACTTCACTCAATTCAATCAAAAACGCAGTGCAGAGATTTTACTGAACATGTGCTCATAGCGTAATACAAGTCTCCACAAATGCTTGTGTGTCAGTGAGAATGAATCTTTTTGTGCAGATTCTGCATCTCTTGGCAGGAAATGCAGGTGCGGATTTGATGCGTGTTTTTTTTTTTGCGGATTTCTATAATGAAATGGGTACAAAAACGCTGCAGATCTGCACAAAAGAAGTGACATGCTACTTCTTTTAATCTGCAGCGTTTCCGCGTGGAATTTTCCGCACCATTAGCACAGCATTTTTTTTTACATTGTACTGTAAATCACTTGCAGCGTTTCTGCACGGTAAAGAACGCTGCGGATCCGCAGGAAATCCGCAACGTGTGCACATAGCCTAATTCTAAACTTTGGGATTTATACCAGAAAATGGTCAAATCCTACCTATTAAAAAAAAATAAGACCTACACCAAAATGCTATACAAGCACAGAAACACACATACAGAGATTGGAGAGAATCTCTCCAAATCCTCTCTTAGGCTATGTTCATACGTTGCGTTTTTGCTGCGTTTTTTTTCCGTCAGGCAAACCTGCTCTCTTGAAGACACAAAAGAGCACAGTGAGGTCAAAAATACTCTGTTGTAAAGAAAATCACAGTAATAAGTGCTAGTCAAAAGATGGAAAAAACAGGGTATTTAGTTGATACTTTTTTTGCAAAAAAAAGTATACTAGGCTGCTCCACCAATCGTCAAGGTATACGCATATAGAGCAGTCCTAACTAATGTATATAATCCCTATCTGATGTATTTAAAAACCTGATCATCTGTATAGTACCTGTATAAGCAGGGTTCAGAGAGGGAATATCCATGTGGACATGCTGGATGGAACAGCTTTGATGCAAATGACCCATAAGGAGTGGTGAACTCCCCAGTCTTGTAGAAACAAGAGAACAATTAAGGTACCGTCACATAGTGCCATTTTGATCGCTACGACGGTACGATTCGTGACGTTCCAGCGATATCCATACGATATCGCTGTGTCTGACACGCAGCAGCGATCAGGGATCCTGCTGAGAATCGTACGTCGTAGCAGATCGTTTGGAACATTCTTTCGTCGCTGGATCTCCCGCTGTCATCGCTAGATCGGTGTGTGTGACACCGATCTAGCGATGCGTTCGCTTGTAACCAGGGTAAACATCGGGTTGCTAAGCGCAGGGACGCGCTTAGTAACCCGATGTTTACCCTGGTTACCAGCGTAAATGTAAAAAAAAAACAAACAGTACATACTTACATTCCGGTGTCCGTCAGGTCCCTTGCCGTCTGCTTCCCGCACTCACTGACTGCCGGCCGTAAAGTGAAAGCAGAGCACAGCGGTGACGTCACTGCTGTGCTGTGCTTTCACTTTACGGCCGGCAGTCAGTGAGTGCGGGAAGCAGACGGCAAGGGACAGACACCGGAATGTAAGTATGTACTGTTTGTTTTTTTTTACGCTGGTAACCAGGGTAAACATCGGGTTACTAAGCGCGGCCCTGCGCTTAGTAACCCGATGTTTACCCTGGTTACCCGGGGACCTCGGCATCGTTGGTCGCTGGAGAGCTGTCTGTGTGACAGCTCTCCAGCGACCACACTACGACTTACCAACGATCACGGCCAGGTCGTATCGCTGGTCGTGATCGTTGCTAAATCATATATTGTGACGGTACCCGTATAGAACCAGAAACACATGGGCTACTTGCACATTGAACAAGTCTGTAGGAACCTGTTCACACACTACCAAGAAACTTGAAGACACAAAAGCGCACAGTGAGGTCAAAAATACTCTGTTTGTAAAAAAAAAAAAAAAAATCGCAGGGTATTTAGTTGATACTTTTTTTTGCAAAAAAATGTATACTAAGCTGCTCCACTAATCGTCAAGGTATACCTATATAGAGCAAACCTGCTCTCTTGGCAGTAAATAAGCTGCTTACAAAAAGCAAGTTTTTCAGGATCCCAAAATTTTAGCTTTGCTTCCACCACAGAAGCATGAACACAGGTCACCAATGCAATTATTTGGGGGAAAAAAAGATTTTTATGTCTGAAAAAAATAGTGACTATTCTGGACAAAAAAGTTGACATGAGTTCATGAAAAAATACACAATTACAAATGTAACAGCAGGGGTAGGTGAATTGGTCAGGAATAGTGATGAGCGAGTGTGCTCATTACTCGAGATGCCCGAGCATGATCAATGTAAATAAAAGTGGTACCACTAAAAACATTATCTTGTCCCGCCAAAAAAATAAGCCATAAAGCTCCGTCAGTGTACAAATAAAAAAGTTATAGCTCTCAGAATAAAGCGATGCAAAATTAATTATTCTTTTTCTAGAATAGTTTTTATTGCGTAAAAGCGCCAAAACATAAAAAAAACTACCGTATATACTCGAGTATAAGCCAACCCCCTAATTTTGCCACAAAAAACTGGGAAAACTTAATGACTCGAGTATAAGCCTAGGGTGGAAAACGCAGCAGCTACCGGTAAATTTCGAAAGTAAAAATAGATACCAATAAAAGTAAAATTAATTGAGACATCAGTAGGTTAAGTGTTTTTGAATATCCATATTGAATCAGGAGCCCCATATAATGCTCCATAAAGTTTGATGGGCCCCATTAGATGCTCCATTTTAAAATATGCCCCATATAATCCTGCATAAAGGGTAATAATGGCCCCATAAGATGCTCCATAGAGATATTTTCCCTATATAGTGCTGCACAAACGTTATGGCCCCATAAGATCATCCATACAGTCACTTGCTCCATATAGTGCTGCACAAGCGTTATGGCCCCATAAGATGCTCCATACAGTCACTTGCCCCATATAATGCTGCACAAATGTTATGGCCCCATAAGATGCTCCGCACAGTCACTTGCCCCATTATAATGCTGCACAAGCGTTATGGCCCCATATATGCTCCGCACAGTCACTTGCCCCTTACAGTGCTGCACAAGCGTTATGGCCCCATATATGCTCTGCACAGTCACTTGCCCCTTATAGTGCTGCACAAGCGTTATGGCCCCATATATGCTCCACACAGTCACTTGCCCCATTATAATGCTGCACAAGCGTTCTGGCCCCATATATGCTCCGCACAGTCACTTGCCCCTTATAGTGCTGCACAAGCGTTATGGCCCCATATATGCGCCACACAGTCACTTGCCCCATTATAATGCTGCACCAGCGTTCTGGCCCCATATATGCTCTGCACAGTCACTTGCCCCTTATAGTGCTGCACAAGTGTTCTGGCCCCATATATGCTCTGCACAGTCACTTGCCCCTTATAGTGCTGCACAAGCGTTATGGCCCCATATATGCTCCGCACAGTCACTTGCCCCTTATAGTGCTGCACAAGCGTTATGGCCCCATATATGCTCTGCACAGTCACTTGCCCCTTATAGTGCTGCACAAGCGTTATGGCCCCATATATGCTCTGCACTGTCACTTGCCCCTTATAGTGCTGCACAAGCGTTATGGCCCCATATATGCTCCGCACAGTCACTTGCCCCATTATAATGCTGCACCAGTGTTCTGGCCCCATATATGCTCTGCACAGTCACTTGCCCCTTATAGTGCTGCACAAGTGTTCTGGCCCCATATATGCTCTGCACAGTCACTTGCCCCTTATAGTGCTTCACAAGCGTTATGGCCCCATATATGCTCCGCACAGTCACTTGCCCCTTATAGTGCTGCACAAGCGTTATGGCCCCATATATGCTCCGCACAGTCACTTGCCCCTTATAGTGCTGCACAAGCGTTATGGCCCCATATATGCTCCTGTGAAGAGCAGAACAAAAATGATTACCTCAATGAACAAAAATAAAAAAAAAGAATTTGTGATAAATATTGACCTGTCCATTCAAGGACATTTTAGCTATAGTATGAAATCCTGTTTTTCTTGTCTGTGGAATTGCCTTTGTACTGTTTGTTGTGAAACTGCCGCCCACGAAACTGTTTTCTTTTCTTTTCTTTCTTTCCTGTTTTGTCTCTTTGTTTAAACATGCAAAACTTGTATAACCACTAAACCTACTGAAACAACTATATAAAGAAGGGGTAGCACCTTGAAGGCAGGCGTGCTTCAGAGACTTCCCAGTGATACACTATACAAGACGTGTCTTGTGTATTATTTCTGGTGATTCCCCACTTCCAAAGGCTGCTCCGACTGAGTGTGATCCCGGCATTCCCTGGCGCCTGAACAGGGACCCGAGGTCTGTGTATTCCTTCAAGAACACCGGCAGAATACGAACGAAAAGAGAATCTGGGATAATGGACGGCAGATGAACAAAAACCTAGCCAGGTAAGAGACACTGTTAGATCTCTTATATCTGCCCTGCACTGTCCGTAAGATTTTCTGTGTCGTGTTCTTTAGCGGGTAGTTCTAGTAGAGGAGGATACCTATAGCTCGGGTTCTTGAACTATTTAGGAATTGATCA
The DNA here is from genome assembly GCF_032444005.1 of Ranitomeya imitator. Lineage (NCBI taxonomy): Eukaryota > Metazoa > Chordata > Amphibia > Anura > Dendrobatidae > Ranitomeya > Ranitomeya imitator. The sequence continues at coordinate 145,541,502 of NC_091286.1, read as the reverse complement.
CCTCACGGAGTACGGCATTGAATGAGAGTGAATGTGAATAGAAGGTGTGTGGAAGTTGGGAATAGCCCTATAAGCCGCCCAGGGGGTTGAAACAGAAGAAGTGACTGTCCCACTGGGCAACGTGGTTGCGTCCTTTCGGGGAGACCTCCGCGCCTATGTTCAATCTCTGATCCTGTCTTTGACAAAAACCTGGTGACGGATAAGTGTATGATAGTATGAGCCCAGGACAGATAAATTAGCCTGGGACAAGAATACGTTGTATGTGATAGTATAAGCCCAGGACAGATAAATTAGCCTGGGACAAGATACGTTGTATGTTCTTTTTCTTTTTCTGTCTGGTTGCATTTGTGTTGTTTGCTATAGGTGTAGGAATCAGGATTTTCTTACATCAACACAGTTTAAACATCCTAGCTCCTTAGGAAGAAGGTAACGAGGTATTCTCATACCCAAACGCCACCTAGGGCAAGAATAAGACATCCTAGCTCCTTAGGAAGAAGGTAACGAGGTATTCTCATACCCAAACGCCACCTAGGGCAAGAAAGCTCAGGATAAGAAAATGGGGAATAAGCAAACAAAGTCAGAACCAGAAGAATTAGATATCTATACTATCATAAAGGAGAGAAGTGGTGAAGATGCCACTAAGGGGCTGAAAAAGATTTTTAGTAAGTTTGGAGTTACTAGGGCAGAAGCTTTTAGTAGAAAACTATGGGAAGGAATTCAGGAAAGGAAAAAAGGCATAATCAGAGACAAGAAATGGATAGATCAGATCCAAGCATTGATTGATGTCTCTAGGGTAGCAGAAAATGAGGGATGGACATATAATCAACAGAGTAAAAAGTGGTGTATTAGACCCACAGGCTGTGGAGAAAAACAAAATGTGGAATCTAAAAATACCCCACCCCCATACCTTAACCCACATGCCCCATCTTTTCTCCAAACACCACCTCAAAGTTTAGCCGGACCAGGAGGATGGGTATGTCCGCACTGTGGACAACAAAATCCAGACTGGAGAAATGATTGCCTAGCCTGTGGTACACCTAGACATGGCGCTGTACTTGCCCCTGTTAGGGTAGTACCAAGACCCTTTAGGGAACCTGGTGCTGACGGAGTAATGGGAACTAGATATCACCAACCTCGACAATATTTCCCTTGGTCCCCCGCTGAAGGCATGTCTCTCTTGCATAACGCACCAGATCCCACCCAGTGTCCAGTTAGATTTGCACAATATATACAGCAAATTATGCAGACTCACGCTGGAGTTTGGGCAGATGGAGAAGAATTATGTAGAATGAAAATGACTCCTGGACTCTTCCAGGAGCTATTAGCAAATCTACAGGTACATAGGCCCCAAGCAGGAGATGGTGCCTTACAAACGATAGTATCAGGTACACAATTTGTAGATCACTTAATGGTTTTCATGAGGGAGAGACAGAGGCAGAGAGGAACAACGGGAGTGGTGGCTCAGAAATCTGGACAATCAGTAGACGAATATTATCTAAGTGTAGAAAATAATTTCAGAGATGAAGGCATGGATCTAACCGCTCCAGGAATGATGAGGTTAGTTACAAAAACCTTTATAGATGGATTGTCTCCAAAAGTGAAGGAAAAGCTTAAAGGGAACCTGTCACCTGAATTTGGCGGGACTGGTTTTGGGTCATATGGGCGGAGTTTTCGGGTGTTTGATTCACCCTTTCCTTACCCGCTGTCTGCATGCTGGCTGCAATATTGGATTGAAGTTCATTCTCTGTCCTCCATAGTACACGCCTGCACAAGGCAAGATTGCTTTGCACAGGCGTGTACTATGGAGGACAGAGAATGAACTTCAATTCAATATTGCAGCCAGCATGCAAGAAAAGGGTGAATCAAACACCCGAAAACTCCGCCCATATGACCCAAAACCAGTCCCGCCAAATTCAGGTGACAGAGTCCCTTTAAGGCCGCAACCCCTGATTGGAGAACCTTGGAAGACCCACACCTGGCTAGACAGAAAGCTGTAGGGATAGAAATGGACTTAAGAGAAAATTCTAAGCCAGTAAGAATTGCACAGGCTAATACTGGCTCTGCTAATCAAAAGTTTACTTGTCATTACTGTAAGAAGCCAGGACATTTCCAAAGGGAATGTAGGAAGAGAAAAGCAGATATAGATTCAGGAACCTTTGTACCCAAAAATAGGATAAATAACCCAGTGCCTGATCAAACAGACAGCTCAGAATGACTGAAAGTTATGCAGGTCTCTCTTCCTTCTAGAAGACCAATAATACAAGTTGAAGTTGAGGGTAAAAATGTACCTTTTCTGATAGATACGGGAGCAACATCCTCCATTTTAAATCAGGACTTTTTACCATATCCTGACAATATATCCTCAAAGGTTACATATGCAGAAGGGTATAATGGTAAAATTCAGGCGTTGCCCTTTACAAAACCTTTAAATGTGAGCTTTGGCCCTAAAACTTTTGTATCCAAATTTTTATTTGCTAAAGGTGCACCTACCTGCTTGTTGGGTACTGATGTCTTAAGTAAAATGCATGCAAACATCCATTTTAGAGAAGATGGCACAGTTATGCTGACCATCCCTGAAGATGCAGAAACTCTGGAACCATATGTTAGAATACAGGCAATGGAGGATTTTCCCGAAAGTTACACTCAACAAGCAAAAATTGACTTGTCTCGGGTTCCTGACAGCCTATGGGCAAAAGGAGACACTGATGTAGGATTTTTATCAGTAGCTCCTATACTGTTAGAAACTGCCCCGGGAACCATATTATCTCAGCTTAGGCAATACCCCATCAGCGCCCAGCAAGAACAGGCGATTTCTCAACAAATTCAGGATTATGTGTTACAAGGTGTTTTGGTAGAAATCAGGTCACCCGCCAATACACCCTTATATCCTGTTAAAAAGAAAGTGTCCTCCAAAGAAACTATGGTGAAATATCACATGGTGCACGACTTACGGGAAATCAATAAGGTTTTGGCACCGGTCACCCCTGTGGTACCGAATCCTCATACCTTACTGTCTCAAATTCCCAGCACTGCTGCATATTTTACGGTAATTGACTTATCAAACGCATTTTTTTCTGTGCCACTACATAAGAACTGTTGGCATTTGTTTGCCTTTACATTCAAGGGTAAACAATTAGCATGGACAAGATTGCCACAAGGTATGGTACACTCACCAACTTTGTACTCTGAAGCAATGCAGACCGTGCTAAAAAATTTCATCCCAGAACCAGGAGTAGTCATTTTACAGTATGTAGATGACTTAAGGCCCCTTCACATTAAGCGACGCTGCAGCGATACCGACAACGATCCGGATCGCTGCAGCGTCGCTGTTTGGTCGCTGGAGAGATGTCACACAGACCGCTCTCCAGCGACCAACGATGCCGGTAACCAGGGTAAACATCGGGTAACTAAGCGCAGGGCCGCGCTTAGTAACCCGATGTTTACCCTTTTTACCATGCTAAAAGTAAAAAAAAACAAACACTAGATACTTACCTACAGCCGTCTGTCCTCCAGCGCTGCGCTCTGCTTCTCTGCTCTCCTCCTGTACTGTCTGGGAGCCAGAAAGCAGAGCGGTGACGTCACCGCTGTGCTTTCCGGCTCACAGCCAGTACAGGAGGAGTGCAGAGCACAGCGCTGGAGGACAGACAGCGTTAGGTAAGTATCTAGTGTTTGTTTTTTTTTACTTTTAGCATGGTAACCAGGGTAAACATCGGGTTACTAAGCGCGGCCCTGCGCTTAGTTACCCGATGTTTACCCTGGTTACCAGTGAAGACATCGCTGGATCGGTGTCACACACGCCGATCCAGCGATGTCCACGGGAGATCCAGCGACGAAATAAAGTTCTGGACTTTATTCAGCGACCAACGATCTCCCAGCAGGGGCCTGATCGTTGGTCGCTGTCACACATAACGATTTCATTAACGATATCGTTGCTACGTCACAAATAGCAACGATATCGTTAACAATATCGTTATGTGTGAAGGTGCTGTTACTTATTTGTTGCCCTGATGAGCAGACGGCAGTTACCTCAACTGTTAATTTCTTAATTTTCCTAGCGCAAGAAGGCTGTAAAGTAAATAGACAGAAACTCCAGGCTTGTCAACAAACAGTCGTGTTTTTAGGTCACTGCATATCACAGGGCATCAGACACCTCACACCTCAACGTACGGAAGCCATACGTAACATGCTTGAACCCAGGAATCACAAACAGCTGCGTGCTTTCCTAGGTATTGTTTCACACTGTAGACAGTGGATCATACATGCAAGTCAACTCATGCAGCCTTTATATGACTGTATTGCCAACACACCATATTCACTCAGTGAAGAGGCTAAACAGTCATTTTCCTCTTTGAAAACAGCACTGGTATCAGCTCCGGCTTTGGGACTCCCAGACTACACTAAACCTTTTCAATTGATGGCAGCTGAGATATCCTCACATGCTACAGGGGTGTTCACACAAAAACATGGAAACAAACAGAGACCTATGGCATACATATCAGCTCATCTGGACCCTGTAGCTAGAGCCGCACCTTCTTGTGTAAGAGTAGTAGCCGCAATTTCACTGTTACCAGTGAACCAGGGATTCAAGCTTCAGGAGGCTAATTTGCATATTCCAGGTGCCTTCTGGGAGAAGCGAAGTCTCCCTAAGCTAGAAGATCGTTGGGTACAGCCGGGACCAGCTGCTTCGAAAGCATCACCAAACCAGGGATTCAAGCTTCAGGAGGCTAATTTGCATATTCCAGGTGCCTTCTGGGAGAAGCGAAGTCTCCCTAAGCTAGAAGATCGTTGGGTACAGCCGGGACCAGCTGCTTCGAAAGCATCACCAAACCAGGGATTCAAGCTTCAGGAGGCTAATTTGCATATTCCAGGTGCCTTCTGGGAGAAGCGAAGTCTCCCTAAGCTAGAAGATCGTTGGGTACAGCCGGGACCAGCTGCTTCGAAAGCATCACCAAACCAGGGATTCAAGCTTCAGGAGGCTAATTTGCATATTCCAGGTGCCTTCTGGGAGAAGCGAAGTCTCCCTAAGCTAGAAGATCGTTGGGTACAGCCGGGACCAGCTGCTTCGAAAGCATCACCAAACCAGGGATTCAAGCTTCAGGAGGCTAATTTGCATATTCCAGGTGCCTTCTGGGAGAAGCGAAGTCTCCCTAAGCTAGAAGATCGTTGGGTACAGCCGGGACCAGCTGCTTCGAAAGCATCACCAAACCAGGGATTCAAGCTTCAGGAGGCTAATTTGCATATTCCAGGTGCCTTCTGGGAGAAGCGAAGTCTCCCTAAGCTAGAAGATCGTTGGGTACAGCCGGGACCAGCTGCTTCGAAAGCATCACCAAACCAGGGATTCAAGCTTCAGGAGGCTAATTTGCATATTCCAGGTGCCTTCTGGGAGAAGCGAAGTCTCCCTAAGCTAGAAGATCGTTGGGTACAGCCGGGACCAGCTGCTTCGAAAGCATCACCAAACCAGGGATTCAAGCTTCAGGAGGCTAATTTGCATATTCCAGGTGCCTTCTGGGAGAAGCGAAGTCTCCCTAAGCTAGAAGATCGTTGGGTACAGCCGGGACCAGCTGCTTCGAAAGCATCACCAAACCAGGGATTCAAGCTTCAGGAGGCTAATTTGCATATTCCAGGTGCCTTCTGGGAGAAGCGAAGTCTCCCTAAGCTAGAAGATCGTTGGGTACAGCCGGGACCAGCTGCTTCGAAAGCATCACCAAACCAGGGATTCAAGCTTCAGGAGGCTAATTTGCATATTCCAGGTGCCTTCTGGGAGAAGCGAAGTCTCCCTAAGCTAGAAGATCGTTGGGTACAGCCGGGACCAGCTGCTTCGAAAGCATCACCAAACCAGGGATTCAAGCTTCAGGAGGCTAATTTGCATATTCCAGGTGCCTTCTGGGAGAAGCGAAGTCTCCCTAAGCTAGAAGATCGTTGGGTACAGCCGGGACCAGCTGCTTCGAAAGCATCACCAAACCAGGGATTCAAGCTTCAGGAGGCTAATTTGCATATTCCAGGTGCCTTCTGGGAGAAGCGAAGTCTCCCTAAGCTAGAAGATCGTTGGGTACAGCCGGGACCAGCTGCTTCGAAAGCATCACCAAACCAGGGATTCAAGCTTCAGGAGGCTAATTTGCATATTCCAGGTGCCTTCTGGGAGAAGCGAAGTCTCCCTAAGCTAGAAGATCGTTGGGTACAGCCGGGACCAGCTGCTTCGAAAGCATCACCAAACCAGGGATTCAAGCTTCAGGAGGCTAATTTGCATATTCCAGGTGCCTTCTGGGAGAAGCGAAGTCTCCCTAAGCTAGAAGATCGTTGGGTACAGCCGGGACCAGCTGCTTCGAAAGCATCACCAAACCAGGGATTCAAGCTTCAGGAGGCTAATTTGCATATTCCAGGTGCCTTCTGGGAGAAGCGAAGTCTCCCTAAGCTAGAAGATCGTTGGGTACAGCCGGGACCAGCTGCTTCGAAAGCATCACCAAACCAGGGATTCAAGCTTCAGGAGGCTAATTTGCATATTCCAGGTGCCTTCTGGGAGAAGCGAAGTCTCCCTAAGCTAGAAGATCGTTGGGTACAGCCGGGACCAGCTGCTTCGAAAGCATCACCAAACCAGGGATTCAAGCTTCAGGAGGCTAATTTGCATATTCCAGGTGCCTTCTGGGAGAAGCGAAGTCTCCCTAAGCTAGAAGATCGTTGGGTACAGCCGGGACCAGCTGCTTCGAAAGCATCACCAAACCAGGGATTCAAGCTTCAGGAGGCTAATTTGCATATTCCAGGTGCCTTCTGGGAGAAGCGAAGTCTCCCTAAGCTAGAAGATCGTTGGGTACAGCCGGGACCAGCTGCTTCGAAAGCATCACCAAACCAGGGATTCAAGCTTCAGGAGGCTAATTTGCATATTCCAGGTGCCTTCTGGGAGAAGCGAAGTCTCCCTAAGCTAGAAGATCGTTGGGTACAGCCGGGACCAGCTGCTTCGAAAGCATCACCAAACCAGGGATTCAAGCTTCAGGAGGCTAATTTGCATATTCCAGGTGCCTTCTGGGAGAAGCGAAGTCTCCCTAAGCTAGAAGATCGTTGGGTACAGCCGGGACCAGCTGCTTCGAAAGCATCACCAAACCAGGGATTCAAGCTTCAGGAGGCTAATTTGCATATTCCAGGTGCCTTCTGGGAGAAGCGAAGTCTCCCTAAGCTAGAAGATCGTTGGGTACAGCCGGGACCAGCTGCTTCGAAAGCATCACCAAACCAGGGATTCAAGCTTCAGGAGGCTAATTTGCATATTCCAGGTGCCTTCTGGGAGAAGCGAAGTCTCCCTAAGCTAGAAGATCGTTGGGTACAGCCGGGACCAGCTGCTTCGAAAGCATCACCAAACCAGGGATTCAAGCTTCAGGAGGCTAATTTGCATATTCCAGGTGCCTTCTGGGAGAAGCGAAGTCTCCCTAAGCTAGAAGATCGTTGGGTACAGCCGGGACCAGCTGCTTCGAAAGCATCACCAAACCAGGGATTCAAGCTTCAGGAGGCTAATTTGCATATTCCAGGTGCCTTCTGGGAGAAGCGAAGTCTCCCTAAGCTAGAAGATCGTTGGGTACAGCCGGGACCAGCTGCTTCGAAAGCATCACCAAACCAGGGATTCAAGCTTCAGGAGGCTAATTTGCATATTCCAGGTGCCTTCTGGGAGAAGCGAAGTCTCCCTAAGCTAGAAGATCGTTGGGTACAGCCGGGACCAGCTGCTTCGAAAGCATCACCAAACCAGGGATTCAAGCTTCAGGAGGCTAATTTGCATATTCCAGGTGCCTTCTGGGAGAAGCGAAGTCTCCCTAAGCTAGAAGATCGTTGGGTACAGCCGGGACCAGCTGCTTCGAAAGCATCACCAAACCAGGGATTCAAGCTTCAGGAGGCTAATTTGCATATTCCAGGTGCCTTCTGGGAGAAGCGAAGTCTCCCTAAGCTAGAAGATCGTTGGGTACAGCCGGGACCAGCTGCTTCGAAAGCATCACCAAACCAGGGATTCAAGCTTCAGGAGGCTAATTTGCATATTCCAGGTGCCTTCTGGGAGAAGCGAAGTCTCCCTAAGCTAGAAGATCGTTGGGTACAGCCGGGACCAGCTGCTTCGAAAGCATCACCAAACCAGGGATTCAAGCTTCAGGAGGCTAATTTGCATATTCCAGGTGCCTTCTGGGAGAAGCGAAGTCTCCCTAAGCTAGAAGATCGTTGGGTACAGCCGGGACCAGCTGCTTCGAAAGCATCACCAAACCAGGGATTCAAGCTTCAGGAGGCTAATTTGCATATTCCAGGTGCCTTCTGGGAGAAGCGAAGTCTCCCTAAGCTAGAAGATCGTTGGGTACAGCCGGGACCAGCTGCTTCGAAAGCATCACCAAACCAGGGATTCAAGCTTCAGGAGGCTAATTTGCATATTCCAGGTGCCTTCTGGGAGAAGCGAAGTCTCCCTAAGCTAGAAGATCGTTGGGTACAGCCGGGACCAGCTGCTTCGAAAGCATCACCAAACCAGGGATTCAAGCTTCAGGAGGCTAATTTGCATATTCCAGGTGCCTTCTGGGAGAAGCGAAGTCTCCCTAAGCTAGAAGATCGTTGGGTACAGCCGGGACCAGCTGCTTCGAAAGCATCACCAAACCAGGGATTCAAGCTTCAGGAGGCTAATTTGCATATTCCAGGTGCCTTCTGGGAGAAGCGAAGTCTCCCTAAGCTAGAAGATCGTTGGGTACAGCCGGGACCAGCTGCTTCGAAAGCATCACCAAACCAGGGATTCAAGCTTCAGGAGGCTAATTTGCATATTCCAGGTGCCTTCTGGGAGAAGCGAAGTCTCCCTAAGCTAGAAGATCGTTGGGTACAGCCGGGACCAGCTGCTTCGAAAGCATCACCAAACCAGGGATTCAAGCTTCAGGAGGCTAATTTGCATATTCCAGGTGCCTTCTGGGAGAAGCGAAGTCTCCCTAAGCTAGAAGATCGTTGGGTACAGCCGGGACCAGCTGCTTCGAAAGCATCACCAAACCAGGGATTCAAGCTTCAGGAGGCTAATTTGCATATTCCAGGTGCCTTCTGGGAGAAGCGAAGTCTCCCTAAGCTAGAAGATCGTTGGGTACAGCCGGGACCAGCTGCTTCGAAAGCATCACCAAACCAGGGATTCAAGCTTCAGGAGGCTAATTTGCATATTCCAGGTGCCTTCTGGGAGAAGCGAAGTCTCCCTAAGCTAGAAGATCGTTGGGTACAGCCGGGACCAGCTGCTTCGAAAGCATCACCAAACCAGGGATTCAAGCTTCAGGAGGCTAATTTGCATATTCCAGGTGCCTTCTGGGAGAAGCGAAGTCTCCCTAAGCTAGAAGATCGTTGGGTACAGCCGGGACCAGCTGCTTCGAAAGCATCACCAAACCAGGGATTCAAGCTTCAGGAGGCTAATTTGCATATTCCAGGTGCCTTCTGGGAGAAGCGAAGTCTCCCTAAGCTAGAAGATCGTTGGGTACAGCCGGGACCAGCTGCTTCGAAAGCATCACCAAACCAGGGATTCAAGCTTCAGGAGGCTAATTTGCATATTCCAGGTGCCTTCTGGGAGAAGCGAAGTCTCCCTAAGCTAGAAGATCGTTGGGTACAGCCGGGACCAGCTGCTTCGAAAGCATCACCAAACCAGGGATTCAAGCTTCAGGAGGCTAATTTGCATATTCCAGGTGCCTTCTGGGAGAAGCGAAGTCTCCCTAAGCTAGAAGATCGTTGGGTACAGCCGGGACCAGCTGCTTCGAAAGCATCACCAAACCAGGGATTCAAGCTTCAGGAGGCTAATTTGCATATTCCAGGTGCCTTCTGGGAGAAGCGAAGTCTCCCTAAGCTAGAAGATCGTTGGGTACAGCCGGGACCAGCTGCTTCGAAAGCATCACCAAACCAGGGATTCAAGCTTCAGGAGGCTAATTTGCATATTCCAGGTGCCTTCTGGGAGAAGCGAAGTCTCCCTAAGCTAGAAGATCGTTGGGTACAGCCGGGACCAGCTGCTTCGAAAGCATCACCAAACCAGGGATTCAAGCTTCAGGAGGCTAATTTGCATATTCCAGGTGCCTTCTGGGAGAAGCGAAGTCTCCCTAAGCTAGAAGATCGTTGGGTACAGCCGGGACCAGCTGCTTCGAAAGCATCACCAAACCAGGGATTCAAGCTTCAGGAGGCTAATTTGCATATTCCAGGTGCCTTCTGGGAGAAGCGAAGTCTCCCTAAGCTAGAAGATCGTTGGGTACAGCCGGGACCAGCTGCTTCGAAAGCATCACCAAACCAGGGATTCAAGCTTCAGGAGGCTAATTTGCATATTCCAGGTGCCTTCTGGGAGAAGCGAAGTCTCCCTAAGCTAGAAGATCGTTGGGTACAGCCGGGACCAGCTGCTTCGAAAGCATCACCAAACCAGGGATTCAAGCTTCAGGAGGCTAATTTGCATATTCCAGGTGCCTTCTGGGAGAAGCGAAGTCTCCCTAAGCTAGAAGATCGTTGGGTACAGCCGGGACCAGCTGCTTCGAAAGCATCACCAAACCAGGGATTCAAGCTTCAGGAGGCTAATTTGCATATTCCAGGTGCCTTCTGGGAGAAGCGAAGTCTCCCTAAGCTAGAAGATCGTTGGGTACAGCCGGGACCAGCTGCTTCGAAAGCATCACCAAACCAGGGATTCAAGCTTCAGGAGGCTAATTTGCATATTCCAGGTGCCTTCTGGGAGAAGCGAAGTCTCCCTAAGCTAGAAGATCGTTGGGTACAGCCGGGACCAGCTGCTTCGAAAGCATCACCAAACCAGGGATTCAAGCTTCAGGAGGCTAATTTGCATATTCCAGGTGCCTTCTGGGAGAAGCGAAGTCTCCCTAAGCTAGAAGATCGTTGGGTACAGCCGGGACCAGCTGCTTCGAAAGCATCACCAAACCAGGGATTCAAGCTTCAGGAGGCTAATTTGCATATTCCAGGTGCCTTCTGGGAGAAGCGAAGTCTCCCTAAGCTAGAAGATCGTTGGGTACAGCCGGGACCAGCTGCTTCGAAAGCATCACCAAACCAGGGATTCAAGCTTCAGGAGGCTAATTTGCATATTCCAGGTGCCTTCTGGGAGAAGCGAAGTCTCCCTAAGCTAGAAGATCGTTGGGTACAGCCGGGACCAGCTGCTTCGAAAGCATCACCAAACCAGGGATTCAAGCTTCAGGAGGCTAATTTGCATATTCCAGGTGCCTTCTGGGAGAAGCGAAGTCTCCCTAAGCTAGAAGATCGTTGGGTACAGCCGGGACCAGCTGCTTCGAAAGCATCACCAAACCAGGGATTCAAGCTTCAGGAGGCTAATTTGCATATTCCAGGTGCCTTCTGGGAGAAGCGAAGTCTCCCTAAGCTAGAAGATCGTTGGGTACAGCCGGGACCAGCTGCTTCGAAAGCATCACCAAACCAGGGATTCAAGCTTCAGGAGGCTAATTTGCATATTCCAGGTGCCTTCTGGGAGAAGCGAAGTCTCCCTAAGCTAGAAGATCGTTGGGTACAGCCGGGACCAGCTGCTTCGAAAGCATCACCAAACCAGGGATTCAAGCTTCAGGAGGCTAATTTGCATATTCCAGGTGCCTTCTGGGAGAAGCGAAGTCTCCCTAAGCTAGAAGATCGTTGGGTACAGCCGGGACCAGCTGCTTCGAAAGCATCACCAAACCAGGGATTCAAGCTTCAGGAGGCTAATTTGCATATTCCAGGTGCCTTCTGGGAGAAGCGAAGTCTCCCTAAGCTAGAAGATCGTTGGGTACAGCCGGGACCAGCTGCTTCGAAAGCATCACCAAACCAGGGATTCAAGCTTCAGGAGGCTAATTTGCATATTCCAGGTGCCTTCTGGGAGAAGCGAAGTCTCCCTAAGCTAGAAGATCGTTGGGTACAGCCGGGACCAGCTGCTTCGAAAGCATCACCAAACCAGGGATTCAAGCTTCAGGAGGCTAATTTGCATATTCCAGGTGCCTTCTGGGAGAAGCGAAGTCTCCCTAAGCTAGAAGATCGTTGGGTACAGCCGGGACCAGCTGCTTCGAAAGCATCACCAAACCAGGGATTCAAGCTTCAGGAGGCTAATTTGCATATTCCAGGTGCCTTCTGGGAGAAGCGAAGTCTCCCTAAGCTAGAAGATCGTTGGGTACAGCCGGGACCAGCTGCTTCGAAAGCATCACCAAACCAGGGATTCAAGCTTCAGGAGGCTAATTTGCATATTCCAGGTGCCTTCTGGGAGAAGCGAAGTCTCCCTAAGCTAGAAGATCGTTGGGTACAGCCGGGACCAGCTGCTTCGAAAGCATCACCAAACCAGGGATTCAAGCTTCAGGAGGCTAATTTGCATATTCCAGGTGCCTTCTGGGAGAAGCGAAGTCTCCCTAAGCTAGAAGATCGTTGGGTACAGCCGGGACCAGCTGCTTCGAAAGCATCACCAAACCAGGGATTCAAGCTTCAGGAGGCTAATTTGCATATTCCAGGTGCCTTCTGGGAGAAGCGAAGTCTCCCTAAGCTAGAAGATCGTTGGGTACAGCCGGGACCAGCTGCTTCGAAAGCATCACCAAACCAGGGATTCAAGCTTCAGGAGGCTAATTTGCATATTCCAGGTGCCTTCTGGGAGAAGCGAAGTCTCCCTAAGCTAGAAGATCGTTGGGTACAGCCGGGACCAGCTGCTTCGAAAGCATCACCAAACCAGGGATTCAAGCTTCAGGAGGCTAATTTGCATATTCCAGGTGCCTTCTGGGAGAAGCGAAGTCTCCCTAAGCTAGAAGATCGTTGGGTACAGCCGGGACCAGCTGCTTCGAAAGCATCACCAAACCAGGGATTCAAGCTTCAGGAGGCTAATTTGCATATTCCAGGTGCCTTCTGGGAGAAGCGAAGTCTCCCTAAGCTAGAAGATCGTTGGGTACAGCCGGGACCAGCTGCTTCGAAAGCATCACCAAACCAGGGATTCAAGCTTCAGGAGGCTAATTTGCATATTCCAGGTGCCTTCTGGGAGAAGCGAAGTCTCCCTAAGCTAGAAGATCGTTGGGTACAGCCGGGACCAGCTGCTTCGAAAGCATCACCAAACCAGGGATTCAAGCTTCAGGAGGCTAATTTGCATATTCCAGGTGCCTTCTGGGAGAAGCGAAGTCTCCCTAAGCTAGAAGATCGTTGGGTACAGCCGGGACCAGCTGCTTCGAAAGCATCACCAAACCAGGGATTCAAGCTTCAGGAGGCTAATTTGCATATTCCAGGTGCCTTCTGGGAGAAGCGAAGTCTCCCTAAGCTAGAAGATCGTTGGGTACAGCCGGGACCAGCTGCTTCGAAAGCATCACCAAACCAGGGATTCAAGCTTCAGGAGGCTAATTTGCATATTCCAGGTGCCTTCTGGGAGAAGCGAAGTCTCCCTAAGCTAGAAGATCGTTGGGTACAGCCGGGACCAGCTGCTTCGAAAGCATCACCAAACCAGGGATTCAAGCTTCAGGAGGCTAATTTGCATATTCCAGGTGCCTTCTGGGAGAAGCGAAGTCTCCCTAAGCTAGAAGATCGTTGGGTACAGCCGGGACCAGCTGCTTCGAAAGCATCACCAAACCAGGGATTCAAGCTTCAGGAGGCTAATTTGCATATTCCAGGTGCCTTCTGGGAGAAGCGAAGTCTCCCTAAGCTAGAAGATCGTTGGGTACAGCCGGGACCAGCTGCTTCGAAAGCATCACCAAACCAGGGATTCAAGCTTCAGGAGGCTAATTTGCATATTCCAGGTGCCTTCTGGGAGAAGCGAAGTCTCCCTAAGCTAGAAGATCGTTGGGTACAGCCGGGACCAGCTGCTTCGAAAGCATCACCAAACCAGGGATTCAAGCTTCAGGAGGCTAATTTGCATATTCCAGGTGCCTTCTGGGAGAAGCGAAGTCTCCCTAAGCTAGAAGATCGTTGGGTACAGCCGGGACCAGCTGCTTCGAAAGCATCACCAAACCAGGGATTCAAGCTTCAGGAGGCTAATTTGCATATTCCAGGTGCCTTCTGGGAGAAGCGAAGTCTCCCTAAGCTAGAAGATCGTTGGGTACAGCCGGGACCAGCTGCTTCGAAAGCATCACCAAACCAGGGATTCAAGCTTCAGGAGGCTAATTTGCATATTCCAGGTGCCTTCTGGGAGAAGCGAAGTCTCCCTAAGCTAGAAGATCGTTGGGTACAGCCGGGACCAGCTGCTTCGAAAGCATCACCAAACCAGGGATTCAAGCTTCAGGAGGCTAATTTGCATATTCCAGGTGCCTTCTGGGAGAAGCGAAGTCTCCCTAAGCTAGAAGATCGTTGGGTACAGCCGGGACCAGCTGCTTCGAAAGCATCACCAAACCAGGGATTCAAGCTTCAGGAGGCTAATTTGCATATTCCAGGTGCCTTCTGGGAGAAGCGAAGTCTCCCTAAGCTAGAAGATCGTTGGGTACAGCCGGGACCAGCTGCTTCGAAAGCATCACCAAACCAGGGATTCAAGCTTCAGGAGGCTAATTTGCATATTCCAGGTGCCTTCTGGGAGAAGCGAAGTCTCCCTAAGCTAGAAGATCGTTGGGTACAGCCGGGACCAGCTGCTTCGAAAGCATCACCAAACCAGGGATTCAAGCTTCAGGAGGCTAATTTGCATATTCCAGGTGCCTTCTGGGAGAAGCGAAGTCTCCCTAAGCTAGAAGATCGTTGGGTACAGCCGGGACCAGCTGCTTCGAAAGCATCACCAAACCAGGGATTCAAGCTTCAGGAGGCTAATTTGCATATTCCAGGTGCCTTCTGGGAGAAGCGAAGTCTCCCTAAGCTAGAAGACTCGTTGGGTACAGCCGGGACCAGCTGCTTCGAAAGCATCACCAAACCAGGGATTCAAGCTTCAGGAGGCTAATTTGCATATTCCAGGTGCCTTCTGGGAGAAGCGAAGTCTCCCTAAGCTAGAAGATCGTTGGGTACAGCCGGGACCAGCTGCTTCGAAAGCATCACCAAACCAGGGATTCAAGCTTCAGGAGGCTAATTTGCATATTCCAGGTGCCTTCTGGGAGAAGCGAAGTCTCCCTAAGCTAGAAGATCGTTGGGTACAGCCGGGACCAGCTGCTTCGAAAGCATCACCAAACCAGGGATTCAAGCTTCAGGAGGCTAATTTGCATATTCCAGGTGCCTTCTGGGAGAAGCGAAGTCTCCCTAAGCTAGAAGATCGTTGGGTACAGCCGGGACCAGCTGCTTCGAAAGCATCACCAAACCAGGGATTCAAGCTTCAGGAGGCTAATTTGCATATTCCAGGTGCCTTCTGGGAGAAGCGAAGTCTCCCTAAGCTAGAAGATCGTTGGGTACAGCCGGGACCAGCTGCTTCGAAAGCATCACCAAACCAGGGATTCAAGCTTCAGGAGGCTAATTTGCATATTCCAGGTGCCTTCTGGGAGAAGCGAAGTCTCCCTAAGCTAGAAGATCGTTGGGTACAGCCGGGACCAGCTGCTTCGAAAGCATCACCAAACCAGGGATTCAAGCTTCAGGAGGCTAATTTGCATATTCCAGGTGCCTTCTGGGAGAAGCGAAGTCTCCCTAAGCTAGAAGATCGTTGGGTACAGCCGGGACCAGCTGCTTCGAAAGCATCACCAAACCAGGGATTCAAGCTTCAGGAGGCTAATTTGCATATTCCAGGTGCCTTCTGGGAGAAGCGAAGTCTCCCTAAGCTAGAAGATCGTTGGGTACAGCCGGGACCAGCTGCTTCGAAAGCATCACCAAACCAGGGATTCAAGCTTCAGGAGGCTAATTTGCATATTCCAGGTGCCTTCTGGGAGAAGCGAAGTCTCCCTAAGCTAGAAGATCGTTGGGTACAGCCGGGACCAGCTGCTTCGAAAGCATCACCAAACCAGGGATTCAAGCTTCAGGAGGCTAATTTGCATATTCCAGGTGCCTTCTGGGAGAAGCGAAGTCTCCCTAAGCTAGAAGATCGTTGGGTACAGCCGGGACCAGCTGCTTCGAAAGCATCACCAAACCAGGGATTCAAGCTTCAGGAGGCTAATTTGCATATTCCAGGTGCCTTCTGGGAGAAGCGAAGTCTCCCTAAGCTAGAAGATCGTTGGGTACAGCCGGGACCAGCTGCTTCGAAAGCATCACCAAACCAGGGATTCAAGCTTCAGGAGGCTAATTTGCATATTCCAGGTGCCTTCTGGGAGAAGCGAAGTCTCCCTAAGCTAGAAGATCGTTGGGTACAGCCGGGACCAGCTGCTTCGAAAGCATCACCAAACCAGGGATTCAAGCTTCAGGAGGCTAATTTGCATATTCCAGGTGCCTTCTGGGAGAAGCGAAGTCTCCCTAAGCTAGAAGATCGTTGGGTACAGCCGGGACCAGCTGCTTCGAAAGCATCACCAAACCAGGGATTCAAGCTTCAGGAGGCTAATTTGCATATTCCAGGTGCCTTCTGGGAGAAGCGAAGTCTCCCTAAGCTAGAAGATCGTTGGGTACAGCCGGGACCAGCTGCTTCGAAAGCATCACCAAACCAGGGATTCAAGCTTCAGGAGGCTAATTTGCATATTCCAGGTGCCTTCTGGGAGAAGCGAAGTCTCCCTAAGCTAGAAGATCGTTGGGTACAGCCGGGACCAGCTGCTTCGAAAGCATCACCAAACCAGGGATTCAAGCTTCAGGAGGCTAATTTGCATATTCCAGGTGCCTTCTGGGAGAAGCGAAGTCTCCCTAAGCTAGAAGATCGTTGGGTACAGCCGGGACCAGCTGCTTCGAAAGCATCACCAAACCAGGGATTCAAGCTTCAGGAGGCTAATTTGCATATTCCAGGTGCCTTCTGGGAGAAGCGAAGTCTCCCTAAGCTAGAAGATCGTTGGGTACAGCCGGGACCAGCTGCTTCGAAAGCATCACCAAACCAGGGATTCAAGCTTCAGGAGGCTAATTTGCATATTCCAGGTGCCTTCTGGGAGAAGCGAAGTCTCCCTAAGCTAGAAGATCGTTGGGTACAGCCGGGACCAGCTGCTTCGAAAGCATCACCAAACCAGGGATTCAAGCTTCAGGAGGCTAATTTGCATATTCCAGGTGCCTTCTGGGAGAAGCGAAGTCTCCCTAAGCTAGAAGATCGTTGGGTACAGCCGGGACCAGCTGCTTCGAAAGCATCACCAAACCAGGGATTCAAGCTTCAGGAGGCTAATTTGCATATTCCAGGTGCCTTCTGGGAGAAGCGAAGTCTCCCTAAGCTAGAAGATCGTTGGGTACAGCCGGGACCAGCTGCTTCGAAAGCATCACCAAACCAGGGATTCAAGCTTCAGGAGGCTAATTTGCATATTCCAGGTGCCTTCTGGGAGAAGCGAAGTCTCCCTAAGCTAGAAGATCGTTGGGTACAGCCGGGACCAGCTGCTTCGAAAGCATCACCAAACCAGGGATTCAAGCTTCAGGAGGCTAATTTGCATATTCCAGGTGCCTTCTGGGAGAAGCGAAGTCTCCCTAAGCTAGAAGATCGTTGGGTACAGCCGGGACCAGCTGCTTCGAAAGCATCACCAAACCAGGGATTCAAGCTTCAGGAGGCTAATTTGCATATTCCAGGTGCCTTCTGGGAGAAGCGAAGTCTCCCTAAGCTAGAAGATCGTTGGGTACAGCCGGGACCAGCTGCTTCGAAAGCATCACCAAACCAGGGATTCAAGCTTCAGGAGGCTAATTTGCATATTCCAGGTGCCTTCTGGGAGAAGCGAAGTCTCCCTAAGCTAGAAGATCGTTGGGTACAGCCGGGACCAGCTGCTTCGAAAGCATCACCAAACCAGGGATTCAAGCTTCAGGAGGCTAATTTGCATATTCCAGGTGCCTTCTGGGAGAAGCGAAGTCTCCCTAAGCTAGAAGATCGTTGGGTACAGCCGGGACCAGCTGCTTCGAAAGCATCACCAAACCAGGGATTCAAGCTTCAGGAGGCTAATTTGCATATTCCAGGTGCCTTCTGGGAGAAGCGAAGTCTCCCTAAGCTAGAAGATCGTTGGGTACAGCCGGGACCAGCTGCTTCGAAAGCATCACCAAACCAGGGATTCAAGCTTCAGGAGGCTAATTTGCATATTCCAGGTGCCTTCTGGGAGAAGCGAAGTCTCCCTAAGCTAGAAGATCGTTGGGTACAGCCGGGACCAGCTGCTTCGAAAGCATCACCAAACCAGGGATTCAAGCTTCAGGAGGCTAATTTGCATATTCCAGGTGCCTTCTGGGAGAAGCGAAGTCTCCCTAAGCTAGAAGATCGTTGGGTACAGCCGGGACCAGCTGCTTCGAAAGCATCACCAAACCAGGGATTCAAGCTTCAGGAGGCTAATTTGCATATTCCAGGTGCCTTCTGGGAGAAGCGAAGTCTCCCTAAGCTAGAAGATCGTTGGGTACAGCCGGGACCAGCTGCTTCGAAAGCATCACCAAACCAGGGATTCAAGCTTCAGGAGGCTAATTTGCATATTCCAGGTGCCTTCTGGGAGAAGCGAAGTCTCCCTAAGCTAGAAGATCGTTGGGTACAGCCGGGACCAGCTGCTTCGAAAGCATCACCAAACCAGGGATTCAAGCTTCAGGAGGCTAATTTGCATATTCCAGGTGCCTTCTGGGAGAAGCGAAGTCTCCCTAAGCTAGAAGATCGTTGGGTACAGCCGGGACCAGCTGCTTCGAAAGCATCACCAAACCAGGGATTCAAGCTTCAGGAGGCTAATTTGCATATTCCAGGTGCCTTCTGGGAGAAGCGAAGTCTCCCTAAGCTAGAAGATCGTTGGGTACAGCCGGGACCAGCTGCTTCGAAAGCATCACCAAACCAGGGATTCAAGCTTCAGGAGGCTAATTTGCATATTCCAGGTGCCTTCTGGGAGAAGCGAAGTCTCCCTAAGCTAGAAGATCGTTGGGTACAGCCGGGACCAGCTGCTTCGAAAGCATCACCAAACCAGGGATTCAAGCTTCAGGAGGCTAATTTGCATATTCCAGGTGCCTTCTGGGAGAAGCGAAGTCTCCCTAAGCTAGAAGATCGTTGGGTACAGCCGGGACCAGCTGCTTCGAAAGCATCACCAAACCAGGGATTCAAGCTTCAGGAGGCTAATTTGCATATTCCAGGTGCCTTCTGGGAGAAGCGAAGTCTCCCTAAGCTAGAAGATCGTTGGGTACAGCCGGGACCAGCTGCTTCGAAAGCATCACCAAACCAGGGATTCAAGCTTCAGGAGGCTAATTTGCATATTCCAGGTGCCTTCTGGGAGAAGCGAAGTCTCCCTAAGCTAGAAGATCGTTGGGTACAGCCGGGACCAGCTGCTTCGAAAGCATCACCAAACCAGGGATTCAAGCTTCAGGAGGCTAATTTGCATATTCCAGGTGCCTTCTGGGAGAAGCGAAGTCTCCCTAAGCTAGAAGATCGTTGGGTACAGCCGGGACCAGCTGCTTCGAAAGCATCACCAAACCAGGGATTCAAGCTTCAGGAGGCTAATTTGCATATTCCAGGTGCCTTCTGGGAGAAGCGAAGTCTCCCTAAGCTAGAAGATCGTTGGGTACAGCCGGGACCAGCTGCTTCGAAAGCATCACCAAACCAGGGATTCAAGCTTCAGGAGGCTAATTTGCATATTCCAGGTGCCTTCTGGGAGAAGCGAAGTCTCCCTAAGCTAGAAGATCGTTGGGTACAGCCGGGACCAGCTGCTTCGAAAGCATCACCAAACCAGGGATTCAAGCTTCAGGAGGCTAATTTGCATATTCCAGGTGCCTTCTGGGAGAAGCGAAGTCTCCCTAAGCTAGAAGATCGTTGGGTACAGCCGGGACCAGCTGCTTCGAAAGCATCACCAAACCAGGGATTCAAGCTTCAGGAGGCTAATTTGCATATTCCAGGTGCCTTCTGGGAGAAGCGAAGTCTCCCTAAGCTAGAAGATCGTTGGGTACAGCCGGGACCAGCTGCTTCGAAAGCATCACCAAACCAGGGATTCAAGCTTCAGGAGGCTAATTTGCATATTCCAGGTGCCTTCTGGGAGAAGCGAAGTCTCCCTAAGCTAGAAGATCGTTGGGTACAGCCGGGACCAGCTGCTTCGAAAGCATCACCAAACCAGGGATTCAAGCTTCAGGAGGCTAATTTGCATATTCCAGGTGCCTTCTGGGAGAAGCGAAGTCTCCCTAAGCTAGAAGATCGTTGGGTACAGCCGGGACCAGCTGCTTCGAAAGCATCACCAAACCAGGGATTCAAGCTTCAGGAGGCTAATTTGCATATTCCAGGTGCCTTCTGGGAGAAGCGAAGTCTCCCTAAGCTAGAAGATCGTTGGGTACAGCCGGGACCAGCTGCTTCGAAAGCATCACCAAACCAGGGATTCAAGCTTCAGGAGGCTAATTTGCATATTCCAGGTGCCTTCTGGGAGAAGCGAAGTCTCCCTAAGCTAGAAGATCGTTGGGTACAGCCGGGACCAGCTGCTTCGAAAGCATCACCAAACCAGGGATTCAAGCTTCAGGAGGCTAATTTGCATATTCCAGGTGCCTTCTGGGAGAAGCGAAGTCTCCCTAAGCTAGAAGATCGTTGGGTACAGCCGGGACCAGCTGCTTCGAAAGCATCACCAAACCAGGGATTCAAGCTTCAGGAGGCTAATTTGCATATTCCAGGTGCCTTCTGGGAGAAGCGAAGTCTCCCTAAGCTAGAAGATCGTTGGGTACAGCCGGGACCAGCTGCTTCGAAAGCATCACCAAACCAGGGATTCAAGCTTCAGGAGGCTAATTTGCATATTCCAGGTGCCTTCTGGGAGAAGCGAAGTCTCCCTAAGCTAGAAGATCGTTGGGTACAGCCGGGACCAGCTGCTTCGAAAGCATCACCAAACCAGGGATTCAAGCTTCAGGAGGCTAATTTGCATATTCCAGGTGCCTTCTGGGAGAAGCGAAGTCTCCCTAAGCTAGAAGATCGTTGGGTACAGCCGGGACCAGCTGCTTCGAAAGCATCACCAAACCAGGGATTCAAGCTTCAGGAGGCTAATTTGCATATTCCAGGTGCCTTCTGGGAGAAGCGAAGTCTCCCTAAGCTAGAAGATCGTTGGGTACAGCCGGGACCAGCTGCTTCGAAAGCATCACCAAACCAGGGATTCAAGCTTCAGGAGGCTAATTTGCATATTCCAGGTGCCTTCTGGGAGAAGCGAAGTCTCCCTAAGCTAGAAGATCGTTGGGTACAGCCGGGACCAGCTGCTTCGAAAGCATCACCAAACCAGGGATTCAAGCTTCAGGAGGCTAATTTGCATATTCCAGGTGCCTTCTGGGAGAAGCGAAGTCTCCCTAAGCTAGAAGATCGTTGGGTACAGCCGGGACCAGCTGCTTCGAAAGCATCACCAAACCAGGGATTCAAGCTTCAGGAGGCTAATTTGCATATTCCAGGTGCCTTCTGGGAGAAGCGAAGTCTCCCTAAGCTAGAAGATCGTTGGGTACAGCCGGGACCAGCTGCTTCGAAAGCATCACCAAACCAGGGATTCAAGCTTCAGGAGGCTAATTTGCATATTCCAGGTGCCTTCTGGGAGAAGCGAAGTCTCCCTAAGCTAGAAGATCGTTGGGTACAGCCGGGACCAGCTGCTTCGAAAGCATCACCAAACCAGGGATTCAAGCTTCAGGAGGCTAATTTGCATATTCCAGGTGCCTTCTGGGAGAAGCGAAGTCTCCCTAAGCTAGAAGATCGTTGGGTACAGCCGGGACCAGCTGCTTCGAAAGCATCACCAAACCAGGGATTCAAGCTTCAGGAGGCTAATTTGCATATTCCAGGTGCCTTCTGGGAGAAGCGAAGTCTCCCTAAGCTAGAAGATCGTTGGGTACAGCCGGGACCAGCTGCTTCGAAAGCATCACCAAACCAGGGATTCAAGCTTCAGGAGGCTAATTTGCATATTCCAGGTGCCTTCTGGGAGAAGCGAAGTCTCCCTAAGCTAGAAGATCGTTGGGTACAGCCGGGACCAGCTGCTTCGAAAGCATCACCAAACCAGGGATTCAAGCTTCAGGAGGCTAATTTGCATATTCCAGGTGCCTTCTGGGAGAAGCGAAGTCTCCCTAAGCTAGAAGATCGTTGGGTACAGCCGGGACCAGCTGCTTCGAAAGCATCACCAAACCAGGGATTCAAGCTTCAGGAGGCTAATTTGCATATTCCAGGTGCCTTCTGGGAGAAGCGAAGTCTCCCTAAGCTAGAAGATCGTTGGGTACAGCCGGGACCAGCTGCTTCGAAAGCATCACCAAACCAGGGATTCAAGCTTCAGGAGGCTAATTTGCATATTCCAGGTGCCTTCTGGGAGAAGCGAAGTCTCCCTAAGCTAGAAGATCGTTGGGTACAGCCGGGACCAGCTGCTTCGAAAGCATCACCAAACCAGGGATTCAAGCTTCAGGAGGCTAATTTGCATATTCCAGGTGCCTTCTGGGAGAAGCGAAGTCTCCCTAAGCTAGAAGATCGTTGGGTACAGCCGGGACCAGCTGCTTCGAAAGCATCACCAAACCAGGGATTCAAGCTTCAGGAGGCTAATTTGCATATTCCAGGTGCCTTCTGGGAGAAGCGAAGTCTCCCTAAGCTAGAAGATCGTTGGGTACAGCCGGGACCAGCTGCTTCGAAAGCATCACCAAACCAGGGATTCAAGCTTCAGGAGGCTAATTTGCATATTCCAGGTGCCTTCTGGGAGAAGCGAAGTCTCCCTAAGCTAGAAGATCGTTGGGTACAGCCGGGACCAGCTGCTTCGAAAGCATCACCAAACCAGGGATTCAAGCTTCAGGAGGCTAATTTGCATATTCCAGGTGCCTTCTGGGAGAAGCGAAGTCTCCCTAAGCTAGAAGATCGTTGGGTACAGCCGGGACCAGCTGCTTCGAAAGCATCACCAAACCAGGGATTCAAGCTTCAGGAGGCTAATTTGCATATTCCAGGTGCCTTCTGGGAGAAGCGAAGTCTCCCTAAGCTAGAAGATCGTTGGGTACAGCCGGGACCAGCTGCTTCGAAAGCATCACCAAACCAGGGATTCAAGCTTCAGGAGGCTAATTTGCATATTCCAGGTGCCTTCTGGGAGAAGCGAAGTCTCCCTAAGCTAGAAGATCGTTGGGTACAGCCGGGACCAGCTGCTTCGAAAGCATCACCAAACCAGGGATTCAAGCTTCAGGAGGCTAATTTGCATATTCCAGGTGCCTTCTGGGAGAAGCGAAGTCTCCCTAAGCTAGAAGATCGTTGGGTACAGCCGGGACCAGCTGCTTCGAAAGCATCACCAAACCAGGGATTCAAGCTTCAGGAGGCTAATTTGCATATTCCAGGTGCCTTCTGGGAGAAGCGAAGTCTCCCTAAGCTAGAAGATCGTTGGGTACAGCCGGGACCAGCTGCTTCGAAAGCATCACCAAACCAGGGATTCAAGCTTCAGGAGGCTAATTTGCATATTCCAGGTGCCTTCTGGGAGAAGCGAAGTCTCCCTAAGCTAGAAGATCGTTGGGTACAGCCGGGACCAGCTGCTTCGAAAGCATCACCAAACCAGGGATTCAAGCTTCAGGAGGCTAATTTGCATATTCCAGGTGCCTTCTGGGAGAAGCGAAGTCTCCCTAAGCTAGAAGATCGTTGGGTACAGCCGGGACCAGCTGCTTCGAAAGCATCACCAAACCAGGGATTCAAGCTTCAGGAGGCTAATTTGCATATTCCAGGTGCCTTCTGGGAGAAGCGAAGTCTCCCTAAGCTAGAAGATCGTTGGGTACAGCCGGGACCAGCTGCTTCGAAAGCATCACCAAACCAGGGATTCAAGCTTCAGGAGGCTAATTTGCATATTCCAGGTGCCTTCTGGGAGAAGCGAAGTCTCCCTAAGCTAGAAGATCGTTGGGTACAGCCGGGACCAGCTGCTTCGAAAGCATCACCAAACCAGGGATTCAAGCTTCAGGAGGCTAATTTGCATATTCCAGGTGCCTTCTGGGAGAAGCGAAGTCTCCCTAAGCTAGAAGATCGTTGGGTACAGCCGGGACCAGCTGCTTCGAAAGCATCACCAAACCAGGGATTCAAGCTTCAGGAGGCTAATTTGCATATTCCAGGTGCCTTCTGGGAGAAGCGAAGTCTCCCTAAGCTAGAAGATCGTTGGGTACAGCCGGGACCAGCTGCTTCGAAAGCATCACCAAACCAGGGATTCAAGCTTCAGGAGGCTAATTTGCATATTCCAGGTGCCTTCTGGGAGAAGCGAAGTCTCCCTAAGCTAGAAGATCGTTGGGTACAGCCGGGACCAGCTGCTTCGAAAGCATCACCAAACCAGGGATTCAAGCTTCAGGAGGCTAATTTGCATATTCCAGGTGCCTTCTGGGAGAAGCGAAGTCTCCCTAAGCTAGAAGATCGTTGGGTACAGCCGGGACCAGCTGCTTCGAAAGCATCACCAAACCAGGGATTCAAGCTTCAGGAGGCTAATTTGCATATTCCAGGTGCCTTCTGGGAGAAGCGAAGTCTCCCTAAGCTAGAAGATCGTTGGGTACAGCCGGGACCAGCTGCTTCGAAAGCATCACCAAACCAGGGATTCAAGCTTCAGGAGGCTAATTTGCATATTCCAGGTGCCTTCTGGGAGAAGCGAAGTCTCCCTAAGCTAGAAGATCGTTGGGTACAGCCGGGACCAGCTGCTTCGAAAGCATCACCAAACCAGGGATTCAAGCTTCAGGA
Organism: Ranitomeya imitator; assembly: GCF_032444005.1. Classification (NCBI taxonomy): domain Eukaryota; kingdom Metazoa; phylum Chordata; class Amphibia; order Anura; family Dendrobatidae; genus Ranitomeya; species Ranitomeya imitator. The sequence continues at coordinate 145,516,997 of NC_091286.1, read as the reverse complement.
GGCTAATTTGCATATTCCAGGTGCCTTCTGGGAGAAGCGAAGTCTCCCTAAGCTAGAAGATCGTTGGGTACAGCCGGGACCAGCTGCTTCGAAAGCATCACCAAACCAGGGATTCAAGCTTCAGGAGGCTAATTTGCATATTCCAGGTGCCTTCTGGGAGAAGCGAAGTCTCCCTAAGCTAGAAGATCGTTGGGTACAGCCGGGACCAGCTGCTTCGAAAGCATCACCAAACCAGGGATTCAAGCTTCAGGAGGCTAATTTGCATATTCCAGGTGCCTTCTGGGAGAAGCGAAGTCTCCCTAAGCTAGAAGATCGTTGGGTACAGCCGGGACCAGCTGCTTCGAAAGCATCACCAAACCAGGGATTCAAGCTTCAGGAGGCTAATTTGCATATTCCAGGTGCCTTCTGGGAGAAGCGAAGTCTCCCTAAGCTAGAAGATCGTTGGGTACAGCCGGGACCAGCTGCTTCGAAAGCATCACCAAACCAGGGATTCAAGCTTCAGGAGGCTAATTTGCATATTCCAGGTGCCTTCTGGGAGAAGCGAAGTCTCCCTAAGCTAGAAGATCGTTGGGTACAGCCGGGACCAGCTGCTTCGAAAGCATCACCAAACCAGGGATTCAAGCTTCAGGAGGCTAATTTGCATATTCCAGGTGCCTTCTGGGAGAAGCGAAGTCTCCCTAAGCTAGAAGATCGTTGGGTACAGCCGGGACCAGCTGCTTCGAAAGCATCACCAAACCAGGGATTCAAGCTTCAGGAGGCTAATTTGCATATTCCAGGTGCCTTCTGGGAGAAGCGAAGTCTCCCTAAGCTAGAAGATCGTTGGGTACAGCCGGGACCAGCTGCTTCGAAAGCATCACCAAACCAGGGATTCAAGCTTCAGGAGGCTAATTTGCATATTCCAGGTGCCTTCTGGGAGAAGCGAAGTCTCCCTAAGCTAGAAGATCGTTGGGTACAGCCGGGACCAGCTGCTTCGAAAGCATCACCAAACCAGGGATTCAAGCTTCAGGAGGCTAATTTGCATATTCCAGGTGCCTTCTGGGAGAAGCGAAGTCTCCCTAAGCTAGAAGATCGTTGGGTACAGCCGGGACCAGCTGCTTCGAAAGCATCACCAAACCAGGGATTCAAGCTTCAGGAGGCTAATTTGCATATTCCAGGTGCCTTCTGGGAGAAGCGAAGTCTCCCTAAGCTAGAAGATCGTTGGGTACAGCCGGGACCAGCTGCTTCGAAAGCATCACCAAACCAGGGATTCAAGCTTCAGGAGGCTAATTTGCATATTCCAGGTGCCTTCTGGGAGAAGCGAAGTCTCCCTAAGCTAGAAGATCGTTGGGTACAGCCGGGACCAGCTGCTTCGAAAGCATCACCAAACCAGGGATTCAAGCTTCAGGAGGCTAATTTGCATATTCCAGGTGCCTTCTGGGAGAAGCGAAGTCTCCCTAAGCTAGAAGATCGTTGGGTACAGCCGGGACCAGCTGCTTCGAAAGCATCACCAAACCAGGGATTCAAGCTTCAGGAGGCTAATTTGCATATTCCAGGTGCCTTCTGGGAGAAGCGAAGTCTCCCTAAGCTAGAAGATCGTTGGGTACAGCCGGGACCAGCTGCTTCGAAAGCATCACCAAACCAGGGATTCAAGCTTCAGGAGGCTAATTTGCATATTCCAGGTGCCTTCTGGGAGAAGCGAAGTCTCCCTAAGCTAGAAGATCGTTGGGTACAGCCGGGACCAGCTGCTTCGAAAGCATCACCAAACCAGGGATTCAAGCTTCAGGAGGCTAATTTGCATATTCCAGGTGCCTTCTGGGAGAAGCGAAGTCTCCCTAAGCTAGAAGATCGTTGGGTACAGCCGGGACCAGCTGCTTCGAAAGCATCACCAAACCAGGGATTCAAGCTTCAGGAGGCTAATTTGCATATTCCAGGTGCCTTCTGGGAGAAGCGAAGTCTCCCTAAGCTAGAAGATCGTTGGGTACAGCCGGGACCAGCTGCTTCGAAAGCATCACCAAACCAGGGATTCAAGCTTCAGGAGGCTAATTTGCATATTCCAGGTGCCTTCTGGGAGAAGCGAAGTCTCCCTAAGCTAGAAGATCGTTGGGTACAGCCGGGACCAGCTGCTTCGAAAGCATCACCAAACCAGGGATTCAAGCTTCAGGAGGCTAATTTGCATATTCCAGGTGCCTTCTGGGAGAAGCGAAGTCTCCCTAAGCTAGAAGATCGTTGGGTACAGCCGGGACCAGCTGCTTCGAAAGCATCACCAAACCAGGGATTCAAGCTTCAGGAGGCTAATTTGCATATTCCAGGTGCCTTCTGGGAGAAGCGAAGTCTCCCTAAGCTAGAAGATCGTTGGGTACAGCCGGGACCAGCTGCTTCGAAAGCATCACCAAACCAGGGATTCAAGCTTCAGGAGGCTAATTTGCATATTCCAGGTGCCTTCTGGGAGAAGCGAAGTCTCCCTAAGCTAGAAGATCGTTGGGTACAGCCGGGACCAGCTGCTTCGAAAGCATCACCAAACCAGGGATTCAAGCTTCAGGAGGCTAATTTGCATATTCCAGGTGCCTTCTGGGAGAAGCGAAGTCTCCCTAAGCTAGAAGATCGTTGGGTACAGCCGGGACCAGCTGCTTCGAAAGCATCACCAAACCAGGGATTCAAGCTTCAGGAGGCTAATTTGCATATTCCAGGTGCCTTCTGGGAGAAGCGAAGTCTCCCTAAGCTAGAAGATCGTTGGGTACAGCCGGGACCAGCTGCTTCGAAAGCATCACCAAACCAGGGATTCAAGCTTCAGGAGGCTAATTTGCATATTCCAGGTGCCTTCTGGGAGAAGCGAAGTCTCCCTAAGCTAGAAGATCGTTGGGTACAGCCGGGACCAGCTGCTTCGAAAGCATCACCAAACCAGGGATTCAAGCTTCAGGAGGCTAATTTGCATATTCCAGGTGCCTTCTGGGAGAAGCGAAGTCTCCCTAAGCTAGAAGATCGTTGGGTACAGCCGGGACCAGCTGCTTCGAAAGCATCACCAAACCAGGGATTCAAGCTTCAGGAGGCTAATTTGCATATTCCAGGTGCCTTCTGGGAGAAGCGAAGTCTCCCTAAGCTAGAAGATCGTTGGGTACAGCCGGGACCAGCTGCTTCGAAAGCATCACCAAACCAGGGATTCAAGCTTCAGGAGGCTAATTTGCATATTCCAGGTGCCTTCTGGGAGAAGCGAAGTCTCCCTAAGCTAGAAGATCGTTGGGTACAGCCGGGACCAGCTGCTTCGAAAGCATCACCAAACCAGGGATTCAAGCTTCAGGAGGCTAATTTGCATATTCCAGGTGCCTTCTGGGAGAAGCGAAGTCTCCCTAAGCTAGAAGATCGTTGGGTACAGCCGGGACCAGCTGCTTCGAAAGCATCACCAAACCAGGGATTCAAGCTTCAGGAGGCTAATTTGCATATTCCAGGTGCCTTCTGGGAGAAGCGAAGTCTCCCTAAGCTAGAAGATCGTTGGGTACAGCCGGGACCAGCTGCTTCGAAAGCATCACCAAACCAGGGATTCAAGCTTCAGGAGGCTAATTTGCATATTCCAGGTGCCTTCTGGGAGAAGCGAAGTCTCCCTAAGCTAGAAGATCGTTGGGTACAGCCGGGACCAGCTGCTTCGAAAGCATCACCAAACCAGGGATTCAAGCTTCAGGAGGCTAATTTGCATATTCCAGGTGCCTTCTGGGAGAAGCGAAGTCTCCCTAAGCTAGAAGATCGTTGGGTACAGCCGGGACCAGCTGCTTCGAAAGCATCACCAAACCAGGGATTCAAGCTTCAGGAGGCTAATTTGCATATTCCAGGTGCCTTCTGGGAGAAGCGAAGTCTCCCTAAGCTAGAAGATCGTTGGGTACAGCCGGGACCAGCTGCTTCGAAAGCATCACCAAACCAGGGATTCAAGCTTCAGGAGGCTAATTTGCATATTCCAGGTGCCTTCTGGGAGAAGCGAAGTCTCCCTAAGCTAGAAGATCGTTGGGTACAGCCGGGACCAGCTGCTTCGAAAGCATCACCAAACCAGGGATTCAAGCTTCAGGAGGCTAATTTGCATATTCCAGGTGCCTTCTGGGAGAAGCGAAGTCTCCCTAAGCTAGAAGATCGTTGGGTACAGCCGGGACCAGCTGCTTCGAAAGCATCACCAAACCAGGGATTCAAGCTTCAGGAGGCTAATTTGCATATTCCAGGTGCCTTCTGGGAGAAGCGAAGTCTCCCTAAGCTAGAAGATCGTTGGGTACAGCCGGGACCAGCTGCTTCGAAAGCATCACCAAACCAGGGATTCAAGCTTCAGGAGGCTAATTTGCATATTCCAGGTGCCTTCTGGGAGAAGCGAAGTCTCCCTAAGCTAGAAGATCGTTGGGTACAGCCGGGACCAGCTGCTTCGAAAGCATCACCAAACCAGGGATTCAAGCTTCAGGAGGCTAATTTGCATATTCCAGGTGCCTTCTGGGAGAAGCGAAGTCTCCCTAAGCTAGAAGATCGTTGGGTACAGCCGGGACCAGCTGCTTCGAAAGCATCACCAAACCAGGGATTCAAGCTTCAGGAGGCTAATTTGCATATTCCAGGTGCCTTCTGGGAGAAGCGAAGTCTCCCTAAGCTAGAAGATCGTTGGGTACAGCCGGGACCAGCTGCTTCGAAAGCATCACCAAACCAGGGATTCAAGCTTCAGGAGGCTAATTTGCATATTCCAGGTGCCTTCTGGGAGAAGCGAAGTCTCCCTAAGCTAGAAGATCGTTGGGTACAGCCGGGACCAGCTGCTTCGAAAGCATCACCAAACCAGGGATTCAAGCTTCAGGAGGCTAATTTGCATATTCCAGGTGCCTTCTGGGAGAAGCGAAGTCTCCCTAAGCTAGAAGATCGTTGGGTACAGCCGGGACCAGCTGCTTCGAAAGCATCACCAAACCAGGGATTCAAGCTTCAGGAGGCTAATTTGCATATTCCAGGTGCCTTCTGGGAGAAGCGAAGTCTCCCTAAGCTAGAAGATCGTTGGGTACAGCCGGGACCAGCTGCTTCGAAAGCATCACCAAACCAGGGATTCAAGCTTCAGGAGGCTAATTTGCATATTCCAGGTGCCTTCTGGGAGAAGCGAAGTCTCCCTAAGCTAGAAGATCGTTGGGTACAGCCGGGACCAGCTGCTTCGAAAGCATCACCAAACCGCGCGCCTTACGGCGCGCGAATTTTTGCCTGTAGGACATCATTGCAAGAGAGCTTGGCTGAGTAGATTACACAAGAAGGAAAACACACAGCAAGTCAGCAGGATCTAGGAGCAACATGGCAGATGTGACAACCTACATGGTGAGCTGCAGCATGTGCTACATGTTCACAGATCGACCAGAAGAAGAATCCAATTTCACCTGTCAGAAGTGTAGACTAGTGGCCCTTTTAGAAGAAAAGGTGCGGGGTCTGGAAGAAAGAATAGCAACTTTGAAACTCATCAAAGAGAATGAAGACTTTCTAGACAGAACAGAAGCATCTCTACTGGTCACAGAAGGTGCAAAAAGTGTCAGAGAACCTCCAAAAGCAGATGAGTGGAAGCATGTGACCAAAAGAAGCAAGAAGACCATGGAGAAATCACCAACCACACAACTGAAGAACCGATATCAAATCTTTGTAGAGGATGAAGATGGCACACCTAAGAATGAAGCAATACCAGCAAGCAAAAAAGAAAAGGGCACACAGCAACAAGTGACAGCAAAAAGTACAGCCAAGAAGCAACGAAGAGTGGTGGTGGTGGGAGACTCACTACTGAGAGGCACCGAAGCAGCCATCTGCAGACCGGACATAACTGCAAGAGAAGTATGCTGCCTTCCAGGTGCGATGATCAAGGATGTGACCGATAGGATACCAAAGCTCTTCAGCTCCAAGGACGTCCACCCATTTCTTCTGATACATGTTGGCACCAATGACACGGCAAGGAAGGACCTACCGACAATCTGCAAGGACTTTGAAGAGTTGGGGAAGAAAGTAAAGGAACTGGATGCACAGGTAGTTTTTTCTTCTATCCTTCCAGTAGACGGGCATGGCACCAGGAGATGGAACAGGATCCTTGATGCAAACAACTGGCTAAGACGATGGTGCAGACAACAAGGATTTGGATTCCTGGACCACGGTGTGAATTACTGGTATGATGGACTCCTCGCCAGAGACGGACTACACCTCAACAAACCTGGGAAACACACATTCGCCAGAAGACTCGCTACACTCATCAGGAGGGCGTTAAACTAGAAGAAGAGGGGACGGGAAGAAAAACATTAGACTCGAACAAAGACGACCCAGGAAAACATACTCAGAAGGGAGGTATGAACATTTCTAAAACAATCCACAGTGAGGAGATTGGAACAAAACAAAATCCTCTAAACTGCATGCTCGCAAACGCCAGAAGCCTGACAAACAAGATGGAAGAACTAGAAGCAGAAATATCTACAGGTAACTTTGACATAGTGGGAATAACCGAGACATGGTTAGATGAAAGCTATGACTGGGCAGTTAACTTACAGGGTTACAGTCTGTTTAGAAAGGATCGTAAAAATCGGAGAGGAGGAGGGGTTTGTCTCTATGTAAAGTCTTATCTAAAGTCCACTTTAAGGGAGGATATTAGCGAAGGGAATGAGGATGTCGAGTCCATATGGGTTGAAATTCATGGAGGGAAAAATGGTAACAAAATTCTCATTGGGGTCTGTTACAAACCCCCAAATATAACAGAAAGCATGGAAAGTCTACTTCTAAAGCAGATAGATGAAGCTGCAACCCATAATGAGGTCCTGGTTATGGGGGACTTTAACTACCCGGATATTAACTGGGAAACAGAAACCTGTGAAACCCATAAAGGCAACAGGTTTCTGCTAATAACCAAGAAAAATTATCTTTCACAATTGGTGCAGAATCCAACCAGAGGAGCAGCACTTTTAGACCTAATACTATCTAATAGACCTGACAGAATAACAAATCTGCAGGTGGTTGGGCATTTAGGAAATAGCGACCACAATATTGTGCAGTTTCACCTGTCTTTCACTAGGGGGACTTGTCAGGGAGTCACAAAAACATTGAACTTTAGGAAGGCAAAGTTTGAACAGCTTAGAGATGCCCTTAATCTGGTAGACTGGGACAATATCCTCAGAAATGAGAATACAGATAATAAATGGGAAATGTTTAAGAACATCCTAAATAGGCAGTGTAAGCGGTTTATACCTTGTGGGAATAAAAGGACTAGAAATAGGAAAAACCCAATGTGGCTAAACAAAGAAGTAAGACAGGCAATTAACAGTAAAAAGAAAGCATTTGCACTACTAAAGCAGGATGGCACCATTGAAGCTCTAAAAAACTATAGGGAGAAAAATACTTTATCTAAAAAACTAATTAAAGCTGCCAAAAAGGAAACAGAGAAGCACATTGCTAAGGAGAGTAAAACTAATCCCAAACTGTTCTTCAACTATATCAATAGTAAAAGAATAAAAACTGAAAATGTAGGCCCCTTAAAAAATAGTGAGGAAAGAATGGTTGTAGATGACGAGGAAAAAGCTAACATATTAAACACCTTCTTCTCCACGGTATTCACGGTGGAAAATGAAATGCTAGGTGAAATCCCAAGAAACAATGAAAACCCTATATTAAGGGTCACCAATCTAACCCAAGAAGAGGTGCGAAACCGGCTAAATAAGATTAAAATAGATAAATCTCCGGGTCCGGATGGCATACACCCACGAGTACTAAGAGAACTAAGTAATGTAATAGATAAACCATTATTTCTTATTTTTAGTGACTCTATAGCGACAGGGTCTGTTCCGCAGGACTGGCGCATAGCAAATGTGGTGCCAATATTCAAAAAGGGCTCTAAAAGTGAACCTGGAAATTATAGGCCAGTAAGTCTAACCTCTATTGTTGGTAAAATATTTGAAGGGTTTCTGAGGGATGTTATTCTGGATTATCTCAATGAGAATAACTGTTTAACTCCATATCAGCATGGGTTTATGAGAAATCGCTCCTGTCAAACCAATCTAATCAGTTTTTATGAAGAGGTAAGCTATAGACTGGACCACGGTGAGTCATTGGACGTGGTATATCTCGATTTTTCCAAAGCGTTTGATACCGTGCCGCACAAGAGGTTGGTACACAAAATGAGAATGCTTGGTCTGGGGGAAAATGTGTGTAAATGGGTTAGTAACTGGCTTAGTGATAGAAAGCAGAGGGTGGTTATAAATGGTATAGTCTCTAACTGGGTCGCTGTGACCAGTGGGGTACCGCAGGGGTCAGTATTGGGACCTGTTCTCTTCAACATATTCATTAATGATCTGGTAGAAGGTTTACACAGTAAAATATCGATATTTGCAGATGATACAAAACTATGTAAAGCAGTTAATACAAGAGAAGATAGTATTCTGCTACAGATGGATCTGGATAAGTTGGAAACTTGGGCTGAAAGGTGGCAGATGAGGTTTAACAATGATAAATGTAAGGTTATACACATGGGAAGAGGGAATCAATATCACCATTACACACTGAACGGGAAACCACTGGGTAAATCTGACAGGGAGAAGGACTTGGGGATCCTAGTTAATGATAAACTTACCTGGAGCAGCCAGTGCCAGGCAGCAGCTGCCAAGGCAAACAGGATCATGGGGTGCATTAAAAGAGGTCTGGATACACATGATGAGAGCATTATACTGCCTCTGTACAAATCCCTAGTTAGACCGCACATGGAGTACTGTGTCCAGTTTTGGGCACCGGTGCTCAGGAAGGATATAATGGAACTAGAGAGAGTACAAAGGAGGGCAACAAAATTAATAAAGGGGATGGGAGAACTACAATACCCAGATAGATTAGCGAAATTAGGATTATTTAGTCTAGAAAAAAGACGACTGAGGGGCGATCTAATAACCATGTATAAGTATATAAGGGGACAATACAAATATCTCGCTGAGGATCTGTTTATACCAAGGAAGGTGACGGGCACAAGGGGGCATTCTTTGCGTCTGGAGGAGAGAAGGTTTTTCCACCAACATAGAAGAGGATTCTTTACTGTTAGGGCAGTGAGAATCTGGAATTGCTTGCCTGAGGAGGTGGTGATGGCGAACTCAGTCGAGGGGTTCAAGAGAGGCCTGGATGTCTTCCTGGAGCAGAACAATATTGTATCATACAATTATTAGGTTCTGTAGAAGGACGTAGATCTGGGTATTTATTATGATGGAATATAGGCTGAACTGGATGGACAAATGTCTTTTTTCGGCCTTACTAACTATGTTACTATGTTACTATGTTACTATGACTAGAGTTGAACGGCAGGAATACAGACGTCTGAATGGTCTGTGTTTCTACTGTGGTGATTCCACTCATGCTATTTCTGATTGTCCTAAGCGCACTAAGCGGTCCGCTAGGTCTGCCGTCATTGGTACTGTACAGTCCAAATTCCTTCTGTCCATTACCTTGATATGCTCTTTGTCGTCGTTTTCTGTCATGGCGTTTGTGGATTCGGGCGCTGCCCTGAATCTGATGGATTTGGATTATGCTAAACGTTGTGGGTTTTTCTTGGAGCCTTTGCGGTGTCCTATTCCATTGAGAGGAATTGATGCTACACCTTTGGCCAAGAATAAACCTCAATACTGGGCCCAGTTGACCATGTGCATGGCTCCTGCACATCAGGAAGTTATTCGCTTTCTGGTGTTGCATAATCTGCATGATGTGGTCGTGTTGGGGTTGCCATGGCTACAAACCCATAATCCAGTATTGGATTGGAATTCCATGTCGGTATCCAGCTGGGGTTGTCAGGGGGTACATGGTGATGTTCCATTTTTGTCGATTTCGTCATCCACCCCTTCTGAGGTCCCAGAGTTCTTGTCTGATTATCAGGATGTATTTGAAGAGCCCAAGTCCGATGCTCTACCTCCGCATAGGGATTGTGATTGTGCTATCAATTTGATTCCTGGTAGTAAATTCCCTAAAGGTCGATTATTTAATTTATCCGTGCCCGAACACGCCGCTATGCGCAGTTATGTGAAGGAATCCCTGGAGAAGGGACATATTCGCCCATCGTCATCACCACTGGGAGCAGGGTTCTTCTTTGTAGCCAAGAAGGATGGTTCGCTGAGACCGTGTATTGATTACCGCCTTCTTAATAAGATCACTGTTAAATTTCAGTATCCCTTGCCATTGTTATCTGACTTGTTTGCTCGGATTAAGGGGGCTAGTTGGTTCACTAAGATAGATCTTCGTGGTGCGTATAATCTGGTGAGAATCAGGCAAGGAGATGAATGGAAAACTGCATTCAATACGCCCGAGGGTCATTTTGAGTATCTAGTGATGCCGTTCGGACTTGCCAATGCTCCATCTGTGTTTCAGTCTTTTATGCATGACATCTTCCGTGAGTATCTGGATAAATTCCTGATTGTTTACTTGGATGACATTTTGATCTTCTCAGATGATTGGGAGTCTCATGTGAAGCAGGTCAGAATGGTTTTTCAGGTCCTGCGTGCTAATTCTTTGTTTGTGAAGGGATCAAAGTGTCTCTTCGGTGTGCAGAAAGTTTCATTTTTGGGGTTCATCTTTACCCCTTCTACTATCGAGATGGATCCAGTTAAGGTCCAAGCCATCCAGGATTGGATTCAGCCGACATCTCTGAAAAGTCTGCAAAAGTTCCTGGGCTTTGCTAATTTTTATCGTCGCTTCATCTGTAATTTTTCTAGCATTGCCAAACCATTGACCGATTTGACCAAGAAGGGTGCTGATTTGGTTAATTGGTCTTCTGCTGCTGTGGAAGCTTTTCAGGAGTTGAAGCGTCGTTTTTGTTCTGCCCCTGTGTTGTGTCAGCCAGATGTTTCTCTTCCGTTCCAGGTCGAGGTTGATGCTTCTAAGATTGGAGCAGGGGCGGTTTTGTCACAGAGAGGTTCTGATTGCTCAGTGATGAAACCATGTGCTTTCTTTTCCAGGAAGTTTTCGCCCGCTGAGCGTAATTATGATGTGGGCAATCGAGAGTTGCTGGCCATGAAGTGGGCATTCGAGGAGTGGCGTCATTGGCTTGAAGGAGCTAAGCATCGCGTGGTGGTATTGACTGATCATAAGAACTTGACTTATCTCGAGTCTGCCAAGCGCTTGAATCCTAGACAGGCCCGTTGGTCGTTATTTTTTGCCCGCTTCGACTTTGTGATTTCGTACCTTCCGGGCTCTAAAAATGTGAAGGCGGATGCTCTGTCTAGGAGTTTTGTGCCCGACTCTCCGGGTTTATCTGAGCCAGCGGGCATCCTCAAGGAAGGAGTCATTGTGTCTGCCATCTCCCCTGATTTGCGGCGGGTGCTGCAAAAATTTCAGGCGAATAAACCTGATCGTTGTCCAGCAGAGAAACTGTTCGTCCCTGATAGGTGGACTAATAAACTTATCTCTGAACTTCATTGTTCGGTGTTGGCTGGTCATCCTGGAATCTTTGGTACCAGAGAGTTAGTGGCTAGATCCTTCTGGTGGCCATCTCTGTCACGGGATGTACGTACTTTTGTGCAGTCCTGTGGGATTTGTGCTAGGGCTAAGCCCTGCTGTTCTCGTGCCAGTGGGTTGCTTTTGCCCTTGCCGGTCCCAAAGAGGCCTTGGACACATATTTCGATGGATTTCATTTCTGACCTTCCCGTTTCTCAAAAGATGTCAGTCATTTGGGTGGTCTGTGATCGCTTTTCTAAAATGGTCCATCTGGTGCCCTTGGCTAAATTGCCTTCCTCCTCTGATTTGGTACCTTTGTTCTTTCAGCATGTGGTTCGGTTGCATGGCATTCCTGAGAATATTGTTTCTGACAGAGGTTCCCAGTTTGTTTCAAGGTTTTGGCGAGCCTTTTGTGGTAGGATGGGCATTGACCTATCCTTTTCCTCGGCTTTCCATCCTCAGACTAATGGCCAGACCGAACGAACCAATCAGACCTTGGAAACATATCTGAGATGTTTTGTTTCTGCAGACCAGGATGATTGGGTGTCCTTTTTGCCGTTGGCTGAGTTCGCCCTTAATAATCGGGCCAGCTCGGCTACCTTGGTCTCTCCATTTTTCTGCAATTCTGGGTTCCATCCTCGTTTCTCTTCAGGACAGGTTGAGTCTTCGGACTGTCCTGGTGTGGATTCTGTGGTGGACAGGTTGCAGCAGATCTGGACTCAGGTAGTGGACAATTTGATGTTGTCCCAGGAGAAAGCTCAACTTTTCGCTAATCGCAGACGCCGTGTGGGTCCCCGACTTCGTGTTGGGGATCTGGTTTGGTTATCTTCTCGTCATATTCCTATGAAGGTTTCCTCTCCTAAATTTAAACCTCGTTTTATTGGTCCGTATAGGATTTCTGAGGTTCTCAATCCTGTGTCTTTTCGTTTGACCCTCCCAGACTCCTTTTCCATACATAATGTATTCCATAGGTCGTTGTTGCGGAGATACGTGGCACCTATGGTTCCATCTGTTGAGCCTCCTGCCCCGGTTTTGGTGGAGGGGGAATTGGAGTATATTGTGGAGAAGATTTTGGATTCTCGTGTTTCTAGACGGAAACTCCAGTATCTGGTTAAATGGAAGGGTTATGCTCAGGAAGATAATTCCTGGGTTTTTGCCTCTGATGTTCATGCTTCCGATCTTGTTCGTGCCTTTCATGCGGCTCATCCTGGTCGGCCTGGGGGCTCTGGTGAGGGTTCGGTGACCCCTCCTCAAGGGGGGGTACTGTTGTGAATTCTGTGGCTGAATTCACTCCTGTGGTCACAAGTGGTACTGCAGCTTCTGAGCTTCCTCCCTCAGGTGTTGTGGTGAGCTCGTTAACTGCTTCATTACTTAACTCCGCCTGATGCTGCTATCCTTGCTCCTTGTCAATGTTTCAGTGTTGGATCTGAACTTCTCCTGATTGTTCCTGTGACCTGCTGCTCTGTATAGCTAAGTGCTTTTTGCTTTTTTGTTGCTTTTTTTCTGTCCAGTTTGTCTTTTGTTTTGCTGGAAGCTCTGAGACGCAAAGGTTGTACCGCCGTGCCGTTAGTTCGGCACGGTGGGTTTTTTTTGCCCCCTTTGCGTGGTTTTGCTTTAGGGTTTTTTGTAGACTGCAAAGTTCGCTTTACTGTCCTCGCTCTGTCCTAGAATATCGGGCCCCACTTTGCTGAATCTATTTCATCCCTACGTTTTGTCTTTTCATCTTACTCACAGTCATTATATGTGGGGGGCTGCCTTTTCCTTTGGGGAATTTCTCTGGGGCAAGTCAGGCCTATTTTTCTATCTTCAGGCTAGCTAGTTTCTTAGGCTGTGCCGAGTTGCCTAGGTAGTTGTTAGGCGCAATCCACAGCCGCTTTTAGTTGTGTTTAGGATAGGATCAGGTGTGCAGTCTACAGAGTTTCCACGTCTCAGAGCTCGTTCTTGTATTTTTGGGTATTTGTCAGATCACTGTGTGCGCTCTGATCGCTAAGCACACTGTGTTTCTGGATTGCCTTCATAACACCTGTCATAAGCAAACATAACACACGTACACTATTTAGCCCATTATACTGTCAAACAGTAGTGGAGGCGTGACTACTAGTCTTTTTAAGGAGACGCAGCACAGGTGTACAAATTTACACCTAGGTGCTGTGCGCAGATTCCTTACTGTTGTTATTTGCAGTACAGGAAACTGCGCTCTTGTGTTATCCCTTGGCAATACCCTGTTAGTGCAGGCCGTCTCATGACCTCATTTCATGTTGGCCGGTGCGGTTAACGATGGCCATAAATCCCAGACCCACAGTGGCTTTTCCTAAAGTCACACTGCGGTGCTGGGATTCGTGGCCTTGTGCAGTAAATATGTTCGCCGCTCACACATGTCCTTACACCTGCTTCAGACTGGGTGGCCTCAGCTGATCCCTTATCGCATGCCACGGCCATGAGGCCGCACAGTCAGAAGAAGGCGGAAGGAGGGGAGTGAAGACAGGGGAACATATGCACTGCTCGTGCCCATCAATCACACCCTCGCAGTCAAAATATATGAGACAAGGGGGGGCGTTGTGTCGGGCAGGGGGGATGCACAGGCACAGCCAGCCAACTAATGATGTAAGGAGACGGGCAGCGCTAACAATGGGGGTGCTGCGTGTCATTAAAAAAGAAAGTCACACCTCAGGGACATTGTAATGGTCTGTAATGAGACACATTTTGTACTTGTTGAGTTCCACGTGTGCAAGGAGAAAAAGTCAGCCACCTTGTACAAATGCAGCAGTACTGCTGTACAAGGTGGCTGTTATACATAGAAACACCTGGGGGGGTGGGGGGCAGGCTCCCTTCAATTTCAGTTCATGTGCCTGCGTGGCGTTTGCAGGACACGTTGCCAGCTACACAGCAGGGGAACAGCTGGCGGTGCTGAACCCCACTAACACATTGGCTGGTGTTTTTCTCTGTGCAGCTAGCATGTCCGGGCAGAAACTGGCGTTGTTTGAGCCCAGGGTCAGCAGGAGGAGGAGAGGAGCAAAGTGTAGGCCGAAGCCTGCACTGGTGGCAGCTTTTGGTCAGTTGTGCCAGCGTGGCTTGTGCTGGACACGATGCCGACTACACAGCAGGGGAACAGCTGGCGGTGCTGAACCCCACTAACACATTGGCTGGTGTTTCTCTCTGTGCAGCTAGCATGTCCGGGCAGAAACTGGCGGTGTTTGAGCCCGGGGTCAGCAGGAGGAGGAGAGGAGCAATGTGTAGGCCGAAGCCTGCACTGGTGGCAGCTTTTGGTCAGTTGTGCCAGCGTGGCTTGTGCTGGACACGATGCCGGCTACACAGCGGGGGAACAGCTGGCGGTGCTGAACCCCACTAACACATTGGCTGGTGTTTCTCTCTGTGCAGCTAGCATGTCCGGGCAGAAACTGGCGGTGTTTGAGCCCGGGGTCAGCAGGAGGAGGAGAGGAGCAATGTGTAGGCCGAAGCCTGCACTGGTGGCAGCTTTTGGTCAGTTGTGCCAGCGTGGCTTGTGCTGGACACGATGCCGGCTACACAGCGGGGGAACAGCTGGCGGTGCTGAACCCCACTAACACATTGGCTGGTGTTTTTCTCTGTGCACCTAGCACTTCCGGGCAGAAACTGGCGGTGTTTGAGCCCAGGGTCAGCAGGAGGAGGAGAGGAGCAGAGTGTAGGCCGAAGCCTAGTTAAACCAATTTCAAAGGTTACCTTTAACACCCCTCAGGTGTTGCAAGGTACAAGAGCCACACCTTGTGCAGCATTAATGCTGCACAAGTAAAAGGTTGCTCTATTTGTTTTGCTCCTTGCACACGCTGACTAAAACACGTACACTATTTAGCCCATTATACTGTCAAACAGTTGTGGAGGCGTGACTTGTCTTTTTAAGGAGACGCAGCACAGGTGTCAAAATTTGCACCTAGGTACTGGGCGCAGATTCCTGAGCGTTGTTATTTGCTGTACAGGAGTCTGCGCTATTGTGATCCCTTGGCCATGCGCTGTGAGCGCTTCCTGTCTTCTGACCTCATTTCATGTCGGCCGTTGCGGTTAGCGATGGACATGAATCCCAGACCCACAGTGTGTTTTCAAAAAATCACACTGCGTGGCTGGGATTCGTGGCCTTGTGCAGTAAATAGGTTTGCCGCTTACACATGTCCTTACACCTGCTCCAGACTGGGTGGCCTCAGCTGATCCCTTATCGCCTACCACGGCCAGGAGGCCGCACAGTCTGAAGAAGGCGGAAGGAGATGAGTTAAGACAGGTGAACATATGCACTGCTCGTGCCCATAAACCACACCCTCGCTGACAAAATAAATATGACAACGAGGGGCGTTGTTTCTAGCAGGGCGGATGCACAGGCGCAGCCAGCTAACCATGATGACAAAAGACGGGAAACGCTACCAAGGGGGGTGCTGCGTATCATTAGAAAGGAAAGTCACACATCAGGGACAGTGGAATGGTCTCAATGAGACACATTTTGTACGTGTTGAGTTCCACGTGGGCAAGGAGAAAAAGTCAGCCACCTTGTACAAATGCAGCAGTACTGCTGTACAAGGTGGCTGTTTTACATAGAAACACCTGGGGGTGGGGGGCAGGCTCCCTTCAATTTCAGTTCATGTGCCTGTGTGGCGTTTGCAGGTCACGTTGCAAGCTACACAGCAGGGGAACAGCTGGCGGTGCTGAACCCCACTGACACATTGACTGGTGTTTTTCTCTGTGCAGCTCGCATGTCCGGGCAAAAACTGGCGGTGTTAGAGCCCAGGGTCAGCAGGAGGAGGAGAGGAGCAATGTGTAGGCCGAAGCCTGCACTGGTGGCAGCTTTTGGTCAGTTGTGCCAGCGTGGCTTGTGCTGGACACGATGCCGGCTACACAGCGGGGGAACAGCTGGCGGTGCTGAACCCCACTAACACATTGGCTGGTGTTTTTCTCTGTGCAGCTAGCACTTCCGGGCAGAAACTGGCGGTGTTTGAGCCCAGGGTCAGCAGGAGGAGGAGAGGAGCAGAGTGTAGGCCGAAGCCTGCACTGGTGGCAGCTTTTGGTCAGTTGTGCCAGCGTGGCTTGTGCTGGACACGATGCCGACTACACAGCAGGGGAACAGCTGGCGGTGCTGAACCTCACTAACACATTGACTGGTGTTTTTCTCTGTGCAGCTAGCAGTTCCGGGCAAAAAACTAGCGGTGTTTGAGCCCAGGGTCAGCAGGAGAGGAGCAGAGTGTAGGCCGAAGCCTAGTTGAACCAATTTCAAAGGTTACCTTTAACCCCCCTCAGGTGTTGCAAGGTACAAGAGCCACACCTTGTGCAGCATTAATGCTGCACAAGTAAAAGGTTGCTCTATTTGTTTTGCTCCTTGCACACGCTGACTAAAACACGTACACTATTTAGCCCATACTGTCAAACAGTTGTGGAGGCGTGACTTGTCTTTTTAAGGAGACGCAGCACAGGTGTCAAAATTTGCACCTAGGTACTGGGCGCAGATTCCTGAGCGTTGTTATTTGCTGTACAGGAGTCTGCGCTATTGTGATCCCTTGGCCATGCGCTGTGAGCGCTTCCTGTCTTCTGACCTCATTTCATGTCGGCCGTTGCGGTTAGCGATGGACATGAATCCCAGACCCACAGTGTGTTTTCAAAAAATCACACTGCGTGGCTGGGATTCGTGGCCTTGTGCAGTAAATAGGTTTGCCGCTTCCACATGTCCTCACACCTGCTCCAGACTGGGCGGCCTCAGCTGATCCCTTATCGCCTACCACGGCCAGGAGGACGCACAGTCTGAAGAAGGCGGAAGGAGATGAGTTAATACAGGCGAACATATGCACTGCTC
Organism: Ranitomeya imitator; assembly: GCF_032444005.1. Taxonomy (NCBI): domain Eukaryota; kingdom Metazoa; phylum Chordata; class Amphibia; order Anura; family Dendrobatidae; genus Ranitomeya; species Ranitomeya imitator. The sequence continues at coordinate 145,499,803 of NC_091286.1, read as the reverse complement.
GTGCCCATAAACCACACCCTCGCTGACAAAATAAATATGACAACGAGGGGCGTTGTTTCTAGCAGGGCGGATGCACAGGCGCAGTCAGCTAACCATGATGACAAAAGACGGAAAACGCTACCAAGGGGGGTGCTGCGTATCATTAGAAAGGAAAGTCACACCTCAGGGACAGTGGAATGGTCTCAATGAGACACATTTTGTACGTGTTGAGTTCCACGTGGGCAAGGAGAAAAAGTCAGCCACCTTGTACAAATGCAGCAGTACTGCTGTACTAGGTGGCTGTTATACATAGAAACACCTGGGGGGGTGGGGCCAGGTTCCCTTTAATTTCAGTTCATGTGCCTGCGTGGCGTTTGCAGGTCACGTTGCCGGCTACACAGCAGGGGAACAGCTGGCGTTGCTGAACCCCACTAACACATTGGCTGGTGTTTTTCTCTGTGCAGCTAGCACTTCCGGGCAAAAACTAGCGGTGTTTGAGCCCAGGGTCAGCAGGAGGAGGAGAGGAGCAGAGTGTAGGCCGAAGCCTGCACTGGTGGCAGCTTTTGTTCTGTTGTGCCAGCGTGGCTTGTGCTGGACACGTTGCCGACTACACAGCAGGGGAACAGCTGGCGGTGCTGAACCCCACTGACACATCACCTAGTGTTTTTTCTGTGTAGACAACACTTCCAGGTGGCAACTGACAGTGTTGAAACCCAGGGAATCAAAGAGGAGCAGAGTGTAGGCCGAAGCCTGCAGTGGAGCAAGTTGAAAGGGAACCTTTAACCCCCCCCCCCAAGGCATTTGTTGCTGAAAGAGCCATCTTGTACAGCAGTAATACTGCACATGGAAAATGGTGGCTCCGAAAATTATGCTCCTTGCAAACGCTGAAGTACACACTCATATAATGTGTCCCCTCACACCGTCAAACCATCCCGGAAGTGGGACTTTCCTTTGTAATGTGACACAGCACAGCCGTCATTCCAACCCCCTTGGTGCCGGGCGCCACCTCCTCAACGTTGTTTGGTTCTGTCACGGAGCCCGCGCTGTAATGTTATCCCTTGGCCATGCACAGTTAGCGGTGCCCGTCTTCTGACATCATGTAGGTGTCAGGCTGGCAGTGCCTGTGCGTCCAAGCTGCCCGAGATCCAACCTTGCAGTGTCATCTAATGTAGTCCCACTGCGGGCCAGGGATCCATGGGCATGCGCAGTGCATATCATCGCCTCTCACTCACCTCCTTCCTGCTTCTTCAGACTGTGCGGCGTCACGGCCGTGGCATGCTATTAGGGATCAGCTGACGCCGCCTAGTCTGAAGAAGCGTGAAGAAGGGGAGTGAGAGGCTAGTAGATGCACTGCGCATGGCCATGGATACCAGGCCCACTGTGGGATCACATTAGACGACACTGCGAGGTGTGATTTCGGGCAGCGTGGACGCACAGGCGCAGCCAGGACGACAACAAATGATGTCAGAGGACGGGCAGCGCAAACTGTGCATGGCCAAGGGATAACATAACAGCGCAGGGTCCATGACGGAATCAAACAACGCTAAGGAGGCAGCGCACGGTGCCAAGGGGGTAGCAATGACGGCTGTGCTGCGTCACATTACAAAGGAAAGTCCCACCTCCGGGACGGTTGGACGGTGTGAGGGGACACATTACATGAGTGTGTAGTTCAGCGTTTGCAAGGAGCATAATTTCAAGAGCGACCTTTCCCTTGTGCAGTATTAGTGCTGCACAAGGTGGCTCTTTCAGTAACAAACGCCTAGGGGGGGGGGGACAGGTCCCCTTACATTTTAGTTGTGCCAGCGTGGCGGTCGCATGACACGTTGCCGGATACACAGCTGGGGATCAGCTGACGTTACTGAACCCCAATAACAGAGGAGCGACTGTTGACTGTGCACACAGCACTTCCAGGCACCAACTGGCGGTGTTAGAGCCCAGGGACAGCAGGAGGAGCAGATTGGAGGTATTGCCGCACACACAGCTGGGGATCAGCTGACGTTACTGAACCCCAATAACAGAGGAGCGACTGTTGACTGTGCACACAGCACTTCCAGGCACCAACTGGCGGTGTTAGAGCCCAGGGACAGCAGGAGGAGCAGATTGGAGGTATTGCCGCACACACAGCTGGGGATCAGCTGACGTTACTGAACCCCAATAACAGAGAAGCGACTGTTGACTGTGCACACAGCACTTCCAGGCACCAACTGGCGGTGTTAGAGCCCAGGGACAGCAGGAGGAGCAGATTGGAGGTATTGCCGCACACACAGCTGGGGATCAGCTGACGTTACTGAACCCCAATAACAGAGGAGCAACTGTTGACTGTGCACACAGCACTTCCAGGCACCAACTGGCGGTGTTAGAGCCCAGGGACAGCAGGAGGAGCAGAGGAACAGAGTGTAGGCCGAAGCCTGATTGGAGCAAGTTGAAAGGAAACCTTTAACCCCCCCCCCAAGACGTTTGTAGCTGAAAGAGCCATCTTGTGCAGCACTAAGGATGCAAAAGGAAAAGGTTGCTCTTTTAATTATGCTCCTTGCAAACACCGAAGTAAACACTAAAAATGTGTCCCTTTATACCGTTAAACCGTTCCGGAGGTGCGAATTTCCTTCGTAATGGGACACAGCACAGCTGTCATTCCTATCCCCTTGATGCCGTGCGCTGCCTCCTCAGCGTTGTTTTAAGCTGTCACGGAGCCTGCGCTGTTCTGTTAGCCCTTGGCCATGCCCAATTAGCGCTGCCTGTCTTCTGACATAATTTGGTGTCAGGCTGTCAGTGCCTGTGCGTCCACGCTGCTCCAGATCCCACCTCGCAGTCTCATCTAACGTAATCCCACTGCGGGCCTTGGAACCATGGGCATGCACAGTGCATAACCTCGACTCTCACTCCCCTCCTTCCCTCTTCTTCAGACTGTGCGGTGTCACGGCTGTGGCATGCTAGGGATCAGCTGACGGCGCACAGTCTAAAGAAGGCGGAGGGAAATGAGCGAGAGCCCGAGGGGAAGATATGCACTGCGCATGCCCATGGATCCCAGGCCCGCAATGTGACTCAATCAGAAGACACTGCGAGGCGGGATCTCGGGCAGCGCGGCCGCACAGGCGCAGCCAGCCTGACACCAAATTATGTCAGAAGACAGGCAGCGCAAATAGGGCATGCCCAAGGGATAACAGAACAGCGCAGGCTCCGTGACAGCTTAAAACAACGCTGAGGAGGCAGCGCATGGCACCAAGGGGGTAGGAATGACGGCTGTGCTGCGTCACATTACGAAGGAAAGTCCCAGCTCCGGGACGGTATAACGGTATCAGTGAACACATTTTATAAGTGTTAAGTTCTGCGTGTGCAAAGAGCTAAAAAAAAAGAGCTACCTTTTCCTTGTGCAGCATTACTGCTGCACAAGATGGCTCTTTCAGTAACAAACGACGGGGGGGGGGGGGGGGGACAGGTTCCCTTACATTTAGGTTGTTGTGCCAGCGTGGCGGTCGCAGGACACATTGCCGGCTACACAGCTGGGGATCAGCTGACGTTACTGAAACCCAATAACACTGGGTCGTATGTTTTTACTGTGCAGCCTGCACTTCTGAGCCGCAACTGGCGGTGTTGGAGCCCAGGAATAGCAGTTCAGGTGGTAGAAAGATGAACACAGCAGGAGACCTGGATGACACCCAATTACTTAATCAGGCAGAGGAGTGGCAAATTCCTGCGAGATACAGGCCTGGTTCATTTTCAGGAAAGTAAGCCGGTCAACGTTATCGGAGGATAGTCGCATGCGACGGTCTGTTAGTACACCACCTGCGGCACTAAAGACACGTTCCGATAAGACACTAGCCGCAGGGCAAGCCAGCACCTCCAATGCATACTGGCTTAGCTCTGGCCATGTATCCAGCTTAGAGACCCAAAACTTGAACGGGGAAGAGCCGTCTGGGAGTACAGTAAGAGGGCAAGCCATGTAGTCTGTCACCATCTGACGGAACCGTTGCCTCCTGCTGACTGGAGCCGCCGGTGATGGTGTAGACATTTGGGGCGGGCACACAAAAGTGTGCCAGAGTTGTGCCATACTGGGCTTGCCTTGGGCAGAGGCACTGCTTCTGCTCCCTCTTTGGGCAGAGCCTCCCCCACTGCCTCGACGCACTGAGCTGCTTTGTAAAGCACTAGCAGCACTCCTCTCAGTTGGACAGGAGAAGATGATGGAATTCACCAGTGTGTCGTGGTACTCCCGCAATTTACGCTCCCGGGTCAACGCAGGGATGAGGTTTTGGACATTGTCCCAGTAGCGAGGATCGAGGAGGGTGAACACCCAATAATCAGGCATGTTGAGAATGTGGTCGATGCGGCGGTCGTTTCTCAGGCACTGCAGCATGAAATCCACCATGTGCTGCAGAGTGCCAACTGGCCCAGAAACGCTGTCCCCTGCTTGAGACATGATCTCTGCCCACTCGTCATCACCCCACCCTCGCTGTACACACTGACCACTGGACAATTGTGTCGCTCCCTCCTCTGGACGGAGCTCTTCCTCCTCCATTGACTCCTCCTCATCCTCCTCACAAATTGGCCCCTGCGTACCCCTTTGTGAGGAACCACGTGGCGCTGACTCTCCAGAAGCTGATGGAAAAGGTGACTCCTCATCCTCCACCTCTTCCACCACATCATCCCTTAACCCTTGCAAAGTTTGCTGAAGCAGGCAGATAAGGGGGACAGTCATGCTGACTAGTGCATCATCTGCACTTGCCATCCGCATGGAATAATCAAAAGGACGCAAAACCTGGCAGACGTCCTTCATAGTGGCCCACTCTGTGGTTGTGAAGTCTGATCGGCGCTGACTGCGACTTCTTTGCGCCTGATGCAGCTGGTACTCCATAACTGCTTGCTGCTGCTCACACAACCGCTCCAACATATGTAACGTGGAATTCCACCGGGTAGGTAGGTCACATATGATGCGGTGTTCCGGAAGGCGGAATCGGCGCTGCAGAGCAGCAATGCGGGATCTGGCCAAGCTGGAACGCCGCAAGTGAGCACACTCTAGGCGGACCTTGTGCAGCAGGGCATCAAGATCCGGATAGTCCCTCAGAAAACTCTGCACAACCAAATTGAGCACATGTGCCAGACATGGGATGTGAGTGAGGTTGCCAAGGGCCAAAGCTGCCACCAGATTTCGGCCATTGTCACACACTACCATGCCTGGCTGGAGATTCGCTGGCAGTAACCACACATCGCTCTCCTGCTTGATGGCATTCCAGAGCTCCTGCGCTGTGTGGCTTCGATGCCCCAATGAAACTAGTTTCAAGACGGCCTGCTGACGTTTGGCCACGGCTGTGCTCATGTCGGTCATAGGTAAACGTTCACGGGTCCATGTGGAGGTGGACTGTGACGGATCCTGCAGAGAGGAATCAGAGGAACTGGTGTAAGAGGAGGAGTCGATGCGTACAGACTGGATTCCTGCAATCCTTGGAGTGGGCAGGACACGTCCTGCGCCACTCGCTCGATCTGTACCTGGCTCAACAACATTAACCCAATGGGCAGTGAGGGAAACATATCGCCCCTGTCCATGCTGACTGGTCCACGCATCGGTGGTGAGGTGGACCTTGCTACTGACGGCGTTCAGTAGCGCATGTTTTATGTTTGCCTCAACATGCCTGTGCAGGGCAGGGACAGCCTGCCTGCTGAAGTAAAAGCGGCTGGGCACCTTGTACTGTGGGACTGCCAATGCCATCAAGTCACGGAAGCTGTCAGTCTCCACCAGCCTGAACGAGAGCATTTCCAGGGACAACAGTTTGGCAATGCCTGCATTCAGAGCCTGTGCTCGGGGGTGGTTGGCCGAGAATGCCCGCCTTTTCTCCCATGCCTGTACTACCGATGGCTGTAGAGTAGACTGGGAGTGTGAGGATGACTGGGAAGGTGGTGCTGTGGGTGGAATTACACTAGGTCTCTGGACAACAGTGGAGGAAGAGGCAACACGAGATGAAGAGGTGGTAGCTGCCGCTGTTGGTTGGCCTACGTCTTCACTGTGTTTCTGTAACTCCACCGCGTGCCTGTTCCGCACATGTTTCCACATATTTGTGGTATTGAGGTTGCTGACACTTTTACCTCTTTTTACTTTCTGATGACACAGCTTGCATTTGACAAAACAAATGTCATCTGCAACTGTGTCAAAAAAGGACCAGGCACTGCAAGTCTTGGGAGCGCCCTTTTTGGCTTTGGAAAGAGACAGGCTCCTAACGGGTGCCAAAGTGGAGGCTACAGGCTCCGCAGTCTTCCCCCTCCCTCTCCCTCTTTGGCCCGTAAGGGGAAGCTCTTCCTCAGAGCTGCTCCCACCACCTTCCTGTTCCTCACGCCACGATGGGTCAAGGACCTCATCATCTCCACTACCCTCTGCCACCAACTGCTCCTCCTGGGTAGTCTCGGCAGCACAGTACGCATCAGAAAGCGGCACCTGAGTTTCATCATCAGATGCGTACTGCGCTGTGGTCACCGGAGGCACTGGCCCACCTGCCTCTTCAGAGTCAGAGAGATAAAGCTTTTGGGCATCACTGCACACTGCCTCTTCTTCCATTTCTCCAATGCTGCTTGGCTGGCCCCCTGTTTCCAAGCCAAGAGATTCAGAGAACAGAAGTAGAGACGGCTCCTGTCCTGGGCTCTCTGACTGCCTGGCCAATTTGGCAGGTGGTGTAGAGACAGATGGCTGCTCTCCAGTGCTCTGTGCCTGAGAGGATGTGGCACTAACTGAAGTCGATGCCGAGGCGTTAGCTGCCATCCACCCGACAACGGCTTCAATTTGGTCTTCACGTAGCAGCGGTGCACGGCGCTCTCCGACAAAGCTGCGCATGAAGGACTGTTCCCTGCTGAAACTGAGTGATGACGAGTCACCGGCGCCCGCAGCAGGCACAGAATCACCACGTCCTCTCCCTGCTCCTCTCCCTGCTCCGCGCCCACGCCCACGTGCCTTACTCCCTGCCCTCTTCATCTTGGTTGACAGATAAAGATAAGCAGAAAAGTACTAAGGCCTTAGTGTGCTTATTCCTGAAATGCTCCTCCTAACAGGTGTAAGAAACACTAATGTTGTAAATTGTGGACTAAACTTTATTATTTTTCAAATGTGGCCTACACAAGTGTTAAGTTGTGTTTGGTGAACTTAACTTTTTTTTTTGTGCAGATCGGGCTACAGAGCTAGTTTAAATCACACGGAGACCGTGCAGACAGCCGTAAACGGCGCTGCAAGGCCAAAAAACCCTCCTCTCGGTTATCCTATATAGTGTTTTTCCACTATTTAGCTGGATACGAGTGGAAAGACACTAATAGGAATTTTTTTTTTCAAATTTTAAACTGGCTGCACTATTTGAAAAAAAGGAAATTGTTTTTCAAGGTATGAGGCAGTAACGCACCCTGAGCTGAATCCAACCGGCTATGGCTGCACACAGACTACAGGGCGAGCTGCGCTCACACAGAGACCGTGCAGACAGCCGTAAACGGCGCTGCAAGGCCAAAAAACCCTCCTCTAGGTTATCCTATATAGTGTTTTTCCACTATTTAGCTGGATACGAGTGGAAAGACACTAATAGGAATTTTTGTTTTTCAAATTTTAAACAGGCTGCACTATTTGAAAAAAAGTAAAATTATTCTCTAGGTATGAGCCAGTAACGAACCCTGAGCTGAATCCAACCGGCTATGGCTGCACACAGACTACAGGGCGAGCTGGGCTCACACGGAGACCGTGCAGACAGCCGTAAACGGCGCTGCAAGGCCAAAAAACCCTCCTCTAGGTTATCCTATATAGTGTTTTTCCACTATTTAGCTGGATACGAGTGGAAAGACACTAATAGGAATTTTTTTTTTCAAATTTTAAACAGGCTGCACTATTTGAAAAAAAGGAAATTGTTTTTCAAGGTATGAGGCAGTAACGCACCCTGAGCTGAATCCAACCGGCTATGGCTGCACACAGACTACAGGGCGAGCTGCGCTCACACAGAGACCGTGCAGACAGCCGTAAACGGCGCTGCAAGGCCAAAAAACCCTCCTCTAGGTTATCCTATATAGTGTTTTTCCACTATTTAGCTGGATACGAGTGGAAAGACACTAATAGGAATTTTTGTTTTTCAAATTTTAAACAGGCTGCACTATTTGAAAAAAAGTAAAATTATTCTCTAGGTATGAGCCAGTAACGAACCCTGAGCTGAATCCAACCGGCTATGGCTGCACACAGACTACAGGGCGAGCTGGGCTCACACGGAGACCGTGCAGACAGCCGTAAACGGCGCTGCAAGGCCAAAAAACCCTCCTCTAGGTTATCCTATATAGTGTTTTTCCACTATTTAGCTGGATACGAGTGGAAAGACACTAATAGGAATTTTTTTTTCAAATTTTAAACAGGCTGCACTATTTGAAAAAAAGTAAAATTTTTCTCAAGGTATGAGCCAGTAACGAACCCTGAGCTGAATCCAACCGGCTATGGCTGCACACAGACTACAGGGCGAGCTGGGCTCACACGGAGACCGTGCAGACAGCCGTAAACGGCGCTGCAAGGCCCAAAAACCCCCCTCTAGGTTATCCTATGTAGTGTTTTTCCACAATAGAGCTGGAGACTGGTGGAAAAACACTAATAGGAAATTTGAGAAAAAATGTGCAGCAGGCTGCACTAAGAGCAAAAAAGGACAACTGTGTGAGGCAGTGTGAACCCCCCCTGAGCTGAATACAACCGGGTATATGGCTGCACACAGACTACAGAGTGAGCTGCACACACACACACAGAGACCTTGCAGAACGCTGTTAAAACAGCGCTGCAAGGCAAGAGCAAGGTGAACAGTGAAGAACACACAGCGTTTTGCTAAATTAGCCTTTGGAAAGGAAAATAAAGCAATTAGCTAGCTCGACTGGCCCTCAGTTAGAACACAGCGTCCTGTCCCTAACTGAAATCACAGCAGAGTGAGCGCAAAATGGCGGCAGCGTTTTTTATAGTGCAGAGTGACATCCTCGCCAGAGACGGACTACTCCTCGCCAGAGACGGACTACACCTCAACAAACCTGGGAAACACACATTCGCCAGAAGACTCGCTACACTCATCAGGAGGGCGTTAAACTAGAAGAAGAGGGGACGGGAAGAAAAACATTAGACTTGAACAAAGAAGATCCAGGAAAACATACTCAGAAGGGAGGTAAGAACATTTCTAAAACAATCCACAGCGAGGAGATTGGAACAAAACAAAATCCTCTAAACTGCATGCTTGCAAACGCCAGAAGCCTGACAAACAAGATGGAAGAACTAGAAGCAGAAATATCTACAGGTAACTTTGACATAGTGGGAATAACCGAGACATGGTTAGATGAAAGCTATGACTGGGCAGTTAACTTACAGGGTTACAGTCTGTTTAGAAAGGATCGTAAAAATCGGAGAGGAGGAGGGGTTTGTCTCTATGTAAAGTCTTGTCTAAAGTCCACTTTAAGGGAGGATATTAGCGAAGGAAATGAGGATGTCGAGTCCATATGGGTCGAAATTCATGGAGGGAAAAATGGTAACAAAATTCTCATTGGGGTCTGTTACAAACCCCCAAATATAACAGAAACCATGGAAAGTCTACTTCTAAAGCAGATAGATGAAGCTGCAACCCATAATGAGGTCCTGGTTATGGGGGACTTTAACTACCCGGATATTAACTGGGAAACAGAAACCTGTGAAACCCATAAAGGCAACAGGTTTCTGCTAATAACCAAGAAAAATTATCTTTCACAATTGGTGCAGAATCCAACCAGAGGAGCAGCACTTTTAGACCTAATACTATCTAATAGACCTGACAGAATAACAAATCTGCAGGTGGTCGGGCATCTAGGAAATAGCGACCACAATATTGTACAGTTTCACCTGTCTTTCACTAGGGGGACTTGTCAGGGAGTCACAAAAACACTGAACTTTAGGAAGGCAAAGTTTGACCAGCTTAGAGATGCCCTTAATCTGGTAGACTGGGACAATATCCTCAGAACTAATAATACAGATAATAAATGGGAAATGTTTAAGAACATCCTAAATAGGCAGTGTAAGCGGTTTATACCTTGTGGGAATAAAAGGACTAGAAATAGGAAAAACCCAATGTGGCTAAACAGAGAAGTAAGACAGGCAATTAACAGTAAAAAGAAAGCATTTGCACTACTAAAGCAGGATGGCACCATTGAAGCTCTAAAAAACTATAGGGAGAAAAATACTTTATCTAAAAAACTAATTAAGGCCATGTTCACACAGTGCGTTTTTTACTGCGGAACCGCAGCGGTTTTCCATGCAGGGTACATAACAATGTAACCCTATGGAAAACAGTCACTGCTGTGCACATGATCCGGAATTTCGTTTAAAAAGCAGCGCAGAATAGCTGCGGCAAAAAAGAAGGAGCATGTCACTTCTTTTTCCTGAACCGCAGCGGTTCTGCACCCATAGACCTCCATTGTGAGGTCAAAACCGCAGTAAAACCCAGATCAAAAATATATCTGCGGGTTTTACTGCGATTTGATGTGCAGAACTGCTGCAGCAGGAAGTGAGGGGGAGCGGGCGGAAGTGCGTGGGCGGAGTGTGGCTGCCCCCCCGTGCTCCGATCCCGCCCCCCGTGCTCCGATGCCCCCCCCGTGCTCCGATGCCCCCCCCAGGGCTCCGATGCCCCCCCGTGCCCTAATCTCCCCCCCTTATACTTACCCGGCGTCCCGGTGTCCGTCCGGCCGTCTTCTTCCTGGGCGCCGCCATCTTGCAAAATGGCGGGTGCATGCGTAGTGCGCCCGCCGAATCTGCCGGCCGGCAGATTCGCTCCAAAGTGCATTTTGATCACTGAGATATAACCTATCTCAGTGATCAAAATAAAAAAATAGTAAATGACACCCCCCCCACTTTGTCACCCCCATTGGTAGGGACAATAAAAAAATTAAGAATTTTTTTTTTTTTTTTTCACTAAGGTTAGAATAGGGGTAGGGGTAGGGTTAGGGTTAGGGGTAGGGTTAGGGGTAGGGTTAGGGTTAGGGTTAGAGTTAGGGTTAGAAAACTGCATAAAAAAAAAAGGATCAAAAAACGCATCAAAAAAGGACAAAAAAGGACCAAAAAAAGGACCTGCGTTTTCTGCCAAGAGCTGCAGTTTTTTAAAAAAACAGTCCTGAAAAAAAAAGGATGGAAATCCTGAACGTGTGAACATACCCTAAAGCTGCCAAAAAGGAAACAGAGAAGCACATTGCTAAGGAGAGTA